>NC_138177.1:102429613-103029613 GCF_964165515.1 Mesoplodon bidens | reverse complement strand
TTATGCAATTTTTTTCCAGAAATGTTAAAAGATAATCACTAGAAAGAAAAACTGTCTATAGGATAAAAAACAAAAACAAGTAATTCTACTATCATCTATCAAATATTCCATTCATTAACAGTATTATCAAGAGAGAAATAAGTAGTATAAGAGCAGCAGGCAAGGTGAGTGCAAGGTGGGGAGCTGGGTACATTAGGGCAAAGAGTATCCCAGGAAGGGGTAAAGAAAGAATAGTTCAGGTAGTGATGGAAGGAGAGAGAACAGAGTGCCTTCAGGAAAAAATCCAACTCATTCATCCAAAAATTTTAATAATAGAAAAAGAAACACAGGCGATTAGGTGCTGGCTTAAGCAGCTTTGGAAGTGATTGGAGTCTGTAAGATTATAGGCAAAGGAAATGCACATAAGCACTGTACTCTAGTTGATAAAGTGTTTTCAATGAAGATTCAGGTTAAAAATGTTGATATTGCTATACATGTATCCTGGAAGTGAACAACTAGGTAACTGGACAGTGGATGGTGGGAGCCAGGAATCTCACTGTTGGAATGGAAATTTACAAATAAGCAGGGAGAGGAGGCTATAATGATCCATGTGGTGATAGATTAGAGTTGGATACTTCCATAAGAATTCGTATTTAGCTTAATATAGATATAGGTGGCTAGAAATATTTATAGATGTGTGTATATACACAGGTTAGGACACATACATATATTTCTTTTCTTCATCAGGTGAGAGGCCCTAAAAGAAATGATGCCCCAGTAGCAACAAACATACCTAGCACCGTGATCTTGGCCTCTAATACCATTCTCCAATAAAAGGAACCAGAGCTCCTTAGAGAAATGGCTGGTTCTAGGACTGTGTCAGGAAATAACACAAGATGAGTTAGGAGCATCTTGTAATGCCAGAAAGTAAGAGCTTAAAAAAAAACAAACCCTCACATTGAAGAGGGTATGCCAAAGGTGCACAGGAACCAACTGAAAGACCTCCCAATGGCCAAAGGTGGAAAAATTTGAGCAATAAATTTTAAAAGTAGCACTGTATGATAACTCAAAGTATAAAGGAAATATCCATGAGTCCATATTGATACAAATAAATGTCTGAATAAATTAATAAATGGAAGGAAAGAGACAACTCTCTTGTATAAAAGAATTCCAAATAAATTATATAGATATTTTGTCCTCAAGGAGGCGAATCATGTGCACAGTGACTTCCTTCCAAAGAGTACAATATGGAAAGGGGGACAAAAAGATTAAACTAAACAAACTTGACAACTACTTCTTATGACAGATGATCAAGGTCACCATTAACAGTGATAAATCATGTACTCTTGATAATGACATAAGAAATATGTCCCTTTACATCTGTTAGCTTCCTCTCAGTATCCCATAACCCCAGTCTAATCATGAGAAAAACATCAGACAAATTCTAATCAAGGCGCATCCACGACTTCCCTGGTGGCGCAGTGGTTAAGAATCCACCTGCCAATGCAGGGGACATGGGTTCAAGCCCTGGTCTGGGAAGATCTCACATGCCGCGGAGCAACTAAGCCCGGGCACCACAACTACAGAGCCTGCGCTCTAGAGCCCGCAAGCCACAACTACTGAGCCCACGCTCCACAACAAGAGAAGCCACCGCACCACAACGAAGAGTAGCCCCTGCTCGCCACAACTAGAGTAAAGGCCGCGCGGAACAAGGAAAACCCAAAGCAGCCGAAAAAAAAAAAAAGGCGCATCCTACAGAATACCTGACCAGTACTCCTTAAAACTGTCAAGGTCATCAAAAGTAAGGAAAGTTTGAGAAACTGTCATAACTAAGGAGAGCTTAGGGAGACACGACAATTAAATGTAATATGATACAATTCTGGAAGAGAAAAAGGACATTAGAAACAATTTATGGAAATCTGAATAAACTATGGGCTTTAATTAATAATATATCATTATTATCAAATATCGGTTCATTAACTCTAACAGATGTACCATACTAATGTAAGATGTTAACAAATAGAGGAAACTGGGTGTAGGAGTATATGGGAACTCTCTGTACTATTTTCTCAATGTTACTGCAAATCTAAAACTGTTCTAAAAATAGTCTATTTAATAAATGAAATAGAAATGGACAAAAGATTTTAGCAATTTTATGTACTGTTGGAATTTTTCCCATAAACATATATTACTTTTATAATTTAAAAATTCATTTATAATTTTTTAATTCCTAAGGAAAATGTAAGCGTGTAATTTCAAGAATTATCTTAATTAAATGATCACTATATATTTTGTCTGTTTTATCACTGTGGATATTAGTTTGGTCGGTTTACTTAGCTGAGGCAATACAGCTTAGTGGTTGGTTAAAAGCATAGTTTCTAGAAACAGACTGCCTGAATTTGAATTCCAACTCCATGGCTGATAAACCTTGGGCAAGTTACTTAACCTCTCTGTACCTCATCTATATAAAAAAAGAAGATATTGGTAGCTACTTCATAGGGTTGTTGGACTAAATGAGTTAAAACACATAAAGCACTTGGAACAGTGGCTGGAACATAGTAAGCCCTCCATAAATGTTGGCAGCTATTTCTTTTAGTTTATACAGAAGTAGAAATAGGTTAACAACATAGGCTAGGTCTGAAATAGAATCAAGTAGCTTCGAAATGAAAGAAACTTCTGGGACAATAATATAATTTGAATACCTATAAAAAATAATATAAATGTATTTTTTCCCAGTTTTGCATTGCAAAGCCTATCCTTTGTTATATATATAGTATATATATATATATATAGTATATATATATATATATATATATATATACTATATATATATAACTAAATAAAGCTATTTTATGGTAATACTTCTGCCTACTTGTCAAAACCAAGGCTGAATCTAATGTCATAACGAGTTGTGCTATACTCTTTCTGAAGCCTAATCTATGTTTGTCTTAAAAAAGAGAAAGGTGGGAATTCTCTGGTGGTCCAGTGGTTAGGACTCTGCGCTTTCACTGCTGAGAGCCCAAGTTCAATCCCTGGTCGGGGAACTAAGGTCCCGCACAGCGTGGCCAATAGAAAAAAAAGACAGAGAGAAAGGAAAGCCAGTCATTTCTATCCCCTACTGAGGTTTCACAATAAAATCTACAGATACTAACATACTTAGGAAATACTAAGTAAAAATACTTTGTCTTATTTTGAGGTCTCAGGACAAAAGAGCTTGATTTTTGTGTGTCAACAACATCAATATTCAAAATTAGGGTTGGATATTAAGCAAGAACTACAAAATACTAATGGTTTAAATGCCTAAATAAACCAAGTTAATAAATTCTGGTCTTCTCAGAGTCAAGGAAATTAACTATGTGGAATAAACATATTTCAAAATTATTATAGTGTCTTTGTATGTTTTAAAAACATACTATTATATGTTTTTCAATGTTCCTAGTTTTAATTTCTAACACAGTAAATAGTAACAGATACAGCCCACAAAAACAAAAACTTTTCTGGATTCTCAATAATTTTTAACAGCATAACGGGTCCTGAGGATTGCTGCTATAATTTTTCTTTAAAATCACTGCAGAACATTCCAATAATTGTCAACATAAATGTTTTACCAATTTGAAATTCTTTTTTTCCTACAAGGAAGCCCTTATAAACAGATACTGAAGTTGTTTCAAAGCAAAATACTAGAAAACAATAACTGAGTTATTTAGTAAGAAATTTCAAAGTATCTCAAATTACCCTATAAATAAGTCCAATTTTCTGTGATTGAACACATCTCTGAAGGCTATAAATCAACAGAAATGAACAAGACAGCTAAATTTAACAAGCGTTAATTACAAAGATTCATAAATTCTCCTATGTATTTGAGTAGATGAGTCAACTACTAGGACATCAGTATATTCTGATAATACTTCAGCTGGGACTTTTTTATAAAACAGCAAGCCCTTAATTACGTTTTATGAGTGGTAGAACGTTCTATTTTCTTACAGTAGAATAAAGCTACCTCAAATTATTTTTATGAAGCAAAAGCCTCACGAACTTTTTTTTTCAGAAAGTTTTAAATTTAGGCAGCTCCTTCACCAACACTAAATATCCCCACATCAACAGCAGCAGCAATGAGCAAAGCAAAAGAGAGAGTAATTTTTCTTCCCTAATACAGAAGAAAGGTTAAGTAGCTGGTTGGTGTGGTAGAGAACAACAGAGTTAAAGCAAGAAACCTGAATTCCAATGTTTGATCTGCCACTTGCTTGAAATGACCATAAACAAAACTCTCAGTTTCTCTGACCTCAGATTCATCATCAGTAAAACAGTTGTTGTGAATATCAAATAAATTAACAGAAATGAAACTGCTTTATAGTCTTAATATATGTAAACTATTATTACTATTAAATCTGTAAACCATTCAAACTAAATACCTTTGAAAACAGAATTGCCTCACACAGAATTACACTCAGTAACAAATTACAGTATGGTCCCACAATATTTTGGCTAAAGAAAAAGAGACATTAAAGTTAAATTTCAATTTAATTTTATATGTAAAATCTAAATTAGTAAATTACTTAGAAATAAAATCATAATTAAGAGTATATTTTACAAAAATATTTCTATATCTATCAAGTTATAGTATTTCATTTAGTCATATAATTACCAGATAATTTTTAAGTTTTATAGTGGTCACGTTGTAAATGTAATAATTCAATTTATACTACAAAGGTATTATATATGCAAATATTATAATGTTCAACCAGTCTTAACACCAGTTATATAGAAGAGTAAAACTCCTGTATCCCAATGTTTGTGCTTGTTTATCTACCATCCCTATATGGTATTCTGAATTTTAGTTTATTGTTTCATTCATTTGTGCCATTTATTTTCTGCTTCATTCAGCTTATCAAGTGAGAACAGATTAGCCAGTTCCACTTTTTGGTTCTCATGCATTAACACAATACTGTAGTGTTTATATTGCAAACACTTCATGGAAATGCTTATGTAAATAAATGAAAAAACAGTGTTTTCCTTGATTTAAAAAAAACTGACAATAATTTTTAACATCAGTCTTGTTAATTCAGCTTAACCCCTCTGGGAAAGCAATGAAAACAAGAAGGAAGGAAAATGTTTCAGAACTTATCACTAGGAAACTCACTTTTTTTTTTTCTGTAATGACTTCTGAATTTACAGGATAAAATGAAGCCTGAAGTGCAGCTTTCGTTATCCAGCCACTTGGGGATTGTAAAAATAATAATAGCTGACATTTTAAAACACTTATTCTATGAGCTTTATATAAGTGAATTATGAACTCATTTAATTTTCACAACTCAATAATGTAGGTACTATTATCTCCTTTTAGCAGACGTGAAACTGAGGCAGAGAATATAAGTAACTGGCCCAGGGCTATATACAAATGGTGGCAGAATGAGGATTCCACCTCAGGGTTCTGGCTCTAGAACTTTAACATGGTTAAAGAAGTTACAGCTTAATGACAGGTATACTCTGCAATCTGTGATTTAACAGGCTTTAACTTCCAGTCAAATATGCCAGTTAGCTACTGTAAATGGTAACATTATGTAAGCCATTCTAGGTAAGTGCAGAAGAGGAAAGCTATCTCCTAAGAGCTGGCACATGTGTAATAAATGAGCTACCTGTATTTCATACTTCATTCCTCAAGGCTTCATTTTGTACCTTCTAGGCACTAAGCCATAAACTACTAACATTCATATTAGCTTTTCCTAAACGGTAACCATTGGAAATCACTTCTAGAGAGGTTTACTTCTAAAAAAACATAGCAGGAGGACATATCTGAGGCTAGCAACTTAATGTTTCCAATATTTCACAAAATATCTTGCACACTATAGAGGGTGAACGTTAAGTAATAGTCAACAATGGTAAAATTAATACTCACTGGAATTTGTCTAAATAAATTTACACATCCTTCTGTATATTCATTTACTCTGGAAAAAAAACTGGGGTAATCCACAAGACAGGATTTCAATTAAGACTTTGAAAATGTATACAGAACTTCCCTCTCACAACATAATATTTAATGACATTAAAATGTTTACTTAATTCCTTCTTTCAATAAAATTTGCTTTAGAAAGTTAATATACCACTTCTGACTATAGTTCTGTCAAATTTAGGACCCAGAATTCATCAAAAGCTATCACTTAAGAGATCAGTTACATTTTTACAAATTAAAAGTGATACATTCAAATTAGAAATCATTTTTAATAATGAGAGAACTTAACTAGTTTATCTAAAACTGATGATAAAGTTTAATCTTCCTTTCTAGCCTATTTAAAAAACAAAACAGAAAAACAAGCCACCACTGTCACAACAGTAAACTTTTATTAAAATCCATTTAAAAAATAGTGTTACATAATCAAAAAGCGACAAGAAGTATTAGACTAACCGCCAATTTTTCTTCAAATATGTTATAATGGCAATGGACACTGCCAAGCATTGAGTACCAGACAAATTAAGCAATTTGCACTACTCTTTCTAGCTGAATTAAAAGCCTTGCACTTTTCAAATTCCCAGATTTTGAACTTCCACGCATGGTGTTCCACCTGGGAATGGGAAGGTATGTCACAAAGAGAGAGTTTAAGATTACTGTATAAACTAGAAGAACATTTATGAATGTGTTCTTCGGAATTCAGAACACATTATTCCTCAGGGGGGCAACCATAAACCTGAACTGGTACTTAGACTGCACATACATTAATCTGCAGTGTTATATTTAAATACAAAGGACATATGCATAATTGCGTGCCTTCAGCATTTTAACATAAGATGGAAATTTTGCCCTGTAATTATTCATAATGCACCTTAATGACACTAGATGGAGATCTAAAACTTCAAATTCCGCATCTGTTACTTATATAAGACTACAGGGTAACCTCCTCCTGGAAATTAGTAGTAGACAGAGAATCAACAAACTATCACTTACCCTATCAAAGTAAGCATGTTCATAGTCCTCTGATCTCCCACATTAAGCTCTCCACTTTTTGTAAATAAAAACAGTAGAGGACTTCCTTGGTGGCACAGTGGTTAAGAATCTGCCTGCCAATGCAGGGGGCACAGGTTTGAGCCCTGGTCCGGGAAGATCCCACATGCCACGGAGCAACTAAGCTCGTGTGCCACAACTACTGAGCCTGCGCTCTAGAGCCCACGAGCCACAACTACTGAAGCCCACACACCTAGAGCCTGTGCTCCGCAACAAGAGAAGCCACTGCAGTGAGAAGCCCGCGCACTGCAATGAAGAGCAGCCCCCCACTCGCTGCAACTTAGAGAAAGCCGGTGCGCAGCAACAAAGACCCAAAGGCAGCCAAAATAATTAATTAATTATTTTTTTTAAAAAAAACAGTAGAGACAGTGCATACATATCTTAACTCTGTTGGGGGCAAAGAGGTCTCTGGCAGACACTAATTTTTTTCTAATCAGTTCATCAACACCTACTGCAATACGAGCTTCACGTTCTCACTTGGGAAAATTTCATACACCCACACTTAAGAAAGTTATCATAAAACTCACATTAAAAAATGCTACAGACTGGTGGGAGGCGAATGTCCTCTAAAATGCATTATATAGTTCGAAAACAAATACTTAGCTGTTTTCTTCAGCCCTGAATTGTCCATATTGCGAACAGTGTCGAATTTCCAACTCTAATCAATTTTTGGATCACAGAATTATAAAATCAATAGCATTTGGTGTAAGTGCCTCATTCTTAACAAATTATTAAATGACTTAAGCCACATTCCAAAACTAGTTAACAGCAGAACTAGGCCTAGAACGTAGGTTGTGTGAATCTCTTTCCTGAGCTCTTTCTGTCATTCCTTACTACCAGTCGCACCAACTTGTGTAAAATGCTTGGAAAGCGATCTGCTAGTTCAGACCGAAGGATGGCATGAAAGCTAACATTCCAAAGGCAATTTGAGGGGGACTCCAAATAGATTCCAAGAGTTCCTCTTTCTAGGTAAAATTTTCCTTAATTTGCTCCACTAGTAACTTTTTCTAGGCTTGCTTTTCATGCTATACAAATCAAAAATACTTAGAGCTCAAAAATTCATCTCAATATTCTCAAGATTGATAAAAGCCAAATGTCTGTACCATCACTGTCTGATAGAAATCTCTGTAATTATGGTAATTTTTATAACTTCACCATCCAAAATGGTAGCCACTAACCAGAGGTGGTGAATAAGCACTGGAAACGTGGTACTGCAACTGAGCTGCATTTTAAATTTTAATTAAATTTCAATAGCCATATGTCTAGAGGCTACCATATTGCATAGTGCAGGTCGAGATAAACCCCACGGAAAACAGAATTGGTTAACAAAATAATGAAAACTGAGCAGTGTTTTTATAGTACCTGCCACGTGAAGCAGCTGAGATAGCAAGAAAAGAACACACCATTCTGCGTTCATGACCTCTGGGCTCCAAATGAAACCACTATCTATCAGCAATAAGAGGTTGATGACATCACATAATCTAAATTATACATACAACTCATCTGTGAAACAGGTCTAAAAGTACCTGCCTTTGTGGGGACTGCATGATTATATACCATTTGTATGTAAAAGTACTCTGTAAAATGTGAAGCACCATATACAATTATATATCATCTCTGTAACTAGTTTAGGAAAGGGAAATGTGGCTATAAACCTATCACAAAGCTATTAACCTAAGCCTAGTCTCAATAACATGATTTAACACTTGAAGCAGTAGTCAAGTGATTTTGCACGTCATTGCCTCATACAGGTAAAGTACATAGAGAAAATGGTATTCAGATAACATCGAAAGGTGATTAGTATACCCACAGTCTATATTCTTAAAAGCTAACTTTTTAGCTTTTTAACAGCCAACTGACATGAACTGAAAAGTAACAAACAATACCAAAAATTTGGCTTCCTTCTTTTAAGGAGGCAAAAGACAAAATACTGGCAAGGCCGCTGATACAATACTGACAAGGATCCCTCAGTCCAAAATAAAAACAGTGGCCACAGTTTACAACTATGCTGGTACTAAAGAACAGCAGAAGTCCAGGGATATTTCTCAACACCCAGAGACAAAAGCATGGCCTATGTCTATGTCCAGTAACATATAGAATAACACCACCTTAAATAGTTACAGAATTTAAACTTTTTACCTGTTTTCCTGAAGATCTCATGTGACTGTTGTAATAGTTCTATTAAATAAATAGTATGATACTCTAACAAGCTGAAAATCATGAGCAAAATTAAAGAAGCATATTATTATGTAGCATTTCTTGTCATCTATAATGAGGTTAATTTATATGTTTAACATACTCCCTTAAGGAAAACAACAAACAAAAAAGGTTCTATCAATTCAAACAAACTAAAGAATATATTTCCAGATTTTGATAACAATGATGCAAAGACAGAAAGCAAATTCTTGTTAAATCCAAGATTTATTCTGAGATGGCATACATAAATCCTTTTAACTCTGACCGAAGAACCAAGCATTAAAATCAATCCAAAGATAAATTAATGAAAATACTCTGGCCACTGCCTACTAATGAGAGTTGGTTACCCAAAAGATGGTTTCCACATTTTTAAATTAATTTACCAATCATAAACGGCAAGCTTTTTTATTATTAGCAATATAATCAAGTCTTAAATTATGAAGTACTGGTTTTCTTATTAAAAGAATAACACCCTTTCAGATTTTTAATATTACATTTCTGTAAAAAATATATTTCCTTGAGTCACATTGCTGTGCAGCTGGAACTATCACAAACTTTGTTAATTGGCTATACTCCAATATAAAATAAAAGGTCTAAAAACAAATAATAAATTAAATAAATTAAATAAAACAAGGAGACAAGTACAGACACACTCCTAAAAAATATATATATATATATATATTTCCACACACACCCTTTTACCTCAAAAGGTAATCTCCTTTTGCTATCTTATTACCAATTTTCTCTTTTCTTCTCACTTAGGATCAGCTTTCAGTCCTCTTTCTTCCTAACCTATGAACTGTTTACTCACAAATTAAAACTCATATAAAAAAACTGTGGAGATAAGGAGTGGGTCCAACTTGTTTTAAATTACCATCATTTTAAATCTGTGAAACAAGGGATAAATATGCGAGATGAGGATTTCAAATGATATAAATCTCCTATGGAAAACAAATAAAAACAAACAGATATCCTAACTAAAAATCTTATTTATATTAATGAAAACCTATTTTTATTGATACATTAAATAAAATCAGATTTTACCCTAAAGTGAAGTAAATGATTTGTTAATTAATACATCATTTTAAATTTCAAATTCAAAATTAACCCAGCTACAACAAAAAGAGTACATTTTATTGTGTGTAAATTAAAAAACAAATTTAAAACAAGTAACTCAGTCAAGAACAAGTCTTTATTACAAAGGTATGGTTCCTTAAATAAATGGCAGATGTGTCATTTTAGTAATGAATCTGTTACCAGTATAATGCTTAATGTATTTAGAATATCTTTCCACATTAACCAGATAACTTTATTACCATTTAATTATCCATAATTAGACTTCAAATTCAAGCTATTAAAATGAACAGAAGTGTAAGTAAATTCTTTTCTAAAAACATACATATAGTGTCAAAAGAATGACTTATGTGATTGTCATTTTAAGGAAAATTCAAATACTAAAATTTTGAGGCTACAATTCAAGTCCAGGTATTTTGGGCATTTCAACTTGAAAATTACAATTAGGTTAGAAATAAACTCCTAAAAGCAGCGTTTAGGACAAATAGAAGACATGGTTGCAGTTTCTGTTTTTCGGAACACATGTCAGAAAATGAATATCTAATTTATAAACACAGAAAATATTTATGGAAATCTTATAAATGTCTATGAAGCCTCAGAAGGTCTCATATAAGTAACACTAGGAATCTTCATTTTTCTACATCCAGACATACCTTTATGAATATGGATTGAACTGCTACTTATTACAAAAGAACAGGAACTGTATGATTATTAATTGCCATCAAAATTAGATATAAAAGAGGCACGGAAAGTTGAAAGACTTAAGTACTAAGATCAAATCAGGGAGTACAAATACATATAGCTCTTTACTTGAGGTGAATCAAGTCTCATGCTCCATTATCCATTCCTAACTAGACAGAGAATAAATTCTGTGATTATCTCTTAATTGAAGAAGAGAATAGCAAAACAGAATTAAGTTTGATTTTTGAGGAAAAAATTCACTCAAATCGGTGATTTTAGATTATTTTAGGAACAATATAGAAAACTGAATCCAGGCAGAAGTGTCAACAATGTAAATTAAAAACATCAGTCTGCGTATTAAAGACCAATCAATGCACTGTGTTACCATTAACAAGGCGGCTAAAATTCCAATTATCTAAAAATCTCCCATGTCAAATGGGTCCAACTTCTAAGAAGCAAAGAATGAATTTTTTTTTTGTATCCTTGTTCTCTCGCTTACCAAAGTTTCTACTATGTATTACACTGTATCTGATTATAAAATACTTTACACTGTAAACATCAAACATTTGGCAAAAAAAAAAAAAAAAAGAATAACTAAAGCAGAATACCCTGTTGCTACTACTGTGTAAATACTTATCTGTAGCTAGGCTGGTATTTAAAATTTTACAAACTATTCAGTAAGAATGCTAAGAGAAAAGAGTTGACGAACCTGAAAGAATAGCTTCTTTCAAATATAGTAACACATGGGAGAACTTCCTGATATCATTCACCAACTCCTTGATGTAATCAGGATCCAAAATGGAGTTGGAATTTATGGACTTGAGCCCCATTTCAGAAGTTGTAACATCAGTAGAGAGCTGGCCTGTTGACAAGACACGTTTTTTCTTTGTCTTTTTCTGTTTGTGAGCAATCATCCTTTCATATAACAGTCAAAAAAATGGAACTCCTTAAGGGGGTGAGAAAAAGAGAGAAACACAAATACTACATTAATCAGGGGACATTATACTATTTTCACAAATAGCCCAAAGCCTGCCTCAATATTCTATTTAAAACAATAACAACAAACCCTGTATTACTGATAAAGCAACTTCCATTTATTAAGTGCCAATAATCTTGACAACTCTATGATATGCAAGCTACTATTCTCTTCATTTCACAAGTTAGGAACCTGAGGTTTGGAGGTTAAATAATCTGTTTAAGCTCTCAGCTGACAAATGAACTGGTACTTAAACCCACATCTGCCTTGTCACCAAAACCCATGCTCTTAATAAACTTCCTCTTAACTCCTAAGGTACAGAATTTTTTAAACTGTAAAAGTTATTCTGAAATGTCAATTAGTGGAAGAAAATATTCTCCCTCCATGACATCACCTTCAAAAATAAAGGTGAAATATGAGCTTTGAAAAAAGAAAGACCTGTTTTCAAAATCCCCCTCCATCACTTACTATGCATGACCTGACAAGCTGTTAATCTCCTCACTTTGGTAAACTCATTTATAAAATGGAAATAACATCCTGACAATACCTACCTCATGAGATTATTGTAAGCATTAAAAGAGACAATGGTATAGAAGTGTCCAACACATAAAAGAAATTCAAGTACAGTATGTTCTCAATAATAATGCATACTCATACACACACCCCCCCACACACACACACATATTCTGGATTATCACCTTTCATCAAGAACATTTCTCTGCTGAAAACAAGTTCTAAAGATGTCCATTAATCTGACACACCTGGATTGGTTGAACAAATAAATGTATGATTACTGGAGCCATATTTTTGGTAATTTCAGGGTGGTATAATAAAAACACAATCTTTATTATGAGAAAGATTGAGAATTGAATCATTACTGAATACTTCCTAAATGTAAGACCTGTACAATTTGCTTACAGGCTGTATGAAGACTAAAAGGGAACACAAAGTTAAAAGACTTCATATGTTAAAACACCTAAACCTGGCACATAGTTGGAACTCAAGAAAATCTTAGGTTTGTTTCTACTTCATCCTTACCTTTTACCTTTCTGGAATTAAAAGTCCTAATTTTGTTTGAAATCAAAAAGGAAATGACTGGAGGAATTAAATTAGCTCAAGCATTATCATTAAAACATTTTTCAAATGTTTGAGCTGAGATCAGAATGAGTAAACAAAGAGGAAGGAGTAGTCTAGCTGCTGTTACTAATTTCCTAATGATCTCTCCACATCCATTCTTGTCTCATTCCAAATGTAGTGAGTACATTTTCAAAACATGAATCTCATCATGTCATTTCTCTGCTCAAAACTCTTCCAAAAGACAAGTGAGAAGCTATCGTGCCCTACAAGGCTCAGCATGAGATCTGGCTCCTACCTACTTCTGCAACGTCGTCTGGAGTCACAATTCCTACTCAACACTTTCAACACACACACCTCTTTCTCATTTTTCCAACAGTATTTGTTTACCATGACCCACAGTGGAGCCAGTATACACATTAAGTATGTTATGTTTGTGTGTGGTGTGTGCGTAGGAATGCATAAACATAAAACAGATTCTGGCTAAGGAGCCAGGTGATGTACTCAGATGTTTTCTTTCCTATCCCATTTCATTTTTTAAAAAGCTGATTGCAACCCACCAAATTGGTCTCAGACTTATAATGGGTTCTGTCCCTACAACTTGAGAAACACCAACTGTTGGACTCAGGGTCCTGTCTATATGCAGTTCCATTTGCCCGGACTACTCCTTCCTCTTTGTTTACTCATTCTGATCTCAGCTCAAAGATCACTTCCTCAAAGAAAACTTCCTGGACCTTCCCTGCTCCCATAACCACCACCACCACCACCACTAAACTAGGACAGAATCTCCTGTTACATACTTTATACTATCTTATACTTTTCATCACTGCACTTATCAAAGTTCTCATAGGTGATTCGTGTCTCCCTATCCAGACTATAATCTCAAGGAAATCATGACCAATGTTTGCTAACCAAGCGTTCTCTGCTTATAGCACAGTGCTTGGCATATGAGGGATAAACAACTCAAAACTGTCCACAGAATGAGTGATGAAGTTGCAGAACTAATAATGAATAATAATAAATAAGTAGTTTATAATGAATTTATAAACTTTAAAAATTTATAAAGTTTCAATTAATTTTAACAGAAATAAAAATGTTTAACTATGGATTGTTGCAGTGTTTTGAACGGAAAATAGAATCGGTTTTTAAAAATCTGTCTCTAATATAGTATTTTACCAAAAAACCAAGCATATGAAGTTGAGTAAAGGCAAGAGTACATAAAACTGAAATCAAAGGTTGATTTCTATTATTGTTTCTCTACTTCTGATTATTAAATAAGGTGTCCTGACACTTCTTCAATGGCTTTTAAAATTCCTTTATTCAGTATTCTTATTAATCTCAAATTATTTCTGGAAATGCAATTTCTACATTTAATCTAGTTTCAAACCTTAACATTAATCCTTAAATGTGTAAATAACTTCTAAAATGAACTTAGGTATAATAATAGTGTCCCCCAAATTGTCCTAAGTCTCCCCTCCAACAAAAACAAACAAAACGCTCAAGTGCCTTGTTTGGGCAGCTCTTTTACAAATCGTTAATTGAGAGGACTATTAGCCTAATTTATTACTTTTGCAGCTTACTTAATAAAGTCACTCTGATTAATTTTGATGGCTTTTAGTTCAGTAAATTAGAAAATTGGTCACTGTCACTGGTAAAAAGATGGTTATAAATTTTAAAGCATATATCACAAGCTTCGAATAAAACAATTCACCTATCTCAGTAAAAAAAAATTATAACTGTCAAATTAGTAGCTCCAAGTTGTAAAAAGTGTTTCAGAAATGCTTGAATATATTTAGTCAAGACTAAGAATGTCTGTAAACGAACAAAAACGATGGGGAAGTAAGGAACTAAAAGGGGTTATACTCTACCTCTAGTCGGGATTACAGTGAGCAATGTACTACTTTTATTACATATACTTTACTACTTTTCATATTTCAAACTGAAAAAAGGAAACATTACAGTTGAAAAAAATATTAACATAAAGTTAATTCAAGCTTTCACAAAATTGAACTATGATAATGAGAAAGTTTGGAGGTTATACACTTTCCGAGATCATCCACATTACTTTCTCATGTCCCAAAATGAACATCCTCTGGTTGGTGGTAACATAAAATGTAGTTACTAACAGATTGCAACTGGAAATTTAATTAAATGAGATAATAATATGGAAAGCACTTAGCACTTAGCACAACGCTTGGTTCATCATGAAGACTCAATGTTAGCCATTATCACTAGCGTGCTTTACTGTGGGAGACTGTTAACATACGTAAGTAATGAACAAAATGTGACTTCACTACAATATATCTGTAAATTGGGAGCAAGAAATATAGGACGGGAAACAATTCCAGAAACTTAACTGACTTCATGGAAGCCTACTAAATGGCTTCCAAGTGAAGTTTGAACTGTGTAAACAGACTGTTGAGCAAAATATTTGTGAAACTCTCCTAATTCTCTGCATCTCTTCCAACTCCAAACCATCAACATAAAAAAAGCATTTTATCCACTTCGCAAAGAACTTTGTAGCAAAGAGAAAATCACTGTGCCAAACTACTTTCTCTATATGTTCTAAATTCTAAGTAATATGTGTATTAGAAATGTGAACACTAACTTCCGGTACCCTGGAATGTGGCTTTTCCAAGACTTCAGGAGCCTGTGTTAATCAAATGTTCTTGCCTCATGTTCCTCCTCCCCAAATGTATCCTTACAGAAGTATTTTCATTTTAGGCACCTGGCTGCCTAACTGAAGAGTAAAACAACCCCAAATATCTGTACTTAATAGTTCCCTATCTTACTATTTCTACCTCAGGAAAAACTGCCATATATTTCTGAAATCTGCTATTTCAACAAATTTCTGATTGGTAAGAATCTATTGATACCTAGAGATGTTTTTTAAAACTCAGAAAAACTCATTCTGGAGGTCTTTGATTACGTTTTTTAAATGCACTTTTCACAAAAACAGAATGGGGCATGTTAAAAAGTTTTATCAATAATATGCAAATAACTAATTTCTAAAGAAAGGCGTGCAACGCACACACACTTCATTCCTGGGCAGTTAGAATTCAGCACGTTTAAAGAAGATGAAGCTGCCCAACCTCCCACGCCTCCAGAATGTCCAGCATTCCTGACAGGCAGGGCTCTCCAAAACTACCCAATGCCAAAGACCACGTTCCCCATCCCAGAATTTAAATACAGAATGGGAACATGGAGCAACCAAAAAGGGCTGCAGGCACTGATAGCGATGGACAAGAGATACCATCTCGGAGACACCTGGAGAAAGGGGAAGGGGCGCTCAGCTCCCGCCTTTAGCAACTAACAGTCCTCCTCTCAGAAGAGGTATGAGGCCAATTCCTTATTGAGGAAGAGAGTCAAAAAAGATGAATATGGAGAAACAAGGCTCGTGAACCACTAGCGCTCCAGCTTGAAACGTCTCAGACTTGGGATCCAACGTCAAAAAGAAAAAAAAAAAAAAAAAGCCCCAAACACGTCCACAACGGAATTGGGAAAAAAACACTGAAGGCTGAAGAGGCCTCGGAACGAAACACCCCTCCCTCAGCTCAAAAGACAGGGACGAGAACAATGCACCACGGAAATCCTAAGATATCTCGGGACAGAGACCCAGATGAATTGAGGGGCTGCTGTCAGGGCGGGGGTGGGGGGGGTGGGACAGGATCCGATCAGACTCTGTAGCGGTAGGGAGCAGAGATTCTGGAGCAAAACTGTCCGACTTTAAATCACACTATGCCAATTACTAGTCTGTGTGTTCCGACAGGTTTCCCCCGTGTGAAAAATTAGTTAAATAATCGTGGAACTCCCGTGAAGTTAAAACATGTAGCGCTCTTAGAATGTGTATGCCGAACGTGGGACGTGCTATGTGTTTGCTTTTATTATCTTCATCATCTGCTCAGGGCCACAGCTCGCGCCCACCCCGCTCCTCCGCTCCTGCCGCGCCCGCCGCGTCCAAAGTCCAGTCGGACCCCTCCCGGAGGACCAGGAGTCCCGGGGACACCGGCCCGGCCCGCCGCCGCCGGCTCCCAGCGCAGCCCGCAGTCGCCTCCACTCCGGGCCGCCGCCTGGGCCGCCCGGACCCCGGACGGCAACTCGCGGGTGACCCCAGGCCCCTGCCGCCGCCGCCGCCGCCGCAGCGAGCGCCGCCACCCTCCACTCACCGCGGCGCTCCATCCCGCGTTACGGACGCGGACGCCCGCCCGACATTCACGGCCGCCGCCGCCGCCGCCGAGGGCTGGAGCTCGCCGCTCCCATCCCCCACGGCCCGCGGACGCCCGGCCAAGCCGCCGCCGCCGCCGCCCCTGCAGCTACAGCCACGACCACGCCAGCCCCGGCCGCTCCGCCCCCGTCCTCGCACCTCCCGCCCGACCGCGGCCCGCCCCCTGGGGCCCAGCCCATTGGCCCGCGCTCCCGGGGGGCGGGGACGGGCGCCAGCGGCAGGTGGGGCCGGCCACTGGCTCTCGCGCGCCCGGCGCAGGCTGTCAGCTTCGCCTCGGCCCGCAAACTGTCCCGAGCCTTGCAGGACGTGTTAGCCGCCCCGTGCGGCTTGCGGCAGGACAGGCGGAGGAACCTTAGGAACAGGTCACCTGATGACTTCATCTGGCAAATCGGAATTTTCTTGGATGAGCAATCTACATTTTTTATGAGGTACTTCTTTTGGCCACCTCGTTCCTCTCTCTCCAACTCAAGAAAACAAAAACAAGACCCCACACAGGTAAAGTGTAACACAGGCCAGGCTTCTTTCCGGAAGAATGAATAAACTTCCTCAAAACCAGCCAACTACTCTGCCCTCTGTACAGGGTCATATTTTCCACTTAGACCTATATTACTTCAACTGCACTCTCAAACTCGCTCAGAGTGAGAAAAATGTCTGAGAAAGATGGAATAATTAAAGAAAGCAGCAGGGGCTGAAAGCTTCTACATACATCATTCTACTCACGAGAACAAGCCTCGTCATTAGTTATTTCAGTTCTGGAACATTCAGAAAGAACTGATGGAGAAACAGAGGGCACATGGGCAGGGTGGCTGGCGGTAGTGGTGGAGGCAGAGAAAAATATTATCGCATGTGGGAGAAAGCAGAAAAAGACACGGGAGAGTGTGAGGAGAAGTAGGACAAAAGCGGGGCTGCAGATATAGGGAGAGAGAGGGGGCAAAACCAAGGAAGGCAGAGACAGGTGGAGGCAGAAAGAGAAAATATTGAGAAATAAAAGAGAAAAGAGAGACTACCTACTTACAGGGACAAAAAGGAAGTGAGCATGAGAGAGCCAACAAGTGAAGTAGTGAGACAGGGAGAAAACATTCATTGGCAAAGAGAAGAGGAACATCTCTCATATCTTTGAACCCTTATACTAAAAACAATGTTGGGGAAACAGAGCAAATTTGGCCCTTCAGGTGCTACTTGGAAAAGATAAATATGAAAATGCTCAGCGTCTTGGATATTTTAGCTCCACACTGGAATTGTCTGACTCAACTTACACAAATTTACCCCTTCAAACCCCAAACACAACAGTACCAAGGACATGCCACAGGCACTAAGGAAACCTCAAAACCAAACTCTCCTTCTAACCACACTTAAAAAGAACAATGCACCATGGACTCTCACCATGGAAAATGATGATGCCCTGAACTGAAACAAACTGAGAGGTCAGGGGTCCCAGGGCAAAAGAGGGCTGGAGCATCCCAACCCTTATTAAATCATAAGGAAGATTTGGGGAAGAAATATAAGGCAGTCACTCAATCTCAAACACCACTTTATATCTATTTTTAAATACCTGTATATTAATTATTTTGTACTCTTATTCCATTATCACCATTTCCTTAATAAAGAGGATTGTTTTTCTTATTAAAGTTGAACAATGTCTCGCACAAGATCCTCATGGGGAGAAAGGGTATGTGAGGTAGAAGTGGTGGTGTGACAGAGACAGAAAGGAGCACATGGGACGGAAGGAGAGGAAAAAGCCGTGAAAGAGATGTGAGAAGGTGAGAAACAATTGTGGAGAAGAGAGAAAGAAGACCAAGAAAGATGCAGAGACAAATGGAGGCAGAGAAAGAGAAAATAAGATGCAGACAGAATAAGGAAAAGAAACAGAAATGACAGAGAGAGAGAGAGAAAGAAACGGGGAAACTACCCATGGACAGAAAAAGGGGAGGCGGACACCTCTCACACCCAAACAATTCTGGACAAATAAACCCAATTAGGGCCCTAGGTTGTTCCTTGGAAAGGATAAATATGAGAACCTCAGGCTCCTTGATTACCTGGGCTCTACTATCATTTTGCAGATAGTAGAGCTATCTTAATTTCTATTTATCATAATTTCTTTTATCTTTGCTTAATTTTTAAAAACTTTAAACATAACTGTGCCAAGATCAAAAGCACTAAAAATGCTGGGGACACCGAACAACCAAATGTTCCTTCAAATCCTAATGGAGAAGAATGATGCACCATGGACACTCACCATGGACACCACTGATGACTAAACTGAAGGACACCAATGGGGGAGAGAGGAAAGGATTCTGAAGGCCATGGAAGGTAGAGGCAGGGTAACCCTGAGGGAACTCAAGGGAGGAAAGTCTGCCCCTTGGATCTGCTCTGGGTTAATCTCAAGACCCTTCCCACCAGATCTACCTCTAAACCATCTAAAAACAACCAACTATTCTGCATAGAACCAGCACAGAGTGAATCGTCAACGAATATTAGACCATTAAATTATAAGTACGGTTATCTGAAGGAAATTTTGAGAAGTCTCTCAATCCCAGTCCTCCTCTTATAGCTTTAAAAAAAATAGATTAATTTTCTGTCACCTTTTCTACTCTTTTTCCTTAGTAAGGAGGAATACAATATTTGGAAACATTAGCAAAAATGGTGGTTCACTTTTAAATTAAAAGGGTTGTTTTATTCCCCCAACTTGCATTTTGTTTAAAGAAATTTTATGTCACACAAGTAAGTTTCAAGTATGAAAAGTACACTATTGAAACGATACCTTTCTGCAACTCCAAAATTCTTGGTTTATAGTTAAATTATAAAGGGTTAAAAAAAAAAAGTAAAACCATCTGTATATCTATTGCAGAAGTCCAACATCTTAAAATTGTGTTTTTACCATTTTACGTTATTATTGTCTCTAGTATTTTTCCCTTCTAAAACAGAAATCACATCCTCTGTGATATTGCTCTTCAGTCATTCTATGAAGCCTCAACTTGCATATTGTTAAAATATTTTTCATGTGTTCTCTTCGGTGTTAACATAGGTAGTATTGCTATTTTTGCTGGGTAAGGATCTTCATATTCCTGAAGTTGATTCTGTAGTTTAGGAAGCCTACTTTTCATAACAGAATATGGTTCTAAAAACATTTTGCAATGTCTGGAGACATCTTTGATTGTCACAACTGGGAAGGAGCTGTACTGACATCTAGTGAATAGAGCCAGGGATGCTGCCAAACATCCTACCTGCACAAGAGAGCACGCCTCAGCCCTCCCACCTCTACCCCTAAGAAAGAATTACCCATACCCAAATGGCCAATAGTGTCAAGGTCGAGGAACTTTGCTCTAGACCCAATTACCACTTTATAAGCAATATTGAACACAAAGGAATATATTAAATTACATCACAGGATGCACTCAGTAAAATCTAGACTGTGGGTCATTTTATAGAGCAAACAACAGTTTCTTAAACAAATAAATTGCAAGGAAAACGATGAAAAGAAAATCTCCAGATTTAAAAAAAAAGTCTTAAAATTTTAAATACATCAAGTGCAGGAATAAATGAGATCAGACTTGCCCTTCCACTATACAGTTTTCAGACATTAGACTACAAACAGCACAGGACTGTGATCCTGGAGAGATGGGATCACAAACAAATGAGGTGATCCCTACAGTCACCCCAACTTTCTGCCGGGAGACACGCTCTAGACCATGGCATGTAAGGAGGAAGCCAGACAGAGTGTGGTACTCTTGCTAGGCTGAGGAGAAAGGGATCATAGTTCAGGGAGACTGCGACAGCTGGAATCTATAGGACAGAGTACCAGATAGGAAGAAGGTAGGCAGAAGAGCTCCAGAAATTTGCATAGGCAACTCTTTAATTTTCTTGCTGAATACAAAGCTATATATGTATAGGGTGAATCCCCACAAGGATAGACAAAGAATTTCCAGGGACCTGTAGCTGAACAATTCCCAGGGCTCTCGCAGGTCTGGGAGACCTCTGAGTGTTCATCAGCCAGAGTAGAGAGACCTGTTGAATACTCAAGGAGAGATCCCAGAAGGACATTGTTCATAGTACATCTAACCCAGCCCTACTAAAATAGTATTCTAGACTCACCCCAACAAATCTTCAAAACAAGCCTCATTTTGTAAATTTCTTTTAAAAAAACCCTGATATTTAAAACAAAAGTAATAACAATGTGTGTGGCATTTACAGCATATGCTGGATAGCAAAAAGTATCACAATAGCAAAAATTAAGGGAGGAGGGAAATCAAAGTAAGGTTCTTACATTATATGTGAAATAGCATAATATTATTTGAAGGTATATTATAATAAGTTAAAAACGTATATTAAAATCTTCAGAGGTACAGTTAATAAGCCAACAGTGGACATAAATGGAATTTTAAAAATTAATCCAAAATAAGGCAGGACAAGAAAAAAAAAGAAATGAAGAACAGATGAGAAAAATTAAAGACAAACAACAAGATTATAGGCTTAAACCCAATCATATCAATAATTATATTAGATATAAATACTCTAAACACCCCTATAAAAAGGCAGAGATTGTCAAATTGTATAAAAACTTAAGACTCAACTACGTAACTGCCTGTAAGAAACAGACTTGAAATATAAAGACACAGATAGGTTGAAAGTAAAACCACAGAAAAAGACATGCCACGCAAATACTAATCATAAGAAAGCAGAAGTAGCTCTATTATATGAGACAACCCGTTTTACTAAGGATAAAGAGTAACATTTCATAATGATAAAAGAGTCAATTCATCATAAAGACATGATCTTAAAAGTGTATGCACCTAAAAATAGGGCTTCAGAATATACAAGGAAAAACCTGACAGAAATGTGAGGAAAAACAGACAAATCTCAATGATAGTTAAGATTTCAACAATCCTCTTTCATTAACTGATAGAACATATAAGAGAACAAATAAGAGAACAAACGTATGGACACCAAGGGGGAAAGCAGGGGTGGGGGAGCTGGCGAGGGATGAATTGGGAAATTGGGATTGACATATATAACTAATATGTATAAAATAGGTAACTAATAAGAACGTGCTGTTTTAAAAATTAAATTAAATTTTTTAAAAAGTGGATCAAAGAAAAATGTGTGACAAGAAAAAAAAAGAATAAGAGAAAATTTGTAAGGATATAGAAATTTTAAATAATACTATCAACCAATTTGACCTGATATACATTTATAGAAAATTCTACCCAACAACAGAATACACAGTCTTTTCAAATACACATAAAATATTCACTAAGATAGACCATATGTAGGACCATACAATAAGTCCCAATAAGTTTAAGAGAATTGAAATCATAGTGTATGTTCTCTGACCCAAACAAAGTTAAATTTGGAATAAATAACAGTAGGATAATTGGGAAATCCCCAAATATTTGGAAATTATAAAATATATTTTTAACTCATCCATGGGTTAAGTTTTCACAAGGCAAATTTGAAAATATTTTGAACTGAATAAAAATGAAAACATGATATTTCAAAATGTGTAAGTTACACAGTAAAAGCAGTGGTTAGAGAAATATTCAGCTTTAGATGCTTTATTAAAAAGAAAGGAGGGAGACTTTCCTGGTGGCACAGTGGTTAAGACTCCACCTGCCAATGTAGGGGACACGGGTTCGAGCCCTGGTCCAGGAAGATCCCACATGCCGTGGAGCAACTAAGCCCCTGAGCCACAACTACTGAGCCTGCATGCCTAGAGCCTGTGCTCTGCAACAAGAGGAGCCACCGCAATGAGAAGTCCTCACACCGCAACAAAGAGTAGCCCCCGCTCGCTGCAACTAGAGAAAGCCCACGTGCAGAAAAAAAAAAAAAAGAAACAAAGGGGGGCCTAAAATCAATGATTTAAGCTTCCACTTTAAGAGGCTAGAAAGCAAAGAGCAAACTGAACAGGAAGTAAGTAAAAGGAAGGAAATAATGGTAAGAGTAGAAATCAATGATATAGAAGACAGAAAACAGAAAAAAATCAATTCAACTAAAAGTTGTTTTTTTAAAAATATCAATTAAATAGATAAATAGCTTGCTGAACTGACCAAAAAGTAAAGAGAGAAAACACAAGTTACTAATATCATGAATGAAATAAGGAACATCAGTACAGACCCTACAGATATTAAAAGAGAAACAAGAGAATGTTATAAACAACTTTGCCAAAAAATTCAACAACACAAATAAAATGGAAAAATGTCTCGAAAGACACAAATAACCAAATCTAACACAAGAAGTAGAAAATCTGGATACCCTTATATGTATTAAAGAAATTGGATTCATAATTTAAAATATCTCACAAAGAAAACTGCAGACCCAGATGGCCTCGCTAATGAAATCTATTGAACCACATAAAATAGTCCTATAAAAACTCTCAGAAAATAGATTAGGCAGGAAAACTTCCCAACTCATTTTATTAGGTCAACACTACTCTGATACTGAAAGCTGACAAAGATATTACAAGAAAACTACAGATCAAATTTCCTAACACAGTATTAGCAGGTCAAACCCAACAATATATAAAAAAGAATAATACATTAGAACCAAGAAAGTTTGTCCCGAGAATCAAGCTTAGTTTAATATTCAATAGAGAAAAACCACGTGATCATCTTAACAGATGCAGAAAAAGCATCTGACAAAATTCTTCAACCTTTCATGATTAAAGCAGTCACCAAAGTAGGAATAGAAAAGAATTTCTTCAACCTGATAAGAGACAGCTACAAAAATCTACAGCTAACATCATAGTCAATAATGAAAGACTATGTTTTCCCCTTAAGATCAGGATCAATATTGTTACTGAAGGTCTTAGCCAGTACAATAGAACAAGAAATAAAATACACTCAGATTGAAAAGGAGGAAGTGAAACACTTTATTACAAGTTGACATGTTTGTGCACCTCAAAAATCCTAAGGAACCTATAAATAAGGTACTACAACCAATAAATGAATACAGCAAGGCCACAGATTACAAGGTCAATATACCATAATCAATTTTACTTCTATATACTAGCAACAAACAATTGGACAGTGACATTTTAGAAACTAATAACAGTTATAATAACATCAAAAAACAAGGTATTTTTAGGAATAAATTAGTCAAAACATGTGCAAGATCCTAAATTTAAAACTATAAAACACTAGTGGCAAGAAGTTAAAGAACTGGATAAATCAATAAGTATGCCATGTTCATGGATTGGAAGACTCAATACTGTTAAGGCTTTAATTTCTCTTAAATTGACCTATAGGTTCGAGCAATCCCAAACAAAAATCCCTCCTGGCTTTTTTATAGAAACTGATAGGCTGAGTCTAAAATGTATATAAATATGTAAAAAATCTGAACAGCCAAAAAATTTTTGAAAAGAAGAACAAACCTGGAAGATTCACAATGCCTGATTTTAAGATTTACTATAGAGCTACAGTTGTCAAGACAGTGTGATATTGGTATAGAGATAGACATAGATCAACAGAATAGAATAGAGTCTAGAAACAGACCCATAAATATAATCAGTTGATTTTCAAAAGCTGCTAAAGTAATTCAATAGGGGGAAAGATGGTTTTTTCAATAAATGGTGCTGAAATAACTTGATAACCATATGAGAAAAAAAATGATCCTTGATCCTTACTTCAGAGCATACCCTAAAATTAATTCAACATGTGTCATACACCTAAACATATAACCTAAAACTATCAGTCTTTTAAATACTGGAGTTGGAGGAGGCAGCTGCTTGTTTTTATAAATAAAAGTTATGGGGGGACACAGCCACGCCCAACTGTTTATGTCCTGTCAATAACTGTTTTTGCCCTACAACAGCAGAGTTGAGTGGTTGAGGTGCTGTAGCCTGTAAGCCTAAAATATTTATGATCTGGTCCTTGAAGAATATGTTTGAGGATCCCCATTCTAAAAGAAAACTTGGGAGAAAATCCAGGGAACAATTTCTCAGACACAAAAATCAAGAACCATTAAAAAAAAAAAAAACTGGTAAACTGGACTTCATCAAAATTTAAAGCTTCTGCTTTTTGAAAGACAACTGTTAAGCCCACAAACTGGCAGAAAATATCTGACAAAGGACTTGTATTCAAATTACATCAAGAACTCCTACAACTCAATAATAGAGTGAACAACACAATAAATTAATAAGTAAAAGATCAACAGACACTTCAAAAAAGAAGACACACGAAATAGTGCTCAACATCATTAGTATCAGGGAAACACAAATTTAAGCCACAATGAGATACCACTAAATATCTACTGGAATTCTCAATTTTAGCTAGACTGAAATACCAACTTTGGTGTAGGAAGGATTTAGAGCAACTAAAACTCCCACACACTGCTGCTATACACGGTACACACCACTTTGGAAAATAGCCTGGCAGCTCCTTACACAGTTGAACATACATTTACCATACAACCCAGGAATTCTACTCTTTTATATAACCTCCCAAAATGAAAAATACATTCATCCAAAAACTTGTACACAAATGTACGTAGCATTAGAGTCAAAAACTGGAAACCCAAATGTCCATCAACAGATAAATGGTTAAACAAATTGTGATACAGCCTTACAATGAAATGCTGCTTAACAATAAATATCTATGACGTAGCAAAAACCCATGGGTGAATCTCAAAAACATTATGCCAAATGAAAGTCAGGCACAAAAGAATATATGCTGTATGATTCCTTTTACATGAAATTCTAGAAAAGATGAACTTAATCTTTAGTAACAAAAAGCACGAATGATTGCCTGATGACAGGGTTGTAGTATGGGAGGTGGGGGGAGTTCCAAATGAGCATTACTTTTTGGAGTAATGGAAATGTTCTGTATCTTGATTACGGGCATTACATGAGTGTATACAATTGTCAAAACTCACTCATAGTGTATAAAAAGCTGTTATCATTTTTTAGTGCTCAATGAATATTAGATAAGTAAATTAAAAGTAAAATTGTAGAAGGTTCTATTTGAATAATCCCTGAAATTCAACTTCCTCTCTCCCTTAATATTTTTCAAAATATTTTCCATCTTCTTCCTTAGAAAGGAAGACTATGGTATTTGAAAACTTTCTCAGTGACAAATACTGGAACATGTTTTAAGAAAAAGAAAAAAAACCTTATCCTAGGGAGGCAATATCATCAAATGGCTCTTTTGCTTATCAGAGTAATGATAAAGGCAAGGAAGAAAATACAAACCCTCCACAAAAATCCTCACCATATTGAAACGAGTTCCTAACCTTCCTTTTAAACCTCCTTGTTTCTTTACACATGAATGTGTCTTTCTGTATTGTGGCTCATCATCATACTGGAGATGAGGTGGGAAATTAAAAACCAACAAAACAGCCTTCAAAGCAGAATCATGGAAGCTGATCAGTAACATCCTTGTATGTATTAGAGATAACCAGCAATTCTGCCCCGAAGGATCCTTCTGCCTTCTGTGCTTATTAAAATCATTCTCTTAATTAACTTCAATCTCACACAAAACATCACTTCTTCCAAGAAGCCTTTCCATTCCCTCCACTGAAAATAAATCATCCCTTTAACTTTCCCAGAGGACATTCAACATACTTTTCTCGGGTAACCCAAGATACTATGCCTTGGGCCCTATTTATTTGGAATTGTCTACTTCTACCCAATAGACTGAAAGGTTCCACAGGACCTTGTCTAACACAGAGTGGGATCACACTAAATTTTCTGAGCGAATGCTGAATGTATCACCAACGGTACAGGAATGAAAATCTTTCCAGGGTACCTTCTGGGCATGAGCTTTGTTCAGTGCAGTACTAACCACTGGGACCAACAGCAGTGGTTTTAGAAGCACACATTCCTAGATCAAGGGCTTTTACAGCTGGGAAGTGAAGGTGCTGATAATTTAGGTGGATGTTCTATTTTAGGGAGGTGGGCAGAGCAGGAATGACCAGCCACCATAGATTTGCTGAACAGTACTTTCTTCATCTCAGCCGAAGTTTTATCTTCTGCCAATCTGGGGACTGAAACATTTTCAACCCAGGTCTATCTTACTTCCCTTCAAATTCACTCTAAAACTTTTCTCAGAATCAGGAGACTAAAGCTATTTGTACCATAAAGCTAATAAAGCTTAAGTGTCCGGGTCCTCACTTGCACAGTTCCTACAATCAGGAAGCATTTCTAACTATGCATTCTTGGCAACTGCCTATAGAAATCTCTGAAGAAAGGGATTTAAGTCTCCAAGACTCATAATTTGATTTGTAATTTCTTGACTCATTCTAAATATTCACTTTCATATTTAATTATGAATTCTTTTTCTTGAACAGGAAACTCCCCTCCCTCAAACCGAACAAAGGGGCGAAACTAATTGTCAAAAAAGAAGAGAAAAGGAAAAGGTAAATGTGCAACAAAAAGTTCTTTGGTTATTTTGGCTCCACCGTCGTCTTGGAACTTTCACCTCCTAACAGCTCCTAAAAGATCCACCCTTAGAGATAGATAGACGATGTTGAAGATCAAACAAAACAAAAAAACCAAAATACTACCAGTGGGGGTAGTTGGTAAACAAACCTCCCCCTCGTTTCTAAAGAGGAGTGGTGAAGAAAAAGCGAGATAGACCCTGGAAATGTCAGAGGGGCTCAAAAGACAAGGAGAGTCCCTGGCTACTTTGTTCTGGCCAAAGGAAGGCCTTCCCTCGAGTTGAGGTTTGAAGCTGAGGTTTGGAACAGGAGTCCTGGGACAGCCTGGGAAACAAACTCACAGGGATACGCTCCCCTCTCCTCTTAACAGCTGCAATCCCCCGCCTGTCAACTTCTATTTCGCAAAGCACAGGGCTTGCCCTAGGACCAGGCTGGGTTAGCGCGCGCGTGCGTGCGTGCGTGCGTGTGTGTGTGTGTGTGTGTTGTGTGTGTGTGTGTGTGTAGGACGGCTACAGGGGTGTGAGAGAGAGGGTCGGGGTGGTGGGAGAGGGAGGGAGGAGTGTGAAGACAGAGATGCACCAGAGTAGGGCACTTGGGTAGAAAGGGGAGTGTTTCTCTACTTTTCATTCCCGACCCCCCAACAAAAATAAATAAATAAATAAACAGCCGGGACTAGGTGAGACGAAGTGTGATAAAAGGTAGACAGGGAACACGAGGTGTTTGTTATTTTATCTCAGCCTTTGCATTTGTCAGACTAAAATTTCAGAAAATGGCACCAAACTTCCAAAAAGATCCCAAGTAAAGAAGACAAATGTGAAGACCCGGTTAAGGAAATCAAAAGGGGGCGGGAAGGAGTAAAGGAGCCCCCTCCTGAACTCCGCTTAAAGGTAGACGAGGGCCTGTGGTTAGAAAAGGGAGAGGGGCTACAGACGCTCAGGGGGGACTTGGAAAGGGAGTAAAGTCCGCCCCGCGAGCCTCTCCCCAGCGGCCGGGCTGGCGTCGCCTAACTGGGGACAACGGGGTCCGACGGTCCTTGCAACACCCGCTCTTGCCCTCCCCGCTCCTCCGCTCCTGTCGCGCCCGCCGCGCCCCTCGTCCGGTCGGACCCCTCCCGGAGGACCAGGAGCCCCGGGGACACCGACCCGACCCGCCGCCGCCAGCCACCAGCGCAGCCCTAAGTTGCCTCCACTCCCTGCCGCCGCCTGGGCCGCCCGGACCCTGGACGGCAACTCGTGGGTGGCCGCGCGGGTGACCCCAGCCCCCAGCCGCGGCTGCAGCGAGCGCCGCCACCCTCCACTCACCACGGCGCTCCATCCCGCGTCCCGGACGCGGACGCCCGCCCGACACTCACGGCCGCCGCCGCCGCCGCCGCCGCCGCCGCCGAGGGCTGGAGCTCGCCGCTCCCATCCCCCACGGCCCGCGGACGCCCGGCCAAGCCGCCGCCGCCGCCCCTGCAACTACAGCCACGACCACGGCAGCCCCGGCCGCCCCGCCCCCGGCCTCGCACCTCCCGCCCGGCCGCGGCCCGCCCCCTGGGGCCCAGCCCATTGGCCCGCGCGCCCGGGGGGCGGGGACGGGCGCCAGCGGCAGGTGGGGCCGGCCACTGGCTCTCGCGCGGCCAGCGCCCGCTGTCAGCTTCGCCTCGGCCCGTAAACTGTCCCGAGCCTTGCAGGACGTGTTAGCCGCCCCGTGCGGCTTGCGGCAGGACAGGCGGAGGAACCTTAGGGATAAGTCACCTTTTGCATCCTCCAGTAGGCAGCAGGTCCTTGTTGTTTAAATGGACATTTCTCAGGTGGACATTTTGAATTCCTTCCAGTCAGGAATTTGGTCCCCAACTTGTTTAGTCCTACCCCTGCCTACACCCTCCTTCTCCCTGTAGGAACAAAAATACATTTTGTGCTTAACTTTAAAACTGCCACACTCTTTTCTGTCTTTGACTGATTGTCATTTTCAGAAAACTAAATTACCCAAAACGTCAACTATTATGTACAGTACCAGGCCCGTGGGAGTTGCTCAATAAATACTAGTCGAATGCATGTCCCCCTAATCATGCTACTTGGTTCTTACCATTAATGCTCCTTTACTGATGGGACTCATCAACGCTATAGGGAAAATGAACAACAAAAATTAAAGCATTTATCTAGATTTGTATCACACATCATAATGAAAAAAGTACAGCGTTTCTATTGAATAGTTAGAATACATAGTAGTAGCACTTAACTCTACCAAGAATACCCTTCCTGTCATCTATGCTGAGACATAGCAGGCACTCTGTGAATATTAGGTGAGTAAATAAGTAAAAGTATGGGAAGGGAATTTGGAAAAGTCCCTCAATCTCTTCCTCTCCTTAAACCTTTTTCAATACATCAAACATCTGCCATATTCTCCACTCCTCTTCATTAGTTGGGAGAAATATATTAAAAAACATTCTCAGAGGAAAATGGCAACTCATTTTTGCAATAAAATAAATACAATTAACTGAGAATGAACATTAAAAACCTGTTATCTGCTGTAAATGAACTATAATTCAATAAAATTTTTTAAAAAGGAAAAAAGGTCTGTTATCTGGGACAGGTGGCTCATGTGTTTGGTAAAGAAAAGAAGAAATAAATACCTCCACCAAATCTTGTAACACTGTCGCAGCATTTACCCTTATAAGCCAACTTATGTTTTACCTATAAATGTTTCTTGATTAAAATGGCTCAGGGTCACGTCTTTGGAGGATGAGGAATCAGAGACAAAAAACAGAACTCAGAGGCATAATTGGATGCTGGATCAATAATGAAACATTCATGACAGATGGTGTAGTATGGCTATTTTATAATTATAGTATTTATTAATAACACGTAACTACTCTGCCTATTGAAATGTTCTTCATTCTTTCTGTGATAGAGAGAATACAACCTCTGCTCTGAAGCCTTCTGTTCTCACTGAAAATTAGTCATCCCATTTAATATTATATGGTACATGGAACCTTATTCTTTTTTTTTTTTTTTTTTCTTTTTTTGCAGTACGCGGGCCTCTCACCGCTGTGGCCTCCCCCGCTGCGGAGCACAGACTCCGGACGCGCAGGCCCAGAGGCCATGGCTCACGGGCCCAGCCGCTCCGCGGCATATGGGATCCTCCCAGACCGGGGCACGAACCCGTATCCCCTGCATCGGCAGGCGGACTCGCAACCACCGCGCCACCAGGGAGGCCCGGAACCTTATTCTTATGGCACTTTTGACTTTCATGCAGTCTTTTACTTTTTACTAATACCAATGTTTATTTATACTAATCATATTGTGGAGGTCTACAGTGTTATGTTACCTAAGTCTGTGTCCAGTACACAAAGGGTCCCTGCTAAGTATTTTCTAGAGGAATGTTTAGGGACTGACCAGTGTGTCCAGGAATAAAAATCCTTCTAGGATGCATTTTCTTTTTTACCGTAAGCTCTGTTCAATTTGTTGTAACTAATGAAATCAAGTGCAATGGCCACAAAAAACACATGTCTAAAGCAAAGACGGTCCCAGGTACCATGTGCCCAGAGGTGAAGGGGCTGATAATGAAGGCAGATGTTCCACGTGAGTGACGGAGGTGGGAACCCAGCCCCAAAGGAGAGTACAATGGACAGGCGCTCTTCCTGTCAGTCACGCTTCAGTGACAGCCTGTTTAGGAGAGCACAACATCATCCACCAGACAATATTTATTGAGTACCTCCATTGTGCCAGGCATTATTCTAAGCACAGGGGTTATATTAGTGACCTTTCAATCCACTTTCAGACTCTCTTCAACCATGGCTAAATGCCTGGGAGAGGAAAAGAGATAATGGAAGCAGGCATGTTCCCAGTCACTGAGACTGTCTTTGCCCCTCACTGCTGGAGCACTCAGAAAGAACCACGGAGAGCCTGATGGGCCACAGTGAGTACAAAGGCTCCAGATTCCAAAGTGGACGAAACTCACCAAGCAGGTTATTAATCTTGATTCTGTGATGGTTGTAATTGAGAAACAAGGAATCAATTCAGACCACATGCTGGAAATGAATGTGAAAGATGTTACAAACATCCAAGAATTCTGTGTTGTCTTGAGGAGTGGGAACTGAGTAAGATTAACTGAAAAAAATAAAGAAAAACTCAAGTGAGTATATGGATATGATATCATACTCGTTTTATGTCTAGATTAAGATATTAAATTTTAAGGCCCAGTTTGTTTATGTTATTTTAAGCTCTCTATAAGACATCTGATGACATAAACCTCTGTGCTTCAGTCACCACATACCATGACTCTACCTAATGTCCTAACACGTGTAAGGAAGCTCTCCAGATAATTAATGATTGGTGCCAAATTATACTATTGGCCTAAAAATTGAATTATTGATATTGTTGTGAATAAAGAGATGATGATTATGATGATAGTAATAATAAGTAGCCCTCCCTGGTTTACTCTGTGCTAGACACTGTCTTAATTATTCTTTATATTTAGTAAGTCATTTAGTCCTCACAACAACCCTATGAAATACTATCATCCCTATTTTACGAATTAAAAACTGAGGCACAGAACAAAAGTTCAGTAAAGAGTTTCTTTTGGATTTTATGAAAATCGATCTTAAAATGAACATAAGGGCTTCCCTGGTGGCGCAGTGGTTGAGAGTCCGCCTGCCGATGCAGGGGACACGGGTTCGTGCCCCGGTCGGGGAAGATCCCACATGCTGCGGAGCGGCTGGGCCCGTGAGCCACGGCCGCTGGGCCTGCGCGTCTGGAGCCTGTGCTCCGCAACGGGAGAGGCCACAACAGTGAGAGGCCCGCGTACTGCAAAAAAAAAAAAAAAAAAAAGAAGATAAATTTGACCATACTTTTCTTAGAAAAAAATAGTGGGGACTCACTCTTATTCTTCCTCTGCCTCTCTGGCCTTTTTGCTGTTCCCCTGATACCCCAAGGTCCCTCTTGCCTCTGCTGTTCCCTCTGCCTGGAAGGGGCTCCCCATATATGTGACTTGCTCTTTGCTCCCTTCCATTCTCCGCTCAAATGTTCCATGTCATTGACATGTTCCCGGACCTCTCTGTAGAAAAGAGCATTCCCCTCTTTGATACTCCCTATCTTCTTTCTGCTTTATTTTTTTTGCTACGATAGTTAATTTTATTTGTTCAAGGACTCATCTTGCAAGCATTAAAGCAAGCCTGGGCTTTGATTTTGGGAGCCCAGATTCCCATACTTAGGAAGATAACAGCAAAAACTGCTCCATGTCCATGGATGAAAACTAAAGGTTCATGGTTAATCACACGGTAGTTTTTAAGTTTCTACAGCCTAGAAGCCAGAAGTCACCGGTCCTTTAGGTCCATCTGGATGTCCCACAGGGTTTCTGCACTTTTATTGAGTTGGGCAAACTTATCACTTACCCTGCTTTAAATACCATAAAGTGCCATAACACGTATCCCTCTACTGACTTGGTATAGTTATTAATTTATTTGTGTATTTTTCATTTCCTCTCACTAGTGTGGAAATGTCAGTGCCATGATGAAAGGGACTCTGCCTGTTTTGTTCACCATTGTATCCCCAGCTCCTGAAAAAGTATTTGGAATTAATCAATAAATAAAATAGTTTGAAGAAATTAACAGTACAGCCCAAATACTAGATTTATCTTTCAAAAAGATTAGTTAAACATTTTGAAAGTTTTAATCAGATATGAGAAACATATTGCTTTGTTTGACAAAAATTTTACATTAGCTGCTTATACCTGACATACTAACACATGCCAAGTTTAATTACTTTACCTAGTCTTTATCTGAAAGAACCATAAATAACTCTAGAATCTTAAATTATTTCCTTCCTTCTCTAAAGTGAAGGGGTGAACATTTTCTGCTATTGTTTTCTTTCATCTATTCCACCAGATACTGACTAGATAAGTAAACAAATACAGCTACTCCTCACCTACATATTCTATTCAGTGGATGACGCTGTGCTTTGGAGTACATCATGTCATCTGATCCTCACAAAAACCTTTATGAGATGGGAAGATGAGATCTGTTTTCCCCAAAAGAATATTATAATTTTTAGAGTCAGAGGATGTTAGAGCTCCTCTACTACATTCTCCTTTATTTTATTAAAAAAAAAAAAAAAAGCCCAGGTCAGTTTTCCCAGAGATCACACGGTTAGTCATTGGCCTAAGTAGACTGGAACCAAGACCAGGGATCTCTCTCTACCATCTGATAAATTAAGCTTTTAAAATGTCCCTAAGTCTATGAAATTAGATCAAAGCCCCTACCTGAATCGTTCTTAATTTATGTGTAAATATTTAAGCTATACTAACATGTTTAAATGTGAATTTGTTCTGCAAATTTACTCCTATTATTTCAGAGGTCTGACTTATTAAGTTACTAAAAAATGATGACCCTTAAAAAATGGGTGGCTTAGCATGGAGCCAATGAGGAGCTTGGTTTGCTCTTGAAGTAGAAAGTTGTCCTGAGGCATTCTGGAACACACGCACAGATTACCGCCTCTCTCCTAGGGAGAAGGCTGGCTGGCTTCAGGAAGGAGTGGAGCCCAATGGAAACATTGCTAATCTCTTTCTTTATTTACACACTGAGCAAATATTGCTGAACCCTGAGAAACAATGCAACCACTAGGGACTTTAATGAGTGTTTATCTTTCTAACTGCGTATTTATATAGGGGTGGCTGCCTGTGGCACGCTTGCCAGTGGGTTGGGAAGGGACTGCTTGTAAAAGCTGAAAAATATTTAGTTATATGAACCTGTTTCAGCGACATCTCCTTTTATGTTCATTCAAGAGGACATTACATTCCATAGCAACAGAAGAACTATTATTACTCAATCATTTAGATATCTGGATTTAAATGATTTTATTTTGAAACTCAATATTATTAATTAAATTAATATTGAAATTAATTCAATAGCTGACAATGTATGACTTAAATTAGAAGAAATAAAACACAGGAAAAAAGAGTATATATGACTTAATAATCCTATAATATTGGCATCTCGAAATGTCTGTAAACTTTTGTGTCAAAGACCTTGAAAAATAGTAACTGAGAATCATTGATGGATTGACATCCTTTGCTGCTGATGGATTTGACATACTTACTGTGCTTGATGACATATTCAGTTTAGGATGTTCATCAGTGTAATTAAATTTTCCTGGGAGCTACGTGGTATTAGACTATAGGAGGTCACAAGCATAACATATATCCTACTAACCAAAAATCTCATGAAATACCTGTTATGTAATATCACTGAAACCATCAGCTTAGTATACGCAAGCTGGAGAACAGATGGACTGACAAACAAGCTATTAAGACAGTCAGTTGCCTTGCTTCGGAGTTAGCTCAAGCTGGGTTGCAAGGTGAAATGCTTTAGATCTTTCCTGTGAATAGATGAAGACAATCCTCATGGTTAGAATGAACAATATCAAGCTGACTTCTAATATCTTCCCTCTGGGTAATAACTAAGGACCAAGAGGAAAAAAAAGAGTTCCATTCTGGAAAAGTTATTGAAAGATAAAACAAGCTTACCAAGAAACCAGAATCTAAGGAAATGAATAGACCAGTAGACAAGAGGTCTTGATATAAACCTTGGAGTTACTTAGGGACTAAAAAATTAGAAGCATAAGATGTGGATCAAGGAACAGTGGATTCTAGAAGGACTCTTTAAACGTGTTTCACAGAGAACTGGTATTTAATTTACACAAGCTTTTCTTGAACACCAACAAGTCAGTGAAATGGAGCTGCCAATGCCAATGGCATTGTTGTATTTGCGAACCAATGTTTGAAGTGCAATGAAAACTGAAGGGGCTTTTTGTAGTTTTGTAGGTGGGACGTGGTTTGGTAGTGGGGATGGTGCAGGGCTATGGGGAAGAGGAAAACATAACGGAGATAGCGATTACTGGGAAAATTTCTTAAGAACAAAGTAGATCACTGATTTATCAGACAAAGTGCTGTAGGCTGAATTTTATCCCCTCAAAATTCATATGTTGGAGTCTTAACCCCTAGTACTTCAGAATGTGACTGTATTTGGAGATAGGGTCTTCAAAGAGGTATTTAAGTTAAAATGGAGCCATTAGTGTAGGCCCTAATCCTATATGACTGGTATCCTTGTAAGAAGAGAAGATTAGGACACAGACACACACAGACCACATAAAATACAGGGAGATCAGGTCTACACCATGCAAAAACACAGAGAAGACAGCCATCTACAAGCTGAGAGACACCTCAGAAGAAACCAACCATGCCAACACCTTGATTTCAGACTTTTAGCTTGCAGAATTGTGAAAAAATACATTTCTGTTAAGCCACCCAGTTTGTGGTACTTTGTTATGGCAGCCATAACAAACATATAAGACAACACCACTTAAGTTCTAGGAATCAAATAATAATACCATTAATGGGTTCTAGTTGGATCCAAGATAATTTCCTTCCCCTACCCCATAGAAATATTAAGTCCAAGTCTGGCTGAAAGTTGCCGTAATTCAACTCTTTAAGTGGACCATTTCTTCTTCATAATATTCACGAGATACAATAAGTCAATATCACTCCTACTCTGGGGTGTAGGCCAGGATGGAGCATCATATCCATTGTAATATTATCATTAAAATCAGAAGGCAGGGCTTCCCCGGTGGCGCAGTGGTTGAGAGTCCAACTGCCGATGCAGGGGACACAGGTTCGTTCCCTTGTCTGGGAAGATCCCACATGCCGCGGAGCAGCTGGGCCCATGAGCCATGGCTGTTGAGCCTGCGTATGCGGAGACTGTGCTCTACAACAGGAGAGGCCACAACAGTGAGAGGCCCACATGCTGAAAAAAAAAAAAAAAATCAGAAGGCAGGATGTTTACAAGCCTGGTGTTCTGTGAGTATTTTCAGTGGGAGGAGGCTGACTGGTTTCTACTCAGAGTGGAAGGGATGCCCTGGTCTCTTCACTTGTATACAGTAGAGGAAGATTTGAGAGTGGAAATTTTAAGGGTACAATTTTAAGCCACTGCAAGCAGTATTAGCGGCTAGTTAACACTAATAATTTCATCACAGTGCTTGGTTCATAATAAGAGCTTGATAAGTGTTAATTTACGTTTCTATTATTTTTGGTTCTATGGCATTTCACAGTGTACAAAGCTACATTATCTCAATTTATCTTCAAAATAAGTCAGTGAAATATGAGTTATTGTGATCATTCTTATTCAGATTTCTCATAAGAAAGCTGTATCTTTTTTTTTTTTTTCTTCCTTTTTGCGGTACGCGGGCCTCTCACTGTTGTGGCCTCTTCCCGTTGCGGAGCACAGGCTCCAGACGCACAGGCTCAGCAGCCATGGCTCACGGGCCCGGCCACTCCACGGCATGTGGGATCCTCCCAGACCGGGGCACAAACCCGTGTCCCCTGAATCGGCAGGCGGACTCTCAACCACTGCACCACCAGGGAAGCCCAAATTCCAAATTTTTAAAAATTTTGTTCAGGCCAAGGAGAACTCATAAGGAGCAGGATGTGGCCTGGGAGTTGCCTGTTTGCAACCTGTAGGTTAAAACCTCTGGCCGATATGACAGTGCTCTTTGGTTTGCCTTTTTGGAGAACATTTCTCTCTTGTAGCTGGTGACAAAGGGTCTTCGGGTGCCTCCTACATGGGAGGGCCTTCTTGCTCTATGAAATTCCAGTAGAAATCAGTGTGGAGTCAGGACATAGGATATGAGCAGCCTAAGCCTGTTGTTCTAGGCCTTTGTCATGATTGTAGCTAGCACTTCCGATGTACTACATGCATTGCATAGACTATCTCATTTACTCCTCACAATAGGGCTGTGAGGAAGATATTACTATCTCCATTGTTCTAATGAGGAAACTGAGACTTAAGTGACTAGTTAGTTTGAACAAAGTCACTTAGCTAGTAAGTGGTGAAACCAGGATCTGAACTCCTGACAAACTTAACTCCAAAGCCCATGCCTTTTTCCTCTGTGTCTGCTGCTTCCCAAGGTAGAGAGATCAAATTTCTCTTTCCCTTGGGACATTTTTCATTTGAGTAAATCCTTTCTGACCTCTTGCCACTATGGAAAATTATAGTCTTGACTCTGGGTCTACAAGAAGACACTCTCTTGCTTTTATTCAGGGCTTTAAGTCAGAGGTCCAGTGGTTCAGCTCACATCTCTGGGAATGGGGGACCCCAAGGGTGTTTAAAGCCAAAGTCCCACTTAGTCATAAGCATTGTTCATTTACCAGGTGTCCCCTTCTACTCAGACCCTTTGAGAATCTATAGTGATGCTAGGCAGCTGGTCATAGATTTAAGGTTTCATAACCCCAGTCATCTCTGTATCCCATATCCATTTTAGAGATACAAATAACAAATAGACCTCATCTAATGGGGACTAAGAAAAAGCATAGGATTTTCTTTCCATTATTAATTTGACCAAAGATTGGGAAATGTTTAACATGTTATACTGGGTGAATAATCCCCACCCTCTCACCCCCTGCCACCCGCCAAATTCATTTCTGCTTGGAACTTCAGAATGCGACCTTATTTGGAAATAAGTTCTTTGCAGCCAGTAATTAGTGAAGATGAGGTCATACTGGATTAGGGTGGACCATAATCCTAATCTGATGACTGGAATCCTCATAAGATGAGATAGAGACACAGAGACCTACACAGAGGGAAGGTGGCCATATAAAGATAAGTAGAAATTAGAGCAATGCAACTGTAAGCCAAGAAATACCAATGACTTCAGGCAATCATCAGATGCTGGAAGAGGTAGAGGATTATTCTCTAGAGATTTCAGAGGGAGCACGGTCCTGCCAATGCTTTGATTTGGACTCCTGGCTTCCAGAACTGTGAGACAATAAGTTTCTATTGTTCTAAACTATCTAAGTTTGTGGTAATTTGTTACAGCAGCCACAAGAAACTTGTACATGTAAAGAAAAAATAAAAAGTGAATGTTGGGCTTCCCTGGTGGCACAGTGGTTGAGAGTCCGCCTGCCGATGCAGGGGACAGGGGTTCATGCCCCGGTCTGGGAAGATCCCACATGCCGCAGAGCGGCTGGGCCCGTGAGCCATGGCCGCTGAGCCTGCGCCTCCGGAGCCTGTGCTCCGCAACGGGAGAGACCACAACAGTGAGAGGCCCGTGTACCGCAAAAAAAAAAAAAAAAAAGTGAATGCTGTAATGCCCTTTCAGGTGCAGCAGAGGAATCTGTATTGAATACTTAAATTCAGAGTTCACAAGTCAAAAGTTCAAGAAGTGTTTCATGACTCACTATTAGTTAAAGAACAAACTCTTCAGAGAGGAAAAGTTCTCTCCCTATATAATACAAAAGCATCTGTGGAATTTCTACAGAAGACAAAAGGCATCCAGTATGTTGATTCAATATGGCTCAATTCTGTGCTAATCCTGACCAAGACTGGCTGTGTTAGGGAATCCCTCTACCAATCTACCATTATTAGTCATCCTGTCCTAAGCTTGAAATCTGATAGAACTGGGGTGAGTCATAGGCACTGGAGTGTGCATTACGTGGTAGTCTTTTCCCATTCTCTGCCATATTTACCCTATTTATCTGACTGGTGTCTGACTCAGTTTCTCTCCTGAGACTATGATTCTGACAACATCACCAGCTTTTATTTCTCTAAGGGCAAATCCCTGCCTTACTCTAGCCTCTGGCTGGGGTCTGCCTCAAATTGGATGGACTCTCTGTATTGGGGGGAAATCTCTTATACTCTCAATTCCTGAAATGCCCATTGCCCTTTTTGAGGAAAGCTAGTCACAGCTTCTACATTCTGACCTCAGCTGATTCAACCAAATTTGGATGTCTTATCCAAGGCCTGCCCATCCATAGGCCTATCAGTGTTCTATGAAGCAATCTGGCAAGTGAGCTCTACCCAATGAGGGAAAAGATAAGCAACAGCACCAATAGGACCTTCTATGTTGGAGAGTTTAAATAAGAGGCCTTTGGAGAGCCCCTGCTGTTGGTAATATGGACAGAAGTTGAAAAGACACACAGAAAAAACAGACACAGGAAGCAGAAACCATGAGGTAGAAAATGCCATCAGTGAGCAGAAATCAAGAGATAAAAAGAGGAAAACAGGAAGTGGGAAGTAAGTGGCAAGAGCAGTAGAAACAAAGACCAAGAGTAGCTGCATCATTGTAAAACTTGCAGAGCATTAGAGTCAGGCTGACAGATGCCCAGGGGCGCAGAGGATAACCCAAAGTGCATTGTATTCTAAAGTGGCTTCTAGTTCTTAAATGATGGTCTGGCCTCTGAAGCACAGCTGTGCAGCTGTTAAGAGTGTTCCCTGACTTTCTTACATTCTACATCCATCCCTGCACACCATCTTCTTATCCCCGTCTCCCCCACCATTAACTGAGGTAAATGGGTCTCTATTCTTGAAACGTTAAAAACCATGCCATGAAACAACCAACTGCCACTGCTGAATTCCATTAGATTAGAATTCTTGGATACCAGCCCAGTGATCCTGAGTATCCAGTCTCCTGTTAGACATTGACTCTTGGACTGCTCATTACTCTAGCTTGGCTAGTCCTGCTTACCCCCAGCTCTGCTGCTTCTCCTTTCCCAATTCTCTTGCTGCAAAAGCTCTGACATGTCTTGTAAATCAAGGCACATGGATTATGATGACACTAATCCCATTTAATAATGAAGTAATAAACTCTTATGTTTGCTTCAACAAGGTAGGGTCTCATTTGTCTTTACAGTGTTATGCATGTGGGTCAAGTATAACTACATCTCAATAGAGTTTAAAGTTTCAGTAATTTAGGAGTAAAAGATTTGTGGTATTGTGTGTCTGGTTTATCTGCCATCAGAAATGGTAATGTCAAAAGATATTAGAGGACTTGAAGATCCTATGTACATGTGTAATTTTGAGATACAGTTATGAAGGGTCACATAGGGAGGCAGAACCCCTCAATGTAATAAATTTCACCCCATCCTCTAATTCCCCTTGGGTGTTACACAATATGTTTATGTTTTCTGCATATAATAACACAAGTTCATTTTAGAAAATTTGTGAGAATTTTTAAATAATCTATAATATCACTACCCAAGATGGTGATTATTAATGCCTTAGTATCCCTCCTTTCAGTCATTTTTTGTGTGTTGATATATTTAAATGTTTTAGCAAAATTAAAAATTTTCTATATATGTCACTTTCTACTTCTGTTTGCTTGTTTTGTTTTTGCTTATTTCCCCTAGCATTTTATAATATACGCATTTTCCCATGCCATTTAGGATTCTTCAAAAGCATGATTTAGTGTGACTACATAATAGTTCATTTTCCAAAAGTTCCTTACTTTTGCCAGGTCAGTTCTCTACCTTTTAATGTTTGTATTGCTTCCAATTTTCCTTGAGTATGAATAACACAATGGTAGGCCTCCTTGTATATAAAGCTGAGTCCACACCAATCCTTATTTCCTTATTTCCTTACTTCCTTAGATTAAATCCCTAGAAGTGGAGTTTTGGATCAAAGGGTAGGCATATTGTTATGGATCTTTCTACGTATTGTCAAATTGTCTCCAGAAAGAATATACCTCTTCATAATCTTGGCAGTAGCATATCAGAATTTCCAGCTCACCTCAGCAGCCCTTGATTTCTTTCTCCCATGTTTTAGCATTAGTCCCATTGAGACTCAGGAGTTCTTGCTGGGTCCTCTCTGAGTCTTTCTTTGTTAGGTTCTATGCTAATCCTCATCTCATCTCCACCATTTGTAATTGGTACCCAGACATCCAAAGCTACCCCCTCTATCTCAAGACTGAGAAGGCTCCATTTGGGAAGAACATTAATGGCCCTTGCTGGACTAGTCAATGGAGTTCTGGAATGGTCTTTGGCTTACTGACTGAAACATAAGACCCAGGGGCTTCAGGGTCTTTGGGCAATGATACTCCCTGAATGCCCCTGGATTCCCCTCTGTAGCTCCTTCCACTTGCTTCATTTAGGCTTTTGAGTTTACTCAGGGGAGTCCCACCCTATACCCCACCATCAAGCTGGGATCTGCTTCCCCTGCATTACCCTTCCCGCCCCATTTCCCGGGGCTGGGCCACTCACACTCTTCTCCACCGCTATTGGACAGACTTCCCTAAAAGATTTAGCTTCACATCTCACATTCCTCCTTCCCAACAATCCTCCAGACCATCTTACTCCTGGTCTCGGCCAGAGGCCGGTAAGGCAACTCCCTTAAGCTGCTCCTCTATGTTAGCTGTCCCTTTGACTTTGACATCTATGAAAAGGGGTGGTATTTTCTATACCTTCTTGGTCTCTTATTGCCATCTTCTCCTCTGGGTTGCCACCCATGTCCTACCTTTGCCCCTGACTCTGGTAAGTTCCTCTCACTTTGGCTCAGGGCTTCTTCTCTGTTTCCAGCATGCCCTGGCCCTTGCACTGCAAGTCCAGTGAGAAACTGACACTTCAAGGCCTTGCTTCAGGATATTAAGGGAGTGTACTAAATGTGCACCAAAGGGCTGTGGCAGTTTGCCAGTTTCATCTTAATAAACCCTATTTCATTCCCCAGACTTATCCCCTCCCTGCTCAACTTCCATTTGGTCCTTCCTGCCTCCCATTTGTTTAAGGTTTGTCTCTGGCATTGGCATCTTGGTTGACCTTCCCCTCTGGCCCCTGGCCCACCATATGATATTCTCATTCAATACTTGGCTCTCCCCTCCTGCCTTGGCATTACTGGCCTGGTCTGTCTTCCCTATGAGCTGTATCCATAAACTGCCCTGGCAAGGATGACCTGGCATTCTTGAGGGCCCTGCCTCCTTCCAGGCTCTGGCCCTGCTCCAGAAGCTGTGTGGATAGGATATTTTAACCCCTCCACATTCAGTTTTCTCCTGAAAAGCTAAGGCCTAATACTTGAATGTGGGCAGCTCAAACTCAGACCATCCCTTTCCAGCAAACCCTTTCCAGGGACATGCCTTGGGGAGGAATGTGGAAAATAGGGGCAGCCACTCAGATCTAAAGAAATTCTAAGAAACAAGCCATCAATCATTGCCTAGAATTCCCCGATCATGCCCCTATGGGATATTCTTACGCAAGTCCACATCATCAGTTCTGGGAGCTACAACAGTGCCTTCACCACATAACTGGGATCTCCTCTCCTTGCTATTGCTGCCTGTTCCCTAAGTTCCAGTGACTTTTTCCTTGGACCTGCTGCTGACTCTCTGAATTCCACTGCTTCAAGGGTGGGGGCGCTGGTTGCCTTAGTAAGTGCACCAGGGCCAGGGGCTATTTTACCAGAAGTAATGAGGAATACCAAAACCAAGAAGGTGAGGAGTTATCTCTTGATTTGTAAAGCCAAAGTTCAAATCCATGGGGAGAGTCTGGTCCTCTCTATCCACTCTAGCAGCTGTTACAGACTTGGCACAGAACCAGGAATGTGGATGTAGGGATACTGGGGAGAATCACTGTCCTTGTTTCTGGCCTATTTTATGAGCCAGCAGGCACGGCTCATGGTGGCATTGTTTCTGGTCAAATTGCTTTTGATGAAAAGAAACCAAAACCTATTCAGAGTTCAGGCAAATGGAATGAGAGGAGGGGCTGGCCCTTCTAAGGCAAACTAGCAGGGCAGTGGGGTTGATAGGCAAATTGACTGACATGTCCAGGGAAGCAAGTCAGCCAAGCTCAAATGCCAGGCACTAAGTGGACACTGGTCACTGTCATTCCTCCCCTTCTGCCGCATGCTTATTCCTGCGCTCCCTCCTGCCTACACAAAGACTAGGAACTCCTGAAGCCCATGCTACTCCAGAAACTGCTCTCAACTTCTGCCGCATGCTTATTCCTGCGCTCCCTCCTGCCTACACAAAGACTAGGAACTCCTGAAGCCCATGCTACTCCAGAAACTGCTCTCAACAGAGTCTATATTCTCTCCCCTCCAAACCATGTTGAGGAATTATCAGAGCTTCTAATAGGATTCTGAGTCTCTCTCCCTTCCTGAATATTGCGCTTACTGTGCCCACCTAAGAGCTAACAATATCTCCTTGCCTCTCTTCTCTTTTCCCCTCTATTCTTCTCTCCTCCCCATTTCATGGACTGGGCCCCTCAGTACTGTGGGCTTTGCTTCTTTTCATCTGCATCATAGTGGGGTTCAGGGTGTAGAACACAGAGAGAGTCTGGGAGAACCAACTCATTCCCATTAAATAACTCTTGTTCTAAAGAGGACTCTTCGGGGTCAATGGAGTACCTGTTGGCCATTTAGTTCCTAAATTCATAAAAACGTATCACTTAGTATTCATAGCCTCCCCTGCACTGGAGTGTCCCATTCTAAGCTTTTTGAATCAAACTTTGTGGTTCCAGAGACACATATACAAATAAATTATTTGTGGCAATGAATCATCAACTCTTGGAGGAAGTACACTCACTGGCATTCTTTAAGCTTTACAGCATTGGGCATCAAATGTATGAGGAAACTAAGACTTAGAGGTGATGTGACTTGTCCAAGGTCACATGAGTTAATGGTAGAGCCAGGACAAGAACTCAGATCTCCTATCTTCAGTTCAGGAATCTTTTCATTACCCTATCAGGCCTTCCTCAGAGCTTTGTTCATCTTTGGCTTATGCAACACTCTCTTGAGTTGAAATTACATCCATAGCTTAGAAATAGGCCAGTTGCCTGTTCAGAATTTTCTTTCTGGCTTTCTGCAATGGAGCCTCAGAATACTATGATCGGCTAAAGTATGGAACTGAAGTATCATGGGACTATCTTAGATTCTGAACAGGTGTGTTTATAATCCTAAATCTGGAAAGTTCTTGTTGGTGTGTTCTCACTTAAGATGTAGTTCTATAGCCTTGGTTTCCCAAGGCTGTAGTGTCACAGTGCTTGAATGTGGATTATGCTATGATGTCCTTGAGTAACGCTTTTTAAAATTCTGGAACCAGGTAAAACTACAGTATGATTATCAAATCTTATGTACATTTCTGCTCTGTTCTTGTGAAGATTTAACTCACCTATATTTTATCTCTCATCATAGACATGAATGTAATAGTAAAATGTAGTAGAAAAGTGGTCCAGCATAAAGAGTAAGATGGTGGATTCTGAAGTCAAACAAATCTGGGATCATATCCTGACCTGGCCACTTGCTAACTGTGTGACCTTGGGTAACTTACATAACATTTCCAGGATCTGATTTTCTTGTTCATAAAATGAGTATTAGTTGAAATAATTATAAAAATAATCCATGAAAAGGGATTAACCCTGGGTGTGGCCAATAGCAAATGCCCCCCAAATAATGATTTACTATTATTGCATTCCTTTGAACTACCTCAGTCTTCACTATATAATAAAAGCCTGAATACTCAAGCTACTAGATGAAATAATTGCATTTCTTTGACATACTGGCAATGCTAATATTTGTTCTGGTACCTTGTCCCTCTTTCTCTAGCTCTCTTAATTAATTTTACACTGTGTAAAAATAATTTACCTCAATTAAACATGGGCTTCTTCCAACAAACAGAAAGAATGATTAGTAAATTGCACTAATTATAGTTCTGTTTAATACTTTGATTTTTAAATTATGTCTGTCAGTTCAGATATTCATTTTGAATATGACCTTTGAAACTCTTAGTTTAATTAAAATATTTGTATTAAGGGGCAAGACCTATAGGCAACATTTGATATGTTAATTTCAAAGATATCCACTTTACTAATTCCCTCCCCTTCTTTAAGTTTTTGGTCAAATCTCACCTTATTAATGGGGCTTACTCTGATCATCCCATTGAATTCTGCAAGCTTTCACCTTCACTCACTCCTGCCAACCCCCCACCAACACAAACACTGGCACTCCTGAACAACCTTATCTTGCTCAATTTTTTTTCCATAGCACTTATCACCATCTAACATACCATGTAATTTTACTATGTTTATTGTACGTTTCCACATGGACAAGGGTTTCCCTCTTTCTCTCTCTCTTTCATTAATATATCGCAAGTGCCTAGAATAGTGCCTGAGATATAGTAGATATTCCGTAAATACAGTAAATATCAGTTGAATGTTTGCTAAATAAATATACTTGCACATTTAATTAAAGTAGGTCTACTTAAACTATCAAATGATTATCTTCTATAGTAGAAATATAGACTAATCTCTGAGCCATTAACTTTTAAAAAAAATTTTATTGAAATACAGTTGATTTACAAAGTTGTGTTAGTTTCTGGTGGACAGCAAAGTGATTCAATTGTACATATATATAAGAGTTTGCATTTGCTAATCCCAAGCTCCCAATCCATCCCTCCCCAACCTCCTCCCCCTTGGCAACCACGGGTCTGTTCTCTATGTCTGTGAGTCTGTTTCTGTTTTGTAGATAAGTTCATTTGTGTCATATTTTACATTCCACACATAAGTGATATCGTATGGTATTTGTCTTTCTCTTTCTGACTTACTTCACTTAATATGATAATCTCTAGGTCCATGCATGTTGCTACAAATGGCTTTATTTCATTCTTTTTTATGGCTGAGTAATACTCCATTGTATATATGTACCACATCTTTATCCATTTATGTGTTGATGGACAATTTAGATTACTTCCATGTCTTGTCTGAGCCATTAACTTCTATTTGTCTTTCCATATTTTCCTACTAAACCAAACTAGACTTTAGTAATGGCTATTTACATATGTATGCATGTATATACATACATGTACACACATATACATGTATCATACACATATAAGTGCACATATATCCACATATGTAAAAAGATAACTTTTGTTGCAATAACTTTTAAGTCTGTCAAAAGACTATAATTGTTTTTTTTTCTATTTTGAGGCAATGTTTATTTCTAAAACATAGATATTTCTTCACATATCCCACAGAGCAATGAATGTCCTGGGGTGAAAGTCCAGAAAAACTTCCTTTTCAAAACTCCCAGAGTTGAGTCCAGTTTTGACCAAGATACAGTTAGACAATGGAATCATTTACCATGTTGGTGCTCGAATATGGAGCATCAGTTTAGAGGGAAGCTCAGAAGGAATCTGTTTTTATCTAAAATAAATTTGTTTCTAGCTGCTTAGCCTTGGCAGACTGACTTGATTCATTTATTCATGAACATTCATTTTAATTAACTTATTCATTCCTGTTGTTTGTCAGGCATTGTGCTAAGTCCTGGTTATATATGATGTTATGCATGATGAAAGGACAAAGTTCATTCCTTTAAGGAATATAATATAGGAGAAGTAATAGACAAGTAAAAAGGCAATTATAATGCAGTATAAGTGCCTCTGTACAGCTGACAATAGAATGCTAAAGGAAAACAAGAGGCTAGGATATACTCACAATCTCTAAGTAATCCAAACCACTACCAAGTTCACCTTTAAACAATCAAATTTTTGAGATTGGATCAGCCCTTTTGTCTGCTCTGAATTGGCAATTGTTTGTGGCCGGGAATAGAGGGAGCAAACTTTATTATTATTATTATTACTACTAGTAATATTACATTTTTAATGATAATGATGATCATGAAGAAAAGGCAGTTTACAGAATGAGAACTATAATCTTACTCATAATTAAAGGAATGCAAATTAAAATAAGATTAAAGGGCTTCCCTGGTGGCGCAGTGGTTGAGAGTCCGCCTGCCGATGCAGGGGACACGGGTTCGTGCCCCGGTCCTGGGAGGATCCCACATGCCGTGGAGCGGCTGGGCCCGTGAGCCATGGCCGCTGGGCCTGTGCGTCCGGAGCCTGTGCTCCGCAAGGGGGAGAGGCCACAACAGTGAGAGGCCCGTGTAACGCAAAAAAAAAAAAAAAAAAAAAAAAAAATAAGATTAAAATAAGAATGCAATAGATTTATGCAATTATTGAGCACTTGCTTACTGTGTGTCAGGCCTGTTGTAGGTGCTGGAGATAGAGCAGAGACTAAAGCCTGAAAAGTCATGGCTTTTAAAGAGCTTATATTCTTTTTGGAATAAACAACAAGAAATACAGCAGAGACATAAAATAAACAAATGAACAAATAATATGTAGGTGCCTGTAATTAGAGTCCCAGCTGAAACCCAGTTTACAGTGGGTCCACTAGGCCCATGGATCCAAATGGGGTCATTTCTCTTGTCCTCAAGTGTAGAACTGAGATTGACAAACATGGAAGTTGGAGATAGAGAAAGTCAAGGGGATGAACAACAATGTTATAGTTTTGCTCCAGGGCTTTATTAACTACCCTGCTTGTCATAATATGATCTGAAAAAGAGAGCTGGACTTTCTCTCAGAACATAATTACCTTGATAACATCATTCTGATCAGGCAAAAAAAAAAAAAACAAGAGATAGTTAGCATGCTGGAGACCTTGTTTAGATACATGCACACCAGAGGGTGAGATATAAACCCTAGTAAGATTTAGTTTTCAGGGTCCAGTGGTCAAGAGTGTGCTGAAATATGCCTCCAAAGTAAGAGATACATTACTTCATCTTACATTCTCTACTACAAAGAAGGAAGCACTGTGCCTGATAAGCCTTTTGGGTTCCGGAAGCAACATATTCTACACCTAGGAATATTGTTCCAGGTCATATATCAGCGTCACAAAAGATTGCCAGCTGTGAGTGGAGCCCAAAGCAGAAGAGGGCTCTGCAGCAGGTCCAATGCAAGCAGCTGGGCTGCTTGGGCCATAAGCTCCAACAAACCTATACTGGTCAAGTTGTCAGTGGTGGAAAAATGGAGTTTATGGTAAGTCCCAGTGGGAGAATCACAATACAGGCCCCTGGAGTTATGTAGATGGTTGTGCCATCTGTAGCTAAACATTATGCACCTTTTGAAAAATAGTTCTTGATGTGTTACTGAGCCCTGGTAGACAGAATGCTTGACCCTGGGACACCAAGTATCCAGAACTATCTATAAGTTGGGTTATTTGGGGCCCACCAAGTCATAAAATCAGACAGATGCAGCAGTAGTCCATTAAAAGAAGGAACTGGTACATCCAGAACTGAAGTCAAGCAACACCACAGGGTACAAGTAAGCTTCCTGAGCAGATAGTCCAGAGTTCCATGTCACCCACCACAGTTATACCAGCATCTCTCCCTTAACTTGCACCTACCTATGGCTTAAGAGGGGGAGGGGGATCCCTGTATGACTAGCTTAAACAGAGTGGAAAATCTTGAGCTTGAGTTATGGATGAGTTGACTTTGTTTATAGGAGCAAGCCAAAAATGGACAGCAGCTACATTACAGCCACCCTCAGGGATGGACTTGAAAGAGAATGAAGAAAGAAAATCTCCCCAACAGGCAGAGTTGCAAGCAGCACACCTGAATATCTACTTTGTGAAGAAGGAGAAATGGCCCAAGGTAAGAATGTATATTTGTTATCTATTGCTACATTACAAATTACCTTAAAACTTAGCAGCTTAAAACAAGACACATCTCACAGTTTCTGTGGGTTAGAAATTGGGTGTGGCTTGGCTGGATCCTCTGGCTTAGGGTCTCTCACAAGGCTGCAACCAATATTTCAGCCAAGCTGGAGTCTCTCCAGGCTCGACTGAGGAAGGATCTGCAACCATGCTCACTCATGTGCTTGTTCACAGGACTCAGTTTCTCACAGGATGTTAGACAGAGGGCCTGGGGTCCTGGTTAGGGCCTGTTAGCCAAAATACTCCTTCAGTTCCTTGCCACGTGGACATCTTTATGGGATAAATCACAACACGGCAGCTGGCTTCTATAAGAATGAGCAAGTAAGAGAATAAGAGAAGGCAAGCAAGATGGAAGTCAGCATTTTTGAAACTAATCTTAGAAATGATATCCCATTACTTTTACTGTGTTCTGTTTGTTACAAGTAAGTCACTAGGTTCTGCCCACACTCAAAAGAAGGGGATTATATAAGGGCATGAATACCGTAGGTGGACACCATCAGGAGCCATCTCAGAAACTGCTTTCCACAATAGATTCCTGGGCAATGGCCAGTAGTGACTGCCCATTAGAGCATTAGAATGGCATACTGAAGGTATAGCTGAGTGCCAATTTGGTGGCAATACCCTACAGGATGGATGCAGTGCCATTCTTCGGACATAGCTTTTAGAGACCTCTTCATGAGACTGTATCCCCTCTACAAAAAATACAAAAAGTAGAAGCAGGCATAATCTCACTTACCGTTACTCCCAATGACTTATCCTGCTAATTCTGGGCTCTGCAGGGTTAAAAGTACTGGTCCTCAAAGGAAGTGCCCTCTAGCCAGGGGACAGAGCAAGGAGTCCCATTGAATTACAAAGTATAGTTCCCACCTTGACGTTCTGGAATATTTGTATCCAGAGACCAGCAGACAAAAAGTAAAATCAGGAAGAATTGACCCAGCGAGAGAAATAGGAATGCTTTTATATGATGGGGACAGGGCTGAACACATGTAGATTATCCACTTGGCCACCTCTTGGTAATCTGCTACCCAATTGTAACTATGAACAGTCACATATAGCAGCCCTGGTGCAGAAAGAATATGAATACCCTTCAAGGATGGGGGTTTGAATTCAACCACCAGGAGAGCCACCAGACCTGCCAAAGTGAAGGCTGAGGCTGAGGGAGATTTAGAATGGATAGTAGAAGTAGGAAAGGATGAGTACCGGTTTTGACTCTAAGGCTAACTGTAGAGATGGGACTATAGTTTGTCCCATTAACCTCCTCTTCTAAGTTTTTCCTGAGGAAGAGAGGACTATGGGAACCACAGAGGAGCTGCTCTTCGATCTTGTGTGGAGAAGTGGGTCTGTGAGGCACATGGGGTGACTGTGGTGACCATGGAAGTGGGTTGTCAGATCTCCCTTCAAGAGAACCAGATGCAAGGAGTGTAGTGCAGCCTCCAGCCTTTGGATGCACTCTAGTGTTCACTCTGAGGCCACAGTTCCCCAGCCAATGACTGAGATGAAGGGGTACTGGAGCTGGGCTATTTCTGCTCTCCTCTGATGAGCAATCTTAGCTCTGGAGCTCTCCACTGGCCTGGCTGCGACTTCCTCAGAGTTGTATTATAGTTAGAGGTTCCCCCTACCCAATTCTCCCTCCTCTTTTCTCCTTTCACCTATGTTAGACCTGCATCACAGTCTGAAGGCTCTTCCTGTCTATTCCTGCTTTCTTGCCCCTTGTATCCTTCATGGGCTTTGCCCCCAGTAGATCTCGGGCATGTCTAATTCCCTCTCAGTGACTGCTTCTACATCCTTACCAGGACTGACACAAAGCAGTGAGCTTATCCCTCGGAGTTCAGGGTAAAATTCCAAAATAGATTTCTTAATCTAGATAGATTTTAATCCAATGCGTGAGCATCCCAGATACAAATCCACACTGAAGTCCAACTTTCAGAGCACAGATTTGTACATTAACAAAAACTGTACAATTCCTGTTGCTATGGGCAATTAGACACAGTGCCCAAGCAGGTGACTCCTCAGATGGGTAGATGACTACTGACTGGAGTCAAGGTAGGAGTGGCCGACTGCTCTCAATTCCTGTAGGGCAGAGTCTTGGTCAATGCCAAGACTTTGGAAATCTTGAATGCTAAAGGAAAAACTGAAATTCCATTCAAGCTTCATGATCAGAAAGAGAAACTAATAAATAACATGTTAGGTGAGTCAGAGAGCTGTCTCCTTTGCGAGAGCTACAATCCACTCTGCAGGACATTTGTCTGATTAAAGGACTTAAGCAATTTATTTTAACAAGAGTGATCAGCAGGCTTTCCAGCTACGAGGGTTACAAGTTAAATAACAGATGCCTTTGGGGATTCTTGGCTTGGTCTTTTATTTATCATTCAGACATTTCTTGCTAGAAAAAGAAAAATCCTTTTATATATTTAGTGCTCCACCCCTGCCTCCACACTTTCAAGAAATTTAATAGGAGTGCTGTGGGTGTTTGGTTTTAGAGACAACGGAGTAATATGTTGGACAGATCCCAAATTAGGGGATAAACACGTGAAAAGCCAAGCCCCATTTTTGTTTGTTATGATAGAAAGGTATGTAAAACAAACCTCATATCAAATATGTTTATTAAACACCCAAAGATTTTGCCTTAGTTTTTTTTATAGAATTAATAAATTTTTTAGTCTTTGTTCTCAGGAGCTGAGCAGTTTATTACTAAAAATGTGGTTGAACCCAAAGTTCTTTCAAATGGCAATGCCTCTATTAAAGCTAGAGGATGCTCTGGCTCTATTTTTATTAAACAACTTTTTAAAGCAGGTGAGGAATAGCAGAAAAAGGACTAGAAAGAACATAGGCAAGTTTTTTTTAAGTTGTAAAAATAACAGCTAATATTTACTGAACACCTACTATATGCAGGTTTACAAGGATTAACCCATTTATTCCAAACAAGAACCCTATAAGATAGAATGTCATTATTATCCCCAGTACCCAGATGAGAAAACCAAGAGAGATTAAGCAATGTGTCCAATGTCACACAATCAGATCTATACAACTCTAGGGCAGAAGTTGGCATACCCTTCTGTGAAGGGTCAAATGGTAAATATTTTGGGCTTTATGGGCCATATAGTCTCTGTCTCTCTGTTGCAACTACTCAGCTCTGTTGTTGCATCATGAAAGCAACTATAAATGATAATGTAAATGAATGGGCATGTCTGTGTTTCAATAAGAATTTATTTACAAAAACAGGTCATCTGGATTTGACAAGTGGGTCTAATCTCTGTGAATCTTTTTCTCTGTTCTCAGGTGAAAGTGTTTTAAATTGTGAGGCATACAGGTTGTTTTTCAAAATAAATGTATTGGAGTCCTGCAGAGAAAATTCTAATCAAGTTGGAACTATCTAAAATACAAAGTCATTAATTCAGCAAATACTAGCTGAGTGCTTACTGCTGGGATGTTGGCAATACAGTGATAACAGATAACCTAGATGAAATTTACAGTGGGAAAAAAGACAAGTAAATAGACAATTATTGTTTTAATAGACTGTGACAAGGGCTGTATGATGATAGGGGCAGTGTGATTAGGGCCCCAAGGGAACATAGAGGAAGGGCAACTAACCTGGCCTGGGGAATCGGGGGTTTCTGGCAGAATGGGCCGATGATCCAATGCCAACTCTATGCTCCCACCACTCAACTCCATTCTCTAGGAGCAAAGGTTATTTGAGTAAAACAGCTGGAGCGTGGCTTTAGCTTGCTGTAGTCTCAGGCTCTTTAGAGTGTAAATGTCCCACGCACCAGGGCTTGACATTGTCACCCGAAGGTAAAAGAAATCCCCAGTTAATTTTTAAGGATCTTAGTAACATTGCCTTGAACCCCGACCCTCTCTAAGAAGCCATCGTACTCACTCTCATTTGTTGTTCACTCCCCCAAAGAAGAGCATGTAGGACAAATGAGTAACTGTGGATTGGCCTGCCAGTGGTTCTGAAACTTGACTGTCTATGAGATACTTACTTGAAATAAAGTTCTAGGGCCCTAATCCTAGAGACTGTGATTTAGAAGTTCTTGGTTTAGTGTCTGAGAATCCAGTCTTTTAACAAGCGTCACAAGTGATTCTGATGCGCATGAGCTATATTTGGAAACTGCTGGTCAGGAGGATTTCTAACGTTGCTTTTAACCTTTCCTGCCAGCTATTCTGTGTTTATTGCCATGACTACATTTACAAACATCCTACCAAGAAGGAAGGAAAAATCTAACTGGTTTTTGGGATGTTTACCACCGTTTCTACCTTCCCATCACTGCCATATAGGGACAATGATTTGTGTGATAGGCTGTGGTGGAGGAGTCAAATTTGTTGCCCTAATATGCTGAAGAACGGTCAGGAGTTCCTCCTTGGTAGGTAACAGAACAAAAATGGATGGAGCGTGCCTGTGTGCTTACTTCAGGTGTGCTTTATATAGCAAAAGAGCAGCACCTGTGTGTAAATCAAGTCTGGCAAAGCACAAGTAAGATTCTTTCTGCCCCCAGGTTCTGGACAGGCTGGGGTTTGGAGGTCTTCTTAGCACCCAAATTGGTTTAATGTCCCACAGGGTCACTGAGTGCCAGTTGGCAAAAGCTATACGCAGGGGAAGGAAAAGGGTAACGGATGAGGAACACACAAGAGAAGGAGTGTTAGAAGGCAATGAGAAAGAAAAGCAATATTAGAGTGGCAGATAGTCTCCTGTCTCCTGCTTCCTGATTCTGCTTTAAACATTCATCCAATTATTGAGTTTTGAGTTCTCTGGTACTCCAAAGACCTGGAATTTTCAGCTTCTATTTCCCCCCCCCACCCTGATACTTAATATTATTTATTTATTTATTTTAAAATCTCTATTGGAGTATAACTGCTTTACAATGGTGTGTTAGTTTCTGCTTTCTAACAACGTGAATCAGCTATACATACACATATACCCCCATATCCCCTCCCTCTTGCGTCTCCCTTCCACCCTCCCTATCCCACCCCTCTAGGTGGTGACAAAGCACCGAGCTGATCTCCCTGTGCTGTGCAGCTGCTTCCCACTAGCTATCTATTTTACATTTGGTAGTGTATATATGTCCATGCCACTCTCTCATTTCATCCCAGCTTGCCCTTCCCCTTGCCCGTGTCCTCAAGTCCATTCTCTACGTCTGCGTCTTTATTCCTGTCCTGCCCCTAGGTTCTTCAGAACATTTTTTTTTTTTTAGATTCCATGTATATGCGTTATCATACAGTATTTGTTTTTCTCTTTCTGACTTACTTCACTCTGTATGACAGAATCTAGGTCCATCCACCTCACTACAAATAACTCAGTTTCGTTTCTTTCTATGGCTGAGTAATCTTCCATTGTATATATGTGCCACATCTTCTTTATCCATTCATCTGTTGATGGATGCTTAGGTTGCTTCCATGACCTGGCTATTGTAAATAGAGCTGCAATGAACATTGTGGTACATGACTCTTTTTGAATTATGGTTTTCTCAGGGTATATGACCAGTAGTGGGATTGCTGGGTCGTATGGGAGTTCTATTTTTAGTTTTTTAAGGAACCGCCATACTGTTCTCCATAGTGGCTGTATCAATTTACATTCCCACCAACAGTGTAAGAGGGTTCCTTTTTCTCCACACCCTCTCCAGCATTTATTGTTTCTAGATTTTTTGATGATGGCCATTCTAACTGGTGTGAGGTGATACCTCATTGTAGTTTTGATTTACATTTCTCTAATGATTAGTGATGTTGAGCGGCCTTTCATGTGTTTGTTGGCAATCTGTATATCTTCTTTGGAGAAATGTCTATTTAGGTCTTCTGCCCATTTTTGGATTGGGTTGTTTGTTTTTTTGATTTGAGCTGCATGAGCTGCTTGTAAATTTTGGAGATTAATCCTTTGTCAGTTGCTTCATTTGCAAATATTTTCTCCTATTCTGAGGGTTGTCTTTTCATCTTGTTTATGTTTTCCTTGGCTGTGCAAAAGCTTTTAAGTCTCCTTAGGTCCCATTTGTTTATTTTTGTTTTTATTTCCATTTCTCTAGGAGGTGGGTCAAAAAAGGATCTTGCTGTGATTTATGTCATAGAGTGTTCTGCCTATGTTTTCCTCTGAGAGTTTTATAGTCTCTAGCCTTACATTTAGGTCTTCAATCCATTTTGAGTTTATTTTTGTGTATGATGTTAGGGAGTATTCTAATTTCATTCTTTTACATGTAGCTGTCCAGTTTTCCTAGCACCACTTATTGAAGAGGCTCTCTTTTCTCCATTGTATATTCTTGCCTCCTTTATCAAAAAATAAGGTGGGTGACCATATGTGCGTGGGTTTATCTCTGGGCTTTCTATCCTGTTCCATTGATCTATATTTCTGTTTTTGTACCAGTACCATACTGTCTTGATTACTGTAGCTTTGTAGTATAGTGTGAAGTCTGGGAGCCTGATTCCTCCAGCTCCGTTTTTCTTACTCAAGATTGCTCTGGCTATTAGGGATCTTTTGTGTCTCCATACAAAGTGTGAAATTTTTTGTTTTAGTTCTGTGAAAAATGCCAGTGGTAGTTTGATAGGGATTGCATTGAATCTGTAGATTACTTTGGGTAGTATAGTCATTTTCACAATGTTGATCCTTCCAATCCAAGAACATAGTGTATCTCTCCATCTCTTTGTATCATCTTTAATTTCTTTCATCAGTGTCTTATAGTTTTCTTCAAACAGGTCTTTTGTCTCCTTAGATAGGTTTATTCCTAGATATTTTATTCTATTTGTTGCAGTGGTAAATGGGAGTGTCTCCTTAATTTCTCTTTCAGATTTTTCATCATTATTATATAGGAATACAACAGATTGCTGTGCCTTAATTTTGTATCCTGCTACTTTACCAAATTCATTGATTAGCTCTAGTAGTTTTCTGGTAGCATCTTTAGGATCCTCTATGTATAATATCGTGTCATATGCAAACAGTGACAGCTTTACTTCTTCTTTTCTGATTTGGATTCCTCTTATTTCTTTTTCTTCTCTGATTGCTGTGGCTAAAACTTCCAAAACTATGTTGAATAATAGTGGTGAGAGTGGACAACCTTGTTTTGTTCCTGATCTTAGAGGAAATGGTTTCAGTTTTTCACCATTGAGAACGATGTTGGCTGTGGGTTTGTCATATATGGCCTTTATTATGTTGAGGTAAGTTCCCTCTATGCCTACATTCTGGATGGTTTTTATCTTAAATGGGTGTTGAATTTTGTCAAAAGCTTTCTCTGCATCTATTGAGATGATCATATGGTTTTTCTCCTTCAGTTTGTTAAGATGGTGTATCACATTGATTTACATATATTGAAGAATCCTTGCATTCCTTGGATAAACCCCACTTGATCATTGTGTATGATCCTTTTAATGTGGTGTTGGATTCTGTTTGCTAGTATTTTGTTGAGGATTTTTGCATCTATATTCATCAGTGATATTGGCCTGAAGTCTTCTTTCTTTGTGACATCTTTGTCTGGTTTTGGTATCAGGGTGATGGTGGCCTTGTAGAATGAGTTTGGGAGTGTTCCTCCCTCTGCTCTATTTTGGAAGAGTTTGTGAAGGATAAGTGTTAGCTCTTCTCTAAATGTTTGATAGAATTCACCTGTGAAGCCATCTGGTTCTGGGCTTTTGTTTGTTGGAAGATTTTAATCACAGTTTCAATTTCAGTGCTTGTGATTGGTCTGTTCATATTTTCTATTTCTTCCTGGTTCAGTCTCAGAAGGTTGTTTTTTTTCTAAGAATGTGTCCATTTCCTCCACGTTGTCCATTTTATTGGCATATAGTTGCTTGTAGTAATCTCTCATGATCCTTTGTATTTCTGCAGTGTCAGTTATTACTTCTCCTTTTTCATTTCTAATTCTGTTGATTTGAGTTTTCTCCCTTTTTTGCTTGATGAGTCTGGCTAATGGTTTATCAATTTTGTTTATCTTTTCAAAGAACCAGTTTTTAGTTTTATTGATCTTTGCTATTGTTTCCTTCATTTCTTTTTCATTTATTTCTCATCTGATCTTTATGATTTCTTTCCTTCTGGTAACTTTGGAGGTTTTTTGTTCTTCTTTCTCTAATTGCTTTAGGTATAAGGTTAGGTTGTTTATTTGAGATGTTTCTTGTTTCTTGAGGTAGGATTGTATTGCTATAGACTTCCCTCTTATAATTGCTTTTGCTGTATCCCATAGGTTTGGAGTCGTCGTGTTTTCATTGTCATTTGTTTCTAAGTATTTTTTAATTTCCTCTTTGATTTCTTCATTGATCTCATGGTTATTTAGTAGTGTATTGTTTAGCCTCCATGTGTTTGTAATTTTTACAGATTTTTTTTCTGTAATTGATATCTAGTCTCATAGTGTTGTGGTCAGAAAAGATACTTGATATGATTTCAATTTTCTTAAATTTACCAAGGCTTGATTTGTGATCCAGGGTATGATGTATCCTGCAGAATGTTCCATGAACACTTGAGAAGAAAGTATATTCTGTTGTTTTTGGATGGAATGTCCTATAAATATCAATTAAGTCCATCTTGTTTAATGTATCATTTAAAGCTTGTGTTCTCTTATTTATTTTCATTTTGGATGATCTGTCCGCTGGTGAAAGTGGGGTGTTAAAGTCCCCTACTATAATTGTGTTACTGTCAATTTCCCCTTTTTTGTCAGCTTCTATTTTATTTTATTTTTTATTTTTTATTTTTTATTTTTTATTTTGTTTTTTTGCGGTACGCGGGCCTCTCACTGCCGTGGCCTCTCCCGTCGCGGAGCACAGGCCCCGGACGCGCAGGCTCAGTGGCCACGGCTCACGGGCCCAGCCGCTCCACAGCATGTGGGATCCTCCCGGACCGGGGCACAAACCCGTGTCCCCTGCATCGGCAGGCGGACTCTCAACCACTGCGCCACCAGGGAAGCCCTGTCAGCTTCTATTTTAAATTAGAGCATTTGGGTAGAAGCAAAGCCACACACCTAGCAGGAGGATTTTCAACCTAAAAAAGTTTCTGGAAGCCATCCTGGATATTAAATGATTGCATTTGTCTCTTCAGAGGGTATAGGGAAGGGAGCATCTTGTTAGACTCTAGAAATGTAAATAAGATGATCTCATAGGGACAATCTTATAAAGGCAACAAATGATCACATTAGTCTCTAATTGTTCATGTATAGTGTTGATTTTAGAGATTTTAAAACATATAATATAGGTATTAGAAATTCATGGGTCCCAGTTCTCCACTGTCATTGCAGTTCCTATTACTGATATATTGGTGTATTGGAAAAAAATAGTCCACCTGTATGTTTTTCAATTTCTTTTTTGTAATATTTGTCACACTGCTCCTGAACACTGTAAAGGGCCAGCTAACTTTAATGAATAATTATGTCTTAAGAGTCTTAGCTATGACCCCCAAATTGTTATTGAGGTCTTTTTGAATACTAAAAATGAAAATAGACATGCTTTCAACAGGTTTTGGCACAGCAGAAACTTTCCCCAGAAGTCAACTCTTAATTTTCCATGCTTTGGAGCAGAGTGCAGTTTTTCCTCTTGCTCTGGAATGTCTTTTTATTCTAACATTTGAATAGGGATGTTTCTAGAATTCTGGGAATTCAGTGGACTTTAAATAAAATAATGTTGCCATTCTGGGAAGATCCAGCTCTGAAGAAATTGGAGAGCAAGCCAACTTGTCATTCTTAAAGATGAGTTAAATATGCAGGGGGATGGAATAATGTCACAATGAAACTGAAAGGCAGATTTGTCATGGATTTGGATAATCAACATTTGGCTGTACTGAATGAGACAATTCAGACCTTGTTTTTCCTCAGATCATGCTCTCCTAAATTACTGCTCCAAGTGAAAGAAAATGTTCATTTTGACTATGATTTTAAACAAATTTAGTTATTTTTTTAAAGGGCCAATTATTTTTATAAGTACTAGATGGATCAAATTCAGTATTTGATTCTATCCTGTTTGTGTGTGTGTGTGTGTGTGTGTTTTGTCTTAGAATGGAAGAAGAAAAAATAAGGGATTATACTCCCCAACCTGCAAAAAAGGATAATTCCATTGTAGCAGTGAAATAGTTGATATTTTAATTTTCCCCTTCCCCTTTCTCTGAAATTGTCTCCTCCTTACCCCATCAAGGTAAATATCCCACAGTATGATCTGCCTGATATGGTGATAGGCGAAAGGAAGTGAAAAGGATAGGCTGGTGATTTGCTTTTAGCCTCAGATCCCTACTGGAGGGAGGCAGGTTGGTTAGAGCTTTTCTTCTCCATCAATTGCTGATGGGTCTTCCTCCAAGAAGTAGCTCCTGGAAGGAAAGCAACTCAAGCCCTCAGGAGTGGAAGAGTTAAGTAGTTTGAGGAAAATAAATACATCTTGGCAACTCCAGATTGTCTCCAAATTTTATTTGTACATCGGCCAGTTAATAAAATCTTTCAAGGTATCCTTCTGCACACCGATAATACACCCAGTCCTAATTCTACGACTTGCACAAAGCCATCAGAATGTTTGCTATTCATTTAAGTATGCATGTGCAAACATACACACACACACACACACACACAAACACACACACACTATATATATTGTACAGTTTAGGACCCTCTGCCTCCCTAAAGGGGAAGCACTGAGAACAACCATTCAACTGTTGCCTTAATAAAAGGTAAGAATTCGAAAGGATTTTGAATACCTTGTCCAAACTTTTTTCTCTATAGATAAGGAAAAAGCAGCCCAGAGAGGTTCAGTGATTCTTCCCAAAGTTACACAGCTAGTGCCAGATACATCAAAGGCTAAAATCCATGCCTGATATATGCGCATGCATGTGTTTCTCACCACATCCAGGGAAGAAATATCCTGAGAGACATTCTGAAACTCATTAAAAAGTTAACCTAATAGAGGCTGAAATTGAGGGTGTCTTTTTTTTTCTTTTTTTTTTTTTTGCGGTACGCAGGCCTCTCACTGTTGTGGCCTCTCCCGTTGCGGAGCACAGGCTCCGGACACACAGGCTCAACGGTCATGGCTCACGGGCCTAGCCGCTCCATGGCATGTGGGATCCTCCCAGACCAGGGCATGAACCCGCGTCCCTTGAATCGGCAGGCGGACTCTCAACCACTGCGCCAAGCCCTGAGGGTGTCTTAATTAGTTATTAAATTTATTAAACCAAACCCTTTGCTGAGGACCCTCAGGGCACAGTCATATTAAAATATTTTAAGCCATATAAAAGCCTCACTTTAATTACTCGGTAGACATGCCAGCCTGGAAAGATGGGTTTTGAATCAACCTGTTAATAGACAGGAGCAAATGTTTAGCAGCTCCACAGCACGAGGGCAGCTGCCTGGGAGAGCTCCTGTGGCTGCTTCGGTTTGTCACTAGTTTCAGAGGAAGAGGAGTGATGAGGACTGTAGTCAGGCTTATTGGGTAAATGCACAGACGTGAGCATTAGGAAAAGTACTAATTTATGATGTGTAGGAGAATAAGATGGTAGTGATATTGATCAATTTATATCTGTTAAAGAGTCAAAGAAGACTAATTACAGTGTGCATTTGTAAGAAATCAAGGTGACGAGCAACTTGTAATTAATCCAGCTACATTCGTATGAGTGTCAGACAGTAGTGTCCTACCTTCTAGCTTCTTTGATTGTTTTGGCCAGGTTTGGTATTTCTCATGGTTTCCTTTTTTCCGTTAACACCGTGGCTCTCAAAGAGCAGCTGTGAGGGTCCTCCAGATGGTTAATCTCCAGCAGTCTCAGTTATTTCTTCATAGATTAGCAGGCAGCTGCTTATGGTATGAAGCAATGCTTTGCTTGCCATGCAATTTCATGCCCCTTTTTGTCTGTGCTGTACCCTCTGCCTGAAGAGCCCTGCCCCTCTTCTCTGACTCATGAGCTTCTACATTATACTTCAAAGACTAGGGTTAAATGTCACCTGTCTAGGAGGTTTGCCTGACCTCGAGGGGTGGTACAAATCTCTCCTTCCACTCTACATCATTTCTTTTAACACATAAGCTTGTTATAGCACCTTTCAGATCTTATCAAAATTGCTAATTTACCTTCCTATCTTTAAAAGTAGAATGGAGGCCTTGGAGACAGACTGTCTTGTTTAGCTCTGTGGCCACAAGGTTGGCCTGTGTGGGCCTTTAGTCCATGCTTGTCAAATGCATGCCATTGCTTCACTGTTTATGCCTCACTCAGTAGATGTGTTCATGGAATCTCTTCTCTGGTCTAAATTTCTGTCTTAATTCTTGGGCCCCACCTCCACCCTCATTCCCACCCCAGTGTCCTGAGAGCACACGCAAGGGTAGTGTTGACTTGAACTTTCACTGTACCTATTGTCTTTCCTTCAGGGTCTTTCTTTCCATTTATTCTGATGGAAATTTCGTGAGCATTGGCCAAGGTTTCCCTAATCTGATTCTAACTTTGTCTCATAGCCTCTTGATACCACCTTCCACCATACATCCTGACCACATCCAGCTATTACACACCATTCATCACAGTTCCCTTACACATTCACAGTTCTCAACCTTGGTTCAGATTTGGACCTCATTCATTTATTCATTCACATTATTCATTCACACATATTTACATTTCATTTATTCATCCAAAAAGAGCACTTACCATATGCCAAGCACTGTTGTTTACTGTATTCTACCAAGATCACCCTTCTCCTCCTTTAGGAATTCTGTTCATCCCCTGATCATCTCTACTTAGACCTAATTCTTCCTTCTCCTTCTCCCTCTTAGCACTTGTTTTCTGGAGGTCCTTTTTTGTTTGTTTGTTTTTAATTTTTGTTTGATGGTTAGTTTTTTGGTTTGGCCTTTATCTCCAGCAAATAAGGAGCTCTTGGAGGACAGGAAATGGTCTGCAAAGTTGTATTTCCCTGGCATAGTCATCATTTTTTTAATTATAAATTTATTTATTTATTTATTTATTCATTCATTTTTGGCTGTGTTGGGTCTTTGTTGCTGTGCATGGGCTTTCTCTAGTTCCGGTGAGCAGGGGCTACTCTTCGTTGTGGTGCTTGGGCTTCTCATTGGGGTGGCTTTTCTTGTTGTCGAGCATGGGCTCTAGGCGCATGGGCTTCATTAGTTGTGTCACACAGGCTCAGTAGTTGTGGCTCGTGGCCTCTAGAGTGTAGGCTCAGTAGTTGTGGTGCATGGGCTTAGTTGGGCTTAGTTGCTCCGCGGCATGAGGGATCTTCCCGGACCAGGGCTCGAACCCATGTTCCCTGCATTGGCAGGCGGATTCTTAACCACTGTGCCACCAGGGAAGTCCCCAGCCTGGCATAGTCTTCTATAGATAACCTTCTCACAGTAAAAAATCTCTTGAATTGAAAAATTAACAAACCATTAAGAAACCTGTAGAGGAAGATTGGAAGGTTGGAGGCTTCCACAGTTCTTGCATGTATACCCTTGCTAACCTCTCCCACGGGCCACATAAATTGGTCACAATGAGCACAGTTGATGCATGCATTTCACCATTAAGTACAGAAATTTAATGCCACTGAATTTGTATACTTACGAATGGTTACAATGATAAACATTATGTTATTTATATTTTATCCCAATAAAACCCAGAGATGTTTTGCCCTGGAGTTAGGGAAATAAACAATAAAAGACAACTTGGAGGGCACTAGCAGGAAGGAGAGTTGTTTTGGGAAGGAGAGAAATAAAGTCTAGAGCTTATCCCGACGCTTTTCTGTAAACTGCAATCCAGTCTCCAGCTGTTGCAACCAGGAGGATGGGATGGATTTGTCAAATTACCTAAAAGATGGAATAATGGCAGGATAAGTAGAGAAAGCTGATGTCCTCCCTTCCCTTCTCCTGTGTCACATCCTCCATCAATTCTGGGTTTCTAGGCATCACTTTCCAACTTTGAATAATGACTTCCAGTGATATAGAAACATTTCAACTCCCTTCAAGAGTTAATCATATTGCCACAGTTGACAACTGTGCCCTGTTATGATTATTAAATATAGAGATAGTTATAATATTGCTCTCTGAGAGACAAGAAACAGTAGAAAATTTGAGTCTTATAGTATATTAGTATACGCATGCACTGTATAGCACACATATACACACCCATACACACACGTGTCCAAACACATGCATTTACAAAATATTCATGTAGGTATATATGCATACACATTTAAACTTACTTTCTAAAACAAAGATTTATAATTTTCTAAAATTACTCTAAATCCTTATGTTTGCCAAATATGACAGCATGATAGGGAAGGAATTGAGGCCCCTGTGCTATCTCTTTGGGCAAGCACAAGGCAGGAGGTGCATTAGAGGCTGCTCTTTCTGGAAACAGCCCAGCACTTAAAGCTAACCCTGAGATCAACACGGTCAGTGAGACGAGTTACAGGACTTCATGGCAGAGCATCACAGAAATTCAGGAATGTATCAAAGCATTCGTCACTCTGGTGGCAGGAAATGAGCTGAAAGAATTTAGAGAATTGCAATCACACATAATAGTGTTATCACTGGGAACTGTAGAATTTGAATTATGTGCATGCAGGCTTCTCCTTTTAAATGAGTTCCTGCAGCAGGTACTGCTTACAAGTACTCAAGGAAAAGGGGGTTCTGGATAAAATCAACTAGCGACTAGCTACCTACACTTGGACAAATGCACTACAGAGCAGCTAGGGTTGGTGAAAATCAATTCTGAGCTATGTGTGCAGCGTTGGCAGCACTGCTGGGGGATTTTTTTCCCCTGGGGATGTCATGTCCTAGGACTACCATGCTGATGGACATGCAGTTACTGAGGGCTCTGCATGGAATATTCTTTGGTCCATAGGTTTACACTCCTCAGCGTTTATGAGAGCATGACATATGTGTGGGAGGGGGCAGTGCAGACAGGTGGTGAGGTGGCTTATGGAACTCACCAGGTCTCTCTAGTGACAAAATGATCCGAGCTCCAGGTACAGCTCTTTTACCAAAGACAGAGACCAAAGTAACCCATAGCCTGGCAAGCCTCTTAATACTTCCTAAAGTTGGCAGATAATCACGATCACCGTGAAACTCTTTAAAAACACAGATTCCTAGGCCCTACCACCCCAAAATTCTGATTCAGAAGATTTGTGCTGGAGCCCAGAACCCTGTCCTTTTAAAAAGTTCCATGGGTGGAACTTTTTAAATCCAATGTAACTCTAAAGCTATACATCAAAATGTAACTATAAACTTAGAAAATCAGTGGAACTTTTTGTAATCCAATAGGTTTGGGAAACATTGGTTTAAGTAATGGTCCATTTTTGCTAATTCTTGGTAAAAAATGAAAAATAAGAGGAAGAGAAAGGTGGCAGAATGGGATTTGAACACTCTTCAGGGTCTTCAGTGCTCTTCTCTGCTGTGTGAATGTCCATGGCTCTGAAGTATTTACTGGATGATGAGAGGGGAAGCCTTGCAACCTGGAGACTGATGAACTGCTTCATGCTAAAGAAAAAGAACCAGGAAGGGGCTCTGTGTAAATTGATGAAGATGATTTTCCTCTCTGTGTGGTTTGTCCCCAGGCAACAATTATGACTGAACATCTAACCAAATCTAAATTACTCAGGTCTAGTTCAAATCAGTATTCCTCCTTCTATAGGTAAGGGAGGATATATCCATTCCCCTTTTGTGGACATGGTCCTTCCCTCACTTTTCTCTCCTTTGATAGTATAGGCCTAGTATTTAAAGCTCTATAAATACCAAGTTAAAAAGTTTAGCAAAGACACAGGGATCAGCAACCTTTCTTTAAAGCTTAAGAAAAAAATGCATAAAAGCATTGTTTTAAATTCCATTGCCAACTCTATATAAAGTTCTTGTTATTACTGAGTTGACTTTAATGAGACTACAAACATGGTGGGTTCTGGTTTTGTACCAAATAGGTAGCCATTTGAATGACAACCTGTGTACCACTGCTTCTGTATTTAAAGCACTGCATGGTCATGAAGAACATTCTTCATAAGATGACATTGCTGAGGGATAGCCTGGTGCCACGCACACATGGTTCATAGGGCTGAATGGTTTAGAGAAGTCTGCAAAGGCACCACCCGTGAAACTCTGGAGCATCACTCCTGTCCCTCACTTCAAATGAGATTTCTTAAGAGGTTGATGTGGAAGATATATAATATATTTCAAAGTCTCACTTTCGAATGCCCCAATTGCACAGTTTTTCAAAAAACACATTTGATAATTCACCTGGTTACCAAATATTTAAGAGAACTAGAATCAATTACCTCATGGAAAGAATTTTCAACTCTATACATATATAGAATTTATTTTAGTCACTCTAGGAAGAGTATGAAAAAGTGGTAAATTACTATTTTACTTAGTTTTTAATGGGTATATCCGGAAGCAATCTTACCAGGATTTGTGTAACACAACCTATATGCCAAATCAGACAGCCATGCTCTTTGCTCTGACATTATTTGGTAGGAAACAGTGTATAAATTTAGCAAGTCAATAAGATGTTTTAAAAAGAATTATCGGGCTTCCCTGGTGGCGCAGTGGTTGAGAGTCCGCCTGCCAATGCAGGGGACACGGGTTCGTGCCCGGGTCCGGGAAGATCCCACATGCCGTGGAGCAGCTGGGCCCGTGAGCCATGGCCGCTGAGCCTGCGCGTCCGGAGCCTGTGCTCCACAGCGGGAGAGGCCACAACAGTGAGAGGCCCGCGTACCGCAAAAAAAAAAAAAAAAAAAGAATTATCTTCAAAATGTAACTCTAAACTTAGAAAATCAGTGGATACTGTGAAATGACAACATAAAACCCCAATTCTACTTCCAAATATCCTTATCAGCACCAAGAAATCCTCTGGGTGGGGAATTGTGTGAGTTTCTAGTGATGCAAAAAAGGTGTGAGACGTGGCCCTGTTCCAGTTGCTTACAATACTGTTTGGAAAACAGAGGTCAAACAGGAAAAAATGAAAAATAAATCATAGAAATTTTATCCAACCTAATTCTTCACAGATCATCTTGATTCTGACAAGAATGGCCTTGATGGAAAAAACATGAAGCCAGTGCTGGAAACATGGTTCAGACTGTTTCAGTGGGGTCTTCAAAGAAAAAATTAAAAGGAAGAGTTAACTAATTTACTTTATTCTGAAGTGCTTGGAGAACTTTACTTATGAATATCAGGATTTTTAAACTTGTAAACTGAAATAGTCACCATTTCCTGACAGAAGACTTCAATGTATCAAACACTTTACATACATTATTTTGCATCCTCACCTCAGTCTTCAATGCAGAGATTATTATTATTATCTTTATTATTATTATTTTACAAATGATAAAACAAGGACTTGAACAGGTTAGGACACATAGTATGTATGGTATGTGGGCACCATACATACAAATAAGGGTATGGTTCACCCTTTTATGCCCCTCTCTGTGTGAATCCACATGTGGTCACATGACTTGCTTCAGCCAATGAAGTGTGAGAAGAAATGATGTGTGTCACTTCTGGCAGAAGCTTTCGTGGTTCATCGTGCTTTCTCTCTCTGCCATGAAAACAGCAATGTTGCAGATGGAGGGAGTCTGCGTCCTGGAGTGAAGACTATGTGGAATAGAGCCACACTCAGTCCATGATAGACATGTAGCATGAATGAGAAACAAAATTGGGAAGTGGTAAGGCACTAATGTTTGGGAATTATTGGGTTCTGCAGCAAAACCTAGCCTATCTCAATGGATATACATAGCAAGTGGCAAAACTAGGATTCACACCTAAGTCTGTTTAATTTTCAAGCCCTGGGCATAGCAGAAAGGTACTTAGCACACACTCGGCACTCCATAAATATTTGTTGATGGAAGAATGTGTATTTATTGCTCAGAACTGAACACAGTGCTTCAGATGTGATCTGATCCACATAAGGATCATTAGGAATACAAATACTCTTCTGACACTGAACATCTGTTAATAAGGCTTAAAGTGCATTAGCTGTTTTGGGATCAATCATAGTTATTTTTTTAACAAAAATGTATTGTCCATCTAACATGTACAAAATGAGATGTCATGGATGATACAAAAATAAAAGGTAGAAACAATTTGCTCCTAGCTAGTCATGATTTTATGAGTGAGAGTCACACATTCGCAAGCAACTGGGTCACAAGGCAACGAGTAGAGGGCAGGAGAGAGTGTGTTGTTGAATACAGACAGAGTGTGGAACTAGGAAGCCATGAGTTTCATTCATTCATTCTGCAAGTATATGTTGAGTATCAACAATGAGTTGGGTCCTATGTTTGCCTCTGCAGATTCAAATTTAAGAAATACAGCTCCTGATCTCAAAGATCTCACAAGCTAGTGAGAGAGACGGATTTGATAATAGGGAATTACAGTAACAGCTGTGATAAAGTTAAACTCAGGAAGCTGTGGTATATAGAGAAAGAATATGAATCAGCCTGGAAGAATCAAGGAAGGTTTTCCGGAGGAAGTGATCCTTAAGTTGATTCCTAACAGATGAGTGAGTATTGCATTATGAAGAACGAAAGGGGATGTACTGGTGGAGAGAAGGAGAAATTAATTCATACCCCAGTGAACAGTGAGTGAAAAAGCCAGGCAGGTCACAAACTAAAGATAGTCTGAAAGAACATGATTTCTTCCAGGAGACAAGTAGCGCACTGTCTTAGCTCAGGCTGCCATAACAAAATAGCCTTATACAAGGTGGCTTACACAACAGTGATTTATTTTCTAACAATCTCATTGTGGGTTAGGGCTTCAACACATGAATTTTGAGAGAGCACACAAACATTCAGTCCATAACACACACATGGCTGGAAAAGTAAGGTACAATTTGAAGAATAGTGGAGAAAGAAAATTGAGAGGTAAGAAGTGCAGAGTATAGCAGACACCCATTAGATATTCTTTCAGCTCACAGTGATTCTCAGTTCTTTGTGAATGCCTTATACACAGAAGGGAGCCCCCAGTGGTCACACCTGTGCCATGTGCTCCTTCAGAGAGTATAGAGATTAACTGATTTACCCATGCTGGGCTAATCAGAATATTATTCCTGGGAATTTTGAAACTAGAAGTGAGGGACACAGAGCCTGGGAATCTTTAAGATGAGTCACATTAATGACAATTCCATAAAAAGAAGGACCACCACAAGCAGTGCACAATTATAAGTGGTAGCCCTGGTTAAGGTTTTCAAACTTCTGCTGCTGACATCCTCAGAGCAGCCCTGGTTGGGGTTCTTCCTGGCACTTGGTTGTTCAATTCCTCCAATTCCACAAGCTTCTCCAATATCATTTCAATAAACTAGCCTCTCTTTTCTTGACTTAGCCAGAAGTTTTTTAAAAAACAGTTCTTTGCAACCAAAGGAATTTGTACTATTAGAGATTATTATATCATGATAGTGTGTTTGGATTTTACCCTCAAGACAATGGAGAGTCACTGAAGGGGTCTGAGAAGGGAATTAACATAATAAGACTTTTGTTTTGGAATGACCATTCTTTTGGTGGTATGGAAGTTGAGTAGATTAGAATTACAGAGATTGGCTAGAAGGTAGTTGTAACATTCTAAGCAAGAAATAATGAGGTCAGGGGACTTCCCTGGTGGCTCAGTGGTTAAGAATCTGCCTGCCAATGCAGGGGAAACAGGTTTGAGCCCTGGCCCGGGAAGATCTCACATGCTGCAGAACAATTAAGCCCACATGCCACAACTACTGAGCCTGCGCTCTAGAGCCCATGAGCCACAACTACTGACCCCGAGTGCCACAACTATTGAAGCCCACGTGCCTAGAGCCTGTGCTCTGCAACAAGAGAAGCCACTGTAATGAGAAGCCCACACACCACAACGAAGAGTAGCCCCCGCTCTCTGCAACTAGAGAAAGCCTGGGCAGCAACGAAGACCCAACACACCCCCCCCCCAAAAAAAAGAAAGAATGAGGTCAGACGGAATAGAGAGGATGATTGGATTTCAGAACTATTGAGAAAGAAATAGGATCAACAAGGGCTTGGTGATCAAATGAAGGGGTAAGAACTGGCGCATTAGGAGTCAGAGATGATTGCAGAAAGTTGGGAAAATGGAAAGCGGTGCCATTCAGTAAAGGAGGAGGGCTGCAGCAGACTGTAACATGGAGAGAAATAGTAATCATTTAATTTGTAATACATTGAGTTCTGGGTACTGGTCAGATATACAGTCAAAACTCTCAGCAATTAGATTTAGAATTTAGGAACAAAATTTGACCTCTAGACTTAGGGACCATCAGTGTACAGATTGTTCATGCTAGTGACCGTTGACAGTGGATAAGAATACTTGGAGAGATGGGAAGAGCATTAAATGAGAAGGGGGAGGTGAGAAGAGGGAAAAGGAACCCCAGGAAAATGTCAACATTTAAGAAAAAGAGGAGGGCAGGAAATAATATTGTCCTAGAAGGGAAGACAAGAGAGAGTTTCAAGAAGGAAATTGACAACAGTGTCAAATTTCTTCAAGAGGCCAAATAAGGCAAAGACTGAAAATTCAATTGTATTGAGAAATTAGGAATTCATTGCTGACCATGGTAAAAGCAACATCAGTGGACAGTGTGAAACTGAAAGATACTGGAGTGAATTAAGGAGAGAAAAAGAGTGAGAAAGGTAAAATGGCAAGCATAGACCCCTGCTTTCAGTTTAAGAAGATTTGAAATTACATTGTTTTGGGGAAAAAGGGAAGATGTTGACTAGGGACACCTAGAAGGGTCAGAGGTGAGGTTAGAGATCTTAAAAGAATAGTGACTCCAATATGTACAAATGCATGTTCTTCTCCACTAGTGTTAAGTATAAAGTGGAGAAAGTGGTTAGTTGAATTGACCCAGGATTGGGGTTTTTTCAGATGGGTATGTAAAAGAATGAGGAGAAATAGACTTGCTAGTACCAATTAGGCAAGAGAGAGATTGAAAGGATGTACCTTTTTCTTTTAAATTGCCTGGAGAAGGAAATGAGGACAAGATGAGACTGAGAAATTGGAGGTGGGGTGGAGGAGTCAAGGGGCTTCGTGCTTTTGATACAATTTAAAAATATGCATTGATAAGGTTAGGAGATGGTGCTCAGATAATAGAGTTTAAGATTTCAGAGATGGAACAATTCCAATTGATGACGAGATCTGGGGTGTAATCAAGAATGTAGAATAGAAAAAGTAGGTAACAGGTAAAGATTAAGGATCTGTGAGGCTAGGATACTTGAACATGTTTATACGTTGATGAGAAGAATACATTAGAGAGGAAGAGTGTGTCAGTCAGTAGGAAACAGATGACACACTCACATTAGTTTAATTTGAGGAAGGGACCATTTACAATGGTGTAGTTACAATATAGGGATCCAACAGGGGATTGTAGAGTGCCCTGGGGCAAAAAACCAGTGGAATCATTACCTTTGATTTAAAGAGGGGTGAGGTGGGCAGACACAGTAATTCCCAGAAACCAGAAGGAGAGGGCTGTTTTGAGAGGACAGTGACTTTGGTCAGAAGAAACAGCAAACCCAAGAAGACTTAGAGAAGAAAAAGTCAGAGAAATAAATACTCCTATCTCATGGTCCTCCCTCTCTCAGATCTCCTGCTGGGGCTTCCCATTGGCCATACCTCCAGGGAGTAAAGGGCAAAGAAGCCTGCTGATACAGTTCATACAGACTTCAGCCTCCCCCAGCACAAGCAGGGTAGACAAGATAAAAGTGCCTCTAGAGAGGCAAACAGCGCGACTCAGCTTAGTGATGTTAGAGATGCAGGCTAGAGAAGGGCAAATCAACAGTGTGGATTTCTGACAAGGTGGGAGGGGATGAGATCCCAGTCTCAGATAGAAGAATGGGACTTAAATAGGAAAGATAATTCCTTTGTTATAAGAAGAGGGAATTAATAGAGGATGGGCTATATCGTAGCAGATGGTTTTATGGTTTCCATTTTGTCTATGAAGCAGAGGTCATCAATTGAGATGGCTGGAGGAAGAGATGAGAGTGATAAAAGGTTTGATGTTACCATAGGGGAACATCAGAGAAAGCCAACCAGAGAATTGAAGCAGGATTGCTGAACCATACTGAGGGTCATTTGAGGTATGATCATGAACTTAAGGTGAAATCAGTCTGCTCTTTGTGTGATTTTTCTCTAGTGTTTAATTGCTCATGTTCAAGTATGGAGAAAGCAGGTAGTTAGGCTCCATGGATGGAATTTTTGCCACATGGAGGCAAGGGAGTTTTTGAAATGATGAACCATAAATCTAAGTTGCAAAGGGGGGAAAGTAAAGGCAGGATGGGACTAATACATAAGGAAAAATAGAGGAGTTGATAGAGCACTGGGTGCTCTAATAAGGCATAGTCGAACAAACTAGCTGGAAAGATGACAAGTTGTAGAAAAAACAAGATTCTTGAACTCATGATTTTGAAGATTGCATTGGCCTGTGCCCTTTCAGTCATAAGTAATAGAAACTAAACTCAAACTAGCTTAAAATAAAAAGGAAGTTATTGGCTCACTTAATTGGGTCCAAGGGCAAGGGTAGAGGTAGCCTCAGACACATCTGGATCCATGGGTTTGGAGGACACTATCAAGGCTCTCTTTTTTCATTTCTAAGGTTTCTTAGAGGTTTCTATTCTTTAATCTCTCTTACAAAAGACAGACTTTCTCCATATGGCCCCTTAGGGAAATATGGTTACTGGCAGCTCTAAGCTCACCTGACAATACCTCATGGTCCTTTAGGAAGAGAGACTCTTCCAGTGTCCATAGACTAAATTTTCTGGAAGGAATGAGACTGACCTTGCTTAGGTCTCAGCCCATCCCTTGAGCACTTACGTGCACCGGGCACTATGCAAACTCGCTTATATACACAGTATTATTTAATTTTCATGACAATTCCTGTGAACTACTGAATTGGATGGTCATTGGTTGCCTCTCCACTGACCATTCTCCCTTCCCCTTTCCTAGTAATGTCCATATTTTCCGTGGGGGAAACAGGAACTCCCCCATTGTTAGCAAAATTGTTAAAGGATGACAGATTCCACTCTCAGATGCAGGGAGAGTCCTGGACTGTTTTAAGCTAAGCAGAGATACTCACCTTCCTGGTCTTTCATGGGATTTATTAGTATGTAGCTCTTTTTAACACATGTACATATACTTTAGAATAATTTATTCTGCATAAGTATAAAAAAGTAAAATTACTTTTAGAATAACATGTATTCAATTTTTTCTATTATGTCCATTGTAAAAAATATAAATGGCTTATGTCATTTATAGTTGGACCTAGTGTTTATGGTCGTTTCCATAAAGATTTAGCATTAGGTCTTTGGACCAAAAGAACACTTCTTCATTATTTATTGTTCCATGGGAAAATCCCTTGATTTCGATGATTTTCAACTTATTACCTAATTTAGGAGCATTGGTCATGATGAACACAAGGATTACTTGTATGAAAGCAGTCTCTCAATCTCTCTCTTTCATTCTCAGATTTGTGTTTATTTAGATCTATAGCATTTTACACAAGACAAGCTAAGCATAGTCCTTAAAAATTATTTTTGTTTTAGTTTGTTTGTTGCCTACAATGTATTCATAAAAACATTTACCAGAGAGCAATGATGTAATTGTCTGTCCTTATGATCAAGAACCTATGATGCAGGACTTCCCTGGTGGTCAGTGGTTAAGAATCCGCCTGACAATGCAGGGAACACGGGTTCGATCCGTGGTCTGGGAAGATCCCACATGCTGCAGAGCAACAGAGCCCATGCGCCACAACTACTGAGCCTGCGCTCTAGAGCCTTTGCGCCACAACTACTGAAGCCCGTGTGCCTAGAGCCCGTGCTCGGCAACAAGAGAAGCCACTGCAATGAGAAGCCCACGCACCGCAATGAGGAGTAGCCCCTGCTTGCAGCAATTAGAGAAAGCCTGCGTGCAACAATGAAGACCCAACATAGACAAAAATAAATAAATAAATTTATATATATATATATTAAAAAAAGAACCTATGATGCTATGTGCCACAAAAAAATAGAGAGATGAAGAGTGAATAAGTAAATAATGAGTTCATCTGTATGGTTTCACAGACTTAATCTTGCAAATCCAACTCATGACAATAAACTTATGAAAACAAAGCATTAAAAAACTTAGAAAGTAATAATAAACCGTAAACACAATGCTGCTGAAACTCAGCCTCACCACATCCTCAGCTCTGGTTTGAATGTAACACAAGTGTTTTAAATTGCACAGGGTGGAGGCCCTGGCAGGAAGGAAGCATCGGATATTGCTGGAACATATCTTTGTTTGAGCAACAGCTAATGAGAAAGGTCACCATTATGCTTTGCTTTCAAACACTGTGTTTGTTTTGAAATTGGTACTGAACATTTCTTCACAAATGCTGGTTTATAACATTGAGGTACACAATCCTGTAGTATTAACCTTTTTACTCCTAAGTGGAGAATAAAAACCAAAGCTTATACTCTCACCACTGTTTTGGTCAGAATGTATATGTTAAAGACAAAATGACTTCCTATTTATGGACTCAGGGTTCCTATTTATAAAATTCCAATAGTGGGTTTAAAGGAAATTTAGCCTTATAAATTTTTTCCTGCAGTTTTAGTGTTATTCATAAACTCATTGTCAGGGTTTGAGATGCAAGGCTTTCGGGACTTTGCTTCCTAACATTTTATTGCATTTGTTTAATGGACCAAGTCAGTGTCACTGAGATCCTAAAACAAACCTTAACTTTTTTCTGGGCAAAGTGTTTGCTGACAACTTCAATAAACATCAGAAGGCCTCCTCCCTGAAAGGACTGATATATCAAGAATAGTAAGAGCAGTAATAGCAGGCATTTCTGCTCTAACTTTGAGGGAGAGAGAGAAAGGAATCTATTAAATCTCTCCGTTTATATTTTTGGTTTTCCCTGTTGGCTGGGCTGTTGTATTCCCATGTCCACAGCACGTTCCACTGTGGGAGCCTGGAGCTCTCAGAATAAACTTTGGGAAAGGCTGGGTCCACCCTCTGGGGATAAGGGAGCCAGAGGGAGGAAGGGGAGGGGGTAAAGGAAAAGGGAAGGGGACGGCTGTCTTCCTGTGTTTGGATGACCTTTTCTTATGTTTATCTGGAGGGACCGCGCAGCCCCGCTGGTTGGTGTCTTTCTGCCATGTTGCCCCACATGATCTCTTTCTTTGCTTTATGTAGGTAAAGGAGCTTTGCTTCTGCTGGAAGGACTAGATATAAATCTCTGAGGAAAAACAAAAGTGTACAAGTCTGCTAGGGGTGAGTGCCTAGAAAAAGAAGTCTTAGCAAACGTGCACATAAGCCTGTGTCTAATGGTTCCCTAAGCGAAAGATCTGGGTGTCTCTGGAGCCTTTTGAGGGAGGGCCCTCCAGTGCGTCTGCCTTCCTGCTGAGAACTAGACTAGAGACTGTCTTCCTTCTCCTGAATCCTCATCATTTAGCAAAATACCCGCCACCTGTGGGTATTCCATAACTATTTCTTGAATGAGTAAATAAATGAACAAATGAATGAGCAGAGTTACTGAGAGGGGACTGGGCAACAGGCAGTGGGGTCCCTACAGTAGCTAATTTATTTGCCAGTCCCTCTCTATGGCCCTGTGTAGCTCCACTTCAAAGAAACCAGTTTCAAGCCTTCCTGCCTCACATTCCTGGTGGGTGAATCACTTGTTTCTTCTGGGTAGGTGAGACTAACACCTCTGGTTCCCACCTCTACTTTTCATTTCAGTGTTGACCTCTCACCTTGGCCTGGCCTTAGCTTAAACGTTATTTCCCCAGAGCAGCTATCCCTTAATGCCCTCACTCTCCTCCATCTCAATTAGATCCTTCCAACATACCTCTTATGAAATTCCATGTTCTTCATTACACTTAACACAATTTCTAGTTCTATTCATTTGTGTGATAATCCATTCTATGCCTGCTTTTGCCACTAGATTACACACTCCTGAAAGAGAGGGGACCATGTTTATTTTCTCATCACTATATTCTCAGCACCTAGCACAGTACCTGACATATAGCAAGCGCTCAGCAAGTATGTGTTACATGAATGAATGAGCACATTAGTGAATGGATTATATTTGGAAGGAGAATTTATACTAGGTTACTAAGTGGGGATGGAGGATAAAGGTGAGAGTCCAAAAGCCCTGCCCCAATCAGACCTTGAACACTTCATGAGTTTGAGATCCTAGAAGGGGATGAAGTGGTTAGTAATCATAAGTAATGTGCATTTTACCTTTGCAAGCTAGATAGCACTCAACACTCCTGGGAGTACCAGTAATTTTCTCTTCCATACCCAAAATAGCAACTTTTTCTACTTCTTCAGTAATAAATTATTCTTGGTCACCAGGAATCCAAACCTCAGAAGGACTCTTCTCCTCACACCACACACCTTCACAATGCTTCTTGCTAGTTTCTTCCTTTACATTCCCATGAGGGCCATTTGATCCAGTGTATTAGTCAGCTTCCTTTCTATTGCAAGTTACAGAAATTCAGTTCTAATTAGCTTAAAAGCAAAAACCAGGAATATATTGGATCATGTATCTGGGAAATTGATGACTGCCACAACCCCTGGCTCACAACCTCCTCATAGCAGCAGAGAGGACTCTGATTGCACCTTTGTGACCACTCCTGAAGAGGTCCCTGTTGGGGGAAAGGGGCAAGACTCTGATTGGCCTGGCCTGGGTAACATGCTCACCCTTGTAGACCGTGTGTGGAGGGTGATACAATCACAGAAAGAGCTCCTCAAGGAAAAGAGGAATTGTGTTACTAGGATGAGCTGAGGAAGCAGTGACAGATAATCAAGAACAACTAAATATCTTCTTGCAATACACCCTGTGCCAGGTGCAGTGGTAGGTCCTTTACCTACACGAGGCAGGATATACAGGGGAAGTGAGGATGTGCTATGGAATCAGATTGCTTCAGTCCAAATCCTACCTCTTTTTTTTTTTTACTAGCTATGCTATTTTGGACAAATTAATCTCTCTAAGTCCCATTTTCTTGTGATAAAACAGTGATGTAAGACACTCAATAGAATAGTATTCAGCCTTAAAAGGGAAGAAAATTCTGGCACATGCTGCAACATGGATGAGCCTTGAAGACATTGTGCTAAGTGAAAGAAGCCAGACACAAAAGTATAAACATTGTTGGATTCCACTTACATGAAGCACCTAGAGTAGTCAAATTCACAGAGGCAAAAAGTAGAAGAGTGGTTGCCAGGGCCTGGAAGCTGGGAGTGGGGAGTTATATTTTAATGGATATGGAGTTTCACTTTGGGAAGCTGACAAAAGTTCTGGAGCTGGTTGGTGGTGATGGTTGCAGAACGATGTGAATGTACTTAACGGTATTGAGCTGTACACTTAAAATAGGTTAAAATGGTAAATTTCATGTTATCTATATTTCTTTCTTTTTTTGCGGTACGCGGGCCTCTCACCGCTGTGGCCTCTCCCGTTGCGGAGCACAGGCTCCGAACGCGCAGGCTCAGCGGCCATGGCTCACGGGCCTAGCCGCTCCGCGGCATGTGGGATCTTCCCGGACTGGGGCACAAACCCGTGTCCCCTGCATCGGCAGGCAGACTCTCAACCACTGCGCCACCAGGGAAGCCCATGTTGTCTATATTTTACCATAATAGAACAGTGATGTAAGGATTAAATGAGACAATAGGCATAAATGTGAAATATTATTATTCTCATAATAATCCTTAGAATGAGGTATAATCTCTATTTTTATCACTGGTTATATGGAGACTTAGAGGTTAAGTAACTGGTCCAAGCCCACCTAGTTAGAGGGTGTCCAAGCCAGACTCAAACCCAATACTTGACCCCAGAGCCCCTGCTGTTTTCTACTATTCCATGCTTCTTCCCAGCACACTGCTTGCTAACTACTATCACCTGATTAGTATTTTAAATGCTGCTTTATGTCAAGTTCCTGTTTAACAAAACTTTAAGAGGTTTACTCCTGGTCTAAACCCCAAATGCCTCCTCCTGGCACAATTTTCTTTGTAGTCTGACCCCACTGACTTTTCTAGCCTCATCTCAAGGTCTAGGCCCTGTTTTACCCTGCCCCGTGTTATCTGTGTCCATAGCACATATTGGTTCTCCCACTGGGACAGTATTGAAACTCTACCCACCTTTCAGTGCTCAGCTCAAGAGCCAACTCCTCCAGGAAGCCTCACCTAACTGAAAAAAAGGCATCGTCAGTTCTTCCCCTTAACTGACATAGTGTTTATTATTTGAGAGCAACACACCATGTACTGCTTCCATAAAAATGATGACTTCAGCTGTTCATTTCTTATCTCCACAGCAGACTGTCAGCTCAGAGAGAGCGTGGACTGTGCCGGTTACTTCTTTAAATTCCTCTCAGTGTTAGTTTAGTGTTTTGTATTGAGCAGTGACTTGAAGATACAGTAATTTTTTAACAATGCTGATGTAGGAAATATGATTAATGACAACTAGTTAGCACAACCATTATTTGGATTGAAGAAAAACGTGTATTATTTTCTTTCTTGTTAGAGAAGATCCTGGAACTTTTCCTTGTACTTTTAGGTCAGTTCAGGACATAATGTTTCCTAGTCAGCATGGAAATAAAAAGATTGAGCCTGGTTAAAAAAAAAAAAAAAAAAAAACTGATCTGCTGGTGGGCCTGTGTGAGAGGTAGATGTCTCTGGCTGATTAAATTCTGAAAAACATAAGCAGGAAAAACTATCTACAAGGCAACCAGAGACGAGGCAGTGGTTTCTTTGAGCACATCTCAAAAAATAGAAAAGGTCATTTCGGGTTCTGCAAATAGTGCTTACTGTGCAAATACTTCGGTCTCTACCTAGGTGCTGGAAATGTTAATCATGGTGCCTTCATGTCCATAAACCATCTAAATGATGCTGTCTTTTACCTCCAGCCACTGTTTAAAGGCTAGTCTTCTGTGGACCATGTAAAGGATCTGCAGAAGTCCCCCAGAGAATCATGGTCAAGGTGCTAGAAACAGCAGTCTGAGCTGATGTTCAGCAGAATGCCCTAATGAATAGCTCTCAGTGATCATGTGGTTTGTTCTGATTGACTTGTTCGTGTTCTTTAAGTATTTTTAATTTCATCCCTGGGGAAGGGGAACAGCACTGGAAGTGCAGGCTGTTCTATGTGGTAGGAGCACAGAACATCAATGAGAGAACGATAGAAGATGAGGCAGGAAACATATAGGTAAGGACCAGAACTTGAAAGAATTCAGATCGACCATTTGGGCATACAAGCCACAGAGAATTGTTAGAAGAGTACTATGAGTAGATGTACCTTTTCAAAAGATGAGAGAGACTGGCTTTAGAGTGGATCAGATGAGCAATGATGAAGACTTGAACCAAGGGCTTGGCAGTGCCAGTGGATAGGAGGGGATGCTGTAAGAGATACATTTTGAGTTAAAATCGACTGTGTCAAAAGGAGTCGGAATCTAAAATGCGAATTTTCTAATTGGTGGAACATGCCAAGAATACACTGAATTTTCATGTTTATTTTCACTGCCTTCCTTCAGAGTTCAGGGAATAAATTGTGGTTGATCATGCATAGGATACGTGAGTAGGGCAGTTGGATGTGAGGTTTCTGGCAACTCTTGAAAAATGCGGTCACCCCATCTGACCATATTTTGGTTCAGTGAGAGTCTAGACTAGGGCAACAACTCATTTAAATTTGTATGAGTCCAGGCTTGCCATGGCTGAAGGAGATACGGAGAATATTCTGAAGGCTGATGGAAACTATGGACACAGCAGCCAGATGCCTTCAGATGAGGCCATTTCCTAACCAAATTATAGGACATCATGTCCTCTTCTTTGCAGTAGTTGGGCCCTGGGTATCAGTGGGATTGCTGCAGCTTTTTTGGATCTTTCCCTACCTACAAGGCAGTCAGGCTGAAAGAGCTATGATGAGAATGGAGAGCATCTCAAGAGTTTGGAAAGCCCCAAAGTAGTGACTCTGAGTTATTTTCTCAGGGTGGAACAGAAAATCACCCTGCTGAAGCCTGGGTTCACAGAGAGGAAAAATGTAAAAATATTGGTTTTTTATATCCATGGTGATATCCATCCCATCCATGGTGAATCCATCATATCCATGGTCATATCCCTTATGACTACCTTCTTTAGTAGTACTTTAACTTTGCTTGTCTAAGTAAAGGAAAATATAATAAACCACTAGGCAATTTGAAATATTAGTAGATTTTAAAATTTCATCTGGATTTAGGTCTACAATTTTATAACTCAGAATTTTCTTTTGAATGATATTTCTTCAAAGATAGAAGTAATTTCTCCTCTCAGTGAGGACCAAGACTAAGGTAACCTTACAGTTTTAAAACTAAATTATTCTTTGGACCTGTAAAGAAGTATTCAGATGTTGTAACCTGAAAATAACCTCGGAATTTTCCCACACTCTAACAAATCCCTAAACTGCCAAATGGATATGTACCAACATTTCCAGATACCCCTGGGAACACATTTGAGAATGCTTAGTACCAAATAAAATGTTAGGGAAATATATACACACTCAAAAAATAGGAGTTCACACCAAAAGTGCTCTCCTGTTACAAGGGAAGTATCTCAAGTATAACATGATTATATACATATGATAACTTATTTATACAATATTAAGATCAGTTGTAATTTAGCTTTCTTTCTCACAAGTTAACATTTTTATTTTACTAACAAACATGTTTAAAGCAACAACAAACCAAAAATTTGCACCTCTCTTCATTTGTTCACACATATTCCCATTTGATGAATAGAAAACAAAATTATTTGTGTTCTATCTTTACCAAAAGGAAGACAAAGAGATAAAAATATCTTCATTTCTTTTGTTCTTCTCTCCCTCCATTATGCTTGTCTTAACCACACCCAATCCCAGCATGAACCCAACTAAATCCTTCTTCATGCCTGCTCATGAGCAGCTGAGCGTGGATGAAAAAGTCACCCAAACTGCAGATAGACACTCTTATAAATTCTTGGCTGCTTCCTCCTCTGTAGGACACTCTGTTAAGCCAGATCTTCTTAATTAATTTATTTATTTATGGCTGCATTGGGTCTCCGTTGTTGCATGCGGGCGAGGGCTTCTATTGTTGCAGAGCATGGACTCTAGGCACACGGGCTTAGTAGCTGTGGCTTGCAGGCTCTAGAGCGCAGGCTCAGTAGTTGTGGTGCACAGGCTTAGTTGCTCCGCGGCATGTGGGATCTTCCCGCACCAGGGCTCGAACCCGTGTCCTCTGCATTGGCAGGCAGATTCTTAACCACTGCGCCACCAGGGAAGCCCCTCTTCTAGTTTGCATTACAATGATCTCAAACCCTCACTCTCCTCAGACATCTGATCCTCTATGCCTTACTGTAAATGGATGACTTTGGATAACATTTCATACAGAAAATATAGGCAAATCACAGCCAACAACCTAAAGGGATTTTATAATGGAACATAAAGTGACTGTAAAGGTTGTCCTTAAAAGTAAGTACACAAGAATAACCAAGAAAATGAGAAAAACAAAAGCAACAGGGGCAATATTGCCCTCCCAGTTACCAAATAAACCATAAAGCTTCATTAAATCATGTGGAATTGTTGCTGCAATAGATAATACATCAATGGCACAGACAAGAGACTACAGATTAGAATACAGATAAGATAAAGGTAGATTTTACAACATTGGGAAAGGTTATAATGTTTAACAAAATGGTGTTGGAAAAATTGGCTGTCCATGTGGGAAAAAAAATAGTTTTATTTCCCCTTCTCACCAATTAAAAAAATTGGATACATTTACAAAGCTGTAGGTTAAATACAAAATAAAACTATAAAATTAATAAACAGAAATATGGGAGAGTGTTTATGATTTTCATAATGAGAAAGTCCTTACAAAGCAAGACAAAATCAAGAAATAGACCCCAAAAAATGGACAAATTGATTATGGACTATCACTGACAATAGACTATCATTGATTATCATATGTCATTGTGTACACGGACCTTGACCTTTAAAGAAGCCTATCTGGTAATATCTATCGAAATGTTCCTATTCTTTTATTTATTTATTTATTTATTTCCAAGATTCTCTTGCTTAAAATTATTCACATCTGTAGACAGATGTTTGTTGTAGCACTGTGTGAAACTAAAAAATTAGAATCAATTTCACTGTCCTGCAATAGAGGGATGCTTTAAATAAATCACAGTACATTCATATGGAAAGCTACAAGCCTTTCTAAAGAGTGAGGTGGATAATAATGTATTGACATAAAAATCCCTTCAACAGAGAGAGATAGAGAAAAAAAGAATCAAGTTTCATAACAAGAGTATGTATGATCACATTCGTAAAAACCAAAACCAAAACAAAACAACTTTGTGGTGTGTGTGCATACTTATTTAAATGCACAGAAAATGCTTTCAAAGGATACACATCAAATTGTTAATTCCCAATCCTCCTCTGAGCTGGGAAATGGGATTTGGAAGGATGGCAGGTATGAAGGAGAAATTTTAGTTTTACTGTACTACTTTTGTTTTGTTTGAATTTATTACATAGAGTTTATAATCAATTATACTTTAAAAACTTAATTTAAAATGAATAGAATAGAAATTATCAGAGCCATTGCACATAATAAAGGCAAACACTATTTCATTAAACTATTGTTTTCTGAAACATTTGTCTCAATTGTATGTGTGTAGAGCACACACTGAGTCCCAGTGTGTAACATATATTTCTTACTGGAAGTTGCATCTTAAAAAATGATTTAGGTAACTTTACTCTCATGAATTCTTTTCATCGGCTTCCAAACATAATCTACTATCTTCCATCTCTGAAAATTTTCCCTGATCTTCACACATCCATCCAGCTTTTGTCTTGTTGACTCAGGTTTGTGAATGAGTGGTCTGCATTTGAAGATGCACATCCCAGTCACTTCTCAACGCACCTGCTCTGGTTCTGCCATCAATAACCTTCCTGTGGAGAGATCTTTCACAGACCTTCACCTTCTTTGATGTCTCAGCAATAGTCTACAATAAGGATAGGCTACTCGTTCCTTCTTCATACATTCTCTTTTAGCTTCTATGAGAATGCACTCTCTCCTGCTTTTCCTTCTGCCTGTTTGCCTACTTCTTCTCCTTGTGTGGCTTCTCATTTGTGGGCCACCTGACCCTGAAATGTTAGCATCCTTTGGGGCTGGTCCTGTGCCCTCTTCCCTCCTCACTCTCTACTCCCTCCCTAGGCAATCCCAGCCATTCTCATGTGGACACTAACCATCTGTGTTGTTCCCCACTCTACACCCACCCAGCACTTAACACAGTACCTGGCATACAGTTGGTGCTAATGAATAATCATTGACTGACTCCTGATCATATTCAGTTGTTCTTGCTGCCATGAATATTGTATGTTTGTATTTAATTGTTTTAAAATAATTTTGAAAGGAAAAGTGCTCCTGAATTTAGGAGTGTCATTTTAAATAATTTTCCTAGGCAAGAGCACATTGCCAGCCTTTACCCCCTATTAAACAAATGCTAGATTTGGTACATTAGAGAATGACACGAGAAGTTGTCTAATTATTTCTATTGTTTTGACTGCTGGACAACATATACATATGTTCAACATTTGTAAGACATTTGTTTCTGAACATTTCCATCTAGCAAAGCATTGATGCGTTTACTTTTTCTTGGGATGATAGTAGTACCCATGTGTAGTCCTCAAGAGTGAACGTAACTCTTTGTCACTCCTCTCTATGCATCTTTGAATACATAGTGGATTACACAAGGCCTGGCACAAAGTTTATGCTCTAGGTCTGTGGATTTGATTGAATTTGAATTATTTTGATTATGATAAAATATCTTAGAAAAATAATTTTTAGTAATTAATGCTTAATAATGCCCAAATGATAATAATCCTTCCTAATTTAAAAAATATTTTTACATAGATTATTTGAGGAATTTCCCTTCCCTCCCCTGCAAAAAAACCCCACTAGAATATAGGGGAAAAGATACTCATAGTAGTAGTAGTAGCAGCAATTTACCCCACACCCTCTTCCCCTACTTCACCAGAGAAATTAAGCAGTTTATCTAAGGTCTTGGTCTGGGTCTCTTTCAATTATGTCATGACATTTCTAATTATAATTTGCTACAAAAAGCCAGGTGGGGCATTTGGGGATTGCATTTCTTAATTCTACAGAAATACATAGTTCCTCAGAAAATATGATGGAAAAATAATGTCTAAGATCTACCCTCTTTTTCTGCAGAGAGATGGTATATAATAACTGCTATCAATACTAAAGCCAAGGCATGTCATCATCTTCTTTGTTTTCATGTCTGTCAGCTGGGATTGTATCTTCTGCCCCATTTCAAACCCTCCTGATCTCTTCCCTTACTCCAGCTGCTGCTGCAGGAACCCGTTTTGAGTAAGTGTCAAAGGTACAACCTGATATGGCCTTTCCTCATCCTGCACCTTTTGCTTTCACTTCCTCCCCTGGGGTCCAGTTGGCACTCACATGTGTGCAGCCCTGAAGAGATGGGGAGTCAGTGCCTAGCGGGCCACCCTTGACCAACAGAGGTACAAATCTCTGGATAAGTGCTCCCCCTTTTAGTTCCTCAGGGGACTGTTCAGAGACGCATTTCATAAGGCTCCTCAGAAGGTTGTGTGACATTGAGCACCTGTCACCTGCAACCCTGACCAACACATACTTGTACTGGCCTTCCCTCCCTCCTTCTCTCTTTCACTCCTCCTATTCCCAGTCCTGCCCCTCAAAACCACATTTCCAAATGTACAACAGAGGTGTCATGAATGCAAGCCTTTGGCTCAGGCTCTGGTTTGGTATGAACCCAGGTGCCGACTGGGGTGAACCTCCTTCTTTTAAATGTTACTGTATGATAATACATCCTAACATTTGCTTCACACTTTCAGGTATTCTGTTTCATTGTCACAACAAACTTATGAGAACAATATCTCTACTTCTATTTGGTAGATGAGGAAACTGAGGCTCAAAGAAGTTAAGTAACTTGATTAGGGTCACATCAGCTAGAGAATGGTAGAACCAGGATTCAGCATAGGTCTGCCGAGGGGAAGTCAGTTCCTGCTTTGCTACGACACAGCCACCTACCATCAAAATATTTGCAGAGGGCTTTGCTCTCAGTGCCTACCACTCAGAAATTGCTGTTCCTCACTTATCAGCTCTCTGCCATGACACTCACTGCTGTTCCAAATACATCCATGTTGTTTCCAGCCTCAGATACATCATGCATAGATTTTTTTTTTTCAAGAAGTTTTGTTATGAAGGAACACAAAGGAATAGAGCAGTAGCTGGAGAGGGGAATGTGGGTCAAGGAAAGGGTTTTTGAAGGTGAGAAATATTTGAGCAGATGCCTCTGCTGAATGGAATCACCTGGTAGAGAGAAAGAGCTGGATGATGCAGGAGAGAGAGGAAATAGGTAAGAAGGGATGAATCCAAAAGTAGAAGTAAAGAGACTGGTTTTTGGAGGGATAGGGTCAATTCTTCTGTTACAACTAGAGGAGAAAAGAAGAAATTCCAATAGATAAGTTCAGGTCTCTAGGTAAGTTGAGATCTGCCTTATTAAAAATACAAACCAAAAGGAAAGGCCCTTCTTCTGATCCTACACTGCATACTCCACGAAGGCAGGGGCTATGTCTGATTTGTCTACTGCTGTATCCCAATACTGACCTTTTAGAAGGTTCTTGATAAAGATTTGCAGTTGCTGAATAAATAGATGTAAGTAAATTATATACTTCCCTTCACCACCAAAAGTTTCTGAGACTAATACTAAATCATCAAGAAATTAATAAAAAAAGTCATGAAGCAAGAAATTTTAGTCAGTTGAAATAAACCACAGATAAGTCACTCCTCCAACCTTTGCTATTTAATATGGGTAAATATACACACAAGGTCCAAAAAATCCAGCTGGCTAGGTATGGGGTGGTAAAGCCCTTACCTGGCAGCAGTACTTGAACCAAAAATCATGGGTGTTGCAGTAGCCAGACAGTTCAAGGTGAGTTAGCAGGGGGATGGAAACACTGAAAGAGGAATGAAATCCTGGCTTCCTGTACCTGTTGAGGGAGGGCGTCTATGGCCAGGGGAGATGGGCTCCTGCCTACTTCCGCTGGATGGAGTCTTGTAGTGGTCTCCAGGTGCCACACTTTCAAAGGAACAAGCTGGTACATGTGCAGTGGAAAACAATCAGTCTGTTTATAAAAATACTTGAAACATTCTTACATGAGGACCAGTGAAGGAACTGGGTGCGTTTAATTCCAGCAAAAAGACTCAAGAGGATCATAGCAGTGGTTTTTTGGTATGTGAAAGGCTGCGACCTTTCCAGCACATTCCCTCTGAAACCTCGAAGCCAACCATTCTTTGACTCACTTAGGCCTCCAATTGATTGGCCCTGCCGCCTTTTCACTATCTCACTTCCCTTGTTGGCTAGCTCAGATTACATAGGCCAAAATGGTAATCACTTCCTTGTTTATACCTTCAAATTTCTCACTCCCTCTCACCTATCCAGTGCTCGCTTCAGGGCTGAAGGGAGGTTCAAGGCCCAGGCATGGCACTGGACAGCTTCTCATGGTCCAAGACCTTCCTTTCAATTCATGACTGTTAGGAGGGAAACCTCCTTCCCCATAATTCGTGGGGGACATGAATTAGTGTCACACTCCTGGTCTCCTTCTCTCCAACTAGCCCTCTCCCACTCTATCCCCACCAGATAGCAAGATGTACCTCACTGGTGACTTTGGAAAGAGAAATTGGACCTGTGCCAGGTGCAAACACACCTTCCTTGCCTCTCTCTTCTCGGCAGTTAGTTGCCTACAAGGGGTCACTTGTTTTCTGCCTTTTCTCTTCCATGCTGTAAATTTCACACAGGGCCCCTTGGGAAGGTCTGTGAAGGTCCATCGAAGCTTAAGCCTGGGTGGGTAGGCCTGCGTAATTCTGGGGTTCAGTATATCGAAGTTCGTTTAGTTCTCAAGTCAAAGTCACGTTTTCCAACTGCTTCTTTCCTCCCTCCTGAAGGGAGTTTGCCACCTTCAAAGAATATTGATTCCCTCTGTTCATAGGGCATGAGCGCTAACGAGACTACTGGAGTCAACCTCCCCCTCCTGCCTCTCTCCTCCCTACCCACCTCTGAGCCTGACCCTGGAGAGAACGAGCCCTGGCTGCAGCTACGAATACCTGGGACTTGGTTAAGTGTGACACAAATGTTTGTAGATCAAATAAAATAATAGATGCTATATGTTTTAATAGAGACCACATTTGAGGAGTGGGAGCAGAGGGAGGCCCGGAGTCTGGTGGTTTAACCTCAGTGACCCGACAATAACATCATCTTAAGTGACCTCAAACCTTTGCTGCCTGGCAATCCTCACCGATTTCCTCAGTCAACTGACTCTCCCATTCTCCAAAGACAGGTTTTCACTGATTCTCTCTCTCCTCAAGCCTTCTCACTTTCAGCTGTTGGGCTTGCTTCTTAGTTTACTTAGAAAATAAAAGCATAATAAGAGAGCTTCCATGGACGTACCACTAAATCTATCAAATGTCTGCATCTGCGTCCTTGCATTCTGTGTTCCTCCCGTTGCAAGGCTCCTTCTGTAACTGTCTGTGTTCTTCTCCAAAGCCAAGACTCACCTGGGCCCTGGCTCCAGGAATTCTCTGCATTCTCCATGCAAGTACCTTGCTCCTGCCATTGTCTCCTCTCCTGCATCATCTATTTCCCTCTCTCTACTGGCTTATTTGGATAAATATGCAAATATTCTGTAATATCTCCCATCTTAAACAAGCAACCAAACACTCTCCTCTCAACCCATATCTCCTTCCAGCTACCGCCTCATTTCTCTGATTCCCATTGACGCAATTCCTTGAAAAAGTTGTCAGACTTGCTGTCTCCACCTCCTCTTCCCTCATTTTCTCTTGAACATACTCCAGTCAGGTTTTTCTCCCCATTACTCCACTTCCCCCTCACACAAATCTCAAGATAACCAATGAGCTCCATGTTGCCATATCCAGTGGCCTGTTCTTTTTTTTTTTTTTTTTTTTTTTTTTTTTTTGCGGTACGCAGGCCTCTCACTGTTGTGGCCTCTCCCGTTGTGGAGCACAGGCTCCGGACGCGCAGGTTCAGCGGCCATGGCTCACGGGCCCAGCCGCTCCGCGGCATGTGGGATCTTCCCGGACCGGGGCATGAACCCATGTCCCCTGCATCGGCAGGCGGACTCTCAACCACTGCGCCACCAGGGAAGCCCCCAGTGGCCTGTTCTTGATCCTCATTTTGCTTGACCTATTAGCATTGTACAAATCTGATCTCGCCCCATCCTTCTTCAAACACTTGCTTCATGAGTTTCTAAGGCATCATTCTCTCCAAGTGCTTCAGCCTCACTGGCTACTCCTTCTCCACCTTTGCTGGAGGCCACAGCTTCCTGAACTGTAAATGGGAGACCTCATCCTTGCTCCATCTACGCCCCGTAAGGTCTGTGGCTTTTTTTTTTTTAATTGACGTCATTTTTTCTTCATTATTTCTCTGCTCTCCTTTAAAAAGAAATGTCTTGAGAGTGTTCTCCGATTTTTCTCACCCCATTTCCTCTTGAACCTGCTGTAATCAGATTTTACTGCACTTCAGCAAATCCCTCTGGAAAATGTCAATAATAGTAACTTCAAGCACAGCGGTCACCTCTCAGTCCCATCTTACCAGACACGGTCGATCTCGGTCTCCTCCTGACATTCTTTCTTCCTTCACCTTGAACTGCGTGTGCTCTTCTGGTTTTCCTTCTATCTCACTGGTAGCTCTCAGTCTCCTTGGCTTTTTCCCCTCCGACGTTTTTACTGTGGAGCTCCCAGGGTCCTGGGCCTTGGACTCGTCTCCTATTGGAATGCTCTCTCTTTGGATGATCCAATCCAGTCTCAGGGCTTCAAATACCAGTCCTATGACGACAACTCCCAGATTTACACATCCAGCTGGGACCTTGACCTTGAGACTCACGGCCAACACCTACTCAGCATCTCACTTGGAAGCTGTAGCAGAGTCTAATCAGAAGGGCAGGACCACTATGAGTGATAGGAAATGGGGGGGGGGATTCCTTGCAGGAATTAGAGTTTCTGCAGTTGTGGAGCTGCCGAAGGGTCTGTGAAGAGCTGTTGACTCTGCCCCTGGGGGCCTGCAGGTGCCGTAGGTCAGCAGTTGGGAGGAAGAGCTGGACATGAAGTGGGAGGGAGCCGGACGACTGGGGCCACATCTGCCTCTCACTGCCTCTGACCTGGACCACACGCCGGCCTGCACCCTTGTCCCAGAGTCAGCAGAGCTGGGAGGGGTGGCGCTAGAGAGGCTGCAGGATCTGCTACCCGCCCTGGCAGTGCGGTGGCCAGCGCTTGGGCCACAGTGCAGGCAGGTCCTGGCCTGACCTTAGACGCTGCCTCATCTGCACCTTCCAAACTCAGCGCAGATTTACCTGCGGCCCGACCAGGAGCCACGGGAGGGAACGGGCTCTGTCTTAGCTCAGCTGATGCAGCTCAAGATCCTCATCGTGTCTAATGGATTCTCACACGACATGTTCCAAACTCTCCCCTTAAATCTTCCCCATCTACCATCTTTCTCCATCCTCTCCAGAATCTGAGTCATTCTTTTTTTTTACAATGGTGTGTTAGTTTCTGCTTTATAACAAAATGAATCATATATACATATACATATACATATGTTTCCATATCCCCTCCCTCTTTATACACCGTCTGTTTGCTGATAGCCTGGGCCTCTGCCCTGAAGACTTCACACTGTCAACATATGCTCCTAGATGTCTAATGAGCAGGTAAAACCTAATATTTCAAAATCTGAGCTTCTGATCTTTCCCACTAAGCCTGCACCTCCCCCAGACTTTCCCATCTCAGTACTCGTCAACTTCATTTTTAGCTGCTCTGGGCAAAAACCATGGTGACACAGAGCTGGCTGTGGCTCTCAAGGCCTTGCATGGTGTGCCCATATTCCCCCTCATCCCATCCCTGCCTGATCTCACCTCCTATCCTCCTCCTCCTGCTGTTCCTTACCCCAGGGCCTTTGTATTTTCTGCCTGAGATGCTCTTCTCCCTAGTTATCCATCCATATGGCTTGCTTCTTCATTTCATTGGGGCCTTTCCCCAAACAGAATTATGTCAGAGAGAACTTCCCTGACTATCTAATGCAAGATATAAGCCCCTCTTCCTCCCCACAATCACCTCATGCTTGATTTTTCTTCATAGCACTTCTTCCCACCTGACACACTTCGTTTGGTTTAAGGCATTTCTCACCACTAGAAGGTAAGTTCATGAGTGCAGAGAGTTTGAACATTTTGTTTACAGCTCTCAACCCTAGCAGTTAAAGGAGTGCCCAGAGCGCAGCAGGCACTCTGTTTAAGAATGAACTCCTTGGGCTTCCCTGGTGACGCAGTGGTTGAGAGTCCGCCTACCGATGCAGGGGACACGGGTTCGTGCCCCGGTCCGGGAAGATCCCACATGCTGCGGAGTGGCTGGGCCCCTGAGCCATGGCCGCTGAGCCTGCGCGTCCGGAGCCTGTGCTCCGCAATGGGAGAGGCCACAATAGTGAGAGGCCCGCGTACCGCCAAAAAAAAAAAAAAAGAATGAACTCCTAAGGAGTGAAAGTTATTCAAAAGTGCAGTGGCTGCTTGGAGAGCTGCTCATCAGTGTCACTGGAGTGGAATGGGAACACAGCCAGCATCTGAGGGTTTGTCGGGCTGAGGGTGAATATTTGGGTTTACTGAACCCAAGACTCTGGCTACATGAAATTGTGACCCCTGAGGTCATCAGCACGTCCCTGAACACCAAACCCCAGGTCGTTGTCAATTATTACCCCTTATAGACCAGGTTTCCTCTCCCCTTCCTCAGCTTTGGAGGCAGCACTGAGCTGGCTGGGTCCCCTGCCCCTTCTCAGAGCACCCCACCGACCTTTGCTGTCTCCTCTTCCTCCTGTTGGTCCTTTAAAGGGAGGTGTTACCCAACATTGCTTTTGACCCTCTTCTCTTTTAAAACTCTCTCTAAACTCCTGTTAATCATTATCTTTAGATGGTATCAGTGCATGAGAAAGATTAGCAAAATGGCTAGAAGGAATATTTTAAAAAAGCAAAACACATTTTGCTTTGCATTGTAATAAGTCCTGGTTTTGGTTGAGAAGACCTAGGTTTGAGACCAGCTCTGTCACTTACCAGTTTTGTATCTGTGGGAAAAACTCCTAACTTCTCTGGGCTTCCATTTCTGCATTTACAAAATGGGGATAATAACGTCTTACCTTACACATATTATCTTAATGTATGAAATTTGAATGATGTATTTGTTTTATAAAACATAATGGTTTATAAAATATAACTTGATCTATAAATACAGATTCTATCATGACAGACTGGAAAAAAGGGTCATTGAACTATTTTCTACAGGGAATAATAATTGATGTGGGGAATTGTCTTTTTATTTCTACGTATACTTGTAGGGAGAAGGTTGTATGGGCCCAACGTTGCCATTTAGGCCCTATTTGTCAAGACCTGATCTAATCAATAGTGCACTATAACTGCCCATGGACCTAGTATTGAAATCACAAATAATCTAAAAATATGCAACCAACAGATTGAGCTGAAATGCTTCTTTTGCCCAAATCAACCAGGAATTCATTTCACTCCTGGAAGTTAACAGTCCTCAAAATCTTCATTGACTTCATTCACACCAGCCCTGCCTGTTTGCTTATGGTAGCTGGAATCTGGCTGAATTATCCTCCCAGTAAAGGGGGCTCATGTGGGATTTGAGGCAGGCACATCAGCACATTCCTATATAAGGGAGGGGAAACTACAACATATTCCAGGCTCAGCTTTCCTTTAGTTGCAGATCAGACAAGGAGCACATCTTAGTTTAATTTTGTTCATTTGCTATTATTGTTTGTTTTATTTTTCCTCCATAACATAGAAGTGTGCACTTTGAGGGAAAAAAAATCCTACCTGCTTTACAGTTGGTTCCATGAGAAGCCAAGCTATTTATTAATAGTAGAAAATATTTTAAGCTGCTCAGCTGAGATTTTAACAGCTCTTGTCTAATCGTTAACATACAAACCTCCCTAACCGGAACATTTGTGAGAGATGACTACTTAACAGGATCTGAAATCAACCCTTTCCCAAAAGGCCTGTTAAAAATTACACATTTGGAATTTTGTCCTAACCTGACTCAGCTGCTGCTTTCCCTTTTGATATTTCCTGGGGGAGGGTGGTAAACAGCCTTACTCTGTTTAATCCAGCACGTTTTTTAAAAATCTGGTGTCATATCTGAGTACTTGATGAAGGGAGGGTGACCAACCATCCTAGTTTGCCTGGGAATGAGGAATTTCCCAAGACGCAGCCTGAACTGATCACCCTGGAAAGGAATTCCTAGTCCAAATCACTCACAAGACAGATGAGGAAACTGAGGTCCAGCAAAATGAAAGAATTTTTCCTAATATCACATAAGTAACTAACACTCACTGCATTGCTGACACCAGGACCCAGATCTCTTAAGTCCTAGATCGGGGCTCCACTGACCCACTGTCCTTGTTCTGGCAGTAATATAGGGGTCGACTATGAGGAAGAACTTAAGTTTGATTATTGGCTCTTGGGCATTTGACTGCTTTATATAATTCACATGTGACAAAGGAAAGCAATAATCCAACTACATTCTAACCAGTGATCGTGCGGATGCAAAATTTCTAAAGCAAAGTAAAAATGATCACCACGTATACACCCATGTTTACAGCAGCATTATTCACAATAGCTAAAACATGGAATCAACCCAAGTGTCCATCGATGGATGAATGAATGAGCAACATGTGGTATATACATACAATGGAATATTACTCAGCCTCAAGAAAAGAAGGAAATTCTAACACATGCTACTGCATTGATGAACCTTGAGGACATTATGTTAAGTGAAATAAGCCAGTCACAAAAAGATAAATACTGTCTGATTCCACTTACATGAAGTATTCTATAAGTGGATTCTTACAGATCTAAGATACAAATATTCTTAGAGTATTTGACTACTCTAAGTAGTCAGTCATAGAGTCCGAAAATAGAATGGTAGTTGCCAGGGGTTCTGGGGAAGGGGAAATGGAGAGTTAGGGCTTAATGGGTCAGTTTTGCAAGATAAAAATTGTTCTGGAGATGGATTGTGGATAGTTGCACAACAATATGGATGTACTTAATACCATTGAACTGTATACTTAAAAATGGTTAAGATAGCAAATTTTATGTTATATGTATTTTACCACAATTTTTTTAATGAAAAAAATTTAAATACTGATTACAAGAAGCTCCTCTCTTCCACTGGTGCTGTATTTCTGTTAAGGAGGTCTGCAAAGGGCTTTGCAGTCATTTATTAGCTAGGGATGTTTTGTCAAATCAAACCACATTCTTTAGATAAGGAGTTTGGTTTGCTTTCATATTTAATGACCTTCCTTTTACCTAGGGCATAGAATTTCCAGATGTGTAACACCCCTAACACCTAGCAGGACCTCACAGCCTGGCACATAGTAAGTGCTCTATAAGCATTTTAAAAATAAATACAGAACAGCAGAAGCTAACATCGATTTTGAACATTTATTCAGAGGTGGGTTTACCTTGAATCTGATGAAGCTGAAGCTTCAGGTCCTCCCACTTTAACAAGTCTTTCCCAGACCCTGGGAAGGGCCTTAGCAATGTATTCATATAAAACTTGCAAAAGTAAGATTTAGCTTCTTTTTATTTAAGAGGGCCCCCAAAGTTAGGTAATCTTCAGGCCCCATAAAATCTGGACCTGCCTTTGTACTTCCTGCCTGTCTAAGGACTCTGCTAATTACTTTCCATGGTCACCTCTTGTTATCTCCACTTCTCAGATAAGGAAACAGGATAACCTGACCACAGTTACCCCACTAGGGAGTGCTATGCAAGGATTTGTACCCTGATATTTGAGAACAACTTGACAACTCCACTGATCACTAGGAGAGGCCAAACCTGACTGCAGTCCTAGTTGAATTAGTTGTGTACTTGGTAAATACTGTGACCTTAGCTGGTGTAACTGTACTGAAAGCAAGGATGGCTCGTCTTCTAAAATAACCTACGATTTGGGGAAACCACTTATATATAGGCTTTTCCTGCCCCTATCTCCATTTAATATTCTTGTTTAGTCAATGGAAGGGAATTTAGGAAATGAGGGAGGAGGGTGAAAAGAGCGAGACTGAAGAGGGGCGACAGGAACGGAGATGTAATCCTGTATCAAGGAAGATTCTCCACACCCCCTCCCCAGCTGTTTTCCTTTCTTTTTGAGCGATGTGCAAGGGTGCTTTGTGACTTGGAAAGTTCCTCTTCTGTTTTATCTATTATTTGTATTTACTCTGTGCCCCTAGGATTTCTACTCTGGAGGCCCTATTTCTAGTCTAAAAGATCTGCAAGTCAAAGGTCAGAAAGGAATCTTTCCTGTAAACATCCTCTGGGCCACTCCCGGAAAAGGTAACCAGCAACCACTGCTTCCTGTCTTTATTCTGATTCTTGGAGCAAGTAATACAATTTTCTATTCCTCTAAGATTTCTTGGGGCCAACGGGAAAACAGAATCGGAATGTCACAGGATTGAAAATTTCCTCCCACTGAGGATGCTGCCTCTCTTCAGAGTCAGATTCTCTGGCTTAGAAATCTCTCTCATGCATAGCTTCCATCAAGATTCTGGGCCTAGCACTGTGTCCGGCACTTAGGAAACTTGCCCATCGACTCCCACCTCTCCAGAGAGGTGCTGCCATCAACCTAAAGGCAACACCACCCACCCCCAGTTTCCTGCCCTGATTTCCCTTTTTCTGACTGCAGTACAAACCTTAGAGTCACTTCTGCTGATCCTTCCCTCCCCTCATATCCCACTAATCACTATGGGTTTTCCTCCCCTGTTAATGCCCAAACTCATTCTCCATTTTCCATTTTCTCTGCTGATACTTTGTTCTCTGTCCTTCTGTTCTTGGGTCTGGGATATTACAATTGCTTTCTGACTGGATCCCCTGCTTTTAGAGTCACTCCCTTCTAGAAGTGGATTTATCATTTAGCTAATAAATCCTAAACTCCAGGATGCCTTCCTTGCATAGACAAACCCCTTTCAAGTGCTTGTACCTAGTTTTGTATTTGTGAATTTATACTCCTTTTCTTAAAGAAGACTCCCCAGACCACATAAGCTTTCGGTCTCTCAAAACAGGATCTTCCTCATCCCCATTAACTTTGCACTCAGATGTCAGATTAACCTTTTTTTTTAATAGACTTTATTTTTTAGAGCAATTTAGGTTCACAGAAAAATTGAACAGAGATTTCCCCTGCCCCTACACAGGCATTACTTCCCCCACTGTAGATATCCCACACCAGAGTGGTACATTTGTTACCACTGATGAACCTACGGTGACACATCATTATCATCCAAAGTCCGTAGTTTACATTAAGATTAATCTTTTTTTTTTTTTTTTTTTTTTTTTTTTTTGCGGTACGCGGGCCTCTCACTGTTGTGGCCTCTCCCGTTGCAGAGCACAAGTTCCGGACGCGCAGGCTCAGCGGCCACGGCTCACGGGCCCAGCCGCTCCGCGGCATGTGGGATCCTCCCGGACCGGGGCACGAACCCGTGTCCTCTGCATCGGCAGGCGGACTCTCAACCACTGCGCCACCAGGGAAGCCCCAAGATTAATCTTTTAAAGGTAATACTCCTTCATGTCGCTTTTCCGCTTTAAAACTGCCTATTAAAATGCTGCCCATTTCTCTAAAGTCTATCTGCTTACTTAGACATTCAAGGTTCTCCATAATCTACCCCAATTTTACTCTTCAAACTTATTTCCCAATAATCACCTATACACACTCCTCACAGAGGGAGATTCCAAGCCGGCGGTCCCCATTGTCACCTCTCGACTTTGTTCGCATCCCCTCCACCTGGAGTATGGTTGAATTCAACTCAACAAAGATGTGGTGAGGCAGGATAGGATGTCCATGTGCATCCAGTCTGTTATCCCACGTGGTCAATGAACCCCTCCTATCCATCCTGCTTCCCCCAAATGCAGCACTTTATAGTTTGGGGGATTTAACAGGCCAGTAAGGCTTTTCAAAATAATAATAAAGTCCAATTCAGGATTGTCAATTTTTTATTTTGCCAAAATAAAGACCTAAAACAAACACCACCACCACAATTATCTTACTAAAGAAAAGACATTTTATCCCCCCAAAAGCACAAAAGACATATTCTCAGAGTAAAAGTCAGTTCTTTCAATGTAGTACACTCAGCTTTAGGACAATTGACTGCATTTCTCTTTATTTTGTGACCATCTGAGGTAGTGAAAATAACTAGACTGGCTTCTCCACCACGGGTTTAGCTCTTACTCACAAGCTGCCTTGGGGCACATTTTGCATTGTTGACTCTATTTAACTTCTTGTGCACATATGTTATTTCCTCAACTGGAAGGTAAGCTTTATAAGAAGCCTGTATAAGAACTGCACTTTTAACTCCCCAGCAAGGCCATGCACATAGAAAAGATTCTATGAATATTTGCTGAATGAATGAATCAGCCTAGAGTAGGCTTTCTAAGCCTGTGTAACCAATAAATCTCCTGTTAATGGAGTATGAGTGCCCCATCCCGAGGCAATTACTTTCAACAGACTTCTTTAAAAAGAGTTAACCAGTACAAATTGCTTTGCTTTTGAGTGAAACCTGAAAATTAAAAAAAAAAAAAAAAATCTGATATGAAAAGTAAACATTTTCTTCCTCAAGGCAGTAGCAAGCCCCAACAAAGAGAATCAAGGTACAAACGCGCCTTTTGTAACCTGTCCTTTAACGACCCCAGTTATTTTGGGCTTTGTTGGTAGGCACGCATGCAGGGTGTGCTTCTAACTTGACCTGACTTCATAGGGCTTCTTTCTGTGGCTCTAGCCCATGTGCCTGAAGCCTCCATAATACCCATGCTGTCTCTTTCTCTACCTGGGTGATTTAAAAAGGAAAGAAGTTCAACAACCTCCTGGCTGAGTCTTGGTTTTAGATTATGGTGTTGATGTAAAGCAATGCAGAAAAGTGTCTTTCAGATTTAAAATATTCTTTTCACTCAGAATCTGGAGTTATCTTTGAAAAATGTAAATGAGGTAAGGTCACATCCATGCTTAAAACATTCATTGCCTTTCAGTTTAGTTCCATTCAACAGCTATTGGTTGAGTATCTGCGAGGTTCTGAATGTTGGGAATATATCAGTAAACAAAGCAGATAAAAATTCCTGCCTTCCTGAAGCTTACAGAAGAGGGTAAGGGGGAAACAAACAAGGAACAGAGTAAATAAATAATGTATTATACTATATTAGAAGATGGTAAGTGCAAAGGAAACTAATTGGAATAAAGGGGCTGTTACGAATTAGGTGAGGTGGTCAGGGCAGGCCTAACTGAGAAGATGGCTGGAGCAAAGACTTGAAGGAGGTGAAGGGCGTGGGCCATGAGGCTATCTGGGAGGAGAGATGCCTTCCTACAGCATGACCTCATTGTGTACCTTATCACCTCCTCTCATGCACACTGGCCCTCCCTCTCTGCTCTGCAGCCACGCCAGCCATCCCCTTCCCACCCCAGGGCTTTGCACACGCTGTTCCGCCAGCTCAGCATTCTCCCTTCCCATCCCTGGCTCCTGGACCAGTTCCCTGTCCTTCAGGTCTCATCTAAATGCCACCTCCTCAGGTAGGCTTTCTTGGTCCCCCGGCGTTAGGTGCCCTCTCGTAATTTTTCTTACAGCCTTCTTTTCAGTTTCTCAATTAATACTGTTTGACTAAATGAACAAACAAAAAGGGCTAAAAAGGCTGAGCTCGTTGAGGACAAGGACTCTGACATGTTCATTTATCCTCAGTGCCAGGCACGTTGTTGAATGTATCTGATAGACTTTATCTGCATAAATAAGCTTCATTACTAAGGGTTGACACAGGGATCAAGTTATGGTTTGCTCAGCTTTAAGCATCATCATCATAATGTATAAACAGTATGAAAAAAGGGGGTATGAAGCATTAAATTGTGTTATGGAGAATGAATTTTCTCCCTCCTTCACTCTTTCAGTAGAGTAACCCTTCCCTCCAGATGAAGTAGGTCTCCAGATGGGCCCTTTCAGGACCATTTTCTATCCAATGAGGGCCAGATGGTATCTTCCTCGCTTCTTCTGAGTCCTAGTTTTTTCAGCAGGAGAGTCCTAGCTGACGGAGCATTTTTGCTTCCTCTTCATCAAGTCTGAGATCAACATGTCCTTCAATTTCCTCTGTGACTCAGTCAAATTGATTAAAAATAGCTGTCATATCTCCAATTCTCAATTATCAGAGGTAATTAAGACATTTAAAATTTTTCTCCCATAATCATTCATACTTTGGGGAGTATCTCCAGTGGTATTTTCTTATTGATGTTTGCTCAGGAAATGTCATAAGAATGATAAATGTATCCACTTAACCCCTGCCTCATTTTGAAATGTATCTTAGGTGGCATAAAAATCATGCAGTATAATTGAAATAAAAGAGATAAGTCAGAGCAAAGAGAAAAAGACAGTAAAATGAAGCAAGAAATAAAGCCACTGCACAGAAATTCCAACCATAGGGATTCAAGCAGTTACTACAGAGGGGCCACAAATTTGGCTCTGGGCAACGAAGGAAACAAACCAGTCATAGGATTCAAGATGTTTTGTAAGATGGATACCAGGGGCTCAGAGACTGGAGACGTGAAGTTTCTCCCAGGCATCCTTCAAAGGGACACTTGATGTCATAAATAACATTTAAAGTGAGTTTCCAATAGCTGTTTCTTATAGCATCACTCAAGGAGCCTTAACTTAAGGCCCCTAACAGCAAAGTGAAGTCCTCAAAAACTCAGTTCTCTAAGAGAACAAAGTGATGTAGTTCAAATATAAAGTTCTTTAATTATCTGATTTGATCCAGAGATAAAGTTTAAAATATCTAAAAGAAACAAAGGACTGCATCCTCCCCTACGCATTATTTTCTCCAATCAAGCTTCAGAAAGAATCAAGCAATAGGGGAGTCAAGGATAAATTGTCTGGCAAGGACCTAATGTGTCAAAACTCTGTATTGCTCACTAGATGCAGATCTATAACTAAGAGCATGGCATCTACTTAATGAAAACAAAGGCTCCTACCCAGGCCAGGTGCCTGCATAGACCTACCTCTGTAAAGAGGCCAACTAAGGCGTACCCATGGGCCAGGGCCAGATTTCCTGCAGGACACAGTGCACGTTTGTTCTGCCACAACAACAAACGGACAGCCAAATCCCCGTGGAGCATGGCCACCATGTGACATAAATAGCAACCCTCCCACAAATATATCATATGTTCCACAGTTTAGTTTTCTATTACCCTGTTTTGGTTTATTCATCCTATGCCTCCCCACCCATTAGAGTAGATAGGTGAGAAGCAACAGTTAAAAACAAAATCAACCTGCAGAGAAAAAGTCATTTTGAATTAATGACTGTGGCCCTAGGCTGTTGGCTTCGTGTTTAATTTGGCTCCTTCCCAAACCAGTCCTGTGCAGGAGATAGGTCACCCCATATAGCTTCCTCCACCAGCAGGATGATTTTGTTTTTTATAAAATATGTACACTTGGGAAGCTGTCAAAGTGAGTTGTTTTAAGGTATGCGTTATTCAGCGGGAGAAAGTACGTTCAGCACTACTTGAAATCTTTATTCCTGACAATGCACTAAGAATTCAACACAGTAATCTTATTGTTTTAGCTGTTGCTTTTACCATTACTCATACAACATGCCTGGAAAAAAAACTAGTGGTGACTTTTCCCTCCCCCCCATGTTTTGTGTGTGTGAATTTATTTTAACTTTTGGTTTGGGATGAATGCTCCTAACAACCCACCATCTGGTGTCCAAATATTTTTACAGACATGAATCCAAATACCACAAAATCATGGCCACATCTCAGGTTATATGGGTCTTTTTCTCAGGCAGACTTTTTATTAAATGTGATTATTCTTGAACTCGGAGAATCTCAGCCAGGAGATTTAGCCTTTAGATGAGAACTCACTATGTTGACCAATTTAAAAAAAATGATGGAAGGGAGAACTCCCCCTGGAGCAAATTTCAAGAAAATAAATGAACTTTTATTTTGGTTATCATAATCAGCAGTATACAAACTGAATCAAAGTGACAACTCCTGCTGCATTCCTGCCGTAATAGTCACTGGTGGAAGAAGATAAGGTGTGAGCAAGCTCTGTGGGAATCAAGTTTCAGTCCTGTCAGGTGTAATCAGAACCGTGGTCTTAAAACAAAGGCCTCCGCTCCATCTCCTCCCTCAGTCAGAGGACTGCTCACTTCTCCCTCCCTCCCCGACCCCAACCCCGGGCACCAAGAGGAAAAAGAAGAATCAGATCTGCAAGAACAAAAAAACTCCAAGCCAAACAACAATAGCAAGCCTGAGTGCTATCTCCCTGTCTGCACACCCTGGGATCAACGATCTCCATGTAACATTGGATTCCCCACGCCTCCTATGGAATAATGGCAATAGATTTTAAGAAAACATGGGTTGTAGTTTTCAAAAAATGAACATTTCCTACACGGAGAAACTTGGTTACTAAGTCTGCGCATTGATGGAGTTCCTAGGACAACACCATGTCATGATGGGTAGAAAGAATATTTTTTACCCTGAAAGAAGAGAGATAGTACATTCACTCAAATGTCACCCAGATTTTTTGAGCCCAGAGAAAATTGCTCTGGTCAGTGACTGTGCCAGACTATTAAAATCTGTATTGCTGGATTCCCTGGCAAAGTTAAAAATAAGGACAAACAGCACCAAAAAAAAAAAAAAGAGGGCTTCCCTGGTGGCGCAGTGGTTGAGAGTCTGCCTGCCGATGCAGGGGACGCGGGTTCGTGCCCCGGTCCGGGAAGATCCCACATGCCGCGGAGCGGCTGGGCCCGTGAGTCATGGCCACTAAGCCTGTGCGTCTGGAGCCTGCGCTCCGCAACGGGAGAGGCCACAACAGTGAGAGGCCCGCGTACCGCAAAAAAAAAAAAAAAAAAAAAAAAAGACATATCCTTGCAGCATTCAGCTTTGCTAGTGACAGTAATTGGAAGGTTCATTAAAATAATCCCAGAACTCAACCTGTCCCTAGTGTCTTATTGGTAAGACAGGTTGGTCTACCTACAGGTTGGTAGGACAACCTGTCCTACCAATGACTGGATTTTGATGCAGCTGCCTTGGAAGGAAAGAGAGAGATAATAATCCCATTTCAGCGATGGGCAAACTAAGGTGCAGTTAAGCAGTCGTGCCAGGGTCACTGAAAGTCAGTGGTGAGCTGGAGACGGGTCAGAAAGAGTAGAGGAAGTGTAGACACTGGTGATAAGGCGGTAACTAGAGGAAATTAAAACCCTGTAGTGTGGGAAAAGAACAATTAGCCAAGACAGAGGATGAGGAAGGAATACAGAATGAATTACAATCAGAGGAAACGAGCCAGCAACAAAAGAGGCCTGGCCGGGTGGGGGCCTGAGAGGAGCGGGAGAAACGACTTAGGAATGCTGGCTCCCTTTTGGGTTCTGTCAAGGCCTTATTGTTTGGTTCCTTTGGCTCATAACTTAACCCCTGTGTACCTCGAAGTGTCAAACTCAAAGGCAGCTCTTTTTATTCATGCAGCGATTTGAGATTGCTTCATGAATATCATGAATTCCAGATAAGAATGACTTCATGATTAATTTAGAGAAATCAGTCCTCCACCCAGAAAAGGGCAAAAGTTTAAGCTTGGATTGGTAAGCAAAATATTTCCATCAGAAACCATAAGAAATATCTATAGCACAAGTATTAGCAAGTGTAGATGGTTTAAGACCAAGAAAAAAGTATTCATTAATGAGATCCTTTTTTTTCCATATACCATTACTGCTTTTTAAAAAATATTTATTGGAGTATAGATGATTTACAATGTTGTGTTATTTTAAAGTGTACAGCAAAGTGAATCTGTTACACGAAATCCTTTTTCTAAAAGAAAACATGTAAAAGTGTTCAAAAGTAATATCTATCAGTACCAAAATAACCCAATGTGATGAAATGTTCTATAACTAGTAGGAAGTGATAGGAAAAAGATACAGTTGCTTTATAAAAACAAGAATTTGCTTATTCTTTAAATCAGGGTGTTTACCACACATGATTATTGGCACAAGAAGAAAAGACTTACTGTGAGGCCAAAATAAAATTGTTTTTGACTCATTCCTAAAAGTTCATTGGCAGAAAGCTAAGAGAAAGCTCGACTTTAATAAGCCAAGATGTTAAAATCATGGGAGAAAGGCAAGTAGAAAGATGAACCACAGCAGCTAGAGTCATTGAAAAGAAGGGGGAGAGTTTATTATAAAGTAGATGAGGATGCTAAATAGGATTAGAAGAACCAGATACTATTACAAAGGGTTGACTGAGGGGGCAAAGTGGATAATAAGGCAAATTAAGGATTCTTAAAAATCCTCTGTGTCCAGGAAATGAATTAACTGCTCAGACAAACTAATAAATAAAGAAGGATCACATGAGAATGACCAAAAGTTACCATGGAAAAAACAGAAGGCTCTTGCTTTATAAAACGAGCACACTTAAAAAAGATTAAAAAACAAAACAAAAACAAAAACAGGGAGAGGGGCTTCGAAACAATACTAAGAAGATGTAAATGTGAACTGAGAAAATCTAAAGTGGAGGGTAATGGAAGGATGGCCTTAGAAAAAGCCACAACAATAAAAGTCTGTAAATACCTTAAAGTGGTCGTAGGTGAGGGGGAACATTCAGGACCTTGGAAAAATTGAACAAAGTTTTATTTTAGTCTAGTTTTCTGTCTTGCCTTCCTGAGGCCAGTAAAATGTATCAGAAATGGAAAAGGTGTCACAAGAGTGATAAATTAAGGGCAATTAGGAATTCCCTGCGCTAAATTACGATGAGGCAAGCAGAGAGAACCCCTGAGTGGGAAGGAAAACCTGCAGAGATTAATGCTGCCTTAATGCAGTGCTTGGATGGCTCCTTGGAAAGACAGAGTACTTGGGGAAATCAGAGCCAAGTAAATCTAGCACATTTCTAGAAATGGACCAGGGGAGGGAGCAGAAAACTGCTAGCGTTTCCCTCACAACTCAAGAGCAACTGAAAAATGTAAAGTGTAGATGAAGCATCAGGATGAAATTACAAAATGCCTAGATTTAGATGAGTTCAGAAAATAAAACAATCTTGTTTTCAGAAAAATTACCTAAATTAAAATTCTTCTAGGGGTTTTTGGAGACATGTTTAGAGAGAAGGCTGGTAAAATGAACATTTATTGGCATCACCATCATATTCTGCAAATGTTATTTGTTAACTAACATCATAGAAGAGAGACTGGTAAGAAGGTATTAAGAGCAAATTAAGCCCTCCCCACTTGGATAGTCTAACACTCTTAAGGAGCTGACATCAATGTAGACACAAAGCTTTCCACAAGCTTGGGCATCCAATGATAGGAAAGCACACACACGTGCCCAGCACATGCGTGGGCAAGAAAATCTCACTATCAGATTCATCTAAAAAGAGAAGACATCACGGAAAAGGTGTACATGAGGAAACCCTTGATGAGAGGTGATGGAACAAATGGTTTGCTTGGCAGACAGGGTATTTCTGATACAGAAAGAACCTCTGAGAAGGTCCAGAGTCAAGAGTAGGAAATCAGCCTGAGGAATCCCGAGCAGGGCTTGGTAAGAGCATAGTGTGGTAAGGAGTGATGAGAAAGATTAGGTATTCTAGAAGAGAAGGCAGCTTTGAGCATGAGCTCTAGACAAGTTGGGTTTGAAGTCCAGCTCCATAGTTGTAAACCCATCTGTGCTTTGGTTTGCTCATCTAAAAATTGGGATCTTAATAGAACTTACCTTAAGGATTGTTCTAAGAGCTTAGTGAGGTCATATGTGAAAAAGAAGAACTCCCAGCAATAGCTATTGCTGTGAATGAATTGTAGTCAGTCTGAGGATGAGAATGCATAGCTTCCTTCGTGTCATCTCTGGCTAACTTTCTATTGCCTTTTCAAATCTTTCACACTCTCCAAGGACCACAGTCCCACTTGGCTCTCTTGCTCTAAGAAATGGTGGTTCCACTCAAAACATAGTCCATTTCTTCTGCACCTGATCTCCTCTCCTGTTTTCGAGGACACAGACCCCACTCCTTTCCAAAGCTAACCTCTCTCTTACACTAGGGATTCAATAATTTCCTCAGGGCTCTCACAGGATGACATTTCATCAATAAGCCCATTTCTCTGTCCCAGCTGCAGTAACTCCTCCATCAGCTCCTTCCCCTTAGCCTCTAGCCACACTCAAGTTTTTTCTGGCTTTGTACATCTTTTCCGCCAATGTACAGAGTGGCACCACCCACTGCCCTCCTTCCCTGCAGAAGCTAAATTCCCCTCTATCTGTGTTTTGTCCCCTTACTCTGCTAAACAGCTGGTTTCATGGTCACCAAAGAAGAATCTAACAGGTTTTTTTCCATCCTGTTCTGTTCTAGCTTCTTGTGGTTCTGAGTTTACCTTCTCAGAAGGAGACTCACTCAGTCTACACCAGGAAGGTGATACGTGCTCATATTATTGTGTACACTGACATAGGCATTTTCTCTCTTTTCTCATTGTTCCTTCTCAGTCTTCTTTTCTTTACTCAAACTGTTCATGCATATTATCTCCAAGGATTCTAGACTTAGCTTGTTCAGTTTCTCATACTGTACTTCCTCTGGGCAGCCTCATTCAAGCCCATGACATTTTTTTGCAGGTCATTCCTTCACTACTCTCCTGAAGTTGGAATTTCCAATTGCCTTTTGAAAATCTCATGTCATTACCTTTTCATTCATTTTTTCGTCCACTCAACAAATATTTATTGAGTGCCTCTGAAACATGTCTAAAACCATCTAATTACCTGTCTTCATCCCCACCTCCATCTGCATTTTGTCCTGTCATTTCTCTGGATAAATGACATCTTGATCACTGCACCTGAATGAGGATCTTAGAAGTCATCTTCAGCCTGCTTAGCTAGACATCTAATCAGCCACTGAGTCATTATGGCAGTATACATATGCCCACTTTTCTCTCAAGAAATTAGAAGCTAGCTTATTTCTTAGGGGCAGAGGCTAATTCCAATTCTCTTTGCAATCTCCCAAAACAGTTTAGTGTAGTTTCTAGGACTGAGTGGAACAGCATAAATACTGTTGAATTATACTGAGTTGAAATCATTCATGAAGTGATTGACAGTTATGGCAAGGATCTTAGAAGACATATCTAATTCTTTGGCAAAAATGCAAACGCACTCAGTTACCAATTAAAATTAAATTCAATTACATTTTACAATTAAAATTCTAAAATTCTACAGAAATGTGGAGAAAAATTATGTAATGGGCCTAAGAACATTAATTTTGAAGATGGAAGTAGAATTACAAAGTCTTCAGAGAGAAGACTATCCCTTGTTTAGCAAATGACCTTGGATATGAAAGAAGAAATCCCCAAGGATGAATTGCCTTGTATATGAAAAGTATCAAGAATTGAAGACTGGCAGCCAAAAAGGAAAAGAGAGGAAGAGAACGAAGAGCTAAGGGAAGGGAAGTGAGGGGGTGATATTAGCGGGGCCCTCCACAAAGAGAGCAGGCAAGTAGTTAAGAATAACTGAGTGAGTTTTAAACCCAAAGGTGTCCAGTATTTGGTTTTACATCATTGGCTGTGCTGTGCTGTAATTTTATGTAAGTCCTATCGTTCTCTCCTTTATTTTGGAAGTTCAATAAAAGTCTGCTATGTGGTTCCCTAAGTCAATGGGTGTGGCAGCTGTGGAGTATGCCGCTAAGGTCTCTCTTCCGGAGAATCAGCCTCCAGCTGCTGCACATTTGGGACACACAACAATGTTCACACCAAGGCTACCGCCTCCCTGGGCTGTCCCAGCCAGTGACTGAACACAGCAGAGACTATGACTGGGCTATTCCTGCCCACTGCAGGACTCCTCCAATGGTGATCTTTGCTCTCAGTCTCCCCATCTGCCTGCTCAGGACTTTCTCAGAGCTGTGCTGTGTCCTAAGGCTCTTCCTACCAATCGTCTTCCTTCCTTCCCTTTCTCTTTTCACAGGTGTCAGACCTGGATCATGTCTGAGTTTTCCCCTACCTAGTCCTGCCCTCTCTCTCTTTCTCTCCTCTTTATCCTTCAGAAGCATTTTCCTCAAGAAATCTCTTGCATTTCTAATTCTGTCTTGGTGACTGAATCTCAGAGGCCCTGAACTGGCACAGCGGGATGTTTTCCTTGGGAATGGGGTCTGGGGAGTGGAAGAACTGGAGCTGTTTCCATGATGGGGTAACATGGTGTAGAAAAGGAACAGTGCAGACAGGAGGTGAGGGGCTGAGTGGGGATGGAGAATTTAGCAGAAGCAGGAAGCTGGATCCTGGAAATGACTAGAAGAAGAATAACCTTCTGGGAATATCTAGAGATTTGGAGAGAGATGCTGGGTTTCCCACTTCATTTTTACCTTAGAGGATAAGGTAGCCCCAGCAGCCGGAGGACTTTCCAGGATAACCAGGCGTCTTGCTGTGAGTGAGCAGGTGCAAAGCCAGAAGCTCACAATGTGCTTTGTAAAGGGAGACCTGCAGCCCGAAGGGAGTGGAGGGTGGTCCGAGAGTTCGTCATTGTTCCTGCAACACCTACCTCAGGGCTCTGCAAAGAAGAAACTGGTGAGACTTGCTGAATGAACGAAACCTGCTGCTCTAAGGGAGCACACATTTCCTGATCCGGATGAATTACATCAGCTACCCAATGAACTTGTGAATGATGTCACCAAATCCCAGTTAGTGACCATTAAGAAATTTAGAAGAAGGAAAGGGCTATGAACTGGGAATTGAACATTGTCAGTGGGGTATTCCACATGAAACCAGGATGACCTACTTTGTTGACTCAAAATATATTTTTTTCCCAAAGGGGGCTCATTTCAAAGGAGTTTATTTCACACTCACACTTCTGAACACTCTCTATTAAATAATGTGGAGCTGAAATATTTACAATCATCTCTTGCCTACCCCCAGGCTCTCTCTCCTTTCTGGCACCCAGTGCCGAGATGCTGGCCTGCAGACACAGATGTGGATACTGAACTTGGCCCTTCCCTATCCCCCCAGGTTCCTGGGCAAGACAGCCAGTGGTCCCTGGGAATCTCCTAGCCCCAACCACTCTGTTCTTTCCTGTCACAGTATTATCACTCTTACTTTTTTTTTTTTTGGAATTTTATTCTATTTTATTTTTTATACAGCAGGTTCTTCATTAGTTATCTATTTTATACATGTTAGTGTATATACATCAATCCCAGTCTCCCAGTTCAGCCCACCCCCACCCCCCCGCTTTCCCCCCTGGCATCCATATGTTTGTTCTCTACGTGGGTGTCTCTATTTCTGCTTTGCACACCGGTTCATCTGTACCATATTTTTAGGTTCCCCATACATGCGTTAATATACGATATTTCTTTTTCTCTTTCTGACTTACTTCACTCCGTATGACAGTCTCTAGGTCCAGCCATGACTCTACAAATGACCCAATTTCGTTCCTTTTTATGACAGAGTAATATTCCATTGTATATGTGTACCACATCTTCTTTATCCATTCCTCTATTGATGGGCATTTAGGTTGCTTCCATGACCTGACTATTGTAAATAGTGCTACAATGAACATTGGGGTGCATGTAATCACTCTTACATTTTAATGAAATTGCTTGATTCTGCAATATGGTCTGTATCTCTCTCCTGAAAGCCACCTCTGCCTCACTTACCTCCATGTCCAAGAACCCTGAGACTCACTTAGTCTAAAGGGGGGAGGTAATGTGTGCTGATATTACTGGTTACGCTAAGTGCTTTCCACGTACTTAATCAATCTATGTTTACATAACTAAGAGGGTCCACTATAGTGACTTTTCCTGAGCAAAGAGAGTCTGCTCCATGCTCTGGTATACATTTTTTTTATTATTATTATTTTTCAGTATGTGGGCCTCTCACTGTTGTGGCCTCTCCCGTTGCAGAGCACAGGCTCCGGATGCGCAGGCTCAGCGGCCACGGCTCACGGGCCCAGCCGCTCCGCGGCATGTGGGATCTTCCCAGACCGGGGCACGAACCCGTGTCCCCTGCATTGGCAGGCGGACTCTCAACCACTGTGCCACCAGGGAAGCCCCTGGTATACATTTTAAATGCCTCTGCGACACACTATTACCCCAAAGTGTCAGGTGGATTCTACCAACTAATGATGTTATTTAATGAGCTGTTCAACAAGATTCTAGCATGGATTATAAAGGCAGTTTCAATAGCAGTCGTATGATGAATAATTGAAGAGCTACCAGTGTTAAACTGAGGGGATCTGGCCCTGCATGACCATAGGCTACGTATGAATCACTATGTAATGAAAGGGGAGCTCCTGTAAAACTTTACTCTTCCACGGTCTTAGTTCTGAATTGCCTTTCTCTACCTGTACTTCTTACTGCTTCTCCTCTACTCCTGACCCTCTGAGCGAACAAATTTGCTGTTTGATATCTTTCTTGTCCGCTGTTCTACCTTCTGACCTGATGTTCCATTTCCCCTCAGATATGACTATTACTCTTCCCAGCAAAGACTATGGTCCTCACCTCTGTAGGACTGTATTTGGACGTTTCAGGTAAATACCCCTCCTAGGTAAACTGTGAGACCTTTCAACCAGGCTCTATCTCGTGGAGGTAGAACACTTAGCAGGTTTGGTGCTGGGACTAGATACTGGGAAGGCATGAGCTGACACAGTCCTGCCTTCAAATACCTGGAAGTGGCATTTTTCTTATTCTCTATGGCCCTGAGGGATAGAACAAAGAGTAGTGGGACATTAAAGGGACAGAGGATAGCTTAAAACAGAAACAAAAGGGTATTTGACAGCAGTCAGAGCAGCCACAGCTGCATTTCCTTGCCTCTGCAAGGTACTTGAGCAAAGAGTGGCTAGTCATCACATGGAAACGTCGGCAAAGGGAGTCACGCATCCGTGGATCATTTACTAGGAGTCTATATGTTCCTTCAGTGCATAGGGTCTCAGATTCTAAACTTTCATGATTCTCTGAGTTAAAAAGAAAAAAGTCAGACATTTGACCCTAAGGAACAATTTGGAGTTAGAACCATTGGAAGGTCACTTGCATATGGCTGCTGCCAAGAAGAAAATCAAACGTTGAGATGAGAAGCAATAGAGTTTAAATCTAGGTTGGGAGGGAGGAACCATATCCTCAGAAGGGACCTGGTAAACTGTGTTTTTCTGTGCCAAATGAAGCAGCTTAGACCTAAAGACTGTCAGCAATTTTCACCTTCCCACACTGCTACTCCATAATAATTAGTTTTACTACTTTTTTCACAAGCTATTACTTTAATTATTTTAATTAGATTGTTCATGCACTCAAGTTGTTTACAAGCACTTTTCTTTTTATAGCATACTGATAAACAGTAGAGGGAAACTACCATCTTGGAGAAAGCCGGGAAGTTTTTACTAGGTAGGCCATGGCCCATTGAGGTGGCTCATTCTACTCTGAACCGGAGACCACCCAGCATCCTGGGACCTCCTTAGAGAGGACTGAATCCCTTCCGCTGGGCAGTGCCTAAGTCACAACCATATCTTCTGTGGTCATTGCTCCTTCAGTCAAAGAAAGAGAGCAAAGAACCTACTTTCCATATGCCCCTCTGAGAACAACCACCACAGAGTAAATACTAAAGGTTATGGAGAGTTAGTTGTCCACCTCTACTAAAATTTCACATACTTGGAGCTTCCCTGGTGGCGCAGTGGTTGGGAGTCCGCCTGCTGATGCAGGGGACACAGGTTCGTGCCCCGGTCCGGGAGGATCCCACGTGCCGCGGAGCAACTGGGCCCGTGAGCCATGCCTGCTGAGCCTGCACGTCCGGAGCCTGTGCCCCGCAGCGGGAGAGGCCACAACAGTGAGAGGTCCACGTACCGCAAAAAAAAAAAACAACTTTCACGTACTTGGCATTTCTTCTTTTTTTTTTTGACACCCAAATCTCTTTTATTGGGGGGATAGGGCAGTTGGGGGGCCTCTCACTGTTCTCATTGTTCATTGGCGCTGCTTCCTGAGTCCTGTGGCTTCATCACATCCGGCAGCTCAGGTGGGCTGGAGAAGGGCTCGATGCGCAGGGCCTCAAAGGCCTCATCTGCCCTGAAGGCTAGCCCCACAGTGGCTGGGGCCTGAGGCCGTGCTGTCTGGCTGGTGAAGCCACACTCGCCCAATGTCTTTCCGTCGTCCAGAAGCTGGTTGTCCTTGTACAGCCGCTGCGCGTCCGGCGGCCGCTTGAGGATGCCCTCGACGATGCACTTTAGCTCGAACACATTGCTCGACTCCTTGGCATCTGTGAGGATGGTGGTCTTGTGGCGCCGGATCATGAGGAACACGTCCTGGGGGCGGCGGGCTGGCGTGAGCTCGGAGCCCGGGCCCCCCAGCACGGCCCACCGCCCTCGCCACCCCCGACCCCGGCCTACTTGGCATTTCTTAACTTTCTGGTTTGTTTCCTGGTTCCATCTCTTACCAGTTGTGTGGCCTTGAAAGAGTAACTTCTCAAATTCTCAGTTTGCCTATCTGTCAAATGAAGGTAAAGGCACCAAACAGGTAGAGTTCTTTTGAGGATTCAGTGAGTCAGCCTTGGGTGGGCGCTAAGCCTGCGCCAGCAGAGAGTGGCCATCAGTCATTAGCTGCTTCTCCTCCCTCTTCTACTCTACCCTCTCAGCCTTTTTTTGTGTGTGTGGTACGCGGGCCTCTCACTGTTGTGGCCTCTCCCGTTGCGGAGCACAGGCTCTGGACGCGCAGGCTCAGCGGCCATGGCTCACGGGCCCAGCCGCTCGGCGGCACGTAGGATCTTTCCAGACCGGGGCACGAAGCCGCGTCCCCTGCATCGGTAGGCGGACTCTCAACCACTGCGCCACCAGGGAAGCCCAACACACGTGCTATTTTGAATGTGTCCCTCTTCCCCACTTCCTGGGGCCCAACCAGCCTGTGGGACTTCCTCAGACCCTGCCCAGGCTCAGAGGATTGGCCCCAGGGCAGGAGACAGGGACAGGGCTGTGAGGTTTTGTTAGCCCAAGGCCCTGCATGTCTGTCTAAAACCATATTTTGAGGTTTACTTTGAATAATGCCCAGGACTCCAAAAAGCCCTGCTACTGTGCTCCTAGAGTGCTTCTTTGCTCAGGTATAAACTTGCAATGGAAAAGAAACCGGAGTCACCAACACAGATCTTTCTTCACAGTAATCCAGCAAAGCTGGGAAATGGGGCTTCGTATAGCAGATCCTAAGGACCCCATCCTTTCTAGGTGATGGGGCTGCTAAATCACCACCAGTGGAGCGTGATTTTTACATTTTTTTTCACTAAAACTTTAATAGATAAAGAACATTTTTCTCCAGGACTTTTCCTATGACCAGGATCTAGAGCAGAGAAAATAGATTTGGTCTATGTTGAATTGAGATGTTTGCCCTTGACCTCATGTATTGTATTGGTCCAATTAAATATGATAACCATATATTATTTTTACCATGATTTAAACACCAAACGAATAACTGGCTATGTAGGTTTTCAAAAGAAGTCTTTGGGCACCATCCAGTGACTATTTTGGCTACAATATAAACAAAACCCAAACGGCCCGCTTAAGTTTTCAAAAGAAGTCTCTGGTACCCTCTTGTGGCGCATCACACAACTGGGAAAACGACAGCTTTGGGATAATGCCTCTTGTCTCAGGAGTTGTGCAGATATTTGCTCTCCTGTCATAACTGTCAGTGATTCCCTGAAGAAACACAGTGTAGCCACACTTTTTAATTTGTGTCAATTTGAACTGCAAGACAAGATATACCAACAATGTCCTGCTTTAACTTCAAAAATGGAAATAATGAGAATCATGCCAACATTTTGACATTTGTTAAGAAGCACAAAATTTTAAAGCTGTCCTGCCAAAGAAAATGTAAACTATCTTCATGCCATTGTCATGCGCTGGCATCACTCTGACCAGTAAATAGAAGTGCCCACCGTTCTGGTAACCTTATTAAGTGATTTCTAACCATTTTTTATGTGTTAATAGTTAATTTTCACTAAGAGGTAAGTCTGCCCTATAATCCTCATCTCCAAAGAGAAAACTGAAGCACAGAGAGGCAACTGCCCAAGGCCAATGACTGGTAAGTGCCAGGCCTGGGACGTGAGACACAGGCATGTGCCGGCCCCCACTCACTCCTACTTCCTACTACCCCTAACTCTACTAAGACTCTGGGCATGATTTCAGTGACTACTGTCATCCTGTTTTGATCATCACTGTTTTTATAGCCCTTTAGCAATGTCACCTAAGTACTTGTTAAACTAAACACCTCTTAGTGTTAGCCCAAAAAGTACCTGAGGAATTCCCCTTTTGAAATGGACTTTAGATTGATAAAATTTGAAGTGCTGTGTAAGCTATATTGATAAAGTGTCGTTTTAACCTCAGAAATGGAAATAAAGGAACTTGCTCCACATTTTCTGCATTTGTTAAGAACCACAAAATTTTAAAGCTGGCCAGCCAAGGAACTGGCATGATATCTGTTCTGTTAATATAGGACAGACTCTACAGGACTTCCCAACTTCAGCACTATTGACATTTGGGGCCTGATCATTCTTTGTGGTTGAGGGCTTTCCTGTGCATTAAGATATTTAGCAGCATCCCTGGTCTCTACCCAATAGATGCCAGTTACAAAAATGTCTCCATTTTGGGAGGAGGGCAGCGGAAAGGCTCAAATCTTCCTGAGTTGAGAGCCACTGAGATAGAGTACACTCTGAAAATGTAGATACGAAATGGAGAAAATAAAAGCATCATTAGAGCTGGTATAACTTTAATTTTCCCAAATGGTCCTGAGGCAGGGGAAGAAGAATGAAAACAATGAAACAAATGCCACTGGCCCAGCTGCAAGATCGGCCCCCAGAAAAATGCCACAAATCTATCATGTTTCTACCATCTGCAGACTGAGAATGCACCAACCCCCTTACATTGCATGTCGTGGAAATATCAATCTTGAGTATGTAAGACTTTCATGATTGCATTGTGTGACTGAGTCATAAAATGTCACTGTTATGTTTCCAGAAATTCTGAAGAAGACACTCTCATGATTTCCTGACCTTCAGGTTCTCTTTGGGCTCTACCTTTCAACTTAATCTAATATGTCATCTGTTTTTCTCTGCCTATTTCTTCTTGAGCTATTCTCAGGTAATGATCGTAATTCTTCTCCATTTTGGTATTAGCTCAAAGATTTAGATCTCCTCCTTCTACATATAGAATCTTCTAAGAGCTTCCAAGGATAACTTCATCTGTTCCACCATTCTCTATGAATGTCTCAATATCCTAACTTTAATATTTCAACATTTCACCCCCCTTCTGCTACCACTTTTAACCTCTACCTTTTTTTCCATCATCAATATTTTATTCAACCATTCATCACTCATTTGATGATTATATTTCAGGCACAGTGTTAAATGCCAGGGATACAAAATTATTAAGCTGCCCCTTAAGGAGGGGCACCTGCCATCTAGTACTAAACAGGAAACAGAAAAATGACAATGCATTGTATGTAGCAAGTGATAGGATGCAGGTGTCAGTGAAGGGCTCCAGAAACCTAGAAAAAGAAATAATTCTGCCTTAAGGAAGTTCAAGAAGATTTCTTGGAGAAGGTAGCAATTAATCTGGGTATAGAGGGATGAATAGGAGTTTGCTAGGCAAAGAGCCCGCCAGGCAGAATGAATAACATACACAGAGACCGGATCTGTGAATGAGTCTGAATAGTTTCTATTCTCGCTTTCTAGATACTCCTCACCGAAGATGGGAGGCTTTTCCCTTCCCCTACGTGTGGATGCACTCCCTGTCAGAAGGACTGCCACCACATCACTGAAGTCAGTTTCTCTAGCCACGCTATTACTCTTGCTCCCGGCTCTGCCACTTTCCCCCCACTGCTTCCTCACCCCACTTCTCTCTCCCTTTCTGTTCACATCCCATTGCCAGAGCATGTCATTTCCATCTCTGTCTCGTCCACCCCTCATCTCTTGTCCTATGACCATTATTGATATTCAGACACAGCTTATCTCTGTCCTAGAATTGGGCAAAAGCCTCCTGACTGGCCCTTGGCTTGTAGTCTCTCCCCTTTCCAATCTACCTAATCCTAAACTGCAATTTAGGGAAGCAGTTTAGATTTTGGATCACTTGCTCACGCCCCAGCTTCAGGGCAGGCAGGGAAAACAAGTGTCTAGTATTTGCAGACATTAATGGCAGATGAACTCTGCAGCGAGGAACAAGTGGAGATGGCAGTGACATAGCAACCAACGGTCTGGCAACCATAGCTTAAATATCAGGCCCTGGGACTTCCCTGGTGGTCCAGTGGTAAAGAAATCCACCTCCCAATACAGGGGACGCAGATTCGATCCCTGGTCGGGGAACCAAGATCCCACATGCTGTGGGGCAACTAAGCCCGTGTGCCTCAAAGAGAGCCTGTGTGCCTCAAACTACAGCGTCCAGGTGCCCTGGACCCCATGTGCCACAACTACAGAGAGAAAAAAAAAAAAACCCGCATGCCACAACTAGAGAGAAAAAAAACCCCACATGCCACAACTATCGAGACGCGCACGCACCGCAACTAGAGAGAAAGCCAAGCAGACCGTGCCGTAACGAAAAGATCCTACATGCCTCAACAAAGATCCCATATGTCGCAACTAAGACCTGATGCAGGCAAAAAAAATAATAATAAGGAAAATAAATAAATTACATAAATAAATATTTTTTAAAAATCAGGCCCCTGGCTTTGAAGACATGGTTCATTTCCTCCCTACTTCCCATTCTCAGTCTTTGCCGTGGTCCACCAGGCCCCACATGTTTGGCCCTCACTCCTTGTGCTTCCCGGGATGTGACAAGCACTCTCCCACCTCAGGCTTTCTATGCTTACTTAGTGCTCCCTCCCTTATTTCTTCTAAATCACTTCTCAAATGGGCACCTGGTGACTGGAAAGCTTGGGTGCAGGGAACACGGGAGCCTTGCTGGGGGGAGGGCAAGAGGGCCTGATGGGGTGGCAGGCAGGATGGGAGGGTTATTGGTTATTAGGGCTAACAGCCTGTAGAATGTTCCAGAAATTTGGATAAGTCTCAAAGAAAGGAAGCACACCTATAGTGAATCGGGTGGGTGGGCCAGGAGCTCCCCCTTCGGATGGTCCCCTCATTGGGGGTGGGCTTCTGGAGTGCGGCCGGGCCTTGGGGTCACCCCTCAGCTGCCAGGAGAGGAGAGTCCACATGCTGCTTTGTGGCTCCCAGCGTAGGGTCTGGGCCCCCCTCCAGAAACTCGGAATCACTGTGTCTCCAGAGGAAGCAAACTGGAGGCCATACCACCCACCGACGACGTGGTCACCGAAACAAAACGCTAATCAAATCGGTCTCCTCTGATGATTAGAAATTAGATTTCACACGTGATTCCAAATTTCTAGCTGGGAAATGAGTGACTCTACCCTCCGGAGCCCTGGGGCCTCTCAGCAGCAGTCAGCTGAAGCCCGGGCGAGGCCGCCTGTCAGGCTAATGCCTTTGCCACAGTTCCCACCTCTCCCCAGCATCCACCACCCAGTTGGCTGCCTTCAGCAGGTGCATTCTTGCCTGGCCCTTGGATCCTGAATGGATAGATGGACGGAGGAGGGCAGAAAGGGACAGAAATGAGGCCAGAGGTATTTTATTTATTTAATTATTTTTTTTAAAAAAGGCTGCAATCTTTTTAAAGTAAGTTATTTATTTACTTATTTATTTATTTTTGACTGTGTTGGGTCTTCGTTGCTGTGCAGGGGCTTTCTCTAGTTGCGGCGAGCGGGGGCTACTCTATGCTGTGGTGCGCAGGCTTCTCATTGCAGTGGCTTCTCGCTGCGGAGCACGGGCTCTAGGCTCGCGGGTTTCAGTAGTTGTGGCACATGGGCTCAGTAGTTGTGGCACACAGGCTCAATAGTTGTGGCTCGCGGGCTCTAGAGCGCAGGCTCAGTAGCTGTGGCGCACGGGCTTAGTTGCCCCGCGGCATGTGGGATCTTCCCGGACCAGGGCTCGAACCCGTGTCCCCTGCATTGGCAGGCGGACTCTTAACCACTGCGCCACCAGGGAAGTCCCAAGGCCAGAGATATTTTAGAATTTAGAATAAGAAAAGGTGTCATTTCAAACAGTGGGACAGGAGGGATATCTGAAGAATGGCTGAGGTGGAGCAGCCCTTCGGGGAGCTGACATCAGCAGGAGCTGGCCCACGGGAGGGCCCGGCATGTGCACAGGGCAGCAGGGGCTCCTTGTCGGCTCAGCCACCTCAGTGCACAGCCCCCACCCCACAATGTCACCTTTCCTGAGAGGTCTCCCCAACTACCCTCTAGAGAATCGCAGTGCCTCATCATTTTCCAGAGTTCTTACCCTACCTACTTATTTATGTGTTTGTTTGTTTTCTGTCTCCCCTCCCTGACAGCAGGGACTTTATCCATTTTGTCCTCGGCAGTCTTGCCAGGGCCTAAAAGAAGAGCTGGCACACAGTCCTGACTGAATAACCACAAGCTGAAGACCTGATAGAAGAGTCAAGTTCCCTTTCCTCTCTCCCTAGCACGCTCTATATGTCCCAGCTATGGGATATGAGTGAGACTTTCCTACCTCTAGGTGCTGAGGAAAGGGAGGATTTGACTGGCTTGGAAGCCGCCTCCTCTTGGCAGCAGCCATTGGCTCAGAAGTGGGCACCTCCACAAGTCATTGGCTCAGAAGTGGGCACCTCCACAAAGCAAACAGGGCAGACAGTGGTTGGGTCAGGGCTGGAAAGGTGGCCCAAGTTGGTCTGATCCAGCCAAAGCCCCTTCGGCTTTGTGCTTAAGGAACGGGAAGCTCTCCGTTCTCTGCGTGGGCATGACTTGCCTTGATAAGAGTGGAATGGCTGCGGGTACTTCGTTAACAGGAGAAACCCCTGCCTGAGGACCAGGTCTGAAGCTAAGCCGAGACCATGATAGACAAGCAGAGCCAGAGCCCCTACCACAATGTAAACCTCTCCTTCCAATCCTGTCAGATCTTTACAACTTCTAGACTCTTTGTTTTGCGAACTAATGAATTCCATTATTGTTTAACTCAGCTCGAGGTCAATTTTTCTTTTTTGTGTAATCTAAAGCATCTTAACTAATACACTGTCCTTAAAACACTACCATGCCATGATGATGTTTTGAGAAGGACATTGATAAATTAGAATATTTATTACCAAATGAATGAATTCACCCTCAAGTATTATGGAGTACAACTACTTTAGAGAGTGACCTAATGATAAAGGATATAAAACCTATCTCATTTGAGGGAAAATGGTAAGAAACGGGGAGTGGTTAGCCTCAAGATGAGAAGACTTAGAAGGACCATGATGAATGTCTTCATAACATGTGTAGTCAAATGTGTTTGAAGGGGGTGACACATTGAGACGTGGATTTAGCTCAGACCTGCTGGAATACAAGATATCTTAATTCTGTTTCAAATGCCAATCCCTTCGTCTAAGACACCAAGAGAAAATATAGTCACCGAGAACAAAGCAAGGAGAAACAAAATCTTGCAGTTAGCTTGGACTTCAACTCTAGACCACCGGTGTTTTCTCTCAAAAGAGAAGAGCTCTTACCTAAATTAGCCTGGCCTGGAGAGGCTAAGATCAAGACAGGGCAGAAGGCCTCCTCTGGTTCCTTCCACTCTAAAGCCCAAACCCTTGTTGTGAGTCTTATTACTCCAACAGGAAGAGAGGATACATACGCCCGTCCAAGCCAGATGGGGAGCCCAATGCAGGAGTAAAAAAGGCTTATCTTGATCTATGTCTTATCCTCCCCCTTTCCCTTTTTGAGCCTTCAGATGGCTCACAGCCTTGATCAATAGTACAACTGCAAACTCATGAGGGGCCTTGAGCCAGGGGTACCCAGCTAAGCCATGCAGGGATTCCTGCCCCGCACAAACTGTGAGAAGATAAATTTTTGCTGCTTTTAAGCTGCTAAGTTTCTGATGTTTCAGAAGATAATTTGTTACACAGCAATAGATAACCAGCACAAATGCGTACATAAAATTCCCTTATATAAATTCAAGTTATTTCCAACTTTTCCCACTTACAATATGGCATTGAATATCTTTGTATATATATAGTCTTATGAATTCCTGAAAGTAACTGTGTAAGATAAATCATTAGACATGGAATTGTTTACTCCTATTTTGAAGTACAATACTGTCAAATTATCCCCCCAAAATGTTGTACACCAATTCATACTCCCAATAAAATGCATCTGAGAGTGTCCTTTGCCCCACAACCTTGCCATTTCCAAGTCTTATAGATCTTTACCATTTACCAATTTGAAAGGGAAAAAAATATCATGTATTGATTGCTTCCCCCATGCTGACCCCAGCCCAGGGCTTTACATACCTTTTTCCATTTGATCCCTACAGTAACTCTATGATATAGGTGCTATTATTACTCCATTTATTACCCCCAATGATGAAAACAAGACCTGATCAAGATTCCATAATAAAGTAGCAGACCAGGTAGTCTCAGGAAGTCTGACTTCAGAATCTGAGCTTTTAATGATTGGTGAGATTGAGCCTACATCATGTGGCCAATAGGCCCTTAATATTTCTTTCTCTGTGTATTTCATTTTCATATTCTTTCCTTCAGTGATGAATATCTTCTGTTTGCCTCTCTTCCCCTTCTCCATTCTGCTCTCACCCTAGAAATTTGACCTCCATGGGTTTCATCAACATGGCCCTGGTGCCCTCTGGGTCCCTGCTGGGTTCAGCCAGTGGAGAGGCTGGCAGGAGATTGGAGGTGGGAAGGGAATAAAGTCAAAGTGTTTACTCCCTTGGCCCTCTACTGGGAGGTTGCCTCTGACAGGTTGTGTCTTCAAAACAGAGTTCATTGCTCTTCTAACTTGATTGACCCTCTCTCAGTCTGGGTTCCTGTAACATTTCCCTCTGACTTTTCACACAGAAAAGGGATATCTGATAACTTCACTGGTTGTTCCTAACTTTACAAGTAGTCCCTTGCAAATGAACACTCCTCACTTTATCCTGTTTTGTGCATGCTATCATTTTCAGTTTTCTGTTATGTTGTCTTTTCTCACTGAATTGGAGGCACTTTCTCTATATTGAGATCATAATTCTTTGCTTATCACTTGGTGTGGAACATCTATCCCAGCTTGTTGCTTCTTAGTTTTCCTTAATATAGTTTTTGTGTAAATTTTATATCCTCACCCAAAGCTCCACTCTAGAAAATGTGGCCTTGACCTTGACAAATCCATTGCAACTTGCTTCCCTACATTGGGGCGAAGTAAAATGTCTACAACCTGATCCACTTGTGGCCCAAATATCATCTTTCCCTCCTTAAAAAGTTACTTTCTTCCGCAAATATTTGGAAAGGTTTTGTCTTGTGCTCTGCCTGAGTTGTCTATCAGGAGCTGTTTGTTCTTCAATGTCACGTGCTTCCCTCTGCTCCCAGCTCTGCTGGGGACCTCAGGAAATCTCACAGCTGCTCCCTGCCTGGAATTCCTAGGCATAGTCCCTCCCCTCAGTGGGTCCCTCCACTTGCACCGGTGGAGGTGTGAGTGTGGGGCGGGCCACACTTTATTATACACTCCCTTTATTTTCTAAAATACCATCACACAAGCCAGTACAGATGATCAGACTGTGCTTTGTGGGCAAGAGAGGAGAAGTGGGGGGTGGATTTCCATTAAGGTGAAGGGAGTTATAATACAAGGTGGTGGAGGGAGGGGATTAAAACTGAGGGTTAGGGTTTCCCTGGTGGCGCAGTGGTTGAGAGTCCGCCTGCCGATGCAGGGGACAAGGGTTCGTGCCCCGGTCCGGGAGGATCCCACGTGCCACGGAGTGGCTGGGCCCGTGAGCCATGGCCGCTGAGCCTGTGCGTCTGGAGCCTGTGCTCCGCGGCGGGAGAGGCCACAGCAGTGAGAGGCCCACGTACAGCAAAAAAAAACAAAAACAAAACTGAGGGTTAAAAGTGATTTTTCCAAGAGTCCACTTAGGAAGTTAAGTTATTCATAAAGAGTGCCTCATGGGCATGCCTGGTCTCTAACATCACTCCCTATCTTTGCATCTTTCTTCTAATCTTCTTCTAACCTCTTTTCCATGTATTTCTCTCCTTCTCAAAGAAACCCTGCTACCTGTCCACAGGGTCGGTCTTGTCCCAGAATTCTTTCCCTACCTCCACCGGCAAATCTTGTTCAGTACATCAAAGGGAGAGCGGGGCCCTAGCAGCATACACCACGGGAGCGATCTGTTGCCTTTGCAAGTTCCCCAGAAATGTAGGGGGCGGGGTTCAATACTCCAACCCCACCCAGGAGTCTTGGTGGACAGCCAAGCCCAGCCTCCTTTGAGGTGGTCCAACCTGGAATACGTGGCACACCCATCTTCATTTTTCCATGATTGAATGTGTTCATTTCTTTCCTTAGTCTCCCGTTATCAGATTGTGTCCCCTCGGGCTTCACGAATAGGAAATGGACTCTAAATGGCTACTCCCTTAGGCAGACACTCCACAGCTGCTTTGATAGCACCTCTTGTGAAAAGATGGGATTTCTTTTTTAACCAAGCTCACCCTGGCCCTTAGCTTGGGGAAAAGGAGAGAGGAAGGCTTAGGGAGAAGAGGGGGAAGGCGAGTGGATAGGGAGGGGAACATTCTACTCTGTCCCTTTAAAGGACAGAAAGACCAACAGTCAGAGTCTAATAGTTTTTGCTACAACAATAGAATAGGACACTTTGGGCAGTAAGCTCCCTCTCCTCGGGAGGGTGAGCTTAGACAGAGGTCATTATAGAAGGATGACATAGAAAAGATTCCTGTCTTTTTAGGAGAAAACACGAAGTCTTTCTCTTCCCGTGGCCTTTAAATCAGCTTTATACTATTTAAGATATAAGTGTGAAGTCCGAGTTGGACTTAGCTGACTATTAAGGAGGAAATAATTGCTAAGGGAAAGGGGGTCAGGGACCTGTGGGTGGGGGAGACATACAAACAGGTCGTGTCACTATTGAAGGGAGAAGCTGTTGGGGTGTGTGTGTGTGTGGAGGGGTGTTGCTCAAAGCTAGACCCTGGTAGGCTGGGCTGAGCAAAAAGATTCGTGGAGAGGTGGAGAGAGGGAAGAGATGTCTTGCTGTAGAGATAAGGACCAAAGAGTAAAGTCCTCAGATAACCTGGGGAAGCCATGCACTTGTGTGCTTTGTGGATACTCTGGAGAGGAAGATGATCTCCATGGCCTGGGCACGCAGGGCCGGAGCACAGAGAGAAATCACAGGGGCGTGTACAATATGAGGCTACAAAAATTACCTCAGCTAGGGAGTAGGCAGGGGGACAAGATGGAGGCAGTTAATTTTTTTAATCAGCTTTATTGAAGTATAATTTATGTACAATAAAAGTCACCCTGGGGGAAGAGAGAATGGGGAGTTATTGCTTAATGGGGACAGTGTAAAGAAAAACTTTCAGAGTAAAGAAAAACTTTTTGTGATGTTTGTGCAACACTGTGAAGATAAGTAATGCTACTGAACTGTACATTTAATGGTTAAAATGGTAAGTTTTATGTATATATTTTACCACAGTAAAAACAAGTCACCAATTTTAAGTATACAATTTGATGAGTTTTGACAAAGGTATATGGTCATTTAACCACCATCTTAATCAAAAAATAGAAAATATTCATCACCCCCAAAAGTTTCCTTGTGCCCCTTAGGAGTAAATCCCCTTCCCTCATGGCAAACACCATCTACTTTTTGTCACTATAAATTTGCCTTTTCTAAAATTTCCTGTAAATGTAATCATAAAGTATGTAGTTCTTTTATGTCTTGCTTCTTTCATTTAACATAATGCTTTTGAAATCCATCCATATTGTTGTGTGAAGCACGAGTTTGTTTCTTTTTATCGCCAAGTGGTATTTCATTGTATGGATGTTCCACACTTCGTTTATCCATTTCCCAGTGGACGAATGTTTGGATTGTTTGTCGAGTTGTTTTAAATGCCAGCATGGATTAAATGCTAAGCTCCCGAGGAAAGAATTTTTGCAGTCACACAAGGATGAGATGTAAATGCTGACTACCTGTGGTTATGAATCAAGGTCCATAGATAAATCCTTTGCATTTCTTATGACAACTTAACATCTTGAACCTGCAATCATGGCCTGCAAATGATTGCCAAATCTCAGATTTTCCAGTTCCCTAGTTCCCAGATTTTATTCTATGAGCCATGCTCCACGTGGGCAGCTCTGCGGCTGGGGGTCTATGTTGACAGACTCTAAGAACTCTGTGTAGCAGCAAAGACATTCTCCTGTTGGGACTTTCTACATTACTTCCCTAGTAATTGCGTGGAGATCCAAGGAGAAGTGCGCCAATAATAGTTTTACACCATATTATATGTGACATAATAAATTTTGTTTTATATAATGTGATATATAATTTTATCACTTACCTACATACCTGATGCTCTTATGCTTACATAAGAAAATATTTCATTATATGTTCACAAAGTTATCATCATTTGTTCAAAATTACTTTTTTTTTCTATTCCTTTCCACTCACAGACTCCATAAATGACTCCCTTCCCTGGCTTTGGTGTCTCAAGAAATGTCTTCAGACTCTACCTGCAGGTACCTGGCCTTTAGGGGTCCTTGGCTGGGATCTGGTTTTAGAGTTTTGCTGTGACACCTCACCCTAGTTCCCACCTCCAGCTTGTCCTATGAACTAGACATTTTAGACTGAACTTCTTTTTGCAGAGTGGCCTGGGATGAGAGGAGGTCCAGTAAGCTCCTTGCCTCTTCTGGCCCTTCGGCCCCAGGTGCCAAATGGCAAACCTGGCTCCCTGACCCTGTCCACCTCATAGATTTTCTTCAGCTCTCTGTTGAGAAGCTTGTGGCATTTAATGGAAGACTCCTCAGGCTTGGACTCTGTCTTCCAGTGGCCCCAGAAAGGCCTTAAGTACCCAGTGATGAAATGTCCAAGATCCCACAGCCTTCTGCTATGGCCCTATGCTGGCCAAAGGGAGAACCCATCCACCCTGGCCTGGGCTGCTCCACCTGTGAAAAGTCACCAGCAACATCTTTAGTTTTCTTTCTCCTACAGATATGCTCAAATCAGGACTCACAAAATTTGAGGCTGGAAGGAAAGATAGTGCAGGGTTGGTGACCATGATGGAAATCTGTTGTTTTCCTCGGCCCAGTATCACTCTTGCTCCCTTCTTTTGGTAGTGACACTCCCATTCTTTAGGGAACTGTACCCTCCTTATTTCTCTGTATGGTTCTGGTATAGGAACCTGTCCTAATGCCCTACCCCACACCCAAACCCCACATGCAGAGTAGTGACCCAGCCTGGCCGCTCAGAGCTGTTCCCTGTGATTCTTTCTCTTCCCTCACTCATAATGGAGATGTGATCCCAGAATTCCTAGCAACCGTGTCCCCCACAGTATGGAGAAGATTGAGAAAATGAATCTTATAAACAGGGAAATGTCTTGATATTTCTTTGGGTACTCCCCCTTCACAATGAATGCAGTCTTGGTTCAATTATCTGTTAAGATCCCTACTCTCACCTGCCCAAGACATGGGTATATGATCCAATAGAGGCCAATCAGACTCTCTCACAGGAAAATTTGAATCTTGAGCTGTGTGACACAAGAATTTAAATGTTGGAGCTGGGTCATCCTAACAGAAACACCCTGGAGAGACTGTCCATTAGTTCTTAGATCTAAATCCCTAGATTTGCCCTGCTTTCTGACCTCCCAAAGACCCAATCGTTCAACTTTTTTCTTCATTTCTCTGAGCTATTACATAATTTTGTAATAAATTATCCTTTTTACTTATCCTTTTTACTTCGTTAACCAAAGTAGATTTCTGCCATTTGCAACCCCAAAACCTTTAAACTAATAAATCTTGTGTTGCCTGTTGCCTCCATCTATTAACGTCTCCCCCAGTCATCACCATTGTGGGCTCCATGCCATCTACTATTATCCCATCACCAATCTGTGACAAACAGGGTTGGAAAATAGACTATGTCTCACAAGAGATTTAGGGGAAATGCTGTGACTCAGGTAGTTGCTAAAGCTCATTTTTGGGAAGCAATTCTCCATGGATCTTTCATGTTTCTGTACATCTTGCAAGCACAAGGACTGATTATTGTTGTTATGGATTATCTTTTTAAGGATGTTTGTATAACAAACAATTTTGGAAGATAGAGACAGTACATGTTTGCTTTTGTCCATTATAAGAGGTCTGGGTGCCGTAAACTCAGGGTTTCTCTCTTGTAACACAATCTGTCACATGTATAGGTATCATCTGGCCTTCAGTGAATTGCCCGAGGGAGCTGGGGCTTGCAAAACTGGCACAAGTGCTGAGATCTGGTTACTGCTAGTGCTGTGAGTAGCAAAATCCTTTGTCTATGATCCAGTCTTGTGTGTTCTCCCAGCATCCATGAAATTGTGGCAGGCTGGCTTAGATTGTAAGGATGGTAAAATCTCAGACTCTTCACAGTTCTTGACAGTCTTGGTGACCACAAGGGGTTGTAGAGAGACATGTGAATGAGGAAGGATGAGAGCCTCATAGGCCACCTGATTTTGAGGAAGTCCCTGGGAATTAGGAGTGAACATGTTGAACAAGTTTTATGATCAATCAGGCATTTAATAGTTCTCCAATGTTTTTGTTTTTGTTTTTTTTGCCAATTATAAGGAGGAATTGAAGTGTTGCAGGCTGAGTACTGGGAAGTAGGTTGAAGGTCAACTGTGTGAAACAGTGCCTGGGGTGTTGCTGACTCTCCTCTGTGCAGGGGACTTTCTCATCAATCTGGTGGTCAGTTTCAGGTCTGTCCCCACTGTGATAATTAGTACTAATATTCACCCTGGATGGCAACAGCTGGACTGTTTTATGGCTCAGTCACTCCTACAGTCTCTCATGCCAACCTTAGACCCATTCAGACAACAGCAAAGTGTCTCAGGGTGTTTTGCAGCTGGTGCTGGCTGCTATAATGGAGTTGTGGCTCTTTTAGGGGAAACTCCCTTGGGAATCCATAGATGAGGCATTAACTAACATTTGAGTTCTTCCTGCCTGGGATTGGGTTTCTAATGCTGATGCAGGTGACCTACTGGAGAATGAGAAACTGACACAAAGAATTCTACATATATTCTTACTGTCAATTCTCAGCCCTGGAAAATTTACATTGGAACTAAATGAAGCCAAAGGGATATTTTTTTAAAGTGGGGCAGCAAATACCTCAGGTTGAAGTAATCTCTTAAAAAAAAAAAAATTGCCACTGTATGAGCCAAGCCCAAGTCAGCAGAAGGAAGGAAATCCAGTGACACCAGCCAGAAAAGAATGTGGCCATGGCTGCTGAGACAAAGGGCTCCCAAAGCCAGAGAAGGCAGTATCAACCATGAGGGTTTTTACCCACTTTAAATTGTTGAACCAGCCGAAAGCATTGCAAGTTCACTTGATGGAGCCATGAACAGCCACCACCCTGTTTGAAACTAAAAATAAATGTAAAGCCTTACTGGCCTAGAAGGCTCCTTCCCTCTGTACCCCTCCTCCCCTCTTCCCCCTCTACCCTCACCTCGGCTGCTGATAGTATAGATTTCTGTGTGTGTGGTATTAAATTTTTTTTATATCTTTATTGGAGTATAATTGCTTTACACCAAAGAAGACAGAGTACAGAGTACAGATATTTGATGGACCTTCCATGCTCCCTACCATCCACAGACATCTAGCACTGGAATGACCTCCTCAAAAATTGACTCAAAAAATTTCTAATTCTACTTCCTTCACATTCTCCTGGTCCATGCACTTTAGTAAGGCAGTTTGGTCACTGAATCCTGCTATCCTCAGAAAGGGGTCACTTCCTCTTGGCTGCTTTCTGGGTAATGATCAGGACAAAAGGGGTGGGGGTTGATATAGACTCACTTTGAAAAACTGAGATTTTTTTCCTGACCACTCCTGGGCATGATATGTCTTTCTCTCCCCTAATAGCAATCCCAGGCCAGCCTGGTTGGTACACCCTCCAGATGGCAGCTCAGCCAAAATGGAGCCTGGGAGATTCAAACTTAATTCTGATTCAGCCACCTGGATTCTGTAGTTGGATGGACTTGGTCCTAGATCATAAGGATAATTGCCACTTGGCTGATCACACTATCAACAAATCCCCCTGCAGTGGCCCACAGGCCAATGAGGGGGCCATCATGGGTTTATAACTTTTATTAAAATGTCCAAGTCTTGCACCTTTTTTTTCTGAATGGAAAGTCTGGGTGTGATTAGGGGATAACTGCAAAAAAGGTGAAATTATCAGTACTGCAATTGGACACACTAATTTTGAAGCAATGGAGGGCTGACAACAGCAGCACTTGGGATTGGGAGCACTTTAGACCCCAAGAGACACAGAGCAGAGATGGATTTGAATGATCTTTGTTTTCAGAATCACCCCTGGAGCCTTCTTCATGAAGTAAAACCTCCTGGTAAGTTTCTCCCAAACCACTGCATGTGCATTAGATTTTACTGACTCCTGGATCTGTCATCCTCTACCAGATGCCTCTGACCATGATTTGACCACCATTTCCTCTAACCTTACTGAGAAGTCAATCAGAAACAACAGAGGATATCCCCAGTTCCTGTATCTTTCAGAAAAAAATCTGTTAACACCTCCAGATATTTTCCCTACCCTCAGTTTCTTAACTAAGCTATTTCCTCTGATAGGCAAATGCCACCCAGCTGACAGTGTGAACAAATGGGACAGCTTGTACTGACTGCCCTCAGGCAAAAATAAACGAATGAAACTACATCAAACTAAAAAGCTTTTGCACAAAGGGAACTGTCAACAAAATGAAAAGGCAGCCTACTGAAGATATTTACAAATGATATATCCAATAAGAGGTTAATTTCCAACATAAACCAAAAACTCAGTCAACTCAACATCAAAAACAAACAACCTGATTAAAATATATGAGCAGAGGACCTGAATAGACATTTTTCTGAAGAATATATACAGACAGACAACAGACACATGAAAAAGATGTCAACATCACAAATCATCAGGGAAATGCAAATTAAAACCACAGTGAGATACCACCACTCACCTGTCAGAATGACTACCTTCAAAAAGACAACAAATAACAGGTGTTGGTGAGGATGTGGAGAAAAGGGAACCCTCATGCACTGTCAGTGAGATTGTAAATTCCATAGCAGCCACTGTGGGAAACAGTATAGAAGCTCCTCAAAAAATTAGAAATACAATTACCATATGATCGAACAATTTCACTTCTGGGTATTTACCCAAACAAAACAAAGACACTAATTTGAGAAGATGTACACACTCCAGTGTTCATAGCAACATTATTTACAATAGCCAAGACATGGAAGCAGCCAAAGACTCCATCGATAGATGAATGGCTAAAGATGATGTGGTATATGTACAGTGGAATATTACTCAGCCACACAAAAGAGAAAGCTTGCCATTTGTAACAACATGGATGGATCTAGAGGGTATTATGCTAAGTGAAATAAGTCAGACAGAGAAAGACAAATACCATATAATCTCACTTACATGCGGAATCTAAAAAATCAAACTAACTAAACAAAATGAAAAGTGACTCATAGGTACAGAGAACAAACGGGTGGTTGCCAGAGGGGAGGGCCATGGTGGAGGGGTGAAATAGGTGAAGGGGATTAAAAGGTACAAACCTCCAGTTATAAAATAAGCCATGATGATGTAATTTACAGCATAAGAAATATGATCAATAATATTGTAATAATTTTGTGTGGGGACAGATGGTTACAGGCGTTCATTTCATAATATATGCAAATGTCAAAGCAATATGTAGTACTTCTGAAACTAATATAATATTGTATATCAACTATATTTCAATTTTAAAAAGCAACATACGTTTAATGTAGAGAATAAAAAAACACTTCATTGAAACAAAAAGTATTTCTAAGATCCTACTGCATTTATGCATTAGGAATGCAATACCAAACAAAAACGGACATGGTCTCTGTTCTCATGGGGTTTAGAATTGAACAGAAAGTACACAGAAGAAAAGTCATTCATTTCTTCATCCAAGAAATATGTGTTGAGCATCTGTTTTTATAGACAAGTGAAATTTGCTTATAATGCCAGTATTTACACTTCACTGTTACATTTTGTTAAGTAAGTAGGCAGACAGCAGGTAGAAAGGTAGAAAGATACATAGATAGATAGATAGATAGATAGACAGATAGATAAAAGATGATAGATGATAGATACATAGAGCGAGCACATATTCAGATTATGTGGACAGCCACATTCTGGGTCCCAGCTAGCCCTAAAAGAGCTGTGTCAGGTCAGAGCCCTGAATCTCTTGTTTTCCTCTGGGTCCATCTAAAACGTTTGTCTCAGGATAGCCTCATCCACCAAAGGGTAGACAGCAGAAGCAAAAAGAACTACAGTCCTACAGCCTGTGGAATGAAAATCACATTCACAGAAAGACAGACAAAATGAAAAGACAGAGGACTATGTAGCAGGTGAAGGAACAAGATAAAACACCAGAAAAACAACTAAATGAAGTGGAGATAGGCAACCTAAAGAAAAAAGAATGAAGAGAAATGAAGACAGCCTAATAGACCACTGGGACAACATTAAACGCAAGAACATTCACATTATAGGGGTCCCAGAAGGAGAAGAGAGAGAAAAAGGACCCAAGAAAATATTTGAAGAGATTATAGTGGAAAACTTCCTTAACATGGGAAAGAAAATAGCCACCCAAGTCCAGGAAGCGCAGCGAGTCCCATACAGGATAAACCCAAGGAGAAACATGCCGAGACACATAGTAATCAAATTGAAAATAACTAAAGACATAGCAAAATTATTAAAAGCAACAAGGGAAAAATGACAAATAACATACAAGGGAACTCCCATAAGGTTAACATCTGATTTCTCAGCAGAAACTCTACAAGCCAGAAGGGAGAGGTGCAATATATTTAAAGTGAAGAAAGGGACGAACCTACAACCAAGATTCCTCAACCCAGCAAGGATCTCATTCAGATTCAACAGAGAAATCAAAAGCATTACAGACAAGCAAAAGCTAAGAGAGTTCAGCACCACCAAACCAACTCCACAACAAATGCTACAGGAACTTCTCTAAGTGGGAAACACAAGAGAAGAAAAGGACATACAAAAACAAACCCAAAACAATTAAGAAAATGGTAATAGGAACATATATATTGATAATTACCTTAAATGTGAATGGATTAAATGCTCAAACCAAAAGACACAGGATCATTGAATGGATACAAAAACAAGACCCATCAATATGCTGTCTACAAGAGACCCCCTTCAAACCTAGGGACACATACAGACTGAAAGTGAGAAGATGGAAAAAGATATTCCGTGCAAATGGAAATCAAAAGAAAGCTGGAGCAGCAACACTCATATCAGATAAAATAGACTTTAAAATAAAGAGTGTTACAAGAGACAAAAAGGACACTCCATAATGATCAAGGCATCAATCCAAGAAGAAGATATAGCAATTATAAATGTATATGCACCCAACATAGGAGTACCTCAATACATTAGACAAATGCTAACAGCTATAAAAGAGGAAATCAACAGTAACACAATGATAGTGGGGGACTTTAACACCTCACATACATCAATGGACACATCATCCAGACAGAAAATTAATAAGGAAACACAAGCTTTAAATGACACAATAGACCAGATAGATTTAATGATACTTATAAGACATTCCTTCCGAAAACAGCAGATTACACTTTCTTCTCAAGTGCACACTAACATTCTCCAGGAAAATTCACATCTTGGGTCACAAATCAAGCCTCAGTAAATTTAAGAACATTGAAATCATATCATGCATCTTTTCCGACCATAATGCTATGAGATTAGAAATCAATTACAGGGAAAAAATCGTAAAAAACACAAACACATTGAGGCTAAACAATACATTACTAAATAACCAAAAGATCACTGAAGAGGGCTTCCCTGGTGGCGCAGTGGTTGAGAGCTTGCCTGCTGATGCAGGGGACATGGGTTCATGCCCTGGTCCAGGAAGATCCCGCATGCCATGGAGCGGCTGAGTCCATGAGCCATGGCCGCTGAGCCTGTGCATCCGGAGCCTGTGCTCCACAACAGGAGAGGCCACAACAGTGAGAGGCCCACATACCGCAAAAAAAAAAAAAAAGATCACTGAAGAAATCGTAGAGGAAATCAAAAAATACCTAGAGACAAATGACAACGAAAACACAGTGATCTAAAACCTATGGGATGCAGCAAAAGCAGTCCTAAAAGGGAAGTTTATAGCAATACAATCCTACCTCAAGAAACAAGAAAAATCTCAAATAAACAATCTAACCTTACACCTAAAGGAGCTAGAGAAAGAACAAACAAAACCCAAAGTTAGTAGAAGGAAAGAAACCATAAACATCAGAGTAGAAATAAATGAAATAGAAACAAAGAAAACAATAGCAAAGATCAATAAAGCTAAAAAGCTAGTTCTTTGAGAAGATAAACAAGATTGATAAACCTCTAGTCAGACTCATCAAGAAAAAGAGGGAGAGGACTCAAATCAATAAAATTAGAAATGAAAAAGGAGAAGATACAACAGACACCACAGAAATACAAAGCATCATAAGGGACTACTACAAGCAACTCTATGCCAAACAAAATGGACAACCTGGAAGAAATGGACAAATTCTCAGAAAGGTATAACCTTCCAAGGCTGAACCAGGAAGAAATAGAAAATATGAACAGACCAATCACAAGTAATGAAATTGAAACTGTGATGAAAAATCTTCCAACAAACAAAAGTCCAGGGCCAGATGGCTTCACAGATGAATTCTATCAAACGTTCAGAAGAGAGCTAACATGCATCCTTCTCAAACTCTTCCAAAATATAACAGAGGGAGGAGTACTCCCAAACTCATTCTACAAGGCCACCATCACCCTGATACCAAAACCAGACAAAAACACTACAAAAAAAGAAAATTACAGACTGATTAACATAGATGCAAAAATCCTCAACAAAATACTAGCAAACAGAATCTAACAACACATTAAGAGGATAATACATCATGATCAAGTGGGATTTCCCAGGGATGAAAGGATTCTTCAATATATGCAAATCAACATGATACTCCATATTATCAAATTGAAGAATAAAAACCATATGATCATCTCAACAGATGCAGAAAAATCTTCTGACAAAATTCAACACCGATTTATGACACAAACTCTCCAGAAAGTGGGCATAGAGGGAACCTACCTTAACATAATAAAGGCCATATATGACAAACCCACAGCAAACATCATTCTCAATGGTGAAAAACTGAAAGCATTTCCTCTAAGATTAGGAACAAGACAAGGATATCCACTCTTACCACTTTTATTCAACATAGTTTTGCAAGTCCTAGCCATGGCAATCAGATAAGAAAAAGAAATAAAAGGAATACAAATTGGAAAAGAAGAAGTAAAACTGTCACTGTTTGCAGATGACATAATACTATACATACAGAATCCTAAAGATGCCACCAGAAAATTACTAGAGCTAATCAATGAATTTGGTAAAGTTGCAGGATACAAAATTAATGCACAGAAATCTCTTGCATTCCTATACAATAACAACGAAAGATCAGAAAGAGAAATTAAGGAAACAATCCCAATCACCATTGCAACAAAAAGAAAAAAATACCTAGGAATCAACCTACCTAAGGAAGTAAAAGACCTGTACTCAGAAAACTATAAGACACTGATGAAAGAAATTAAAGATGACACAAACAAATGGAGAGATATATCATGTTCTTGGATTGGAAGGATCAACATTGTGAAAATGACTACACTACGTAAAGTAATCTACAGATTTAATGCAATCCCTATCAAATTACCTATGGCATTTTTTACAGAACTAAAACAAAAAATCTTAAAATTTGTATGGAGTCACAAAAGACCCTGAATAGCCAAAGCAATATTGACAGGAAAAAAACAGAGCTGGAGGAATCATACTTCCTGACTTCAGACTATACTACAAAGCTACAGTAATCAAGACAATATGGTCCTGGCACAGAAACAGAAATATAGATCAATGGAACAGGATAGAAAGCCCAGAGATAAAGCTACGCACCTGTGGTCAACTAATCTTTGACAAAGGAGGCAAGGATATACAAGTGGAGAAAAGAGAGTCTCTTCAATGAGTGGTGCTGGGAAAACTGGACAGCTACATGTAAAAGAATGAAATCAGAACACTCCCTAACACCATATACAAAAATAAACTCAAAATGGATTAAAGACCTAAATGTAGGACTGTACACTATAAAACTCTTAGAGAAAAATATAGGAAGAACACTCTATGACATAAATCACAGCAAGATCCTTTTTGACCCACCTCCTAGAGTAATGGAAATTAAATCAAAAATAAGCAAATAGGACCTAATGAAACTTCAAAGCTTTTGCACAGCAAAGGAAACCATAAACAAGATGAAAAGACAACCTTCAGAATGGGAGAAAATATTTGCAAATGAATCAATGGACAAAGATTAATCTCCAAAATATATAAACAGCTCATGCAGCTCAATTAAAAAAACCAAAGAACCCAATCAAAAAATGGCCAATGACCTAAATAGAGATTTCTCCAAAGAAGACATACAGATGGACAACAGGCACATGAAAAGCTGCTCAGCATCACTAATTATTAGAGAAATGCAAATCAAAAGTACAATGAGGTATCACCTCACACCAGTTAGAATGGGCATTATCAGCAAATCCACAAACAACAAATGCTGGAGAGGGTATGGAGAAAAGGGAACCCTCTTGCCCTGTTGGTGGGAATGTAAATTGATACAGCCACTGTGGAGAACAGTACGGAGGTTCCTTAAAAAACTAAAAACAGAATTACCACATAACCCAGCAATCCCACTCCTGGGCATATACCCTGAGGAAACCATAATTCAAAAAGACACATGCACCCCAATGTTCATTGCAGCACTATTTACAATAGCCAGGTCATGGAATCAACCTAAATGCCCATTGACAGACAAATGCATAAAGAAGATGTGGTACATATATACAGTGGAATATTACTCAGCCATAAAAAGGAATGAAGTTGGGTTATTTGTAGAGACGTGGATGGACCTAGAGACTGTCATACAGAGTGAAGTAAGTCAGAAAGAGAAAAACAAATATCGTGTTTTAACGCATATATGTGGAATCTAGAAAAACGGTACAGATGAACGAGTGTGCAAGGCAGAAATAGAGACACAGATGTAGAGAACGAACATATGGACACCAAGGGCGGGAAGTGGAGGTGGGGGGTGGGATGAACTGGGAGATTGGGATTGACATACATAGAGTGATATATATAAAATAGATAACTAATTTAAAAAAAAAAGAAAAAGAAATAAATAAAATAATTTGGGTATCTCAACCCACAGTGAGAAATACATTTACTCAACCCAATACATGCAAGCACACACTCACACATGCTTATATAGATGAATTTGAAACAAAAGTTTCACAAAAGTTACCCTTAGTATAAATGATCCGTACTGATACATTCTTTCTCTACTCTGTCATTCTATTAAAAAACCGATTGTGATCCCTTAATGGTTCAACACCTATAGTTTGAAAAACATTGATCTAACCTTTGTCCAGCTTTTCTTTTTTTTTTTAACATCTTTATTGGAATATAATTGCTTTACCATGGTGTGTTAGTTTCTGCTTTAAAACAAAGTGAATCAGCTATACATATATATATATCCCCATATCTCCTCCCTCTTGCTTCTCCCTCCCACCCTCCCTATCCCACGCCTCTAGCTGGTCACAAAGCACCGAGCTGATTTCCCTGTTTGGCCAGCTTTTCTATTTAAACCTCGAAGTCACAGAGGGTCTGGTTATGCCCATTTCCTTGGACAACAGAAATAAGGTTAATCCTCTTTAGGTGGCTACATTTAGAGGCCCATGGGCCCTGTTCCCAGAATCAGGAAGTCATGCTCAGTGGTTTAAAGTGATGGACTCTTCAGCAAAGCCCCAGCGTCACCCTTGCACAAGTGATTTCAAGGCACTAATACCCTCTCTTAGAGTGGGAGCCTACTTTCATTGATTACAAGTGATTTTCTGGCACAGCTGTTGCTAAAGAGAAAAAATAACATTAGGTCTCTTCTGACCTCAACAACAATAATAGTCAGGCACTGCTTTAAAAAATTATGTAGTATTTGAAATAAAAATAGCAGTTACCTTTGGGGCATGGTGACTGGAAGGGAAGAGGAAGAAGACTTCTGTTACTTGACTTCTGGTTACTTGGGTGTGTTCAGTGTGTGAAAGTTCAGTACACACCACTTAATCCCCAAAACATCTCTATGATCTTAAATGCCCATCAAGAACTGAATTTTAAATACACTGTGGAATATTCACACAATGGAATACTATACAGTAATGTGCGTGAAGAATTTATAATTACATGCAATGGAAGAATCTCCGAACATAGTGTTAAGGAAAGATGCCAAATACAAAATAGTATGTGTTACATGACTCCATTGACATGAGGTATAAGGCATGCAAAACTAATCTGTGCCATTAGGCATTAGAAAGGTCGGGACTTCGGGACATAATGACAGGAAGAGAGCACAGGAGTATGTCTGGAGTCAGGGAAATGTTCTGTTTCATGATCGAGGTGCTGGTTACATGGGTATGTTAAGTTTGTGAAACTTCAGTGTAGCTTAAAAACTGCAACAGCTTAAAGAGAAAATAGTTACTATTTCCATTCACAGATGGCGAGTCTGAGTTTCTGAGAGTTGATGATTTAGTCAAGGTCACACATTCTTTAAGCGGCAGAGCCAGGTTTCAAACCAGGCTACCTGCCTCCAGGCCTAGGTGCATAGCTTTCTGAGGATTCCCTTTACTCCACATGCTCAGCAGCATTTGGTGTTGTCAGATTCTTGGATTTGGGCCATTCTAATAGGTGTGTAGTTGTATCTTTACCACTCTAGGTAGCATATATCTTGGTATATGTTCCATACGTATTTGAAAAGAATATGTGTTCTGTTGTTAAGTGGAGTGTTTTGTAAATGTTTGTTTGATCTTTCTGGTTAATGGTCTTGTTGAGTTCTGTATCCTTCCTAGTTTCCTGTCTACTTGTTCAATCAGTTGTTGAGAGACGGGTGTTGAAATCTCCAACTGTAATTGTGAACTTGTCTATTTATTTTTGCAGGTCCATCAGTTTTGGCTTCACATATTTTGTAACTCTGACATTTGTGCAGTGTTTGTTTTAATACACAGACTGTGAAGAGAGACTTAGTTAAAATAAGGACATGAACTTTGTTCTATGGAGTGATAAGCTGATATGACTATGCCAGGCACTTGGGAAGGACAAGTACTGAAAGTACATAGGGCAAGGGCAAGTGCTTACTTCACTGGATAAATCATCACTTCCCAGACACCTCTCAATATTGCTATTTTCTGACTGAAATCTCTGAAATGAATCTTTTATAATAGAAGTCTCCAAGTTCTGCCATGTCATTTATTATATTATCTTTTTTTCTGTGGCTGTGTTGGGTCTTTGTTGCTGTGCATGGGCTTTCTCTAGTTGTGGCAAGCAGGGGCTACCCTTCGTTGCGGTGCCCGGGCTTCTCATAGCAGTGGTTTCTCTTGTTGCGGAGCACGTGCTCTAGGCACGTTGGCTTCAGTAGTTGCAGCATGCGGGCTCAGTAGTTGCAGCACGTGGGCTCAGTAGTTGTGGCTCACAGTTCTAGAGCACAGGCTCAGTAGTTGTGACGCACAGGCTTAGTTGCTCTGCAGCATGTGGGTTCTTCCCAGACCGGGGTTTGAACCCATGTCCCTTGCATTGGCAGGCAGATTCTTAACCACTGCACCACCAGGGAAGTCCCTATTATATTATCTTGAAATGGAGTCAGCCCCAAGTTTCTTAGTAAGGGCTCTTAAAAATGAGTTTCTAAATTTATAATTTAAACAATCAAAAACTAATTTAAAAAGTATCATTGTCATATGTTATATATAACTTTCCCCAGACTACTTCTCCTACTTCCACACAAGTATATTATCACTTACACTGAAAAAGGTATAATCCTAAAGATGTGAACATATTTCAGAGGGGTAGATTTCCTTCCTTTCCATGTGTAGGGAAGAAATTTTCCTCTACCCTTTTAGGTTCTTCTGGCTGGTCTAAGAATTAAATTGACATAATACAAATTAACCGAAGAAAATCACATAAAAGTTTAATAACATGTATACAACGGAGAGACCCAGGAAAACTGAGTAACTTGCCAAAATAGCCTAAACTCTCACCTTAAATACCATCTTCAGTTTAAGACAAAAGAGGATGTTGGGGGTAGGGGTTTGGGGATTCACAGGGGAGGAAGGCAATTCATATGGAGATGAAAAAGCAAATCTTTGGTAAATAAATGTTTGCTGGGCCATGCAGAGACAGTGGGACACAGGTGGACTCTGATCTCTAGGTCCTGCCTGGTTTCCCCACACACACTTAGCCCATATTCTTTGCAGATATCTCTGGTGATAGCTCTATTCCGAAAACAAGCTCTTTATTTAAATTCCTTGGGCAGCTAAGGGGGAGGCAAAAAGAAAGACTAAGAAAGACTTCCTGAGTCTTCTATTTTCTGATTGTCTTTGGCTCGAAAAAGTCTGCATGCCAAAGAGACATTTTGAGGGGGCAAATTTTTCTTTCCTATCCATGATAATGACACAATAAATGTCTTTCATACAAATGTGTATGTGCAATGTGCCATCCTTGTGACTTTTTTGCTTTCTCATTTACTATAATATTCTTTAGGAAATGAGTTTAAACTATGGATAGAGTATTTGTATTGAACTTGAATTGAAGTCAGAAGAAAGTTTTGGATAGCTGGGGTTGGAGGCCTTTGGTATCTACCTTAGTGAGGTCTCTCTCCCTAACTTCCCTTAGAAAAACCCATCTCTCTGGGCTTACTGTGGTCAAGGGGGACGGCCTGGACTAAAAGGAGCAGATACGCTGTATCAGACATGTCTTATATAAACAGCTGTGCTGCCATGATGAAAGCCTTGCAAGCTTAAATCAGCTTTGTCAGGGCTTCTCTGATGCTGATACCCCTGGGGACTTGTTCCATGAAGGGCTGTTAACTCTCCAAGTGGCAACCTTTGTTCAGAAGAGGCCAGGAACCTATGGATAAATGCTTCCGTCTTCCTCCCCTGAGTGAATAGGGTTTTTTTTTTTTTTAGCTTTTTAAAAAATTTATTTATTTAATTTATTTTTTTGGCTGCACCCGGTCTTAGTTGCGGGATCTTCATTGAGGCATGCAGAATCTTTCGTTGCAGCATAGGCTCTTCATTGTGGCATGCAGGCTTCTCTCTAGTTATGGCATGCGGGGTTTCTCTCTCTAGTTGTCGCGCATGAGCTCCAGGACACATGGGCTCTGTAGTTTGCAGCACGCGGGCTCTCTCGTTGAGGTGCGCAAACTCAGTAGCTGTGGTGCAAGGGCTTAGTTGCCCCCCAGCATGTGGGATCTTAGTTCCCCGACCAGGGATTGAACCCACGTCCCCTGCACTGGAAGGCGGATTCTTTACCACTGGACCACCAGGGAACTCCCAAGTGAATAGTTTTGAGGCATGCTTCATGATTCTCAAAAGATTCTCAAAATAACTGGCCACCCTTAGGAGTAACCAACCCATAGGGATAATGCATTCCTGTATTGGTTTTCTCTTCTTCCCTTTTTTACTCTCATCCCTCTTTCTGTGTTCCTAGGTATCACATTTCTACAGCAACTAAGGGTACACAAGCCTTTGTCTCAGGCTCTACTGCTAACAACAACCTTCCAGCACTCCTCTTTAGACCTGTTATTGAGTAGCTATTAATGTGGTAGCAGTGATGATTGTTATAGGTCTTATTTACTAACATTATTTCAGCTATATTTTCTTCCAATTAAATTATCCTATTCTTAGCAAAGTTCCCAATAGATTACCATTCACAATCAATGTTCATTTTTACTGCATTTCTTTATGTTGTGTTTCATTTCTACACCTGAAACTGAAGAATCTCTCACAAATGGAATAAGTAACATAAAAGAGGTCTGAGTAATGCCTGGTATGGTGGGTTTGTTTCTGCAGGGATGTTTCTGCATGGACCCCCATGAATATCCTAACAATGTGGACACAGAAAATCTGAGTTTCTGGGTTGTATGAAGACCACAGTGGGAGCAGCAGACTTTCAGGGACCTACTCTACAAGGCTTCCTGCTCACCTCACTCTGCTCTTCCTCACTTGTCTGCTCCTCTTGGGATCTAGCTGTTTTTGAAACTAGCCTATTTTTGTCCCTTGTTTCTCTCTCCTCTACCTTGTAGCACCTGCTTGCTCACAGTTTCCATTTTATGATAATAGCTAGGGCTTGTTCTGACTCAAGGCCTCTCTACTCTTGTTTCCTCCCTTGTCGCCCTGACAGTTACTACATCATGGCTGCTCCGTGTGCTTCCTTTCAACATCTACTTCTGCTGTCCTCAAAACCTATTTCACTATTTCCCAATGAGATGGGAGGGGAGAGGGAAAGGGAGAGAGAGGGGGAGGGAAGGAGAGAGTCCCATTTCATCTTTTTGTGCTGAGTCATGTCATAAGCTGCTGATCAGCCCATAAAACAGCTCTCTCTGATAAAGCTTAGAAAACCCCAAATGTTATATTTGTAACCCTTATTATAATCTCAAAAGATTCAGAAAATATACAGTTTGTATAGGCATCCTAAAGCATTTTTTTATTGTGGAAAAATAGACATAACATAAAAAATTACCATCTTAACCATTTGTAAGTGTACGGTTCAACGGTGTTAAGTACATTCACATTGTTGTGCAATCATCTACCCATTGTCGGCGAGGGGGAAAATTCTCCCTCTACCTCTCTTGAATTCTTGTGGTTGGACTAATAATAAAATTAACAAAAGGTAGATTAGCAGGAGAAAAAGAAACAAATTTTAATTTATGCACATGGAAGTTCCATAGGAAGGGACTTAAGAAGTGGCCAAAGTAGGCAGCTTTTATAGTTTTTAGAAAAATTTTTTTAATTTGTGAGGACTTGACAGGACAAAGAAACTTAGGTTTTGGGTGGTTAATTAGTGAAGAATCTAAATAGAGTTTGGGCTTGAGGTAGTAAATTAAAGTAAGTAACAAGGTTTGTTATTAATACAGGTTTCTTGGCTCCAAATTCCCTATCTTTGGTGATAAGGGTATCCTCCTACCTCCAGATATAGAGAATACACCCTTCATATGAGAGATTTATTTCCTGCTTTTTTTAGCTGGACAGAGGAGGGTCAGAGTTTCCTTCTTGAATTGGCTGCTTTTCAAGCAACTTCAATTCAAAATAATCAATATGCCACTGTGGCATGTTTTGGGGTGCCCCCCCACCCCGAGTCCTAACACCATCTTTAGAGTTTCTTCATTAACCCAAACTGAAACTCTGTACCCATTAAACAATAACTTTCCATTTCCCCTATCCCATAGCATTTTGCCTGCCTTAGCTGAGTTTATCCCATTCTGACTTGGGAGAGCGTTAGTCTGTCATTAACCTTCTTTTTTGTGTGATTGCCTGAGCGTTCTCCCTTTAGGAACTAGAAGCTGTGAGTTTAGTAAAACAATGCTAGCTGTGTTAGATTGGGGCACTGGTTTCTCAGTGAGTGGGTAGACGTCTAAGCTGAGGAGTCATGGGCTGAAAAAGAAAAGAGAAACAAAAAAAATATTTTTATTCTCAATAACAGGCATGATGAGTTCCATTTTTCAACTAAGAATACTGATGTCCAGAACATTTAAGTAATTTGCTGGTGGTCACAAAGTCAGAGTGGCTGAGTCCAGACCAGGGGCTTGTTTCCTTTTCATTCCAAGCATCCCTGCCTTTTGGTTCCATTCCATCCAAGAGGCCATATTTTCAAAGTTTTGGATGACTACTTGGTGCTGGGCTCCAAGGGAGACAGAGATAAAAGAAGCCAGAGATTTTGCTTTCAAGGCGATCAGTCTTAAAGCCTCATTTAAACATTGGTGGCTCCAGGCCAATTCTTAACTGCTCCTGCTGTTATCTACCCAGACCTCAGTTGAAAGAATCACTGGAGGAGGTAAAACAGTGAAAAGGTGAATTGTCTTTAGACAGTGTTGATGAATGACTCCGTGAAATATAATGTAAGGAAATGGTCTGTAGTCCACGCTACAATAAAAAAGGAATGACATATTTAAGAGCCAGTCTTTCTAGTGCACTTAAAATGTCATTTGATTTAAAAAGTTAAATGTACTACAGGTTTTGGGGGAAATGTATATTATTCAGCTTTCAAAGCCCTTTAATCCTCTGGACTCAATGGCTGTGTTTAAGGAAGTGCAGTCCTGACAAGGCTGTGTCTGTCAAGCAGGCTGTGGGGAGCTGCTTGGGTCACTGCTTGCCTTACTTTTTCAGCAGATGTTTTGCTTGGCACACGGTCTCTCTTGTGGAAAATGGCTCACCCTGCAGGTCCTTATGTAACTCTTCCCCTCAAGGCAAACCCGGTCCCCACCTTTTCACACTTTGGCTCTTGTAGCCCACGGTTTATTTCAATCTTTCACTTCCTATAGGGTTCAGAGCCAGAGCCACAGCTGCCATGAAGAGCTCCTCTCCCAGTCCAACCTGTGGGGATTTCCTCCTTAGACATACTTAATTAAGTTAACTGTACCTTTCACTTAAAAACATAGGGACAGCAGAGCATAACGGCTAAGACTTCAGGCTCTTTACTCAGGCTTCTGGATTCAAATTTGCTACTTACTGGGCAAGTTCTTTAATCTATCTCAGCTTCAGTTTTTTCATCTGAAAATGGGGATAACCTCAAAGGTAAAGTTAACCCTTGTAAAAGTGCTTGGAACAACCCAAATGTTCACCAACAGACAAATGGACAAAAAAAAAATGTCATAGAAACATATAATGGAATATTTATTATTCAGCCTTAAAAAGGAATGCAATTCTGATGCATGCTGCAACATGGATCAACCTTAAACCATTACACTCAGTGAAATAAGCCAGACACAAAAGGACAAATATTGTATGAGGTCCCTAGAATAGTAAAATACATAGAGACAGAAAGTAGAGCAGGAGTTACCAGAGGCTGGAGGGAGGAAAGAAAGGGGAGTTATTGTTTTTTGGATACAGAGCTTCAATTTGGGTTGATGAAAAAGTTCTGGAGATGGAAAGTGGTAATAATTGCACAGCAATGTGAATGTATGTAATGTCACTGAACTGTACACTTAAAAATGGTTAAAGTGGTGAATTTTGTTATGTATATTATACCACACAAAGGTTAAAAAAAGTATATTATACCACAATAAAAATGTTTTTAAAGGAACAGGGTCTGATACATAGTAAATTTTCTGTTTTATTTGTGGTATCTCTTACATTGTTACCTAATGTTCTCTTAACTCTTGCATTTTGATTCTGCACTCAGTTTGATGCCACCTCTCCAACTTCAGAGCAAGGACCGTGTCACACTTTGGCTTGTCCTTCACTGTACCTGCTGATGTATCTTGCATATAGTTGGACCCTGTGAATCATTGACTGATTCGTGCAGATTCCAAATAACCTGTGTTAAAATAATGTGACCCATGTTTTCATGCTAATGGAGTGGATCTCAATGTTTTCTCTGTGGGAGGCTGTTAGCATGGTGACTAAGAGCCAGGATTTGGAGTCAGTCTATCCTAGATTTGAGTTTCAGTTTTGCCATTTATTAACTCTGTGCCTTTGGAAAGTCAATCAGTCTTCTCAGATTCTGCTCACCTGTGATAGGATAAATAATGTCTATTTTCCCATATGTTCTGTGATGATAAAAATGAAATAACAGGTGTGAGAAGATGGCCCAACCTGAGAACCAAATAATTAGCAGTTAATACAAATATTTCTTTTTTCTTTTCTTTCTTTTTTTTTTTTTTGCGGTACGCAGGCCTCTCACTGTTGGGGCCTCTCCCGTTGCGGAGCACAGGCTCCGGACGCCCAGGCTCAGCGGCCATGGCTCACGGGCCCAGCCGCTCCGTGGCATGTGGGATCTTCCCAGACCGGTGCATGAACCCATGTCCCCTGCATCGGCAGGCGGACTCTCAACCACTGCTCCACCAGGGAAGCCCTCAGTTAAAGCAAATGCCAGTCCCTGGACTACTGTGGGCATTTCTGCAATGAAGAACAGTGTCTTAAGAGCATAACATCTCAGGAGGATTGTGGGACTTTCTTTGCTCCCCAGGCCCAGCAGTCTCAGATATACCAGGAAGATTCTAAAAGCCCAGCAGAGTGAGAAAAGAGGCTTTCTCAACTCAGAGGTAGCTGCCTCTTAATACAGGCAACCACTTTTTGGAGTGAATGGTTGCTCAGAATCCTTAGTGGAAGCAATGCAGGCAAAGATAGAGCCAAAAGCCTGGATCTCTCTCTAAAATCCGGAGTAGATTGAGAGACAGGAGCAGTAGAGCTATTGGCCCACCCAGCATTAAAGGGCAGTGAACATGTAAAGACCAGGTACTTTGCTCAGAGACTGAACTTGGTTTAAAAAAATGGTGGCCACTGTGGATGACATTGAAGACATCCAGGAGAAGCAGCAGAGTGGAAGCCACAAAGATGAAGCCCTGAAAACTGAGTTTTTTTCTGTAGCAGGAACCAGATCTGGGCAGGTTGAATCTTGTCCTCCCTGAAACACCTTAGGGGGTTTATTCCAGAGTGAGCAATGAGGCATTCTCTCTTAGCCCAGGGGAAGGGCAAGTGGTCATACCTCAAGGTGATTGTTGGCAAACAAAGGAAATTCTCCTGGAATTGGCATTCCAGGAAGTCTAGAAGTCTTGACCAACTAAAATGTAATCGTGGACTGGAATGTGAGACCTTGATTTTACAGCACCTGATGTGACTCCAGAATACAAAGCAGAGAGAGAGAGCAAGCCAAGCAGGAAGGAGGGTAGCAAACACTCTTGTGGTTCAAGAGACCACACTTGAAGTGGAGCAGTTATGAAAAAAGAGGGCCAGAAATCTATAAACACGCTCTTACACAAAGTACTTACCACCTGATGGGCAGCCACTGTCACCCATCCTCTGCCATCTGTCAACATTCCTTTCACTGTCATGCACCTGATGGTACAAAGGTACTCTGTTATGTATCAGTTACTGGCTCAAACAAGGACAAATTCTATTTTCCTGCCCATGGAAAATATTTGAAACTAATCTTCCAAATAACTTTGCATTTCAAAGCTTCTTTGTCTGAGTTATGAATCTTCTATCAGTCATTACCTACAACTTGAGAAATGTCACCCTAATCCAACTTCAGGAGATGTTTATCTGTGTCACTAAGGACTTGTCTTGAACAGTGAGGAAATACACACACACACACACACACACACACACACACAGATACCAATAGACCATATAGTATATAACTGTAACTATGAAATAAAAGTTCAGGAAAAAAGAATCTAAAGATTCACCAAAATGTTTACAAAGGTTATAGTCATTTTCTTCTTCATATTTAATACGTATTTGTATCCCCCCCACGCCCCCTCCACCCCCCAATGCAGGAGCCGCTTCTCCATTCCAAGCAAAACATCTCTCTCTGAGCCAGGGGTGGTAGAAGTCTTTGTGGGATCAGCAATGGCTGTCTATTACTTAAATGGTGGCCTTGAAGCCCACGGGGAGCAATGAGCTCCTTAGAAGAAAGGTGTGATAATTCAGGTGATCCTAAATTATATTTTAATTTCATAATAGAAACAATAAAATTCTAAGAGTTTCAAAAACACATTCATACTCTTTTCAAGCAAATGTTAAATTACTCAGATAACTTAGGTTTTATTCTCTTCTACTACATGTGATTAGCACTGGGAATACTGTCAATTGAATTCAGCATCTATTCATCATTTACTATATACAACACAGTTTGAAGGAGTGCAAAGCTGAACTGAAATCTAGTGGAAGAGAAAATACAAGTACATAAATAACAATATCACAGATCAGAATACAATCAATTCAGCAAAGGCAGTTATAATGCTATAGGATGCTCATTATAACTTTTTATACTTTCTGAATCCTTCAGAGTCATTAGGAGGTTTACAAATATAACTACTTGGGTTTTCTAAGCAGTCAAGTATTTTATCATTACATTACAGATATTTATGAAAAAAATTCACTGGAACAATTAAGGTTTTCTATGAGCAACATTTCTTTTATTCGACTTAATTTTCAGAGTTCAGTGTCTCAGAGAGTCTATGATGATCATTTTGAGCTGCTGTAAGAATTTTAACTAGTTCTTTGATTTGCTAACATTTTCTTTTCAGTAGTTGTGCTCAGATATACTATTTGCCTTTGGTTCTATACCTGCAAACTTTTTTTCTATGTGAAACTTATCCTACTAAGATATGCTTGAACCTCCATTTCACAATTTAAGGAAAGTCTGATGCCCTCCCCAAGGTTTCTGTCAAGTCCTGGGGTAAGACAGCCTGGGCATGCTACTGACAACACCACTTAACACTGTCATCTTGGGTGGGTCACTGCATTTCTCTGAGCCTCTATTTAACAATAGACCTTGAGTGGTTTGACATTGTTCATATTATTTATTTACTGTTGGTTGGTTGGAGACCTGAAGTGGTGGTGGTGGCTTCACTGGGGGAACTACAACAACAAAAAAAGATGCAAAGTCGGTGATTTCTGTCCCTACAAGTTCTTAGAGCTCCCTCTTCACCCTATATGGCATCAGGCTATGACCATTATCTTGCTATCTATCTCTCTCTCTTGCTCCTCCTATTTCTCCTCCTCACCCCACCCCTCCCCTTCTGGGTTCCCTGAAGAACTCCAAACTCTCCTATTTTGAAAAACAATTCTATTTCTTGAACACTTTCCACAAATTCAGTTTTGAATTTACCTTTGCAAAGCAAAACCCATTAAGGTACTTAACTCTAACAAAAAAATTCAAATACAGGATCAAGTATTCATAAAACATTGTTGTAGGAGAAAAAATAGCAACTTTTAATCTGCATGGGTGTAGGTGTCAAGTGGACATTGTCAAGTGTGTACAATATTCACTTTTTGTAGATAATCCATGTTCATAAAAGGATATCTGCAAAATAATTTGTAAATAATTTATCCTGGATATATCTTAAGCTTTTCTAAAGATGTTTTCCATTTAAAAATAATTTTAAAGGAAGAATTTATTACTAAAAGATCTCTTATTTCAAAGACTTTCAAATCTTGACCCCAGCCACACTTCTAGACTTATCGTCAGTCAATTTACTTAACAAATATTCATTAGGTCCACTCTGTGCCAGGTGCTTCTTGCTCCCTGAGGACACAATGGTGAGCAACACCAGATCCAGTCACTGACCTCGCTGAACTTCATCTGGGTCATGCTTTCTTGCACTCCCACTGAATTCTGAACCCCACGCCACTCATCACTCTCCAGATAGGCTTTATGCTTTCTTCTCTCTAGGCTTGTCCTCAACTGGAATGTATTTTCCTTCCCCATAGTCACCTGTTGGTTATTCAAAAGGCCAGACGTAAGGCTTGCTTCCTCCAAAATGGTTCCCAGATTCCCCCAACTCAGATTAATTCACTTATACTCCAAAGGCCATTTGTACTTCTGTTATAACTCATCATGGTACAGAGAAAAGACCATAAATTTTGAAGCTAAAAAACACTGGGTTCAAGGACTATTTCTGTTCACTTACCACACAAATGAGACCAAAATACATAGTTCTTCAAAGCCTGTTTCTCCATCTGTAAAATGGAGTTAATAATGTCTATCTCACAGATTAAATAATACCTTCAGCAATAATATAATGGCACAAAAGATGATCCATCTTTTATGTTACCTGTTTATAGAAATGGCTGATTATTTTATCCCTTTAGAATTGTTAAAGGGAAATAGACCATAATAGATATAGTCTTTCCCCATGGCAATATAGCTTCTCCTGTTTTTTTAGTTGAATTTGCTGTCATATATTTAATTCCTACCCTGAACCAGCCATATGCATATAATCTCATTTAATCATCCCTAATCCTATGAAGTATACACTATCTCCCATATTGATACTATTAGCAATCGACATTGATTTCCACCCTCTTCTATGCTTTCCCCTGTATTCAAGGGACTGGAAGCTCAAGAGTTATATTTCTGGATGTGATTTAAATGCCTCAATAAGATACACTCAAAATATTTTGGAAAGGGAGGGGAGATCAAATGCATTCTTCCAAAGAGGTGTAAACAGACATGGCGGCTTTAGCAGATACGAGATTTTGCAGGTCTGGCCAGACTCTTTGTTCTGCTAGTAGTGCCCAGGCTTGAGGCTATTTTTTCCAATAACTCCAGATAGAGAAAATTTGGAGAAGAACTCTACTTGGCCCATTTTGTGTCCCATATCCATCCCTTGATAAACTACTATGGCCAGGAAAACGAAGTTCCCTAAGAATATGGCAGCTTCCATTCAAATAATGTGGCCACCGAAGGTAAAGGTATAGTTCCCCCAAATAAGTGGAATAACACAGACAAGGCCACTGAGGAATCATCTTATCCAAAGTCTCCCCCAAATCAGTCTTGTATGCAGGTAGTTTATTTGAGAAGTAATCCCAAGGAGCAAGACTGAAGGTCTGGAGGAGTGAAACAGGGAAGGAAAAGAATAACCCCCAAATTCCATGATGTATTATTGATTTAGCGACCATGCTGGGTAGCTGGTGCACAATTCTGCCAGTGTGTATTATTATTTTAGCATGCTAACTTGCCTGAGGGAAGGGACGGTTTCAAATTTCTTGCCATAATGGCTCTTCACAGGTTGGGAAACCAATATGAGGGTTCTCCCAGCTACTAACTGTATACATCCCAACTGCATACTCAGAAACCAGAGAAATAACCACAGGGTAGATCCAATAGATCCACTGAACCCATCTGAGACATACTGAACTCCATTTCTAACCTGGCCTCCCTATGACCCCTTTCAACTGGAGGATAATGAAGATACTTCAAGACCCTTGAGTCAATATGAACACGGAACCATAGTCCCTATATTCAGCAGTTCTTTAAAAGTCTGAGGATTCCCTTTTTGTCAGTATATATTAACCCTGATAAACCTTAGATCCCCTTTGGGAAGGATCATGGGAATGTTTACCATATGTACTTGCAATAGCATTGCACTTTCTTTCCTCAAGGGGATCCAACTCTCCTTCAATGAGTGGGCTTTGGGTCTGTGAAATGACATATTTGGAAACAGGGTAAGGGACTCTTTTCCTCTGAAGTGAAAGCTGGTGAAGGTTTTTCTGTTCACCAGCTTTTGATTTTTTCTTTTTTTGCAAGTCGAATAACATTATGATTGGCTCTCCATCTCCCTCTCCCCAGGGAATACCATGACTTATTAGTTATTGCTACTGATTCCTGAGGGTCAAGGCATATTGACTCCTATTACAGGTAGCCTTGATGCCCATTAAGGTTTATATCCCCTTTATTCTGAGTTAAGCGCTGCCATTGGTCTCTGCCATTCCAGAATCCTATCATCTCCTTGATGTTAGTGATCTCAATTCCCTTGCAACACCTTCTTCTCTCAACCCCAGCCTAAATGGGTTACTTATCGCAGAGCTTCTTAAATTAACTGGTGCTCCTTAGCAATGTATTCCTCGTTGCTTTAGTGAAAGAAGTGTCCTCTTGGTTCTCCCAGAGAACATTGTCAAGTGCCAGTTTTTCTGATCATACATAATAAGTTTATTCTAATATTTTTACCTCTTTGAATCTTTGGCTTCTTTCCTCAGTACTTTGCCAAGGCAGTTCCAGCATCTCCACCTCATTTATAGTAGGCTCTTATCATGCGCAAGCTTCAAAGATCCATCTTAGCAGCATGTTAGATGGGCTTCTTGTGTCGTTGCCAGAACATTGAGCTCTAAGTCATGGAGGAGTGCTCCCGTGTCAATAAACTATACTCCACGCAGCTTTATATCCCCACCTGCCACCACCATCCCAGATCCAGTATCCTCAAGATCCCTATACATGTGTTCTCCTGAAATATTCATACTCACCAGGTCCTGAAACTTCTTTGGCACGTAGTCTACTCCCTCCCAAAGCAAGAACTGTATTTCTGCTCTGGGACTAGCTGAGCTCTTACTATAGTAATCGGTCTGAAGGCAATGAGGGAAAGCAGATCAGATCTTGAGGAAGATAAGCGTAACATTGAGAAGAACCTGCCTCAGGTATGATTTTTTTCAAGTGTCTCCAGACAAGGGAATGTTGCTTTCTTCTACAAAGGTCAAGAACTAGTGAAGAGAGGGTTGGTGCCAGTTGCCACTATGGAAAAAAGCAGTCTATCCCATTTACTGTAGCTCTGTGAGAAGTCGGTTTGGCTCTCTAGGACATTGGCATGGACATCCAATACTCCTGGTAAGGTTTGTGCCATGTGGGAAGTTAAAAAAAGAATATAAAATCCTAACATAAGAACAAACTAAATATATATAATCAAGCTTATAAAATACTCCACAAAAGAGAGGACACCAAACACATAGGACTAAAATATACCTTGCAGTGGAGTCATTTTATTCAGACATGGGAGTCAAGGTGAAGACCCTGAGTAAGCAGAAGGGTTTGACTACATTTTTTACATTTTGGTTAAAGACGGACCTTGGAAATGGAAGTGCTTTTCATTGAAATTACAGTCAAAGTTTCCTTGACAGCACTTCTAGAAGCAGTCCCCCTTAATAAGCCCTCTAATCTATAGTAACTCCCAACCACGTGGAGAAGGCAATGTGTTTGTGGATGTCTATGTATGTAAACAGGTGAGCAGCTATGAATAAAATTTAGTGAATTTAGAATTCCGTGTAAACAGTAATTTGCTTGAAGTCATTTAAAATCTAGCTTAAGGAAGAATTTGTATACAATTTTTATACACAATCTGTATTTTAACTGAAAGCATTCAATATTGAGGAATTTGCTGAATTTGCCTGAAAACATTCTTTTCAATAATTTAGTTGTATTCAAAGCAGTTTAAGAAAAGCTATTTGGACTTATTGTTTTAGGAACATTTGTGCCCTCCACAGAAGAATTCAGTATTGTGATGCCATCTTAAGCTTTTCCCTGCTAGGAGGGAACCAATTCCCTACTGTGTGACACCGGGGTAGGGCTTACCTAGGTAATTAAATTTTTTGCTTGGAGCTGGAATGGGGTGAAATAAACTTTAAGTTATGGAATTTGGAATAAACAGGGGAGCCAAGACAGTGTCTTGGACAAAGATGGGTCAAGGAACCAAAGGAAAGACCTAAATATTAACACATAGTAAAGGAGCAATCTTGCTTATGGTAAAGGAGGGAGTTTTGTAAGGTCACCAGTCCGATTGGAACAGAAATACCAGAATTGCTTAATCTGGTTTTTAATACAATGTAAATATTATCCTCCCTTTTAGTGAAAGCAGTTTGATCGGAGATCATCCAAGATGTCTAATCACTGACATCTGCAAAGGGTGAAGAGTTCAGGGACAACAATCAGTATTTGTCCTATAATCTTGCATATTTTTATAACATGCTTTATATATGTTTCTCATTGTTCACGTGTATACTACTTGTCTCCCAACTAATCTGAAAGTCTTTCAAAGGGAAGGACCAGAGTACTAATTTTTCAATAAACAACCCCATGCCTATTACTGTCTCTTATAAAATAGTCATTTGACTAAATACTTTTCATAATTCAGAATATTGCAAAAATATTCTAGTTTTGCTTTTAGATTAAAGTTGATCCTGTTGCTAAGAATTGTTACAGACATTCTGCATTGAAATTAATTTGCCTATGTATCAGAAAGTGTGTCTTGACTTTGGAGCAGAAAGACCATGGTATTCGTTTACTTATCAGGCATATAAATTCAACCTCTATAAGATCATCTTAAATGCACAAGAAGAAGAATACTATTTACCCTGGAGGATTATTATGACTATTCAATGAGGTAAATGCTGATTAACAAACACTTTTAAAATACCTATTATGTGTTAGAATTATCATACTGGGCAGTGAGGATAGAATGAAGGGAACATTTGATAAGGTACTTCACATTCCATAGCACAGGGATTTAGAACCCTTGTACCTCACATGGTCTAAAGAATTTTAGAGCTCAGAGGGAATGAAAAGATCATCTTGATAAGTATCTTCACCTGTCAGACAAGGAAACAAGGCCAAGGGAGGGTAAATGAATTGAACAAAATTACAAACAGTTCAGCTGTAGGGTTAGAATTATCATCTAGGTCTCCTTGTTCCTGGTCCTTTGTTTGTTCTGCTATACCTTGTCAACTTTAATAACATAATGGCCAGTTATTTTACCAGAAAAAGCAAGTTTACTTGGGAATTGAAAGAGGAATTGCAATTTGGGATATGAGAACTGTGGCAGACTATAGGCAAATCCAGAGAACAAGGAAGGGAATCTTGCTTTTATAGGGAAAAGGGGGAGCTGGGATGGGCTGTATAACCAAAGAGTCCATTGGAGAGAGCTGGGAGTACAAAGTTAGAAGCTTCTCATTAGTTGGGCTGCTATAGTCTCTGATTGACTGGGCTGTTGGGTGGAGAGAAGTTTTCTTCTGCCTGCTGGGTGGTAAAGTCGTCAACACTTTCCTGTCAGGGATGTAGCTGTACATCTCTTCCTGTTTGGAGTAATTTATGATGCATGGCTGAGAGGGAGAGCTCACCGTACAGGCCTGTTCCAACTCCAATTTTAGCTGAAGTTTCTTTAATTAATTCTACATTTCCTCCTTTTGGTCAAGATCTTTCCTCTCAGGATTGCTGGTTTGTCCCTTCGTGCCAGGAAGGACCTTCCCTAGTATCATGTCCCATATCAAAGGGAAAGTACACAAGTCAGAAACCTCATGAGGCTGCATCAGAGTAACAAGGAGAGTAGTAGGGAGAACTCTTAGGAGGTTTTTGTTAAAAGTCCGTTTTAAGTCACGGTTGTAAATGTTCAAATTATCTCGAGGCGATGAGCTAGCATCACCTCATTAGGCATGTGTCATTTTTACAAAGGCTTGAAGGCAACAGATGCAGGACTTAACAAGTATAGAGAGCAGAATTTAAAACATCATAATAAACCCAGCTTGCAAGATAGTTCTAAACCGGGAACCCAGACCAAAAGGTAGCCAGCTGAATAAATCAAAAGACAGTAGGTTGTCTGGTAAAAGTTGCTGTAACCAGTGTGTTTGCTCTTTAATTTTATGTAATTGGGTCTCTACTATCTCAGAGGCTTTTATCCAAGTGCAACAAGAGGTGTTTGCTATTGCACAGACACCTGCTTGCTCAGCAGATATGTTATCAGGGGCTATGTGGGTATCTAAAGCCACTTTAGCCAATGACTTAGCAAGGATCATTGCTGACCTGAAATTGTGTTGGCTACAGAGTAAGCTAACTTTCCTAATATCAGGGAGAGGCTCTTGATCGTTTGTTCATTGGCACTCACTCCAATCCATGGAAGAAAGCTCTCCCTGTGGAGACAAAGCCAGAATAATGTCACCTCCCAGAAGTTCTCACTTAAGGCAGTTATACAGGCTTAATGGTACAGACCAATGAGAGGCTTCTGTTCAGTTATGTAGGGAGAACAGAACAGTGAATACAACAGAGGCACGTTGTCCTTGTATTCCCCAGCTATCAAGGCAATGTGTTGCCTAAGCATAAAGACCACTCCCCAGACTTCCACATGTGAAGGTATAACCAGTGGGGGTACACAAGGTGCCTGCATAAGGTATGGTACCTATGGATCCATTCACTGGCATAGAGGGATTAACATTACTTAACCAAGGCTTAGCCATTATGTTGTTATACTCTGAGAGGTTACCTAGATGTACAGATATGTCAGCAAGTTTACAAATAATCCAACTTGCATTGCCAACTCTGGAGAACCTTTCATATAAATATTCAAAAGATCTTGTTTTCCCATTCCAGGATTGGGTCAAGTTGAAGCAAGGAATAAGTTTAGGTAGGCACTGACTCTATAAAATGGGACCACAGAACAATCTGGACAGATAACAGCCTCTGAAACCCCAGTGAAATTACTTCTAGGGTGAACCAAAGGGTCATTGCAATCTTGGACAGAGTGAACCAAAGTGTCATTGCTATCTTGGATGGACTGAGGTTTCCAATGGCAGATCCAGCAATTGGAGAGGTTTCCTTCTTTCAGAAAGGACTGGGAAATATGGACAAGGGCCTTGTCCTTCCATGGAAGGGAGTGAGAAAATAAGTTAAAAAAGATTATTGAAAGAAAGGTATACAGGCCTGGTACAGACATCTTGGGAAAGCTGTCAGTCTCAGATGTCATCTGCTTCAGATCCTACTGAGCTTTATCTTCAGGTTGCCATGAAGTGTGCAGGTCCAGTTGGGGTTTTGTGTCTCCTTTGGTGTGACATGTGGATCTAGGAGTCTATTCCCTGGAATTTGGTGGCATAGGGATTAGTTAATGGAACCTGATAATTGCCCTTCCAGCAATGCTGGACATAGTCCTCTTGGAGGTGCCTTTTCCAGTACACAAAATCTCTAGGTTATAGGGTGGATGTTTGGGGTCTTTGTCTTCTGGGAGCATGTTGTAAAAAGAGTGCTCTACTGGAGCAAGATTGTTTTTAGTAGAAGCAATTTAGGCATTTACAGTGTAGAAGTCTGTCTCCCCTTAACAGTTGTAGATGAAAAGATGTAGAACTAAGTGCATTGGGCACCCCATTACAAGGAGAACAGCCTCCCATTGAACCTATGTATGTAGGTTGCAATGTATGCAAATACATACATTGTCATGAAAAACAAGAATATTGAACAAGAGCTTCAGAACTCTTGAGAGATCAGGTAGGGAGAAAAAAATAATTGCTTCCACCTTTGTTGTGAAGATATAGTTTAGCAAATTGCTGTAAGTTATAGATAGCTTACAGGAGAAGAGAAAGAGGGGTCCTTTACATCTGGAACATAAAACATTAAGGTAATCAGATTTCTACTGGAGTTTTAGAAATTCTTACCCAGTTCAGTGTTATAATCTTAAAGTTATCAAAAAAAAACCCTGTATTCCAGAATGTCTCTCAGAATCCTTTCCATGAATTTTTCTGAAGATGAAACCCATTTGCAAAAGCATCTGAGTAAAGAAATAACTCTGTAAATGACAAAAAGACTTGACGATGCCCATTATTAAAGATATGTTGAGAGTTCATTATAATGAGATTGACAAGGGGATCTGCTTATTTCTGTGACATACATTTTAAAATTATGGCCAGTAAGATTATATCAGGACAACTTAAAGTTTTAGGGATTTCACACAACTTTAGAACACTTATATTGACATGTACCTATACAAATATAAGGTAAAAAGTTTTAGGAGGACCTTCAAGATGACAGACGAGTAAGACGTGGTGATCACCTTCCTCCCCACAAATACATAAAAAATACATCTACATGTGGAACAGCTCCTACAAAACACCTACTGAATGCTGGCAAAAGACCTCAGACCTCCCAAAAGGCAAGAAACTCCCCGCGTACCTGGGTACGGTTAAAGAAAAAAGAAAAAACAGAGACAAAGGAATAAGGACAGAACCTGCACCTCCGGGACGGAGCTGTGAAGGAGGAAAAGTTTCCATGCACTAGGAAGCCCCTTCTCTGGCGGAGACGGGGCGGGGTGGTGGGGGGAAGTTTTCAGAGCCATGGAGGAGAGCGCAGCATCAGGGGTGCAGAGGACACAGTGGAGAGATTCCCGCACAGAGGATCGGTGCCGACCAGCACTCACCAGCCTGAGAGGCTTGTCTGCTCACTTGCTGGGGCAGGTGGGAGTTGGGAGCTGAGGCTCGGGCTTCGGAGATCAGATCCCAGGGAGAGGTCTGGGGTTGGCTGCGTGAACACAGCCTGAAGGGAGCTAGTGCGCCACAGCTAGCCGGGAGGGAGTCCAGGAAAAAGTCTGGAACTGCCTAAGAGGCCATTGTTTCTGGGTGCGTGAGGAGAGGGGATTCAGAGAACCGCCTAAGCCAGCTCCAGAGATGGGTGCGAGCCGCGCTATTAACGCAGACACCAGAGATGGGCATGAAACGCTAACACTGCTGCTGCAGCCACCAAGAAGCCTATGTGCAAGCACAGGTCACTATCCACACCTCCCCTCCAGGGAGCCTGTGCAGCCTGCCACTGCCAGGGTCCGGTGATCTAGGGACAACTTCCCCGGGAGAACACACGGCACGCCTCAGGCTGGTGCAACGTCACGCTGGCCTCTGCCACCGCAGGCTTGCACCGCATTCCATACCCCTCCCTCCCCCTGGCCTGAGTGAACCAGAGCACCCTAGTCAGCTGCTCCTTTAACCCCCTCCTGTCTGGGCAAAGAACAGATGTCAGAGGGCAACCTACATGCAGAGGCAGGGCCAAAACCAAAGCCGAACTCCAGGAGCTGTGCAAACAAAGAAGAGAAAGGGAAATTTCTCTGTGCAGCCTCAGGAGCAGTGGATTAAATTTCCACAGTCAACTTGATGTACCCTGCATCTGTGGAATACCTGAATAAACAATGTATCATCCCAAAATTGAGGCGGTAGACTTTGGGAGCAACTGTAGACTTGGAATTTGCTTTATGCATCTAATTTGTTTCTGGGTTTATGTCTATCTTAGTTTAGTTTTCACTGCTGGTTATCATTGGTGGATTTGTTTATTGGTTTGGTTGCTCTCTTTTTTCTTTTCTTTTTTTAATTACTTCTTTATTATTTTATTTTAATAATATATTTTTTAAATTTTTTAATTTGAACAACTATTTTATTTTATTTTTTCTCTTTCTTTCTTTTTTTCTTCTCCCTTTTTTCCTGAGCCATGTGGCTGACAGGGTCCTAGTGGTCCGGCCTGGTGTCAGGCCTGAGCTTCTTTGGTGGGAGAGCCAAGTTCTGGACATTGGACCACCAGAGACCTACTGGCCCCCTGTAATATCAAATGGCGAGAGCTGTCCCAGAGATCTCTGTCTCAACCCTAAGACCCAGCTTCACTCAATGACCAGCAAGCTCCAGTGCTGGATGCCCCAGGCCAAACAACTAGCAAGACAGGAACACAACCCCACCCATTAGCAGAGAGGCTGCCTAAAATCCTAATAAGTTCACAGATACCCCAAAACACACCACAGAAAGCAGCCTTGCCCACCAGAAAGACAAGTTCCAGCCCTACCCACTGGAACACAGGCACCAGGCCCTTCCACCAGGAAGCCAACACAAGCCACTGAACCAACCTTACCCACTGGGGGCAGACACCTAAGACAACGGGAACTACAAACCTGCAGCCTGTGAAAAGGGTACCCCAAATGCAATAAGTTAAGCAAAATGAGAAGACAGAGAAATATTCAGCAGATGAAGGAGCACGATAAAAACCCACCAGACCAAACAAATGAAGAGGAAATAGGCAGTCTACCTGAAAAAGAATTTAGAGTAATGATAGAAAAGATGATCCAAAATCTTGGAAATAGAATAGAGAAAATACAAGAAACGTTTAATAAAGACCTGGAAGAATTAAAGAGCAAACAAAAAATGATGAACAACACAATAAATGAAATTTAAAATTCTCTAGAAGGAATCAATAGCAGAATAACTGAGGCAGAAGAATGGATAAGTGACCTGTAAGATAAAAATAGTGGAAATAACTACTGCAGAGCAGAATAAAGAAAAAAAGAATGAGGGCTTCCCTGGTGGCGCAGTGGTTGAGAGTCCGCCTGCCGATGCAGGGGACACGGGTTCGTGCCCCGGTCTGGGAAGATCCCACATGCCGCAGAGCGGCTAGACCCGTGAGCCATGGCTGCTGAGCCTGCGCGTCCGGAGCCTGTGCTCTGCAAGGGGAGAGGCCACAACAGTGAGAGGCCCGCCTACCGCAAAAAAAAAAAAAAAAAAAAAAAAAGAATGAAAAGAACCGAGGACAGTCTCAGAGACATCTGGGACAACATTAAATGTACCAACATTCGAATTATAGGGGTCGCCAAAGAAGAAAAGAAAAAGAAAGGGTCTGAGAAAATATTTGAAGAGATGATAGTTGAAATCTCCCCTAACATGGGAAACAAAAGAGTCAATCAAGTCCAGGAAGCACAGAGAGTCCCATACAGGATAATTCCAAGGAGAAACATGACAAGACACATATTAATCAAACTATCAAAAATTAAATACAAAGAAAAAATACTGAAAGCAGCAAGGGAAAAGCAACAAATAACATACAGGGGAATCCCCATAAGGTTAACAGCTGATATTTCAGCAGAAACTCTGCAAGCCAGAAGGGAGTCCAGGACATATTTAAAGTGAGGAAAGGGAAAAACCTACAACTAAGATTACTCTACCCAGCAAGGATCTCATTCAGATTTGACGGAGAAATTAAAATATTTACAGAGAAGCAAAAACTAAGAAAATTCAGCACCACCAAACCAGCTCTACAACAAACACTAAAGGACCTTCTCTAGGAAGGAAACACAAGAGAAGGAAAAGACCTACAATACCAAACCCAAAACAATTAAGAAAATGGTAATAGCAACATACATATCGATAATTACCTTAAATGTAAATGGATTAAATGTTCCAACCAAAAGACATAGACTGGCTGAATGGATACAAAAACAAGGCTCGTTTATATGCTGTCTACAAGAGACCCACTTCAGACCTAGAGACACATACAGACTGATAGTGAGGGGATGGAAAAAGATATTCCATGCAAATGGAAATCAAAAGAAAGCTGCAGTAGCAATTCTTGTATCAGACAAAATAGATTTTAAAGTAAAGATTATTACAAGAGACAAAGAAGGACACTACATAATGATCAAGGGATGAATCCAAGACGAAGATATAACAATTGTAAATATTTATGCACCCTACATAGGAGCACCTCAATACATAAGGCAAACACTAACAGCCATAATAGGGGAAATCGACAGTAACACAATAAGAGTAGGGGACTTCAGCACCCCACTTTCACCAAAGGACAGATCAACCAAAATGAAAATAAATAAGGAAACACAAGCTTTAAATGATACATTAAACAGATGGATATAATTGATATTTACAGGACGTTCCATCCAAAACCAACAGAATACATTTTCTTCTCAAGTGCTCATGGAACATTCTCCAGGATAGATCATATCTTGGGTCACAAATAAAGCCTTGGTAAATTTAAGAAAATTGAAATCATATCAATTATCTTTTCCAACCACAACAGTATGAGACTACATATCAATTACAGGAAAAAACTGTAAAAAATACAAACACATGGAGGCTAAACAATGCGCTACTATATAACCAAGAGATCACTGAAGAACTCAAAGAGGAAATAAAAAAATACCTAGAAACATATCACAGTGAAAACATGACAACCCAAAATCTATGGGATGCAACAATAGCAGTTCTAAGAGGGAAGTTTATAGCACTACAATCCTACCTCAAGAAACAAGAAAAATCTCAAATAAACAACCTAACCTAACACCTAAAGCAATTAGAGAAAGAAGAACAAAAAACCCCCAAAGTTAGCAGAAGGAAAGAAACCATAAAGATCAGATCAGAAATAAATGAAAAAGAAATGAAGGAAACAGTAGCAAAGATCAATAAAACTAAAAGCTGGTTCTTTGAGAAGATAAGCAAAATTGATAAACCATTAGCTGGTCTCATCAAGAAAAAAAGGGAGAAGACTCAAATCAACAGAATTAGAAGTGAAAAGGAGAAGTAACAACTGACACTGCAGAAATACAAAGGATCATGAGAGATTACTACAAGCAACTATATGCCAAAAAGTGGACAACCTGGAAGAAATGGACACATTCTTAGAAAAAAACAACCTTCTGAGACTGAACCAGGAATAAATAGGAAATATAAACAGACCAATCACAAGCACTGAAATTGAAACTGTGATTAAAAACTTCCAACAAACAAAAGCCCAGGACCAGATGGCTTCACAGGTGAATTCTATCAAACATTTACAGAAGAACTAACACTTATCCTTCTCAAACACTTACAAAATATAACAGAGGGAGGAACACTCCCAAACTCATTCTTTGAGGCCACCATCACCCTGATACCAAAACCAGACAAAGATGTCACAAAAAAAGAAAACTACAGGCCAATAGCACTGATGAACATAGATGCAAAAATCCTCAACAAAATACTAGCAAACAGAATCCAACAGCACATTAAAAGGATCATACACCATGATCAAGTGAGGTTTATCCCAGGAATGCAAGGATTCTTCAATATAGGCAAATCAATCAATGTGATACACCATATTAACAAATTGAAGGAGAAAAACCATATGATCATCTCAATAGATGCAGAAAAAGCTTTTGACAAACTTCAACACCTATTTATGATAAAAACTCTCCAGAAAGCAGGCATAGAGGGATCTTACCTCAACATAATAAAGGCCATATATGACAAACCCATAGCCAACATTGTTCTCAGTGGTGAAAAACTGAAACCATTTCCTCTAAGATCAGGAACAAGACAATGTTGCGCACTCGCACCAATATTAGTCAACAAAGTTTTGGAAGTTTTAGCCACAGCAATCAGAGAAGAAATAGAAATAAAAGGAATCCAAATCGGAAAAGAAGAAGTAAAACTGTTACTGTTGCAGATGACGTGATACTATACACAGAGAAACCTAAAGACGTTACCAATAAACTACTAGAGCTATTCAATGAATTTGGTAAAGTAGCAGGATACAAAATTAATGCACAGAAATCTCTTGCATTCCTATACACTAAGGATGAAAAATCTGAAAGAGAAATTAAGGAAACACTCCCATTTACCACTGCAACAAAAAGACTAAAATACCTAGGAATAAACCTACCTAAGGAGACAAAAGAGCTGTATGCAGAAAATTATGACAGTGATGAAAGATATTAAAGATGATACAAACAGATGGAGAGAAATACCGTGTTCTTGGATTGGAAGGATCAACATTGTGAAAATAACTATACTACCCAAAGCAATCTACAGATTCAATGCAATCCTTATCAAACTACCAATGTCATTTTTCACAGAACTAGAACAAAAAATTTCACAATTTGTATGGAAACGCAAAAGACTCCAAAGAGCTAAAGCAATCTTGAGAAAGAAAAACAGAGCTGGAGGAATCACGCTCCCTGACTTCAGACTATACTACAAAGCTACAGTAATGAAGACAGTATGGTACTGGTACAAAAACAGAAATACAGATCAATGGAACTGGATAGAAAGCCCAGAGATAAACCCACGCACATATGGTCAACTAATCTATGACAAAGGAGGCAAGGATATACAAAGGAGAAAAGAGAGTCTCTTCAATAAGTGGTGCTGGGAAAACTGGACAGCTACATGTAAAATAATGAAATTAGAACACTACCTAACACCATACACAAAAATAAACTCAAAATGGATTAAAAACCTAAATGTAAGGCCAGACACCATAAAACTCTTAGAGCAAAACACAGGCAATACACTTTATGACATAAATCACAGGAAGATCCTTTTTGACCCACCTCCTAGAGAAATGGAAATAAAAACAAAAATAAACAAATACGATCAAATGAAATTTAAAAGCTTTTGCATAGCAAAGGAAACCATAAACAAGATGAAAAGACAACCCTCAGAATGGGAGATAATATTTGGAAATGAAGAAACTGACAAAGGGTTAATCTCCAAAATACACAAGCAGCTCATGCAGCTCAATATCAAAAAAACAAACAATCCAATCCAAAAATGGGCAGAAGACCTAAACAGACATTTCTCCAAAGAAGATATACAGATTGCCAACAAACACATGAAAGGATGCTCAACATCACTAATCATTAGAGAAATGCAAATCAAAACTACAATGAGGTATCACTTCACACCGGTCAGAATGGCCATCATCAAAAAATCTACAAACGATAAATGCTCAAGAGGATGTGGAGAAAAGGGAACCCTCCTACATTGTTGGTGGGAATGTGGATTGATGCATCCACTATGCAGAACAGTATGGAGGTCCCTTAAGATACTAAAAATAGAACTACCAGCAATCCCACTATTGGGCATATACCCTGAGAAAACCATAATTCAAAAAGAGTCATGTACCACAATGTTCACTGCAGCACTATTTACAGTAGCCAGGACATGGAAGCAACCTAAGTGTCCACTGACAGATGAATGGATAAAGAAGATGTGGCACATATATACAATGGAATATTACTCAGCCATAAGAAGAAATGAAATTGAGTTATTTGTAGTGAGGTGGATGGACTTTCACTCTCTGTCACTCTATATGACAGATAGAGAGTGAAGTAAGTCAGAAAGAGAAAAACAAATACCATATGCTAACACATATATATGGAATCTAAAACAGAAAATGTTTCTGAACAACCTAGAGGAAGGACAGGAATAAAGAAGCAGATGTAGAGATGGACTTAAGGACAAGTGGAGGGGGAAGGGTAAGCTGGGACGAAATGAGAGAGTGGCATGGACATATATACACAACCACATGTAAAATAGATAGCTAGTGGGAAGCAGCTGCATAGCACAGGGAGATCAGCTGGGTGCTTTGTGACCACCTAGAAGGGTGGGATAGGGAGGGTGGGAGGGAGACACAAGAGGGAGGGGATATGGGGATATAAGTACACATATTGCTGATTCACTTTGTTATACAGCAGAAAGTAACACAGCAATGTAATGCAATTATACTCCAATGAAGATGTAAAAAAAAAAAGTTTTAGTATTCCTTCTTGACAAGCTTCCCATGTAATTCTGCATATAACATAATATTGATTAGTAACATTTTACCAGGTGAGAGACAAATTCTTTAAGATTTTTGGCCCTCTGTATGAACCCAAAGTTAGTTCAAGGACAAGAAGACTTCATTTAGAACCCAGCTTTTGGGAAATTTTTCAAAAACATCAAAAAGTTTTGGACACTTGACCAAACAGGACCATAGATCATTATGAAATGGTACTTAATTTATCTATTTGATGAAAGTAACAATAAAAGATTTCAAAGGCAAACACAAATACCTTACATAGTTGTAGCAAATCTTAGCTCTTTGAATATTGAGAAGATTCAGTTTCCTTTAGTAATCAAACACCTGATTAAGACCACATGAAGGGTGAGAATTCCCTGGCAGTCCAGTGGTTAGGACTCTGTGCTTTCACTACTCAGGGTTGGGGTTCAATCCCTAGCTGGGGAACTAAGATCCCACAAGCCATAAGGCCCGGACAAAAAAAAATACCACATGAAGGGCAAGAAATTATTTTCATAAAACACAAATCTTTGTTTTCTAAGCAGATTACTTAATAGGTAAAGAAAAATCCTTCACAATCTGTCATCAGGAGCGGACCAGAATAAAAGTATATCTCCTTCATAGTAAATTTTCCAATGTGGCACCAAAAATGTTTACCAATATACCCAAATATCTTTAGTTTCTTTGTAAAGAAAGTCAAAAGTTGATGAATCTATTTTTAGTAATGTTTCAGTGTTTTAACTTATTTGGAAATGATCTCGATATTTCCATATATAGAGATCTAGACTACTCATCATTTAATTTAATCTTAGCAAGACTCCAAAGTTTCAAGTTACCAAAAAGTTTTCAGGAATTTACTTTTCAAGTACATATACCTCAAAACATAATTATTATACCAAAAACTCTTATTCTATTTTCCTCTACCTAAATTATTTGTTTCTAACAATTATGTTTAGATTATTCACAAAAACTTTCATATGACATTAAAACAGTTAGCCATCTTAAGTTATTTTTCTGGCTGACAAATTTTGTAAAAAAAATAACATGAACTTCTCTGGTCAATACATCCAGATAGAATTAAAATTGTATGCCTGCAATTACTTTCAGATTTGATAACTCCAAAGACATGCTTGTTTTTAATTAAACCAACAACTAAATTAAGTTTACTTGCCCAGGTAGTCAAAGTTTTTTGTTTGGTTTTTGTTTTTGTATGCTGTAAGGATCCTTTTAGAGATGTTTTTTGGAGTCAGTTTGTCTTTCAGAAGCTTCTGCATAAAAATTAAGAAATAGATTCCATTGTCTCCTCTCTTTTAAGGATGTCCCTTAAGGTAGACTTATTTAAAACAAAGTTTCCCTGTTTTGAAAGGAATGGGTGACTTACCAAATGCCTTCAACAAACAGACTGACAGAAACAGAAAGCAAGTTTTCTCCTAGGAGTTTTGGAGTGTATTTGTCTATTATGAAAAATCAAGGGTAATTGCTATTTTAATCTTTCCTTCTAGTTGTTTATTTGCTCGTTAACTTAGAAGCAGAATTAGAGGTTTTGCATTTGGATTCTCAGAGGGTCCGATTTTAAGGTGTCAGGTTTTTTTTTTTTTTTTTTTTTTTTTGTGGTACGCGGGCCTCTCACTGCCATGGCCTTCCCCGTTGTGGAGCACAGACTCCGGACGCACAGGCTCAGCGGCCATGGCTCACGGGCCTAGCTGCTCCACAGCATGTGGGATCTTCCCGGACCGGGGCACGAACCCGTGTCCCCTGCATCGGCAGGCGGACTCTCAACCACTGCGCCACCAGGGAAGCCCAAGGTGTCAGGTTTTTACGGAGGAGGAGAGAGGAAGATGGCACGGGGGTAGAGTTTGAGCACAAGATGCCTTCTGGGGAAGACACACAAGATGTCACCTGAGACAAAGAGGTTGGGGAAGGGGATCATGAGAAGCATGAGGCTTTGAACACCATTTTGTTCTTCTCTAGTTTTTTAGATGTTTTGGCCAGTTTAGAAGCAGTATCTTGCTGGCAGGTGTGAGAGCAGCAAACCACTTCCAGATACCACTCTGTCTTGGTGAAAGAGTTCCCAGTCACTATCCAACCAGCTTCGACTCTGCCAAGTTCAAGGCCCTCACAGGATGGAGCCAGATGGAAGGTTGGACCTAGAAAAGGAGAAAAACTGCTTCTATAGGTGTGTGTGTGGTTACATGTGGTGGCTCCAATTCCATATCCTCTGTGAGGCTAAGATTTCTCTGTGTGTGTGTGTGTGTGTGTGTGTGTATGGGAGAGAGAGAGAGAGAGAGAGAGAAAGGGAGCATTTTTACGTCTCTATATCCACTGAATTTTCTTTGTTTGTGCCAGTGATAACCCAGCAACCTGGAAAATCCAGCAGCCATTAGAAGTGAATCTCAGGTATTTGAGGCAAATGCTAAACTCTCTCACATCATTTCTGTCCAGCCTTTCTTTCTGTTCTTCGTTTCTGTGTCTGCTCAGCTATTGACTCCTTCTGTGTTGTGGTTAAGAGCTCCAACTCTGAGGTCACATAAACCTAGGTTCCAGTTCTGGCTTCCCCAGTTACTGTGTGACCTTGGGCAAGTTCCTTATTGTCCCTAAGCTTTAGTTTCCCTAAAAATAAATAAAATATGTTCCTATAAGTGGAGGCTCTAGTAATTACTCAGTCTTTCCCTTTTCACCCCTCAGACCAGATAACAAAATCTTGATAGTGAACTTTAACACTCTTCTTTACCAGGACACCGACTGCAGCTACTCTCTCAAGGGCTGCTTCATATACACACCTCATCCAACCTCATTCTCTAGGGCACCACGAGAAGTTTAGCCATGAGGTCAGTGCCCATCTTAGGGCAGCAGGCAGCTAATCCTCATCTCCCTTCCTCTCCCCTTTCCTTCTCACTCCATACACTGTTCCTAGTGTGGATAGAAGTTTGTTTGTTTGGTCTTTTTTTTCTACATTTATGGAACAATTTTATGTAAACTCTTCTTAATTTTAGATGCACATGAATATAATGTTACACATTTCTATCTCTAAAAAAAAAAAAACTAACAACTGAAATGGCATTAAATTGTTTTGTCCTAATGCTTATGTTTTTCTCTGGGTCTATGCGTGTGGATGGGAATGAAACAGTCCCCCAGCCTGGGACTCAATGATCTCCTGAGGTTCTTTTAGAGATATGAAAAGCAAGCTTATGACAAAATAATGAGTTCTAGCCTTACATGATGTGCAAGGTATGTGCCCAGGCTTTGTTGATAAGTCCAAGATGTTGTTGGCTGGTATTCCAAGAAAAAAGAGTGTAGTTGTCTATATTTCTTTACATTTAACCTTTTTTTAAGGATTTTTTTAATGCTAGTTTCTTTCTTGATTTCTGAGTTCAACAGTAAGGCTCCTGATTAGACATGTATATTTTGTATATCAACACTGAATGCATTTTATCATGACATTTTTCTGAACTTTAATTTTGAAACAGTTTAGATTTACAGATGTTACAAAGATAAGTTACATAGTGCAGAGATTAAGTTACAAAGATAGTACAGAGAATTCTTGCATATGTTTCACCCAGCTTCCCCTAATGTTATTACATTGCGTATTCTATTTATCAAAGCCTAATAAATCAACTTTGGTACAGCATTATTAACAAAATCACAAACTTCAATTGAATTTCACCAGTTTCCCCACTTCTGCTTTTTCTGTTCCAGGATTGAGTGGGATTCTATACTGCATTTAGTCATCATATCTCCTTAGTCTCCTCTAATCTCTGATGGGTTCTCAGTCTTTCCTTGTGTTTCATGAACTTGATGCTTTTGAAGAGCACTGGCCAGATATTTTCCAGAATGTCCCTCAATTTGAGTTTGTCTAATGTTTTCTCATGATCTGACTGGAGTTGTGGAGTTTTTAGAATACCACAGAGATGAAGTGTCCTTCTCATTGCATCATATCAAGGATACATGATATCAGCATGTACTAATCAACTTATTACTGGTGATCACTTGGTTACAGTGGTGTCTGCCAGGTTTCTACACTGTAAAATTACTATTTTTTTTCCATTTCCATACTGTATTCATTAGAAGCTACTTTCTAAGTCCAGTCAACACTCAAGATCTCAGGAAATAAATGACACCTTTTGGAGGGAGGAGTATTAAAGAATTTGTGGACATATGTTAAAACCACTAAAGCATTTAATAAATATTTGGGGGGAGATATGGTGAGGCTGTGCAACTATTCTGTTTCTCCTTAAAGTTTCACCCACTAATTTTAGCACACATCCTTGAATCTTGCCCACAGTAGTTATTACTCTGGTGTTCAAATAGTGATTTTTCTATTGCCCTCATTCCTTCTATATTTATTATTTGGAATTTTGGAATTTTTCTGTAAGGAAGAGTTTTCCCTTCTCCATTTATTTATTCAATTATTTATTTATATCGGTATGAATTAATAGATACTTATTTTATTCTTTGAGTTATAATCCAATACTATTGTTATTAATTTTATTGCTCAAATTCCTCCAAGTTTGGTCAATGAAGCTCTTTTTATTTCTGTATCATTTATATCTATCTATCTATCTATCTATCTATCTAACAACTATGTGAGTTTATGCTGATATCTTTGACTCATTCAACTCCACAGGGTTCATTCTAGCCTTTCCTCCCTTACTTATTTGTAATTTACTTTCTCCGACAATGAGAAACATGATTTCCATTATCTACAATTTACTTACTTCTGTTCAACCCTAGTATACTTGTAATGCAGTATTGGAATTGCTAAACTGTACTCTTGTGTGACACACATTTACCAAGTAAAATATATCAGTGTTTTCATCAGTTCTTTTTGTCTTTAGTCTTACAGTTTCCAGTAAAAACACTCTTCTCCCAGATGGGTCAGCTCTTCTCCTATCCCCATGCAGCTGAGTCATTTATTTTTCATACATTCTTTCCCCTGCTCTAATGCCTTCTGGTAAAATAATAAACATTTTTAAGCAATAAAGAATATTAGGAATCAACTTGTCCAAAATTTTTCTATTTTATAATTTTTTTTGTATTTTTAAAATTTATAAAATACACACACATTTTTGTTTAATGGTAGAGAAAGGTATAACGTGAAAACAATTCTCCCTCAGTTGTTTGTATTGTGTGAATATGTAAGGGTTTGACTATTTCTGTAGTTCTTTTTATCTCCATTGGTATGTCCATATCTGGCCTAGTAGTTAATAATGGTTCCAAGCCCCACTCTCAGAGTTAATTGGTATTGACTCTTTTATTTCACATATCAGAGTTTAAGGTCACACAAGTTTTGTTATGACAAACCGAGCTGGATCTCAGACTCAAGACTACCAGATCATTTTTCTTTCTACTTCCTGGTGTTTTTGTTCAAAGGCATGTACTCAGATCAATCTGCAACCCAAATATAGATGAGTGTGAAATGGACAACTTGTAAAACACCCATGAGGTGGTAAGTAGACCGTTTTGACCTCAGCTGCGGTAGCTGTGGATAAAGGGGCAGTCATGTGTTGGGGGAGTATGATTTTTATCTTCCGTGTTATGCCATGAAGGGCTATAAAAAACCTTTCCACTCTGGCCGCAGCAGGGGTTTAGTAGGAATTCATAGAGCAGCTCACAGACAGAAGGCACCAGCAAGGATTTTCTCATGGAAGTCCCTGTTTTGCAAAGATCGGAGCAGTAGCAATTAGGAGCACAATATGCTAGAACAATAAAAGAACCATTGATAAAATCTGTGCCCTTGAAACTGAACTTTGACGAGCAGGACCGGAATAGAGCATCACCCTAGTGCCTCTTGGATGAAGCCTACACCAGCATCTAGAGGAGAGGCGCTGCTGCAACTCTAAAGCTATGCTATGATTATAGCTGTGAGTACTTGAAATATGGCACAGACATTTAAACTAGCATTATTTCCATTGCACAATTTAGTTTTTGTGGACTAATCCTTTTATCATTTGAATAAAATGAACTCCTTCATGTACTGCTAAAGACAGATGCCTGAACTGGGTGGAACTCAGGTAACACACGTAGTTGCAGCCCTGGTTTGGGCCCAGTGTGAGCAAACGAGGAGAACATTCCCAGCACAGAATGGTGCCCAAACAGGCCCCAGTTCTATGAAGACATGCCACTCCTTATATGTAAGAGAAAAATAAAAACCATAGCAGCAAAATCTGGGCATCCTCACAAGTGTAGCAATATATGCATCTTTTGGGGTTAACAAACTAGTTAGTTATGTTTTGAAATTAACCATACATCCCACAGGACATTCTTAAATATTCTAAAGGTTGTTTGAGGGATGGTTAAGATAAATTATTTCCCTTCCATGTTTTCAGATACCCTAGGTCTTCTTTTTTTTTTTTTTTTTTTGGTGGTACGCGGGCCTCTCACTGCTGTGGCCTCTCCCGTTGTGGAACACAGGCTCCGGATGCGCAGGCTCAGTGGCCATGGCTCACGGGCCCAGCTGCTCCGCGGCACGTGGGATCTTCCCAGACCGGGGCACGAACCCGTGTCCCCTGCATCGGCAGGCGGACTCTCAACCACTGCGCCACCAGGGAAGCCCCCTAGGTCTTCTTAAGATAAATTATTTCCCTTTGCTATTTTTAGAAACTCCAGGGCTTTCTCAGGACATAATGGTCTTAACACTGGAACAAATTCCAGGGATGTTAACTTCTCTTTGAACCTGAATTTACCTTAAGTTATTGCCCTTAAAAAAGAATTAGCTTGTTTGTTTGTTTATTCATTCATTCATTTAGTTGGAGTTATAATTTATAGACCATAAAAGACACAGATCTTAAGTGTTCAGTTTGATGTTTTGACATCTGTAAACACCCATGAAACCCTGACCCCAAACAAAATATAGAACACTTTAATCACCCCGGAAAGTTCTGGTCGATTTTACCCCACTTCCAAATGCAACCATTTTCTGACTTCTATGATACGTTTATAGTATTTTGCCTGTTCTTGCACTTCATATTCATTGAATCAAGTAGCGTGTGTGTGCGTGTGTGCACATGCGTGTGTGCATGTATCTTCTTTCAGTTTCTGAGATTCATCCATGTTGCTGTACTTGTCAGTAGTTCTTCATTTTTGTTGTTGAGTAGTGTTCTAGTGTATGGCTATATCACAGCCTATTAACTCATTCTCTTGTTGATGGACACGAGGGTTTCCAGTTTAAGGCTGTTATGAATAAGGCTGCTACGGATGTTCTCGAATGTCTTTAAATTTTCTCTTTTTAAAAAACTTCTTTTTAAAAAATAATTTCAACCTTACCAAAAGTAGCAAAAACTGAAGTTGCACAAAACACTTATATACGCTTTATCCAGATTTATCTATTGTAACTATTTAAACTTTGCTTTATCATTTGTGTGTGTGTGTGTGTGTGTGTGTGTGTTTTCCCTGAACAATTTGAAGGTCCTTTGCTCCAAAATTATGGCCTTTTACTCCTAAAAAGTTCAGTCCATACTTCCTTAGAATGTGGATCTTCTCTAATATAGTCACAGTATAGTTACCAATTTCAGTGACTTTAACATCAGTGTAATACTCTAATCTAGCAATTGTATTCCAATTTTGTCAATTATTGACCCAATAATGTCCTTAACAAAGTCCCCTACTCCCCCAATAAAAAAAATCCAGTTTAGGATCAGCTATTGCTTTTAACTGTCACCTCTCTTTAGCCTCCTTTAATCTGGAATATTTCTAAAGCCTTTTTTTCTCTTTATAACATTACATTTTTGACAAATTGGTACCACCCTCTCCTTAAAAAAAAGTGTTCCTCATTTCAGGTTGTTCTGATGTTTCCTCAGAATTAGATTTATATTATGCAGTCTAGACCAGAATACTGCATGGGAGATGCTATATCTTTCTCAGGGTAGCACAGTTAGAGGCATGAACTGTCCATCTGTCCCCCACTGGTGATGTTAATTTGGATTGCCCTGTCAAGATGTTGTCTAATTTATTCAGTGTAAAATTACTATTTTCCTCTCTGTTGTAAATCATAGGTGGACTATGCAGAGATAATTTAGAATCAAGAAAATATCCTACTCCTTATGAAAATTTCCTCCTAGAGTTAGCATCATTGGTGATTCTTACCTGATACAATCTTTACTGTGATTGTTGCAAGATGATCATTTTCCAACTTGCTTACTCTTCCACATTTACCAGTTGGCCCTCAACATTCAACTGTAATCAAGAGCTCTTTCCTCTGCACTATTATTTATTTATTTATTATAGGTACAAACTCATTAATTTCTATTTTTTCAATGGTTTACAATTCATTACTCTACATATTTTGACACACAAATTATCCCAGATTTGGCTAAGAAAAGTCTCTTCAAGATGGCGGTTGTGTTCTTGTGACATTCTTTCCCTCATGATTTTTTAAATCACTTTCTTATTTTCTGGTATAACTAGATGTTTCAGGTTCATCTAACATCTACTTTGCTCCATTCCTGGTATTAGCCATTTCTTTGAGGAGCCCTGGTTCGTCTTAGTGAAGAATGGTATTAAAGACCAAGACCTAAGTACTAGGTATGATCATTGCTGCCAGTATCTTTGCTTCTTGGTCCTTTCAGTGGACAGAATTAAATACCTATACCTACATACTTACACACATGCACTGATATATGCACACACACCCCATATGCATATTTTATAAATCATAAATTCATACCTGAGATCTCCAGTTCCAATCCATGCCCTTAGGGTTCTTTTTTGTCTTCTTCTATTCCGTATTTGTATGTCCTTTCTTCCTCTGTGAGATCTCCAGCTCCCAGGAACATCAGTACATTTGTTCAATCCTGTAATATATTCTAAAATAGCTTCAGTATTTTCCCATACTACTACAATAAACAAATCTCTAAAATGAGCTCAGGATTCACTTGTAATTCTTTCCTAGCCCCCACCCTGTCCAAGACTCAGGGTGTGTAGTCAAATATTTGTTCATAAGTATCTAGGCTCCTTCTTTCCTTGGCTCTTTCCTTCCTTTTTCTTCCCTCAGTGTGGTTATGGTATTCATTTGAAGTACAATTAGATTCATTTGTTTTATTTTGCTTTAAGTTTTTGATTTTCTCCCCATTCTTAGTGGTTGAATTTAATTTTTGAATATGTAGAACATAAACATGCTTTCAAGTATCAAAATTATGCAAAAGGGTATCCTCAGAGAAGGGATACTCTCTTCACATTCCTTCCACCCTATTTCCTCCTGTCCTTGTATGCCACCACTTTCACTGTTACCTGGTTTCTCCTTCAGTGTTTCTTTTTGTAAGGATAAGCAAAAATGGGCTTCCCTGGTGGCGCAGTAGTTGAGAATCTGCCTGCCAATGCAGGGTACACAGGTTTGAGCCCTGGTCCGGCAAGATCCCACACGCCGCGGAGCAAATAAGCCCGTGCGCCACAACTACTGAGCCTGCACTCTAGAACCCACGAGCCACAACTACTGAGCCCGCGTGCCACAACTACTGAAGCCCGTGCGCCTAGAGCCCGTGCTCCGCAACAAGAGAAGTCACTGCAATGAGAAGCCTGCTCACCGCAACGAAGAGTAGCCCCCGCTCACCACAGCCAGAGAAAGCCAGTGCGCAGCAACGAAGACCCAACGCAGCCAAAAATAAATAAATTAAAGGAAAAAAAAGATAAGCAAAAAAAGTATGTATCCTTGTTTTCCCTTTTTTCGTACATAAAATATAATATCCTATGTAAGCCCTTCTGCTTTTTCTAAACTTAGTCATACCTCCTAAAATTACTCCATTTCAATTCACAGAGATCTTCTCTATTATTTTTTTTAAAGCTGCATAGAATTTCTTTGTGTGCCTGTATCAGAGATTCTTCAATCAATGTCGTATGCTTGAATCTTTGGCTGGTTTCCATTATTTTGCAATTTCAAATAATGCTGCAAGAAAGAATTTTGTGCACATGGATTTTTGTATTTCTGGAAGTGGATCCACTTCCTTGGGCATTTAAGTTCCTAGAAGTAGGATTTCTGGGCAAGGGGTAAATGCATGTATAATTTTGTGTTTGTATTTGTATTGCCCAACTTCCCTCATTTTTTTTTTTTCCATTCCCACGGTGATGTATGAAGGTGTCTGTTTTCCTCATATTATTGCCAGAGGGTAACTTGATAAGCTTTTGAATTCTTGCCAATGTTATTGGTAAGAAATTTACTTCCATTAATTTCTCTTATTAAACATCTTTCAATATGTTTAAAGGCCATTTTTTATACCTCTTTTTGTAAATTGTCTGTGTTTTGTCATTTGCCCATTTTTCTATAGGCTTTCTTTCTTTCAGGTTTTATACATTATTTATAAATTAGGGATATTATCCCATCAACTGGAACGTAGGTTGCAAATATTTTCTTCTAGTTTATCATCTGTCTTTTGACTTTACTTATGCTGTTTTTTGGACATATCAAAATTTTAAAATTTTTAGTCCTTATATTTATCAATCTTTTTCTTTTACTGCATCTGGATTTTTAATTATAGTTAGAAAGACTTTTCTGATATCTGTGTTATAGAGGAATTCACTCATGTTTTCTTGCAGTACTTCTGTAATTTATTTATTTATTTATTTGTTTTTATTTAATTTATTTTTTTAGTGGTACGTGGGCCTCCCACTGCCGCATCCTCTCCCGTTGCGGAGCACAGGCTCCAGTCGCGCAGGCTCAGCGGCCACGGCTCACGAGCCCAGCCGCTCCGTGGCATGCGGGATCCTCCCAGACCTGGGCACGAACCTGCGTCCCCTGCATCGGCAGGCAGACTCCCAACCACTGAGCCACCAGGTAAGCCCTGTAATTTATTTTTTACATTTAGATATCTGATCCATTTGGAGTTTATTCTGGTGTATGGTGTGAGAAATGGACTTAAATTTATCTTTTCTCAAATGGTTATCCAGTTGTCTCAACACCATTTATTAAAAAATAATTATATTTGCCCAGTGATGAGAGATAACACATTTATCATATGCTAGACTGTTATATGCAGTTGGCTCCATTTCTGGATTTTCTATACTATTCCATTGGTCTATCTATTCATGTGTCAATACCACACTTTTAATTATAGAGTCATTATAGTGTATTTTAATATCTGAAAGGGTTAAACGCTTTCTTGTCAGATATTCTTGCATGTTTATTTTCCCATATGAACTTTGGGATTAACTTATCTACTTCCAAACAAAGCTCGTTGGGATTTTTCTTGAAATTGCAGTGTTTACTAAGGGAGAACTCACATATGGATGATGTTGAAACATCCTAACCAAGAATGGGGATGTCTTTCTATTTGTTCAAAACTACTATTGTGTCTTTTGGGAATGTTTTATAATTTTCTTCATATCGGTTTCGAACATTTATTACTAGGTTTATTCTGAAATATTTTTTCTTTTTTGTTGCTATTGTAAATGGGGTTTTCTCATCCATTATATCTTCTAACTGGTTGTTATTTGTGTATATGAATGTTATTGATTCTTGCATGGTAAATTTATATCTTGCTACCTTTTGTAATTCTTTTTTTGTTTGAGATAAATTTACCATTGATTCTCTAGGGCAGAAGTCAGCAAACATTTTATGTAAAGGACCAGAGAGTAAATATGTTAGACCCGATGGTCTAAAGGTCTCTGATGCAACTACTCAACCCTGCCATTGTAGTGCAAAAGCAGCCATAGACAAGTCACAAATGAGTAGACATAGCTGTGTTCCACTAAAACTTTATTTAAAACACAGATGAGGGGATGAATTTCACCTGTGGTCCATAGTTTGCTGACCCCTATTCTAGGGTTTTCCAGGTATATCACCATCTTATCTGCAAATAGATAGATTTACTTCTTATTTTCTTCTGCCTCATTGTTTCTAGTAGTCTAATTACACTGGATAGTAACTCCAGAGAATGTTAAATAATAGTGGAGATAGCAGGCAACTGTTGCTCCTGACTTTAGTGAGAATGCTGCTAGAGTTTCCTCATTTAGGAGCTGACTTTAGGAGTAAGGTTCATATATTTTGTCATGATGAAAAAAATATCCATTCATTCTTGTAGCACAAATGAAACTATGAACAAAACTGCTCCAAGATGCTATCAGGGATATTAGGAAACAATTAATTGAGACCAAGAGAATAGAATAAATAGATCATAAGATGAAAATAAACAAAAATTTTAAACAAAACTATCAAAACCTTCTTAATGGTCACGGATTGGTAATCAAGTCAACTTTCCTATGTATAGCTTTCTTTAAAAAGATATATTTAATTGGCAATTTCTTAATTTGTTTAATGAATCTCATTATTTATTTTCTAATAATCCTGCTTTGATTATTAAAACCTCAAGTTAACAACTTTAAACAGAAATATTTGAATTCAAGTGGGTACCAACATTTATACACTACTGTGAATGGGTCTGTCTTCCTGTAACTATATTACAGAGGAAGGAACTGGGAAGAATATAGAAACAAAAAATAGAATTGGGAAAATTATACTGATTTTGTCACTAATTAGTCACAGAACATTGGCCAAGTCACTTCACCTCTCCTTAACTCAGTTTCTTCATCTGTAAATAAGGCCATGGGTCTAGATGTAAAGGTCCATTTATCTGTCAATGGACATTTAGGTTGCTTCCATGTCTTGCTATTGTAAATAGTGATGCAGTGAACATTGGCGTGCTTTTTGAATTATGGTGTTCTCTGGATATATGCCCAGGAGTGGGATTGCAGGATCATATGGTAGCTCTACTTTTAGTTTTTTAAAAACTAAATGCCCATTGACAAATGAATGGATAAAGAAGATGTGGTATATATACACAATGGAATGTTACTCAGCCATAAAAAGAATGAAATTATATAATTTGCAGCAACATGGATGGACCTAGAGATTATCATATTAGGTGAAGTAAGACAGACAGACAGAGAAAGACAAATATCATATGATATCATTTATATGTGGACTCTAAAAAAAGTGATACAAATGAACTTATATACAAAACAAATAGACCCACAGACATAGAAAACAAACTTATGGTTACCAAAGGGGAAAGAAGGGAGAGGGATAAATTAGGAGTTTGGGATTAACATACACATACTACTATATATAAAATAGATAATCAACAAGGACCTACTGTATAGCACAGGGAACTCTACTCAATATTCTGTAATAACCTATAAGGGAAAAGAATCTGAAAAAGAATAGATATAGATACATGTATAACTGAACCACTTGCTATACACCTGAAACTAGTACAACATTGTATATCAGCTATACTTCAATTTTAAAAAAGCATTAGCATCAAAAAAAGGTCCATTGTAGCTTTAGAATCTTCTGCTCATGCTTACCTTTTTATAGCTTTCCCCCTCATAGTTATCATTATGATTTAAATAATCATCTTCTTGAACCTGTTTCACAAAGTAGGACCCAAGTAAATATAGGAATAGACATGAAGGCATAAAGTAAATAAAGTAAACTAAGTCAGTTGAATAAAGTAAAATACCTACATGTTGGTGGTATTTTTCTTTTTAATCAGTGCTAATTTTTAGGCTTTAAAAATTGTTCCACACAATCAAGGATCATGAGCACACAATCAAGGATTATTAGACATCCAAGGAAAATCTCCTATGTGGAAGATAAAGGCATGATAGAAATAACAACTTGGGGAATTCCCTGGTGGTGCAGTGGTTAAGAGTCTGCCTACCAAAGCAGGGGACATGGGTTCAAGCCCTGGTCCAGGAAGATCCCACATGCCGCGGAGCAACTAAGCCCATGCGTCACAACTACGGAGCCTGGACTCTAGAGCCTGCAAGCCACAACTACTGTGCCTGCGTGCCACAACTACTGAAGCCCGCGTGCCTAGAGCCTGTGCTCCACAACAAGAGAAGCCACTGCAGTGAGAAGCCCGCGCACCGCAATGAAGAGTAGCCCCCGCTTGCCGCAACTAGAGAAAAGCCGGCAGGAGCAACGAAGACCCCATGCAGCCAAAAATAAATAAATTAAATAAATTAATTTTTAAAAAAAGAAATAATAACTTGGAGAAAACAGAGTGTGCAGAGAGAAGACAACTTAAAAATAACTATCATTCGGGCTTCCCTGGTGGCGCAGTGGTTGGGAGTCTGCTTGCCGATGCGGGGGACACGGGTTTGTGTCCCGGTCCGGGAGGATCCCACGTGCCGCAGAGCGGCTAGGCCCGTGAGCCATGGCCACTGAGCCTGCGTGTCCGGAGCCTGTGCTCTGCGGCTGGAGAGGCCACAGCAGTGAGAGGCCCGCATACCACAAAACAAAAACAAAAACAACTATCATTCATAGTCTCAGAGAGATAAGAAATGATACCACAACCATCATGTAAGAATAAGAGTCTATAAAAGGAACATTCAGAGAACAGAGAACTTTTCACCATACTAATTCCATTCATATTATTCTGCTCCTTTTTGAAACTTCTAAGGCATTTTTGCCTATGCTCATTTTTACATTAAATAAGTCACCTTACAGTTTTAAAGGTTTTATGTTTCAGTCCTTTTCCCCTAAAGATCACTGATAGATCTTTGAAACATTTTATGAATAGGCAATTGAGAAAACAGAGGATGAATTAATTTAGATCTACAATTTTATTATAAGCCAATTTACATTTTTCTTATCTAACAATTTATCACTACAGTATGCAGCTACACAGTTGACCGTTGAACAATGTGGGAGTTAGGGGCACTGACCCCCCTGCCCAGATGAAAATCAGTGCTGCTTTCTCTGCCTCAAAAACAAAGGAATTCCACAGCTAGCCGGGAGGGAGTCCGGGAAAACGCTGGAACTGCCGAAGAGGCAAGAGACTTTTTCTTCCCTCTCGGTTTCCCGGTGTGCGAGGAGAGGGGATTAAGAGCGCTGCTTAAAGGAGCTCCACAGACGGACGCGAGCCGCGGCTGAAAGCGCAGAGACCAGAGACGGGCGTGGGACGCTGGGGCTGCTGCCGCCGCCGCCAAGAGGCCTGTGTGCGAGTGCAGGTCACTGTCCACGCCGCCCTTCCGGGAGCCTGTGCAGCCCGTCACTGCTGGGGTCCCGGGATCCAGGGACGGCTTCCCTGGGAGAACGCACAGCGCGCCTTGGGCTGGTGCAACGTCACGCCGGCCTCTGCCGCTGCAGGCTCCACCCTCACTCCGTGCCCCTCCCTCCCCCCCGGCCTGAGTGAGCCAGTCCCCGAAGTGGCTGCTGCTTTAACCCTGTCCTGTCTGAGCGAAGAACAGACGCCCTCCGGCGACCTACATTCAGAGGTGGGGCCAAATCCAAAGCTGAGACCCGGGAGCTGTGAGAACAAAGAAGAGAAAGGGAAATCTCTCCCAGCAGCCTCAGAAGCAGCGGATTAAAGCTCCACAATCAACTTGATGTACCCTGCATCTGTGGAATACATAAATAGACAACAAATCATCCCAAATTGAGGAGCCAGGAGTCAGTGCTGTGCCTCTGAGGTGGGAGAGCCAACTTCAGGACACTGGTCCACAAGAGACCTCCCAGCTCCACATAATATCAAATGGCGAAAATCTTCCAGAGATCTCCATCTCAACACCAACACCCAGCTTCACTCAACGACCAGCAAGCTACAGTGCTGGACACCCTATGACAAACAACTAGCAAGACAGGAACACAATGCCACCATCAGCAGAGAGGCTGCCTAAAATCATAAAAAGTCCACAGACACCCCAAAACACACCACCAGACGTGGACCTGCCCACCAGAAAGACAAGATCCAGCCTCATCCACCAGAACACAGGCACTAGTCCCCTCCACCAGGAAGCTTACACAACCCACTAAACCAACCTTAGCCACTGGGGACAGACACCAAAAACAACGGGAACTACGAACCTGCAGCCTGCAAAAAGGAGACCCCAAACACAGTAACATTAGCAAAATGAGAAGACAGAAAAACACACAGCAGGAGAAGGAGCAAGATAAAAACCCACCAGACCTAACAAATGAAGAGGTAATAGGCAGTCTACCTGAAAAAGAATTCAGAATAATGATAGTAAAGATGATCTAAGATTCTATTTCCAAGATCCAAAATCTTGGAAATAGAATAGACAGAATGCAAGAACAGTTAACAAGGACCTAGAAGAACTAAAGATGAATCAAGCATCGATTAAAAACACAATAAATGAAATGAAAAATACTCTAGATAGAATCAATAGCAGAATAACTGAGGCAGAAGAACGGATAAGTGAGGTGGAAGATAAAATAGTGGAAATAACTGCTGCAGAGCAAAATAAAGAAAAAAGAATGAAAAGAACAGAGGACAGTCTCAGAGACCTCTGGGACAACATTAAACACACCAACATTCGAATTATAGGGGTTCCAGAAGAAGAAGAGAAAAAGAAAGGGACTGAGAAAATATTTGAAGAGATTATAGTTGAAAACTTCCCTAATATGGGAAAGGAAATAGTTAAACAAATCCAGGAGGCACAGAGAGTCCCATACAGAATAAATCCAAGGAGAAATACGCCAAGACACATATTAATCAAACTGTCAAAAATTAAACACAAAGAAATCATATTAAAAGCAGCAAGGGAAAAACAACAAAAAACACAAAAGGGAATCCCCATCAGGATAACAGCTGATCTCTCAGCAGAAACTCTACAAGCCAGAAGGGAGTGGCAGGACATAATTAAAGTGATGAAGGAGAAAAACCTGCAACCAAGATTGCTCTACCCAGCAAGGATCTCATTCAGATTTGATGGAGAAATTAAAAAGTTTACAGACAAGCAAAAGCTGAGAGAGTTCAGCACCACCAAACCAGCTTTACAACAAATGCTAAAGGAACTTCTCTAGGCAAGAAACACAACAGAAGGAAAAGACCTACAATAACGAACCCAAAACAATTAAGAAAATGGGAATAGGAACATACATATCGATAATTACCTTAAATGTAAATGGACTAAATGCTCCCACCAAAAGACACAGATTGGCTGAATGGATACAAAAACAAGACCCATATATATGCTGTCTACAAGAGACCCACTTCAGACTTAGAGACACATACAGATTGAAAGTAAGGGGATGGAAAAAGATATACCATGCAAATGGAAACCAAAAGAAAGCTGGAGTAGCAATTCTCATATCAGACAAAATAGACTTTAAAATAAAGACTACTAGAAGAGACAAAGAAGGACACTACATAATGATCAAGGGATCGATCCAAGAAGAAGATATAACAATTGTAAATATTTATGCACCCAACATAGGAGCACCTCAATACATAAGGCAAATACTAACAGCCATAAAAGGAGAAATTGACAGTAACACAATCATAGTAGGGGACTTTAACACCCCACTTTCACCAATGGACAGATCATCCAAAATGAAAATAAATAAGGAAACACAAGCTTTAAATGATACATTAAACAAGATGGACTTAATTGACATTTATAGGATATTCCATCCAAAAACAACAGAATACACATTTTTCTTAAGTGCTCATGGAACATTCTCCAGGATAGATCATATCATGGGTCACAAATCAAGCCTTGGTAAATTTAAGAAAATTGAAATTGTATCAAGTATCTTTTCCGACCACAATGCTATGAGACTAGATATCAATTACAGGAAAAGAGCTGTAAAAAATACAAACACATGGAGGCTAATCAATACACTACTTAATAACGAAGTGATCACTGAAGAAATCAAAAAGGAAATTAAAAAATACCTAGAAACAAATGACAATGGAGACACGACGACCCAAAACCTATGGGATGCAGCAAAAGCAGTTCTAAGAGGGAAGTTTATAGCAATACAATCCCACCTTAAGAAACCGGAAACATCTCAAATAAACAACCTAACCTTGCACCTAAAGCAATTAGAGAAAGAAGAACAAAAACATCCCAAAGTTAGCAGAAGGAAAGAAATCATAAAAATCAGATCAGAAATAAATGAAAAAGAAATGAAGGAAACGATAGCAAAGATCAATAAAACTAAAGGCTGGTTCTTTGAGAAGATAAACAAAATTGATAAACCATTAGCCAGACTCATCAAGAAAATAAGGGAGAAGACTCAAATCAATAGAATTAGAAATGAAAAAGGAGAAGTAACAACTGTCACTGCAGAAATACAAAAGATCATGAGAGATTACTATAAGCAACTCTATGCCAATAAAATCGACAATCTGGAAGAAATGGACAAATTCTTAGAAATGCACAACCTGCCAAGACTGAATCAGGAAGAAATAGAAAATATGAACAGACCAATCACAAGCACTGAAATTGAAACTGTGATTAAAAATCTTCCAACAAACAAAAGCCCAGGACCAGATGGCTTCACAGGCGAATTCTATCAAGCATTTAGAGAAGAGCTAACACCTATCCTTCTGAAACTCTTCCAAAATATAGCAGAGGGAGGAACACTCCCAAACTCATTCTTTGAGGCCACCATCACCTTGATACCAAAACCAGACAAGGATGTCACAAAGAAAGAAAACTACAGGCCAATATCACTGATGAACATAGATGCAAAAATCCTCAACAAAATACTAGCAAACAGAATCCAACACCACATTAAAAGGATCATACACCATGATCAAATGGGGTTTATTCCAGGAATGCAAGGATTCTTCAATATACGCAAATCAATCAACGTGATACACCATATTAACAAATTGAAGGAGAAAAACCATATGATCATTTCAATAGATGCAGAGAAAGCTTTCGACAAAATTCAACACCCATTTATGATAGAAACCCTGCAGAAAGTAGGCATAGAGGGAACTTTCCTCAACATAATAAAGGCCATATATGACAAACCCACAGCCAACATAGTCCTCAATGGTGAAAAACAGAAACCATTTCCACTAAGATCAGGAACAAGACAAGGTTGCCCACTCTCACCACTCTTATTCAACCTAGTTTTGGAAGTTTTAGCCACAGCAATCAGAGAAGAAAAGGAAATAAAAGGAATCCAAATCGGAAAAGAAGAAGTAAAGCTGTCACTGTTTGCAGATGACATGATACTATACATAGAGAATCCTAAAGATGCTACCAGAAAACTACTAGAGCTAATCAATGAATTTGGTAAAGTAGCAGGATACAAAATTAATGCACAGAAATCTCTGGCATTCCTATATACTAATGATGAAAAATCTGAAAGTGAAATCAAGAAAACATTCCCATTTACCATTGCCACAAAAAGAATAAAATATCTAGGAATAAACCTACCTAAGGAGACAAAAGACCTGTTTGCAGAAAATTATAAGACACTGATGAAACAAATTAAAGATGATACAAATAGATGGAGAGATGTACCATGTTCTTGGATTGGAAGAATCAGTATTGTGGAAATGACTCTACTACCCAAAGCAATCTACAGATTCAATGCAATCCCTATCAAACTACCACTGGCATTTTTCACAGAACTAGAACAAAAAATTTCACAATTTGTATGGAAACACAAAAGACCCCAAGTAGCCAAAGCAATCTTGAGAACGAAAAACGGAGCTGGAGGAATCAGGCTCCCTGACTTCAGACTATACTACAAAGCTACAGTAATGAATACAGTATGGTACTGGCACAAAAACAGAAAGATAGATCAATGGAACAGGATAGAATGCCCAGAGATAAACCCACGGACATATGGTCAACTTATCTTTGATAAAGGAGGCAGGAATGTACAGTGGAGAAAGGACAGCCTCTTCAATAAGTGGTGCTGGGAAAACTGGACAGGGACATGTAAAAGTATGAGATTAGATCACTCCCTAACACCATACACAAAAATAAGCTCAAAATGGATTAAAGACCTAAATGTAAGGTCAGACACTATCAAACTCTTCGAGGAAAACATAGGAAGAACACTCTATGACATAAATCACAGCAAGATCCTTTTGGACCCACCTCCTAGAGAAATGGAAATAAAGACAAAAATAAACACATGGGACCTAATGAAACTTAAAAGCTTTTGCACAGCAAAGGAAACCATAAACAAGACCAAAAGACAACCCTCAGAATGGGAGAAAATATTTGCAAATGAAGCAACTGACAAAGGATTAATCTCCAAAATTTATAAGCAGCTCATGCAGCTCAATAACAAAAAAAACAAACAACCCAATCCAAAAATGGGCAGAAGACCTAAATAGACATTTCTCCACAGAAGATATACAGACTGCCAACAAACACATGAAAGGATGCTCAACATCATTAATCATTAGAGAAATGCAAATCAAAACTACAATGAGATATCATCTCACACCAGTCAGAATGGCCATCATCAAGAAATCTAGAAACAATAAATGCTGGAGAGGGTGTGGAGAAAAGGGAACACTCTTGCACTGCTGGTGGGAATGTGAATTGGTACAGCCACTATGGAGAACGGTATGGAGGTTCCTTAAAAAACTACAAATAGAACTACCATATGACCCAGCAATCCCACTACTGGGCATATACCCTGAGAAAACCATAATTCAAAAAGAGACATGTACCAAAATGTTCATTGCAGCTCTATTCACAATAGCCCGGAGCTGGAAACAACCTAAGTGTCCATCATCGGATGAATGGATAAAGAAGATGTGGCACATATATACAATGGAATATACTCAGCCATAAAAAGAAACGAAACTGAGCTATTTGTAATGAGGTGGATAGACCTAGAGTCTGTCATACAGAGTGAAGTTAGTCAGAAAGAGAAAGACAAATACCGTATGCTAACACATATATACGGAATTTAAAAAAAAAAATGTCATGAAGAACCTAGGGGCAAAACGGGAATAAAGACACAGACCTACTTGAGAATGGACTTGAGGATATGGGGAGGGGGAAGGGTAAGCTGTGACAAAGCGAAAGAGAGGCATGGACATATATACACTACCAAACGTAAGGTAGATAGATAGTGGGAAGCAGCCGCAGAGCACAGGGAGATCAGCTCGGTGCTTTGTGACCGCCTGGAGGGGTGGGAGGGAGGGAGATGCATGAGGGAAGGGATGTGGGAACAGATGTATATGTATGACTGATTCACTTTGTTATAAAGCAGAAACTAATTAAAAAAATAAATAAATAAACTTAAAAAAAAACAATTTAATGAATAAAACAAAACAAAAATAAATAAATAAAATGTTAAAAAAAAAAATCTAGAAACAATAAATGCTGGAGAGGGTGTGGAAAAAAGGGAACACTCTTGCACTGCTGGTGGGAATGTGAATTGGTACAGCCACTATGGAGAACAGTATGGAGGTTCCTTAAAAAACTAAAAATAGTTCTACCATATGACCCAGCAATCCCACTACTGGGCATATACCCTGAGAAAACCATAATTCAAAAACAGTCATGTACCAAAATGTTCATAGCAGCCCTATTTACAATAGCCCAGAGATGGAAACAACCTAGGTGTCCATCATCGGATGAATGGATAAAGAAGATGTGGCACATATATACAATGGAATATTACTCAGCCATAAAAAGAAATGAAATTCAGCTATTTGTAATGAGGTGAATGGACCTAGAGTCTGTCATACAGAGTGAAGTAAGTCAGAAAGAGAAAGACAAATACTGTATGCTGACACATATATATGGATTTTAAGAAAAAAAATGTCATGAAGAACATAGGGGTAAGACAGGAATAAAGACAGAGACCTACTAGAGAATAGACTTGAGGATATGGGGAGGGGGAAGGGTAAGCTGTGACAAAACGAAAGATCGGCATGGACATATATACGCTACCAAACATAAGGTAGATAGCTAGTGGGAAGCAGCCGCATAGCACAGGGAGATCATCTCGGTGCTTTGTGACCGCCTGGAGGGGTGGGATAGGGAGGGTGGGAGGGAGATGCAAAAGGGCGGGTATATGGGAACATATGTATATGTATAACTGATTAAATTTGTTATAAAGCAGAAAAAATAAAAAATTAAAATTAAAATTAAAAAAAATAAAAATAGGGCTTCCCTGGTGGCGCAGTGGTTGAGAGTCTGCCTGCTAATGCAGGGGACACGGGTTCGAGCCCTGGTCTGGGAGGATCCCACATGCCGCGGAGCAACTAGGCCCGTGAGCCACGGCTACTGAGCCTGCGCGTCTGGAGCCTGTGCTCCGCAACAAGAGGCCGCGATAGTGAGAGGCCCGCGCACCGCGATGAAGAGTGGCCCCCGCTTGCCACAACTAGAGAAAGCCCTCACACAGAAATGAAGACGCAACACAGCAAAAATAAATAAATTAATTAATAAAAACTCCTACCCCCAACATCTTCTTTAAAAAAAAATAAAAATAAAAAAAAAATAAAAATAAAAAAATGAAAAATAAAAAAATGAAAAAAACAAAAAACAAAACAAACAAACAAACAAAAAACAAAGGAATTGATCAATGACTCACCTGAGATGAAAGGTGAAACAGTTTGGATAGAATCAGGACTCAAACCCTACTTCTTTTGATTCCATATATTGTGACCCCTTATCGAAGATAAACTTTCCCCCAAACTTGTTAATTTAAAGACCTGCAAAATGAAAATACAGGTATATATTTACTGAGAAAAATTTGTATGAAAGTGGACCTACTCAGTTCAAACCCATGTTGCTCAAGTGTCAACTATATTGGTAAAACAGTATGCATTTTCAGTTTTTTAAAAATTATATAAATGAAAATAGTAGAGACTTCATTGGCCTTTTTATAGCTTTTATATTTCATATCTTTCTGGCTTTATTATGGTTTTTCTGATACACCAAATTTTAGCAGCCTTTTAAATTTCCATTCTGGTGGATAGCACAGAGTGGTAGAGAATCCAGGAATCAGACAATGGCCAATAGTCATATAAAGAGACTGGGGAGCAGGATCCTAGGCTGGCCGTGGAATTGTGCAAAGTTCTATTCCTGTGAAGGAGGCCTGAGAAGACTCAGCATAGTGTCCAGTCCCAGCCTGGGTCAGGGCAGCACATTAGTCTTAAAAGACAGATGGTGGTATTCAGCTGAATAATGAATCAAACTTTGCTTTACTGAGGCCCAGGAGCTGTGTCTGGTTGACTGGATCCCATATACAAGTGGGTGACTGAGAATTTAGCCTGTCAGATAGGGCATCAATACTGTAACTACTATTTGAGTCAGGATTTGCTTAAAAGTGACTGGAACTGAGCATGCAAGTGTGGGGCACAGTGGACCAGACAGAGAACTGAAGTGAATGTAAATGTAAAAGTAAATACAGAAATAAATGTTATCAGAAACTTGGTGCCTTATAACTCCCTAGCCTGTGTTTGTCCTTACATTGTTAATTTCAAGAGGGTGAGGACTATCTTATTTGCTTTCAAATTTCTTGTAAGTAGGTTCCCAATACATGGGTAGCAGCATAATATCAGTTTATGTTTTCCCCCTATCGTTTTCCCTTTCCCTTTCCCATTCATGGAGCAAGCTCTATGCTTCATTGTTTCAGTTGGGCTTGGTAGGATGGCTTTATGACTTTTGATTGTCAAAGCTTAAACTGAGACTGAGGTTTGAAGAGAACAAAAAGATCTTGCCTGAGACAGGAGGAGAGAGGGGTTCTTTAGCTGCAGAGTGTACCAGGTCAGCTAAATGCTAGGTTCGAAGATACTAGCCTCATCCAAAATCTCCTGGCATGGAAGGAACTGTGCAGGCTGAGACAATGATGCTTCAGTCACAGCTAGTACAGATAGAGAACTGATAAATGAAGGGGCCTCTACAATTCCTTAGTGATGTATGAGACCCCAAAACTTTTACACCCCCAAAAGGAGGAAAGCCTGAAAAGACTAAGTTTATCTATTTGTTTTATACTTAAATTTCATTTTAAAAATATAATAAGTTCAAAAATAGTTCTGGGATAACTGGATATCCACACAAAAAAGAAGAAAATTAGACAACTTCATACCATATGCAAAAATTAACTAAAAATGGATCAAAGGTCTAAATATAAGAGCTAAAACAATAAAACACTTAGAAGAAGATATAACTTCTTCTTTATCATGAAGATAAATCTTCATGACCTTGGATTTGGCAATAGATTCTTAGATATGTCACCAAAAGCATAAGCAACAAAAGAAAAAACAGATAAACTGGACTTGGTCAAAATTAAAAACTAATGTGCATTAAGGGACATGATCAAGAAAGTGAAAAGACAACCTAAAGAATGAGAGAAACTACTTGCAAACCATATATCTGATAAAGATCTAGTATCCAGAATATATGAAGAACTCTTACAACTCAACAACAAAAACAACCCAATTTTAAAAAGGACAAAGGAGTTGAACAGACATTTCTCCAAAGAAGATACACAAGTGGCCAATAAGCACATGAATATGTACTCACCATCATTAGTCACTAGGAAAATACAAATCATTACCACATTGAGTATTCACACTCACTAGGATGGCTATAATCAAAAAACCAAACAATAACAGGTGTTGGTGAGAATGTCAAGGAATTGGAACCCTCATTCATTGCTGGTGGAAACACAAAATGGTTCAGTTGCTGTGAAAAACAGTTTGGCGGCTCCTCAAAAAATTTAAGCATAGAATTACTATATGTCTAGCAATTTTACTCCCAGGTGTACACCCAAAGGAATTGAAAACAGGTACTCAAGCAAATACTTGTACATGGATGTTCATAGCAGCACTATTCACAGTAGCCCAAAGGTAGAAAGAATCCAAATGTCCTTAGCTGACAAGTGGATAAATAAAATGTGATCTATCCATACAATGTAACATTGTTCAGTCATAAAAAGGAAGGCTACAATGTGGATGAACCTGGAAAACATTATGCTATGTAAAGGAAGCCAGACACAAAATGTCACTTATTGTATGATTTCATTTTTATGAAATATCCAGAATAGATAAATCCATAGAGAAAGAAGATTGGTGGTTGCCAGAGGCTATGGGGAGGGGACAGTGGAGAGTAACTGCTTAATGGGTATGGGGTTTTCTTTTGGGGAGATGAAAATATTTTAGATCTAGATATAGGCGGCAGTTGTATAATATTGTGAATGTACTAAATGCCACTGAATTGTTGACTTCAAAATAGTTAATTTTATGTTATGTGAATTTCACCTCATTAAATTTTTTTCTGAAATGTAATAGATGATATATTCATATGGTGAAAAATATAAAAGGTACAAATTTATTCAGTGCAAATATTTCTTCCTGCCTTTCACCACAATTTTACCCTTCCTGCAACTAGTCAATATGATCAACTTCATGAGTATCCTTCCAAAGATTTTACATTCATCTATAAGCAAGTAAGTATATATTGCTCACCTCTCCACTCCTTTTATGAATGGTAACACATTTCACATACTATTCTGCTCCTGTTTATTTTTTCTGCTTAATATTATATTTTGATGTCATTCCATAGTAGTACATACAGAATTGCTTCATTATTTTAATGCATGTACAATATTCCATTACATTTATTTAACCAGTTTTTCACTGATAGAAATGAAAGAATATTCCCAATTCCTTTGTTTTACAAAGATGCATTATATCTATGACATTTCACTTATATGAGAGTACATCTACAGAATCAATTCCCTGAAGTGAATTACTAGGTCATAGGGTATGTGCATTTCTGACTATTTTAAAGCTTTTTTAAAAAAATTAATTAATTTATTTATTATTTACTTTTGGCTGTGTTGGGTCTTCGTTGCTGTGCGCAGGCTTCTCATTGCGGTGGCTTCTCTTGTTGTGGAGCATGGGCTCCAGGCGCACAGGCTTCAGTAGTTGTGGCTTGTGGGCTCTAGAGCGCAGGCTCAGTAGTTGTGGCGCACGGGCTTAGTTGCTCCACGGCATGTGGGATCTTCCTGGACCAGACCTCGAACCCATGTCCCCTGCATTGGCAGGTGGATTCTTAACCACTGAGCCACCAGGGAAGCCCTATTTTAAAGCTTTTGATCAATTATTTTATAGTTTGCTCTAATTTACCTGCCCCTCAGAAATATTAATTAAAAATTTTCATAATATGTTTTAAAAAATTTGGGATCTTTGCCAATCTGGTAGGTGAAAATTGCATTTTAGTGTAGTTTTATTTTGTATCACTTATCATGTGTGACAAAAAGCATCGTTTCATATTAGTTTTAATTTTTTATTCTATGAACTATATTTCATATTATTTACCCATTTTCTATGTAGCTATGGTCTTTTTCTTACTGATTTGATGTACTTTTAGGAAAATGAACCACTAATCTATGAAATAAAGTGCAATTGTTTCCTACAGTTTTCTTTCTGCTCAGTTTATTGTGTTTTTTGTCATGAAGAAATTATTTTTAGTAGCCAAGCATCAATTATTTTCTTCTACAGTTTCTGGATTTTAACACTTGTAAAGGTCTTCCTCATGCCAAGGTTATAAGATAATTATTTCATGAATAATTATTTTATGTTTCCTTCCAATAGTTTTATAGTTTCTTTAAATTTCTTTTTTCTTTTTATTCATTCTTTGATCAATTTGGAAATTATTCTCTTTATTTTGTTTGGAGTATGAGGTATGGATCCAATTCTTTTTATTGAGATGATGCAGGATTAAAGAAAAATAAGACTTGGTTTCTTCCCTTGTAATGGTTACTGCCATTTAAATAAATAAGCATTATAGGAGCTGTGACAGAAATCAGAACAGTGTGCATTGGGGACACCAAAGAGGAAAAGAGAGTCCAGAAAAGGCTTCACAAGGGAATCTATCTCCAATACTTACTGATCAGAATTAATGCTCCTATATACTTCTGGAACTCTCTTTTATCTTGACTTCTCTGATTCTCATGTCTCTGCATTCCCATACTACCTTTTAAAGTATTCTCACTGTCCTGGCTCCTTTTCCTTCCTTTATCCTTAAAATGTAGGTGTTTCATAGGATTACACTCCACTTCTCAACTGCCCATTCTTCTTTTTAACTCTTATTCACTTCCAAGGATTCATCTGTTTTGTATATGGAAGACCTCTAAATCCATGTATATTTTTTCTAAATGTGTGTTTGAAACTCTTATTATATTTGGGATTTTATATTTATTTGATTATTTGTTTAGTATCTGTTCACCTACTAGACTGTTCTGGGTTAGGACTATTCTGTTTTTCTCACCTCTGGCCTCAGTTCCTGGCACATAGTAAGTCATTAACAAATATTTTCATATGAATAAATGTTTAGTACTGATCTTTTTTCCTATGAACTAGATCTTAATTTTCTGATTACCTACTGGGCATTTCCACTTGGCATTTCTCTTAACACTCCAAAATATTTGTTCAGGTTAACAAACATTTGCTGTGTGCCAACAGTATATAGGGCCTAAGGATATATCTATCCTAAAGAAACAAAAAGCACAATTGTGTGTGTGAGTGCTTTTAATCAGTATGACCTGCTCCATCAGTTTGGGGTAAAAGTCACATATCATTTCATATCATTTATTTTTCCAATTAATTGCTCAATTTAGGTCCTTATTAGGAAAACCTGTGTCTTACCCTTGAGGCTGCCTTTCTCACCTAATTCACCAAAAACCACAGGCAGTAGTTTAGTCCAGAGAAGTTAAAAGTTGTCTGTCTCCAGGTAAGAGGGAACTACTGCCAAAACTCTTTGGGTACTAGCTGCTGTTGCCATTGCCAGTTGGCCCTCCTCAGCATCCTTGCTCCCCTGTCATGTTGTCCTGGGTGCACAGCTTGTAGAGTGGCTGAAGCATGGACTCCCAAAGTTTTCCTACACTTGGATACTGTTCCCAAAGAACACGGGTATTCCTAGATGGCTGAATTTGGATGGCCTTCATGACTTAGCCAAGTACTGTGCTGGAACCAGCTCTCCTTGTGGCCATGAGGCTGTTTTTGAACTAGTTCACCAGCCCAGGCTTCCTATTTCCCCTGGGAGTTTCTCTTTAGGATCCCGAGCTTATGAGACAGGACTATCTCAGTCTATCAGAAGGTTCTAATAATATGGAACCTCAAAAGGAAAGAGGTTGACATCTCAGTCTTTCTTCCCAGAAGGCAATCCTAGGCAAATTTTCACATTACCAGTTTGGGCTAACTAGGGTTATTTGGAGGAATGGTCTTGTCCAGATGTCCTGTTATATACTTTCCCCAATCCAATGGGTACCAAACTCTCCTATAAATGTGTCAGTAAGAGGCGCTTCTCAAGTGTTTCTTTTCTAAGCAAAGATGAATTGTTCCTTGTGACCAGAGGTGTTTACCTTGTCAGAGAAATGATTGGCTGTTTCTCTTTAAAAATGTTTTAAGATCTGCCTCCCCGACACCCTACTGTACATTAATAGAATTACATGTGAACATAAGTAGTACAAAGGGGGGAGTGATTAACTTTGCAGGGAGTGGGGGTGGCAGGGGTGGAAGTGGTCAGAAAACAGTTTGGGGTCGGAGACCATCAAAGCTTCATCGTAAAGGATGTTAGGGCAGAACGGGATTGGTATTTCAGGTAGAAGGAATAGCATGCTCGAGGGAAAACCACAGAGGGGAATAGAAGTGCGTCCTGGGGCAGGGGTAGAATATACCTGCTGGAGGGGAAGAGTGCCAGGTTAGGAATTCAGAGAGGTAGGCAGAGCTTATATCATAACTGCCTTTCCGTAAGATGCTAAGGATCTTGGGGTCTATCTTGGTGATGAGGAACCAGTGAGGAATTTATTCATCTGCATCTCAATATCTTTCCTGACAAGCATGTGCCATTTCTGTGCCCCTGCTCTCTGGTAAATATTATTATCCTCTCAGGCACTCAACCAGGAAATTTTGGAGTTAATAAAAATTTTTTCTTCCTACTAAGTAATGATCTCACCCATCCCCACCCAACTTGAATCCACAAAGTCCTTTCCTTCCTGTTTGCTCTGTGCTGCACTCTCTCAGATGCCCACAACATTTTACCTAGATTATTTCAGGAGTGTTCAAACTGGTTTCTCTACTTGATGTTTCGCTCCTTCAATCTGTCCTACACACTGCCACTATCATGGTCTTCCTTAAATGATAGCTGAGGTCACTACCCTTCCCCCAAAGCTGCAATACTCCCTCTTACATGCAGAATAAAATCCCACCTGGTTAACTTAGTGTTTTAGATCTTCCATTAAACATTTCATCCTTTTCTCTCATTTCACACCCCTTCTTGAACCTCCGTCCACACCAGAGTTAATCACCTTCCTGAATCTGCTTTGTACCTTCTTGTCTCTGTAGCTTTGCTCCTATTATATCTTCTCCTAAAGCCCTTTTCTTCCATCCATTTTTCAAGGCCTGGCCCAAATCACATCAGCTGCATAACATATTACTCCAAAATTTAGTAGTTTAAAGCAACGACCAGCATTTATTATTTCCTACAGTTTGTGTGAGTCAGGAATTTAGGAGCGTCTTGGTTGAGTGTTCTGGCTTGGGATGGCTCATGAGGCTGCAGTCATCTGAGGCTTGACTGGGGATGGCAGATCTGCTTCCTAGGCTGGGAACCTGGTGCTGGTTCTTGGTAGGAGTCCTCAGTTCTTCCCTAGGGCTATTTGTTCTCTGCGCAGCTGGCTTCCCAAGCAGCAGCAATCTGAGAGACCAAGGCAGGAACCACGATGCCTTTTATGATCTGGTTTCAGAAGTACATACCATCACTTTTGCCATACTCTTTTGGTTACACAGACCAGTCCTAGCATGAGGGAGATTACACAAAGGCATAAATACCAGGAAGCAAGGATCATCTGGGACAGTGTTGGAGGCTGGCTGTCACAACATCTCTTCAAGAGGCTTTCTAGATTCCCTATCTCCATATGCCCCTCTCCTCCCTATTCCCAAAAGTTCAAATTCTTTAAAAATCAGAGCTCCTGAAGATCTCCCAATTAATTTACACTTAAAAAAATCATTTAACATTATAAAGTATAAATCCAAAAAATTGTTTTGGTTAATTATCAAAGGACACAGTGCTAAGGAACCTTCTCTAAAATCCTAGGTTGACAGAAACTTCATTGTTTGGAACTCATATTAGTGAGCAGAACATTCCTTTCTTGCCTGGGGGATTTATACCCTCCAGGTCACTTTGATTTAGAGAATTGGCTTCAATTTTCAGTGCGGGGGGTTTGGACACAATACTCTACATTAATCTTAAATTTATCTTTCAAGAAAATAGAACCACTAGTCTGCTTCTCAAGCCAGGTCTGATATTAACCCCTTTACATACAGATCTGATTTGCTCTGAGCCTATTAACTACTGTTGTATTTAGAATCTACCTAAACTCTTCCCTTCCCCTGATACCATAATGATCCCCATTTCCTCCCTTTTTTGGAGACATACCCACAATTCCTCTGCTTCCTCTGCTGTGTGGTTTCCTTTGCTGCAGCAAGTTAATAAACCTAACTTTGTTGGGTTACAGGTTTGTCCCTGGTGGTCTTTATATGATGGGCTTATGAAGAACTAAAATTATTTGAGCTCATTATTAACTAATTTCATTTTTTAAGAATCACTCATGCTCCTTGAAGAAGGGTATCTTTTAGAATATCTTGCCCAATGAGTCATTCTTATCTTTCCTCTGAACTATAGTCTACTTCTTAAATATATCTTTTCTTTGAAATATAATCTATTTACTAATTAGACATGTTTTGGACTAACCTTGCATGCCCTTCCTTCAGTGGTACAAACTCCAAGATGATACAGTCACTTTCTCCCAAGGTCCCTAACACTTTCACAGTACTATGCAATTTATTAGTGAATTAGTAGCTTTCCCTCTTGTCTTACTGAGTGACTCTTGTAATCTTTATTAGGCAACTACCAATTTATATTGAGAAAACACCTAGGAAACCACTGTTTTGTGGGCTAAAGTGGGCTACTTTAGTATGTGTATTATGCAAGGTTTTATGTACTTATTTTCTGACTGACACACTTGCTTTTTTCTCGTTTCCTCAACTAAAGACAGGGACTCGCTAGTCACTGTACATACCCGAGTCTAAATGCTAAGGATAAGAAATTCTGTATCATAGGGCCTGACAGAAGAATGCTGTAATCTGTAATGCCCTTCTGATTCTGAGAGTAAGGCCAGCATTAATACAATGCACTCTTGTTATGTCTGAATGTCCCTCTGCAAAGAACAGTGTTTCTCAAACTTTTTGTTTGATCAGATCCACATTAAGAAATACATTTTTTTTTTTTTTTTTCTGTACGCGGGCTTCTCACTACTGTGGCCTCTCCCGTTGCGCAGCACAGGCTCCGGACGCGCAGGCTCAGCGCCCATGGCTCACGGGCCCAGCCGCTCCGCAGCATGTGGGATCTTTCCGGACCGGGACACGAACCCGTGTCCCCTGCGTCGGCAGGAGGACTCTCAACCACTGCGCCACCAGGGAAGCCCAAGAAATACATTTTGTATCACCCCTCGGGACACATAGATATAAAAGACTGGTATAAAAATTTCTCAAAACAACTCCTTTACATGTAATGCACTCTGAGATTGTTCTATTGTGTTCTATTCTTCTAGATTTCATTAAAAAAAAGTGGTGGTCTCCATCTATCAAACCGATAACACAATCCCCTAGAGATTATAATCGATGGTTTAGAAAACACCGCCTTGGCAAAAGGTTTTTGATTTGTAGTCATTCTTTCCACATTTCCGTACACCTCGGAGAGTTCCCCACAGCTGTTTTCATCTAAAAGATTACTGTGCCCTCAGTTTTGTGTAAATGCTCTGTGACGGGGCCGTTTCCCTTCTTCCTGGCTCCTTTAAGAGGGTGGTAACGGCCCATACTGGAGGTGGAGTGGCAGGTCCCACCAATCCCCCGGCGCAGGCCAGGCCCGCTTTTCCAGTTCGTGTGAAAGCCTGCGCGTGTGTGCGCGCGGAGGTGGGGGGTAGGGGTGAGCCAGTGGCGACACACTGACCCAGCAGTAGCCAGGAGCAGCAGAGGGAGGCCCAGGGCCGTTTCCGAGCCCGCGTCCTCGGAGACCCTGCGAGGGTCAACGCGTGCGCAGAGCGCGTCCCGGGACCTTTCCGGCCTCCGTGGCGCCCGCGCGCGCTCCCCACGAGCTAAAGGCCGAGGTGGGCTCCGGCGCGCGGCCGGTGCGGCGGCGCGCGCCAGGGGGCGGTCCTGCGCGGCCGGCACTGCCCGCCCCCCGCGCGCTCCTCTCCTCCCAGTCTCCCCCGCGCTTCCTGCAGTACGGTAGTCGCCGCCGCGTCCCCGTGCCTGTCCCCGTCTCGCTAGCACAGGCTGTGCCATGGCGGCCTTCAGCAAGTACCTGACCGTGCGAAACTCCTCGCTGGCGGGGGCCGCGTTCCTGCTGCTTTGCCTGCTCCACAAGCGACGCCGCGCCCTCGGCCTGCACGGGTAAGAAGGCCCGTGGCCGCGCTGCCTTCCCGGGCCCGAACGTGAGCTCCCCGCGTTCTCTTCTTCTTCGTCCGGCGGACGAGTCCCTTTGCCCCGCGGGGTCAAGCGGAGAGGGGGCCGGCTGCGGCCGATGCCAGGCTCCAATGTCAGGATGTCCGGTATCCCCGCGGCGCGGGCGTCCCCCGTGCTCCCTGCGCTCCGCCGGCCTGTCCGGCTGCTCACTCTGCCCCCGGGTGTGCGAATCTTTTTCCTGCGCCCGCTAGCAAACCCGTGCCTCTGCCCCGAGGCCGTCGCCCCTGATGTCCTCCCCTTTTTTGCATCAACACCACCACCTCCTTTTTGCATCAACTTTATGGGTGTATTCTTGTTTTGCCATCTCATCTCCTGACAGACCGTGGATTTGCTTTGTGGACGTGTATGTGTGATTTGAGGATGGGGATTGGACTCACCAGGCTGGCGGCTGTTGTCTAAGTCATTGGATGAGTGAGATTTGGCACGATTCCTTAGTAGTTGCTGGTGAAAGTCGCGAGGATGGTTCGTGTGAACTATCCTGGGTCCATTTGGCAAAGTTGCTTTCTAAAGTGGTGTCCCCTTCGAGTTGGCCAGTGAACGCCCTAGCATTTCATCGGAAAAGCTGAATCGGTTCCGAGGTATTTGGAGGGCAAGGTTCGTTTTCCCTGACTCGCAGGTGGAACGTGAAAGTGTGTTCTAGATAAGGGTCCAGATCCCTTTTGATGATATGCCGCTGCTTCTCCCTCGAGAATTTTAATGTTTAAATTTAACTTTGGGAGATTATAAGATTAGAGAAGGAAGAGAGAGAACTGAGTTACTGTTGTGGCGTTACAAGACATTTTTTATTTGCTGGGAGTCACTTTCATTCAGCAAATGAGTGAGAAAAGGCTACTTCCAAAGCATTCTTGCTACTATTGGATATTTCATATTAAATCTTAGCATAGTGCTTTCATCCATTTTACTTCATTTCTTTGGGCAGGTACTGTTGCCTTCTGTTCTGATTTGCCTAATATATCTTATTAGTAGTAGATTTTGGACTAAAACACTGACAAGTGGCCTTACTTCCCATGAAGTTCTTACTAACCTTCCCCTGGCTTCTTTATCTTATTAGTCTGGAGCAGCGGTCTTTCTTTTCCTTCCTAAATCTGCTTAACAAAGTTGAAAATGATTTGCTTCTTTGTCAGGACAGTACAGTACCTATTCACTTTTCCTCTCTTCAGTTTGCTTTTAAAATGATTTATTCTGGAAAATATAAACAAAATTTTCTGTTAGATTGTGTGCTTTCTGATCTCCCAGTTGCAAATGGAAGTTATTTGTTATCTGGGAATATGCCAATAGAAAATGCTGAATGCTATAAAATAACTTTGAATGACATTTTTGCAGAGAAGTGTTTTAGTGCATAGAACAGGTGTTTTAGTATGGGAGAGGGGGATTTGAGGACAGCCCTAACAGCTCTGGCTTGCTTTTATGATGTTTTTAATTAAAAACTTTGTTTTATTGGAGTATTACATACTTGTAGAAAAATACACATAAGTGTAGAGCTTGAAGAGTTTTCACAAGTAGAACTCACTCATGTAATCATCACCCTCATCTGCACCCAGATAAAAATATTATCAGCAACCCAGAAGCTCTTTTCAAGTCCCTTCCAGTCACAGCTAAAGTAGTTACTGATTAATAAGGCCATAGATTATTGAGCGAGGGAAATTTTAAACATAATCTAATGGGAAATAGTAGCAATAATAGCAAGATGGTATAATGCAGTCAGTTTTATTAAATAATTTAAGTGTTTATTCATTATTGTGTAAACTGCTTTACAAACCTCTTTTTGAGAAACTGTGTAAACTTTTGGGGGGATTAAATTATGCAACTGTTAATTTACTGAACAAAAGATTGTTGTTAATCTTTTGCACTGGCAGTAGTGAGGAAAATCTTTTATTTTACACATTAGTTTGTGGGAGGAGAATGCAAATTATGAGCAGATAAGCATGTTTAAATTACTGAGGTAAAATGGTTGAATTACTATAAAACCATTAAGAATGGTGTCAAATCTATCTTTGTAGATAATATACTTCCATAATCATTTGGATATCTTTCAGCTGCTATCTTTGGCATCATAGTTTGAAAATCAGAAAATTCTAACTTTATATTTTACTGGCTTTTCGGGTAGCTTTGGTAACAGGGCTAATTAATTTTACTATTTAGTGCCTAATTAAGGAACCTGTGACTGCTTGACCTTTATTTGTCTATGCTATTGACAGTAGATTTGTCTTAGAAGATATTCCTTAGAACCAGATAGTTAATAAAGATAATAAAATCACTTTAAAAGTTACAGTGTCATTTTATTCCAGACATTGGGAGAATGAGTAATTTAATGTTCTGAGTAAGTTTTTAGTTACATATGATTTGACTGGGTGAAATTTACTTTTTATTATGGAAAATTTTACACATATTCAAAGTAAGCAGAATAATATAATGGACCTCCTATACACTTCACACAAGAAGTACCATTAACATTTTACCATTCTTGTTTCTTATAGCTCCTTGCTCCCCACCCCTTATTTTTACAGATTTTTAGGTAAAATTTATATATATTGAACTGTACACATCTTGTACATTTTTAAAATAAGTGGATACAATAGTATAACACATCCCTTTCATAAATTAGAACATTTTCATCTCCCCAGAAAGTTCTCTTGTATTCATTCTACATGACCACCATACTAACCTTTTTCACCCTAGTTTTGCTTAATCGTACATCTTATTTTGTTTATTATTTATATGGGGAATAGTGGAATCTTTTTACTCATGGATAAAGGAGACCATGTATTTCAGTTCAAAGGAAGTATCTGTTTCAGAATGTTGTATTACTAGGTGCTATGGGTTGGAGAGGTGTGTGTGTGTGTGTGTGTTACACATACATTAAAGAAATATATGACATCTTTAAGTGTGAATTAGTTAAAAATGTAAGATGATGACAATGCAGTGTACAGACAGTCATATTAAAAATCTTGAGAAAGAAGAGATTAATGTGTTTGGGAAGAGTTAGGGAAGGTTTTATGAAGGATGTGAGCTAAGCCTAGAAAGAGGGTAGGAATGAATAACTGGAGATAAATTGAATGTCAGTAGCAGCCTTTATCAGATTTTTGTTGCCTTTTATGGGAGGAAGAAGCTTGGTGGTACTCTTTCAGTCCAAACACAAATATAATCATGTTATTTCTTCATTAAAATCTTTGAGCTATTCTAAACTACAAAATTCTTAGCATGAGTGAATGATGTTCATGATCTGGTCCTTTGCTATTTCTAGTCAGCCAGCCATATGGAATTAACACACTCTGAGTAGGAGAGGCTCTGCCCAGCCGTTGCCCTCTTATTGTAATCACTGTCATCCCCACCACTTCTTCCCACCCTCTGATGTTTATTTTCCTTCAAGACTCAGTTCAGTTAGCACTTTCGTGTCTTTTCCTTATCTGCAAACTGATGTTGTTGTCCTCTGCTCTCAGGCTGCTCTAAGCATTCCCCTACTCAAGTTACCACTCTGTATGGTAGTTTATTTTCTTGGCTTCTACCTGCATCAGACTGTGAGTTTCTGGAGGGCATGGACTGAGTCATCTTTAAATTCCTAGTTTGCACATGTCATAGGATAAACATTCAGTAAGTATTTATAGGGTGGACAAATGATGTAGAATAGTTGAAGAATTTTTAAGGGTAATTGTCTGACAGGCAGTTGGAGATGGGGTACTAGTTCAAACATGAGTAAAGGCATTATCTTCAGAGAAGTGATTGTTGTGTACCTGAGATTATATAACAGGAACTGGGGGTAGGAAATCAGTGGGCCAGTATTAGAAGGCAGGGAAGAGACCAGTCTACATTGCCAAACTATTTTATGATCTTAATAAAACCAAACAAAGAACAAAAACAGAACAAAGCAGTTTTCTTTCTCTTCCCATGAATGCTTGTCAAAGTTCAGATTTCTCTTCCTGGATTTCAGAACCTTCCTTTATCTGGTCTCACCTTACCTGGCTAATCTTTTATTCCACTGCCTGCCAGTGACTACTCTCTGTTCCAAATAGGCCAGTTTCTGCACTGTTTTCTGAACAGGCCACACTCATTCCTGGCTTTGGAGCCTTATTCATGATATTAGCCATACCTGGAATATCTATCTCTTCCTGTATCCTCTGTTGTTCAACTCTTATCCTTTAAGGGTTACATCAAGGTCACCTTTTCCATGAAGTAATTTTAAACAACCCCTTTTTAATCTTATGAACCATGTATTTAGGTACTTTTCTCTTTTCATCTATTAATTGTTTGACTGGGTATGATCTAGTTGTTAGCCATCAGAGTGTAGCCATGTCCACCAGCTTATGGGGTCCTCCTTCGTCCTTTTTCAAATCCCCAATCTATTGATGGTAGGAATAACCAAATATTTTTGGAGAGTTTCAGGGAGCTTTTGTTTCTCTTAGTCATGCCTTACTTCTATGCTTCTGCTCTATTTTAGATCCCACTTGTATGTTGTCTCTTGAGCCTGTCATTTTGGTATCTGCCTTGATTCCTCCAAAGCATCAGTCACAAAGCAGGTATTTGTAGTAGAGCTTTACTGAAAATTTGGGAGTAGTGGCAGGGATTATATTGCAACATAGGGAACAGCTTAAAATGGAGAAGTTCTTTTATTTACAAGTTTCTTTTTTTTTTTTTTTTTAAACACAAAGGTGCTTTATTTCAAGTCCACGCCATCTAAATCTACTGAGTACAGTAACCGGGACCGGAGAGGGGACGTATTAGAACCTAAACAATGACATTTATAAGTTTCTTGTACATTCCCACTGTTGGAAATTTGTTGGCTATTTTCCCCTGAGACTCAGCCCTGTGGCCTGTTGCTGGGTCTTTTCTGTACCCCTTGGATGTTTCCATATCTCTAGCTTCTACTCCCTGTACTCTCTCTCTCCCCACTAACCTCCCTACAGCTTTCCTGCATACTGAATTCAGCTTTCCTTCTTGAGATCTGCTCCTTTCATATCAAGCTTTAGAAGGGGCTGGCTTCACTTTTCTCAGTTTCACGGGCTCACTGAATGTTCTGCAAAGTACAGGCGTGTGTCAGGTGAGGGGCTGGAGTTGAATGAGACTCTTAGGATGAACCATGAGTGGATGTTGTAGGGTTCATCACCAAATGGATCCTCAGAATAAAAAGGAGATGCTTAAGCAGCTATAGGTAAAGAAGGCCTTAAAGGATTTGCCAGGAAAAGCAGCTCCATACAGAAACCAACTGATGCAGGTCATGTTCTCAGAACTGTGCAGCTGTCTGTGGTATGCTGGGGGTAACTGGGTACTGACTGTTTAATTATTATAATTAAACTTCTCAGCTTTGGGCACATTAGCATCATTGGCCAGGCATTCCATTTTAGGGCTTTTGCAGTTGCTATTCCCCTGCCTGGAATTCTCTTTCCCCATACATCCTCATTGTGTTCCCTCCCATTTTTCTTAGAGCTGTGGTTACTGTTTGTTTAAATAACAATTTTTTTCTTGCTACAAGTGTAAATGTTGTCTCCTGAAGTATATTATGAGCTCTTTAGGAGCCAGGCCCCTTCTATATGCATGGGTAAAGCAAGTCTTAGAAATTTATAGAAATAGTATCATTATTTTATGACCTGCTTTTGACACTTAACAATAGAGTAGAAACACTAAAGACAATATTAAGAAATTAAAAATCATGTACTTTGGTGTACAACAGACACTAACACAGTATTGTGAAGCAGTTATACTCCAATAAAGATCTATTAAAAAATCATGCATGTCATCACCATAACACACATATTGTTTTATTTTTATTACCTTTTATTATTTATATGCATATATTTTTACACAGTTATATACATGGTTTGCTATTTTCATTTAAAGCATAGACATCATTCCTGTGTTTCTACATGAACCTCATTACTATATTTGAAAAGAAATACATACATACTCCTTTGTGTAACTATATCATAATTTATTTTACCCTTAAATATTTGGTATCTAGATTGCTTCTGTAATTTTTACGGATAATACTATGTGTGTTTGTGAGTGAACATTTCTGTTTCTGCTGAGTTATTTCCTTGGAATAAATTGCCAGAATTAGGATTAATGAATGAAGGTTATAAGCTTTCTTTAGTGTTTGTGGAAAAGGAAAACATAAACATTCTGGAGCTACACAAATTCCACATATTACTTTTTAAGAATTGTGCCATAGAATACTATGAATGGGTGCTAATTTAATTCTCTAATCATCATTAAGGGATGTTTGAATTTTTTTGGAGGGGGAACTACTTTAGAGATGTAAAATAATGTTTCAGGATTATTTTAATTTCCAAGAATGCATATTTTTATATGCAGAAACCTGTCTTTATTATGGAGGCACTCAGCATAGTATAAAACATGGTCTTTGGTGTTAGATATGGGTTCAGGTTTTTATTCAACCATCTGCTAGACCTGTGATCTTGGTCAATTTACTCAGCCTCTTTGAGCCTCAGTTTTCTCATCTGTAGAACAGGGATAATAGTATTTACTTAATCAGTAGTTGTGAGGATTAAATGAGAAAATGTCCTAACTCAGTAGCTGGAACAAAGGTCAGTAAAAAGAAGATAGCTTTAGCTTTCCCTGTGCTTACCAAAGGACAGCAAAACATCCCATTGTTATGTACTCAGTAACTATTGAGCCTTCATAAAAATTTCCTCAAATATGCCCACGAAAATCTCCCTAAAGAAACCTTTCGAATTGATAGACTCATTCAGAGTTGGAAAGTATTTAAGTTACTGTTATGTGACATGGTTTCAGTCCTCTGTTTTTTTTTTTTTCAGTTGTTGCTTCCTGAATATGATACTCTATTTCTCCACCCCTTAAAGGGAGGTGTGAAACTGAATTCATTATTCTAAGTGTGGTCTAACTGACAGAGTGGAGTGGGGCTGTTACCTGCTTTGTAAATCCAAAACTTTTGTTAAAATAGGTGAGGTTACATTCATTTTTGTGACAGTCAGTATTCTTCACTCATATTTTAGCTTGCACAATTGTTTTCCCTTCCTTTCCCCTTCTTAGCTTGCTGTGTTTGATTTTTTTTTTTTTTAAACCTGGGTGTGGGTATTTACAACTTATCTTTGGGCACATCACTTTCTCCTAAATTTTTTTTTCATCATGCACATTTAAAAAAAATTTATTGGAGTATAGTTGCTTTGCAATGTTGTGTTAGTTTCTATTGTACAGCAAAGCGAATCAGCTATACATATACATATATCCCCTCTTTTTTGGATTTCCTTCCCATTTAGGTCACCTCAGACATTGAGTAGAGTTCCCTGTGCTATACAGTAGATCCTGCACATTTAATTAGTATCCTTTCTGTATATTTTGTCAATAAGTTATTGGACAGGACTAAGTATAGAACAATGTATTTATGTCACTATAGCCTTTCTTTTAAATGATACCTTTTGGGGGTTGTATTGGTTCTCATCTTTAACTTACCTGGTACCTTTTCACACCTTTCCTTTTGGTGATATTTTGCACTCGGACAGTAGGGCTAGGCGTTTGATCCATACTGGGCCAGTCAGAATCCTTCCTCCTCTGCGATGTTTCTGCTGTGGAGTCAGTGGGGAATGGTCTTCCTTTTTCGGTCATGGATGATGAATATCACCACCTTCTAATCTGTTGCAATAAAATATAAACTGGAATTATTATTATTATTATTTTATTGGCCTCACCACGCAGCTTGCAGGATCTTAGTTCTCTGACCAGGGATTGAGCCCATGCCCACTGCAGTGGAAGCGTGGAGTCCTAACCATTGGACTCCCAGGGAATTCCCTAAACTGGAGTTACGAAGAAGAAAGATAGGCGCTCTTTATAATTTTCTTTAGAGTTATATATGGCAAATTAAATTTTATGCAAAATGGGTACTGTATTTCCCTATTGTTATTTTTTTTGGAGTGATTTTTTTACAGAATGTTAGAGTTGTTTATAAATGACATTTGTAGTCATTTCTACAAAAAATTAGACATAAGGCCCTTGCTTAAGAATATGGCTTTTATCATAACATTCTTTTTATGAGGAAATAACCTTTGTTTTAGGCATCTCTTTTAAGAATATAGCCTTCCATAAGCATTAGGATAAAATGGTCTGGATAACTGATGGTTGTGTGTTTTTTTAAAAAAAACATGCATTTGTTGTTTGGCTAATTAGCAGTCCTGAATGATTGCAATTAAATTAATAAAGTATAAAATTGAAAATAAAGCTCATCAAAGCATTCAGCTAATTTGGAATCTGAATAGACGCAACAATCTCACATACCACTGTAATGGTACCATAATAATAGACATAAACATGGGTTGTATGGTTTACTCTCTGCTGAAGAAGTTATTGGCATTAATTTAGTGCCAGTAGTTATCTGTTGGCATTAAAAATAAATGTACTATGTGGATGAGGCAGCTTCTCTAGGTAAATCATAATTTGGTTATTTAATCAGCATACTGTGTCACTACATGTCGCTATTTAAAACATTTACACTTTCATAAACCTATGAAGTAAGCAACAAGACACATAGTGTCTCCTCAGAAGGAAAAAGTATGGTCCTATAAATTTATCATACTTTAGTGAGTAGGACTTGTTTACATTTCAGCTTCTCTGAAATTAGGATGCAATTTACAGCTGACGCATCTTAGCTTTGATTAATATGGTATTGGCATATTGTTACATTTCCTTTTTACTATGCATGTTTTTAATTTGCTTATAAAAATGCTTCATGGTAATTTACATCAAACTCAATCTTCTGACTCCATATTCAGTGTTACTGTCATTCTTTCTTCATTATATCTTAGAGGTTAACTTAAGTTAACTTAAGTTGAGGTAGAATCAGATCTTTTCCTCATTCCAGAACAAGGACTGGAGGAAGTAGGGTGGCATGGGAATCAATGAACCACTCAAAGAAAGGGACCCAAAGATCATGCACTAACTCATAAAACATCTCGTGCCTGCTACGTGTCAGATGCTGGGTTTATAGAGATGAAAAAAAGGTCCTATTCTCGAGAGTTGGGGGGTATGATACAAGTCTGTACCTTCATTCAACATTTAGTGCTAGGTGCTGAGGACACACAGTAGTGAATGAGAGTAGGTCTGTTTCCTAGATGGATCCTGTAGTGAGAGAAGACAGCCCATTTCATTTTAGTTTTGTATCGGGCACTTGGGAAGATTAAAAATTAAATCAGGCAAGATTTTTGCTGTTAAGAAACCCACAGACCATTAAAAGAGAGAATCCTGTGTCTGGACATTTCACACCAAATTTCTAGTTAAGAAAAGAAACTCCTGGTATATTTTATTTAAAATATTATTCTCCATTTACCTGTGATACAATTTTGTTGCATCAGGAAATTAGATTTAAGGTGTTTTCAACTATGGTATTCATTTTCTTTCCCCTGCAGTAATGCCCAAGATGTGTTGTTTAGTAAAGCAGTGGAGGCACGGGGGGAGGCAAGTGTAGGACAGAATCAATGAAATGATCCCATTTTTAACGAAAGTATCAGATAATTTCCAATTTAACTATTGATGAGTGAATGCATTTCTCTCTGCATTTTATCACTGGTTCAACAAAATAGCTACTTCCCCTTACTTCATTGAAGAAAATTTCAATGTGGAAGGAAATACAATGTTTATCCAGTACATTCTATTGAATGCTTCTTGTATGTCTCTAAGCTAGGCATTGAGATACCAAATTGATGAACGTTATTTCTAACCCCTGTCTTGTGGAAACACAAATACATAGAAAAGTTGTACAAGTCAGTATGACTAGACCTGTGGTCTAATAATAATTCTGTGGGAGGGAGCGCTGAATTGGGAATGTTTGATTGTTTTGGTTGTTACCTGGGGAGGTTTCACTTTTGTGCCTGATCTTAAGAGATAAGGCGTAAAAGGCATTCTAGGTAGAGAAAATAGCATGAGCAAGGCATGGCGTTAGTGGAGTTATGATTTGAGAAGAAGGGACTGCAAAGACATGAAGCTGGTAACCTTACTATTAACTATTTATTGAGCACTTGCCATATTATAGGTTCTAAATATTTTACATTTATTCCTCACAACAGTCTTTTGAGATAGTTGTTTTTTTATCTTTATTTTATTGATGAGTAATCAGAAAGGTAAAAATGGTACCTGATTATAAGAGTTCTTACGTTTGAATTAGCCAGGTGGAGGGTAAAAGACAGAATAAAACATTTTTATCAGATCCTTCAGATAGATTTGTAACCAAGCAAGGCCTCATGTGCCCATGGACAGAAAGCCAAACTCTTGACAGCAGGTGTTTTCAGCAAAGTAAGGGTTTATTGCACGGCACCAAGCAAGAGAGTGAGAGACAAGCTTCAGATCCACTCCATCTTGGTCTTTGAGTTAGGGATTTTTTTTTTTTTTAAAGGGGAAAAACAAAGGCTGGGACTAATCATCATCTTGTGACATTTCTTCATCATAGTTTCGGGAGTTGGAATGTTCTGGTTTATGAGGCTCAGACCAGGTGGTCCGTGGCTTGGGGGTCCATTAGCTCATCTTGCCCTGGAGAAACAACCTGGGTTTGTATGTTAATGATGATATATATAATAGCAATTTTAGTACATTAACGATGTTATCGACAATAGCAGTTTTCGTCATCTGACTCTGGTTGATTAGTCTTCAGTTAGCACAGGATTGAGGTCAGAGGGGACAAAAAAGGCAATAAAGAATTGGATAGAGAGAGTAATCATAAACTCAGTGAGGGAACTCGGTTTCAGATTCAAAAGAACAGTCAAGAATCATTCAGGGGCTAAGAAAAAGACTTATGTTAAATTCAAAGTTATGTTAATTGTTAGATTAACAGTTTTATTGTATATTAATTTTAAAATATAGTCATGGTGAAATACTCTTAAGATTTTTAAAACATTTTTATTGTATATTATACAGCAAATACAGAAAAGTGCATAAAACACATATATAAATTAATGACTTTTTTTGTAACTGCCACCCAGGTCAAGAAATATCTTTGCCATCCACCCAGAAGCCACATGCCCCTTCCCAGTCACAGCCCCTTCCCTGTACTATCCTGACTTCTATAGTAATTACATTGTGGCATTTCTTTATAATTTTATCACCCAAAGGTGCGCTCCTGAGCACTATAATTCAGATGTGTTTGTAGGATTTTTTGTTCAAGTCTCTCTTAATCTATGAGTCTGCATGCCATTTCTCTTTCCCCTTTGTTATAGTTTATTTGTTGAAGCAACCAGGTGTTTTCACCTATACATATTCTGTAATTTGGATTATGCCAGTTGTATAATTTTTCTTCATTCTCTGTATTTCCTGTAAATTGCTAGTTGGATCTAAAAGCTTGATCAAGTTTAGATTTTGTTTTTATTTTTTGGACAAGAATGCTTCCTAGGTGTTGATGTGGTATACTCTCTGTCATGAGGTATATAATGTCTGGTGGTTTCTTTTTGTGATTTGAGCAGCCACTGATATTTGATACCTAGAACAATGAGTTTATTAGGTCTTACAAAATGGTGATATTTGAATTCGGTTATTACTTCATTTATAAGGTGGAATGCTTCTGTAAAAAGGAAGTTTTCTTCATCTGTTTGGTTCCCCAGTGGTACAGTTCAGTTAGGAAAGGCAGGATGGATATTTGCTTCTTCATTATACATCAGTTTCTTGTTATTCTCTGGAGGTGACCAATGAATTCTTCTTAAGTGTCATTATGAACCTAATGATTCACTACTTGTAAATAAGTAGTTAATGCTCTGTTATAGATGCTTTGGAGGAACCTTTATGAATGCAGTGAATCTTATAAAAATATGAAATGTGCCTCAGTTATCAACTCTTGCATTGGTTTTATTTCTATTTAAATTTTAGAATCAGCAAGTTGGGATTTTGATGAGGATTTCATCTAATTTATAGATTAATTTCTAAAATTGGTTATAGTGCCCTTTTTTGTTGATCAATCTTGCCATGAGTTTGTAACATGTGTCAATTTTTTAAAAAATCTGACTTTCAGTTTTGCTTACCTCTGTTGAGTGTCTTTTATTTCATTTTATTTGCTTTTATCTGTATTCTTTTATTCTTTATACTTCAGTTAATTTTGTTCTTTTTCTAATGTTCACATAGATGATGAATTTTCAGTCTTTTCTAATGTATTCGTTTAAGGTTATTTAAGTTCTCTAAGCACTGTTTAGTTGTAAACATATCATTTGATATGTATATCATTCGTTTCAAATATTTTAAAAATTCCTTTGACCCATGACTTTTCACAAACCAAAGCGAATCTCTTTATTTATGTCAGTTACCTATTGTTGTGTAACAAACCACCCCAACAGTTATTTTACCCCCTTATTTCTATGGATGGCTGGGTAGTTCCTTTGCTTGTTTTGTTTGGGTTCCCTTATGAGGAACCCAGTAGAGGATTGGCTGCACTGGAAGGTTCATATCTGGTAGTTGGTGCTGGCTGGTGGCTGGATGCCTTGATTTTCATCTAAGTGACTATATCATTTAGTAGGCTGTACCAGTTCCTCACATGGTGGTCTCAGGTCAGCATTCCAAGAAGCCAGGGTGAAAGCAGAAAGGCTTCTACCCATTCTGTTGGCTAGAGCAAGTCACAAGCCTGGCCCAGATTCAAGGGTGGGAAAAAAGATTCCTCCTTTTTAGGAATTTGTCTCAGTATTTAGTATACTAGAATTTCAAAACATTTGGGAATTTTTCTTGTATTTTTCTTTTTGCTGTTAATTACCAGCATAATTGCTTTGTGGTTAGAGTATTGATTTTTTTCCTCATTTTATTTTTACCTCTTTTTGTTGTTTGGAAGTTATTCTCTATATAATTTTTTTTTAATTTTACTGGTTACCCTAGAAATTTTGCCATCTGTTTACCTTTTCAAGTCTAAATATTAATCAATAAGAAATACTTCATCATTCTCCCAGGCAGTAAAAGGACTTCAGAGCAGTGACCCCATTAACTTTTCCTCCTTATTTAGATGCATTTGTTGTGGGTTTTTTTTTAGCACTATAAGACATTATTATTATTGTTTTATATAATATTTAGAGTTAGTTATATATTTACCACATTCTTTGCTTTCCATTCCTTCTTGCAATCTATACCTTTCAACTGAGATCAACCCTCCTCTCCCCCATAATATGTCCTTTATAAATTTCTTTAGTACAAGTCTGCTGATGATGAACCCTCTCCATGTTGCCAGGGAATGTCTTTATTTGCCTTCATTCATGTAAGTGTCTTTTTTCCTGAATGTTTAATTCTAGATTGGCAGTAATTTTCTTTTTGTACATTGAAGATTTGATGCCACTATATTCTGGTTTCCATTATTAATGTTGAGAAGTCAACTGTTAGTTTGTAACTGTTGCTGCCTTGAAGGTAATTATTCTTTTATGCTCCTGTAGAGGCTTTTAAGGATTTATGTTTGTCTTTGGTTTTCTGAAGCTCACTATGATTTGGTTAGGTGTGGATTTATTTTTTATCAGTCTTGCTTAGAATTCACTGGGCCTTTTAATTTTTGTGGATTGGTGTCTTTCTTCCATTTTGGAATATTCTCAGCCATTACCTATGCCTTGTTTTCTTTCTTTATTTTTCCTGGACACCAACTAAGATAGTCTTATTGTAACCACTGTCTCTTATTTCTTTGTTTGCTGTCTTTTTGTTTTCTCCTTGCTATACTCTGTATAGTCAATTCTGACTTAGCTGCTAGATTATTAATTTTCTCTTCAGCTATGTGAAATCTATTAAACCTATTGATTAAATATTTAATTTTAATTTTATTTTTATTTTTAAGAATTCCATTTGGTTTTCTTAAGTCTGTGTAGCTTTTGATTATTTCCTTATCTTGGTAGATATCTTTGTTTTATTTTATCTATTTATTTCTTGAAATATAGTCTGCCTTGTTTTATAGGGTATGTTTGGAAATTCCAACATCTGAAATCTTTTTGGGTCTGCTCCTGTTTTCTGTAATTTCTACTGGTTCTTGGTTATGGAGTGTAGTTTCCTGTGTGCTTGGTTATTTTTGATTATGGTCTAGACATTTTATTTAAAATTACTTGTAGGAATAATTTTGAGGCTTATAGTAAACATACTTTCATTTTAAGAGGAAAGTTTACTTGTTAAAGTACCTGGGAACAGTATCAGTCAGGGAACAACTTAAACCAAGTTTCTTAAGAGCACATACTAAAATTTTTAGTACAGTAGCTTAATAAACAGGTGCAAGACTCGCATTTCAGATTTCATATTTTTGTTTCCCAAAGGAGTTATATCATTGTATATTCACGGTATTGTCATGTTAATTCCTGTCAAATCAACATCTCCACTCTTGAACTTCAAATCTAAACTTAAAAAAAAAAATCTTCTGGACAATTCCATATAGTTATCTTATTGGAACCTGAAATTTAACACATTTATAATGAGTCCAATGATTATTTCCCTGAATGCTTCTACTGTTATTCTTTATTATGGTAAATGGAATGACTGTCCTCGGGTTGCTTAGGGTGCAAACTGTTTGTGAGACCTGAGGAAAAATGATCTTTGCCTTGCAGGGCATAAGTTTGGAGCCGAAGGTTTCTAATACCTCCTGTATCTTTACATAGTTCTTTAAGTCTTTGCTCGTCTTCTCCTCTCGTTTCCATATTCAGTTAGGTCTTAGCTGTTATCTATTCCCTCACCCTGTTATTTCTAGCAATTTTCTTTCATCTTTCCATTTCCATAGCCAACACCTTTGTTCAGGTCTTCATCATTTCTGGGCCCTGATTGACCTTGGTTGTGTGCGTGTGCATGTGTGCCCACACACACAAACACTCACACACACACAGCTATATTTGATATGGCTAAGGAAGTGAATTGGGGGACAGTAGAAATGATAAGGAACCTACTTAGAAAGCAGGTGAGAAAATTGTTAGTTTACATGAGAAATTTTGATAGCCTGAACTGAAGTCGTTGCAATAGAGGAAAAGGAGAGCATGGAGAGAGATTGGATAGGGAGAGTATGAGAAAGGGAGAATATCTAAGAATAATTCCCAAGTTTGTGGCTTGGGTGATTGGATAGAAGAAGGTACATTCACTGAGTTAGGGCCCAGCTCAGAATGAGAAGGTGGAAGGGTAGATTTGGGGTGGAAAGGTAAGTTCAGACATAGAATGCATGTTGAGTTTAAAATGATTTCAGTAGATCCAGGTACAGATACCTTATTTAAAGTCAGGAGCTTAGGAAAGATGAGGGAGCTAGGGATCTGGGGAGTCATTAGAGAATGGGTGATAGCTGATATCATGGTTTTGACCGAGGTGTTCTAAAGTAGTATCTCTAGGGCCTAGAGATAATGGATCTAATGATTCATTCTTCAGGGTCCTAAAGTCTATGAGAATTTTCTAACTTTGTGTTTTCATCTTGGTGATAAATTATAAATAAATTAGTATAAGCACATTCTGGATCATCTGAATGACTACCATAGTATTGCAGATTTTTGTGCCCGTATTTGTGTTTGAATTGTTGCTTAAGTGATCATCGAAAGAGACCACATGTATGGTAGACAAATCTGCTGCATTAGAACCTACATCAGGCTGAAGGGTAGTAATGTAAAACTAAGAAAATCATCTTCAACCTTAGTATTCATACTGAATTATTTTGCTATTAAATTTTTCTTTTGTAGTGATAATTATAGGTGAAAGGTGTTTTCATAGAATTTCTAAGTAACTGAAATCTTATAATGAAGCTTTGGTTTGAAATCATGAAAAAGACGTAGAGCAATTGAGTAGTGTATTACTTTGTCACAAACTGTTAAAAGAACGTAGGGCTAACATGTAGATTATGTGTTTACACCAAGTGAATGCCTCATAAGATGTCATGGTGTACTCTGAATAAGGTATTTCATGGTAGCTTGAAGAGGGAAAAGTGATGGGAGAGCTGACTGATCATGTGGCCCGTTGTGGGTGTGTGTATGTATATGTATTGTGGGTGGATATGTGTGTATATATGTATATGTATGTTTTATATATATATGCAAATTATATTTTTGTGAGCAGTTACATTGCATGGATCTCCATTTGTCTCTATAAATACCAATTTGTAACACTTATTATTAGTAGTATTATTAGCAGTAAGTTCTATGACATTTTCACTGAGTATTTTAATTTTTAGAATTTTGGGGTATACTAATAAATTGATTATCCCATCAACATTACTGAAGCAGTGATTTAAGGCCAGTTCATTGTTTACAAAAGAAAAATAATGAAGATTATTTAAAAATCTTGGCTATTAACTGGAACATATAACACATAAATAATTCCTTCTACTCTTTTACCCCAGCACTGGTGATTAGTTGTAGCAGTGTTATCTCATCTATCACTTTAAATGAATGTTGATTCCATTTTTATTGGCTTTAAAATTTTTGCAAGTTTTTAAGTGATAAATTTTATTTTGTGGTTGTAGAAGAGCTGTAAACAAAAGGAATGTATACAGTTGACCCTTGAACAACATGTTTTCGAACTGCGAGGGTCCGCTTATGTGTGGATTTTTTTCACTACATATGTACTTCCATACTACATGATCCATGGTTGGTTGAATCCAAGGATCTGGAACCTCGGATACAGAAGGCCTACTGTATAGTTATAGGTGAATTTTCAACTGCAGTGAGGGTCAGTGCTCCTAACTCTCATGTTAAGGGTCAATTAACTTAATTTTATGCTTATACATTTTTAAAATTTTTATTTATTTATTTTTGGCTGTGTTGGGTCTTCGTCGCTGCGTGCGGGCCCCCCCAGTTGGGGCTACTCTCCGTTGCGGTGCGTGGGCTTCCCATTGCGGTGGCCTCTCCCATTGTGGAGCATGGGCTCTAGGTGCATGGGCTTCAGTAGTTGTGGCTCCCGGGCTTCAGCAATTGTGTCTCATGGGCTGTAGAGTGCAGGCTCAGTAGTGTGGCGCACAGGCTTAGCTGCTCTGTGGCATGTGGGATCCTCCCGGACCAGGGCTTGAACCCGTGACTTCTGCATTGGCTGGCGGATTCCTAACCACTGCACCACTAAGGAAGCCCGCTTATACATATTTAAGGAAGCACCAAATTAAGTCAATGCTGGGGTCTGTAAGAATTTTTTTTCCTTCAGGAGAGGTTCATATATTATCTGGAGTCCAGGAAACACTGGCCTAGAAAAATGAACTAAGTGAGAAATTTTAGGGTCACAGTTATTGTTCTGGGTAACTAAACTCTGATCAAAGTTTTCAGAATTGTTTTCTTTTTTTTTACTTAGTCTGAAAGTTATCTGAAAACTTCTCTTTTAATTTTTGTCAGTTTCTTTTTCCTAGTTTCATAGTTTGTTGGGGGAAGTTTCTGCTTATTAGTTTTACATATTTTGTTGGCATTATTAAGGAATAGTTAACTCCATCTCCTTCTCCCTCACCCCTTCAACAATAAAGAACAAACAAAATGTACTTTTCTATCGTGTTCTTAGGAAAAAGTCTCCCCTAGGTTTTGGTCATCTTTTTCTTTTATAGCTTTATTGAAGCTTTACTGATGTACAAGAAACTGCTTATGTTTAAAATACACAACTTAATGAGTTTTGACATGTAAGCACCTGTGAAACCATCAGTCCCATCAAGATAGCAAACATTTCCATCACTCCAAAGATCCCTCATGCCCCGTTGTAGTCAGTCTTCTCCCTTGCACCAGCCTGAAGCGACCACTGACCTGCTTTCTATAACTGTAGATTAGATTTGACTGGTCTAGAATTTCATGTAAGTGGGATCTACACTGTGTACATTTTTGTCTAGCTACTTTTAGTCGGCAGAATGATTTTGAGATTCATCCATGTTGTGTGCATCAATAGTTTTTTTTTTTAATTGTTGAGTACATTTTATGGAAATAACTACAATTTTTAAAATCCATTCACTTGTTGATGAACATTTGGATGTTTCCAGGTTTTGGCTATTAAAAATAAAGCAGCTATGAATATTTGTGTAAGGTTTATATATGGAAATATGCTTTTATTTTCCTTGAGCAAATACTTAGTAGTGGAATGGCTGGCTTGTATGGTAGGTGTATGTTTAACTTTTTAAGAAGCTGTTTTCCAAAGTGATTGTACCATTTTATATTCCCATCAGCAGTATAAGAAAATTCCAGTTGCTCCACATCCTTGATAACACTTGCTATGATCAGTCTTTTTAATCTTAGCCATTCTAGTGGATGTGTATAGTGGTTTCTCACTGTGGTTTTAATTTGAATTTCCCTATGAACTAATGATTTGGAGCATGTTTCCTGTGTTTATTTTCCATCCATACATTTTCTTTGACAAAGTGTCTGTTTAAATCTTTAAATGAATTGCCACCTTATTTGATTGTAAGAGTCTGTTATGTATTCTGAATACAAGTTTTTTCTTGGGTATGTATTTTGCATATATTTTCTCCCAGTTGGTGGCTTGTCTTAATTTTCTTAGTAGTATATTTTGAGAAACAGACATTTAGAATTTTGATGAATTCTAGTTTATTGATTTTTTTTTTCTGTGTGTAGTTTGTACTTTGTTCTATTTAACAAGTCTTTAACTCAAGATTACTGAGATCTTCTGTTTTCTTCTAGAAATTTTGTAGTTTTAGCTCTTACATTTAGGTCTCTGTTTCACTACAGGTTAATTTTTGTATATGGTGTGCAATAACATCTGAGGTTCCTTTTGATTTTTTTGCATATGTCTGTCCAGTTGATCCAGTACCATTTGTTAAAAGATTATCCTTTCCTCATTGAGTTGCCATGGCACTTTTGTCTTAAATCAATTGACCTTATATGTGTAGGTCTACTTTGGACTTTTCTGTTTCTTTGATCTCTGTGTATACTCCAGTATCAAACTCTTGATTAGTATAGCTTTATGATAAGCCTTGAAATCAGGTGCAATTCCTCCAACTTTGTTCTTCTTTGTAAAAATTTATTGATTGTTCTATGTCCTTTGCATTTACATACGGATTTTAGATTCAACTTGTTATTCTCTATAGAAAAGTCTGGTACGATTTTGATTGGGATTTCATTGTATTTCTAAATCAATTTGGAAAGAATTGACACTTTAATAATATTGAGTCTTCTGATCCATGACCATGATATATATCTCTCTATCTAGTCTTCTTTGAACATTTCTTTGCAATGTGTTGTAGTTTTCAGCATGCAAGTCTTGCACGTCTTTTTTTCTTTTTAATTTTAGCCCTAAGTATTTAATATTTTTGATGCTTTTATAAATGGTATGTTTAAAATTTCAATTTCCAATTGTTCTTCACTCATATGTAGAAATAAAATTGGTATTTATATATAGATGTTGTATCCTGGAAACCAGTTGAACTCACTTAGCTTTTTTGTAGATTCCTTAGGCTTTTCTATATAGTGTTTATAGAGTCTGCAATAAAGATAGTTTTACTTCTTCGTTTTCATTCTATGTGCCTTTTGTTTGTTCTGCTTACTTTATTGCACTGTGTCCTTCAGTAACAATACTGAATAAAAGTGGTGAGTGTTGGCATCTTTGTAATGTCCCAGATCTTACAGAGACTCAGTCTTTTGTTAATTGGTATGATGATAGTTGTAGGTGTTTGGTGATGTCCTTTATCAGACTGAGGAAGTTCCTTTTATTTCTAGTTTGATGAGAGTCCTTAGGATGAGTAGGTGTTGGGTTTTATAGGCCTTTTCTGTATCTATTGATGTGATCATATGTTTATTCTTCTTTAGACTGTTAATATGATGAATTACATTGTTTTCTCAAATGTTAACCTGACTTTACATTTCTTGGATGAAACCTTCCTATACTTTTTATAGCTGGTTACTGATCTTGTCTTTTCTTTTTTGTAATGTCTTTGCCAAAGAAAAACGAGAAATTTGCAAAAGCACTTCTCGTAACATATCAAGTACAGAGGTTGTCTTGAGGGAAAGCACTGTGCAGTTGTTTGAGTTGTGAACTGAACTAGCCACCTTTTTTTGTTGTTTTTTTGGTGGAACATCATTTTTACTTGAAAGAAAGACTGAATAACTCTGGTTATTCAGCCTTGAATGTTGCAGACATTTTCTTGTAATGCCTTCAAGGAAAAACAGCTGGCAGTGTTTGTTGCTAATGTTACAGTTTAAGCTTTCAAGTGAAAATTAGAATTTGGAAATCTTGTCTGTTACCATGAGCTTGCTAGCTTCCCAGTGCTTAAGACCTTTCTGATGAGATTGGTGGTAATGTTAACAAATATAATTTAAAAAAATTGTATAATAAAATGTATTACATTTGGAAGGCCTACTATATAACTCAGTGAACCAGCATTTTCCAAATGACTAATGCATGATCTTAGAGAATTTTGAGTGGGTTAAAAGAGCCACTGAAAGTGTAACATAGGGGCTTCCCTGGTGGCACAGTGGTTGAGAATCCGCCTGCCAATTCAGGGGACACGGGTTCCATCCCTGGTCTGGGAAGATCCCACATGCTGCAGAGCAACTAAGCCCGCGAGCCACAACTACTGAGCCCATATGCTGCAACTACTGAAATCCGTGTGCCTAGAGCCCATGCTCCGCAACCAGAGAAGCCACCACAATGAGAAGCCTGCACACCAGAACGAAGAGTAGCCCCTGCTCACCGCAATTAGAGAAAGCCCGTGCACAGCAACGAAGACCCAACAGAGCCAAAAATAAATAAATAAAATAAATTTATTTTTTTAAAGTGTAATATAATATAGACCAGTGAATTTTATTGTATCAGAGTACAAGTTCATTGATATAATTATCAGACTGCATTGCAGCATTATAGTATCACAGAAGAATATCCACAGTTATTAGAATACTCCTGTTTTACAACTACCTATCTGAATTGCAGTAGATAGAACAAATACAGACTCAGATATGAGAATCCATTTGTCGTCTATTGAGCCAGACATAAAGGAGATTTGCCAAAATGTAAAAACAATGCCACTTTTCTTACTAAATTGTTTTGTTTGAGAAAATATAGCTGTTTTTATAAAAATTTTATTTAACATGTAATGTGTTTGTTGTCTTTAAATGAGTAAATAAGTATTTTTTAAATTTATGAGGTTGAAATTTCATATGATAAATATCCGTGTAACACAAATATATAAAAGTTGTTGGGGATCCTGAGACCACGAGGTTTGAGAAATGCTGATCTAGAATAGTGCCTAGCATGTAGTAAGCAATTAGTAGATGTTTGAATGCTTCTTGACCATGTCACTTTTATAATTTACCTGTCTTTTCAGTACCACATGCACTTGATAATGTATCTTTTCTGTGTGCCTTTGTTTCATACTCTAGCATCCAAGTTGTTTTTATATATCTTATCCTGGTACTGCGATTCTCTTTTCCTTGCCTTTGCCCATGCCTGGATGTTGGGCAAGGCAATGAAAAGGATTGATGCAGTAGTGCCGTCGTATTTTGGAAAGTGTGCTGATTTATTGAGTGAGAAGAAGATAGATGAGCAGCTCCTGACTGAACATGACATTGATATTGGTATAATAGATTGGTTTAAGGTCATCATTCACATAGTCACAAAATTAGATTTAAAAATAACTTCAGTTGGTTATACCCTGAAATGTAACAAGATAACTGATATTTAGTGATTATTCTAGATATTATAGACACCTCGCCATTTTGTGTGCATATTGATAATATATTTCAAACATGTTGAATACTTTTATTTTAATGGATTTAGCTCATAAATATAGTATACTGCTCTAATTTATCCTAAGTAATTTATATGTATTTATATAGCTGGTATCTTCAAAATTGAGGAAACATTAAAGAATTCTTTAAAAAGAGGAATTTAGAAAGCCTTATTTATAAAAGGGGCTCATAATTAACTGTGCATGCTTGAACATATATATAAAAGGCATTCTGTGAAACAGTTTTGCGGTCTCGTGGAAATTTAAAAACAGATGAACAATCCTGCAGTATAATTGAAACTAGAAACAGTAATAAACCTAAGCACTTTAAAAATGATAGCATCTACCGAATTGTATCAATAGTTATTTGCCTTTCTAACGTTATTCGGTGATGTGGTATCCTATTACTGAAAACGTTCACTGATTGCTGTACAGATTGCTGTGGCTCAACTAGGTATTGAACCTATAGGGTTGGGTAATATATGACCCCTGTAGTAGACAAGGAGATATGCTACCCAGATTCCCCTTCAAAGAAGGGCTCATTGTCCAGCTATGAGGAGTGCGGATTACCAGGTAGCCCCTTCTGCACACATCTCTAGGGTCTGCCTTACCTGCAGAGCTACCTCCCTCAAGGTCATGATCTCCCTGGAGCAGCATACATTTGCATGCTGAGCTAGAAAAAGGTTTAAAGACCTGACCATTTCATCCCATCACAGAGCACTATGATGGACAGTATTTGATTCAGGGCTTCCCACTTGGTTGGCTGAAATTTTGTTGGCCTATATCACAGTTTGAGTTCTGCCCAAACTTTCTTTCTTTGCCTTCCTTTCACAGGTACTGATCTCTAATAAACATTTTGTACTCCAAACACCACCTCACCTCTACTTTGGAGAAGCCAACCTGCAATAGCTCCTGATCTCATGGAACTAATATACTGGGAGGAAATATATGTTAAACAAGAGATTTAAAATGTGATTAATGTTATATAGAAGCATAGGGTGCTATGGTAGTGTGTATAAAAAGAAGCCAAGCCTGGTTATTATATTGTTTTGGGGGGAAGCCTGGGTTAATAGTCAGACCTGCGTTCAAGTGCTAGATTAACTACTTTGAGTAGCGTGAACCTTGGACGTGGTACTGACTTTTCCAAGCCAGTTTTTTCTTTTTTTTTTTAAATTAATTAATTTATTTTTGGCTGCGTTGGGTCTTTCTCTAGTTGCAGTGAGCGGGGGCTACTCTTGGTTGCGGTGTGCGGGCTTCTCATTGCGGTGGCTTCTCTTGTTGCGGAGCATGGGCTCTAGGCACGTGGGCTTCAGTAATTGTGGTGAGCGGGCTCAGTAGTTGTGACTCACGGGCTCTAGAGTGCAGGCTCAGTAGTTGTGGCACACGGGCTTAGTTGCTCCACAGCATGTGGGATCTTCCCAGACCAGGGCTCGAACCCATGTCCCTTGCATTGGCAGGCGGATTCTTAACCACTGTGCTGCCAGTGAAGTCCCCCAAGCCAGTATTTTCATTTGTAACATAGAAATGACACATGGTCTCCCATCCTTTAGGCAGCTAACCTGGGATTGCTCACGTGGCTGGGAAAAGATTCCCAGCAGCAAGAGAGTGAGCCAATGCACAAACGTTTTTCAAGCCCTTCCTTGTGTCAATTGCTAATGTCACGGCCAAGCCTTGATTCAAGGATGGAAAAACAGACTCTGCATCTCCATGGGAGAATTTGTAAAATAAGTGTATTTGTGTGTGTATGAAAAAATTACAGTGTAATGCCTGATACATTATAGTAGTAGTTAACATTTATTGAGCACCTTTTGTGATTTATACTTAGTAAGAGGACTGTGGATTATACAGTTGGACTATTGTATTTAATATATTCTATCTCAGTATGAAATGTAAAAGAAGAAACTCATTTGGAGGATTTGGTATATTCTTTTGATATCTTAAAATAATATTTTATGATGGGAACAGTTTGCAAATAAAGCTGTCTTGCTCTTTCTTCTTTTTCTCTGCAGTAAGAAAAATGGAAAACCACCATTACGGAACAATGAGGTAAAATTTATGCTGTCTACTCTTTGGGATTTCGTGCATTTATTTCATTTGTTTCATTATATATTTTTGAATTAGGATAAAATCATGGAATTTAAGAATTAGAAGGGAACTTAAATATCACCTCTAATCCACTACATATTATAGGAATTCTTCCTAAAATAGGAATCCTTGGTAGGTCACTTTTCGTATTTACTTGAATCTGTTCATTTGATGGAAAGTACTACCTAGGAGATAGCCATAACTGTATTAGTTCAAGTCCATGATGGAATTAATCTTCCCTCTCTAAGCCTCTATTTTGTTGTTTGTAGAAACACAGGACAAGTTTACTCTATTTTCTCTTAATAGACTCTCATATTGTTTGAAGATGGTTGTATTTTCTGAATCTTTTTCTCCCGCTAAGCAATCCTCATTCCTTCAAGTGTTTCTCAGGTGACATGGTTTCTAATTTTTCTTCAATTATGTATACATTCCTCTGGATCTATACTAGTTAGTTCCTCTAGACATCATGTTTAGGATAGAATGTAGTCTATGGTCTATAGAATGTAGTCTAATGTAGACGTGGTCTGACTAGTGTGGAATGCATCAGCACTACTACATTTCTTGATATGATGTGTTGATATGTTGCTAAAATTCAGCCTAAAGTTGCTTTTACTTCTTTAGCCATTACTTCTGTTTATATTAAGTGGAGTTTGTGATAAATTGTAAGCCTTCAGGTGTCTTTCTGATGAACAGCTCTTTTGACAGACGTCTGTATTCATTAGTTGATTTCTTTATTTCTTTTTTTAATAACAATTTTATTGAGATGTAATTCATATACCATAAAATCCATCTATTTAAGTGTACAATTCAGTGGTTTTAGTATGTTCACAGAGTTGTACAGCCATCACCACTATCTAATTTTAGAAAATTTTCAATTCCCCAGGAGGAAATTCCATACACATTAGCAGTCATTCCTCATTACCCTCTCCTCCTGGCCCTTGGTAACCACTGATCTACTTTCTGTCTCTATTGATTTGCCTATTTTGGACATTTCATGTAAATAGAATCATGTAATATGTGGCCTTTTGTGACTGGCTTCTTTCACTTAACATGATGTTTTCAAGGTTCATATGTATTGTTGAATGTATCAGTATTTCATTCTTTTTTATTGCTGAATAGTATTTCATTGTTTAGATATACCACATGTATTTATCCATCAGTTGAGGGAAATTTAAGTGGTTTCCCCCTTTTGGTCATTATGAATAATGCTGCTATTAACATTCATGTCAAGTTTTTGTGTGGACATATGTTTTCATTTCTCTTGGGTATATACTTAGGAGTAGACTTGCTAGGTCATATGGTAACTCAGTTGTTTCCCTGTAAATGTCAGCCTATAGGGTCTATACTATTAGTCTATTCTATAATATGTCTATTCTATTACTGTAATTTTCTTTTCTTTCTTTTTTTTTTTTCTTTTTGGCCACACTGCACAGCTTGCGGGATCTCAGTTCGCTGACCAGGGATTGAACCCGGGCCATGGAAGTGAAAGCCTGGAATCCTAACCACTAGGCCACCAGGGAACTCCCTAGTGTAATTCTGAATGTAATTCTAACATCTAGTTTGTTAAGTGGAAGGTATTATCTACAAACTTAATTTGTCTTCTCTATGTTCCTCACAATTGCTGATAATATTGTCTAGGTTAGGACCAGAAAATTCCTCTGTGGCATCTCTTGATCTTTGTTTTTTTAGTTATGGTTATTCAGCTGTGACTATATGCAACTGCAGAAAAATCTGGTCTTTATTTCTCCATTAAGGCCACAATAGTTTTATAAGAAACATCAAATTCCTTGATTAATTTGTTAATTCATTTATTAAGTCAGCCTGTCAACAAATATTGATTGAGCCCCTCATATATGCCTGGCATCGTTCTTGGTTCTGCGTGTATAGCAGTTAACAAAAGTTCCTACCCTCATGGAGCTTAATGTTGTGCATGTCAGCTAATATACTAGCACAGTATCCTTAACAAAGAAGGAAATTAGAAGGCTTTGACATGACTTCTTCCTAGTAAACTTATGCTGGCTTCTAGTGATTAGCGTCTCTTAGGTCTTCCTAAACCCTCAATATTAATGTCTATTCTCTGAATCTCCTGGAGATTGACATCAAAATTGCTGTACTTCAGTTTCCATAATCTTTGAAAAATGAGACAGGATATGCTTATCTCCAGTCATTTGGCAAATTTCCATCTTCATAATCTCTCATATCTAAATTATACTGAGTAATCAAACCTTAGTTATCTTAGTTATAGCTACTATTTGTATACCGCCGTATCTGAAAGTTCTAGGACATCAGTGAAACTATCCAGTACGGCAGTATTCATTCACTCATTTTTTAATTCTTCCTATTTTTTTGGTACATTTAAATATATATATACTTGTTTGCTAGTCATATAGTGTAAGCAAAATAAATTTAGTTTAGATCAAATGGTTGGCCAAAAAAAAGGTTTAAGGCAGTGTACGTCCTGATACCACATTTGTGAAATCTATAGGAAGTGCGCACACAGACATATGCTGAAATGAAATTTGGCAAGAGATGTGCCAAATATTAACAGTTGATGTCTCTCAGTAGTAGCCATAGGCTCCTTATTTTTGCTCATCAGAATTTTCTAATTTTACGGCAGTGAACGTGTGTCACTTATGAGGGGACGCAATTGAAAAGAATTTTTTATTGAAATTTTTTATAATCTTTGGTGGGATGGGTTGAGGTGAGACAAGTTTCATAAGACATGAGATTTAAGGAGAAAAATATTTAGATAGAGAATAGTATAAAGAGATAGTTGACTTGATTTTAAAATATTAATTCTTTTTGATGTAATACACAGGGTATAAAATTCAAAATATACAAATGTAGCACTGTGCTGGGTTTGGTCTTCAGCATTCCTATGCATATTTTTGTACTTTTGGGGTGTGTGTATCTCCATAAACAATATAGGTAGAATTATTTTGCTTATTGAAAAATTTTATAAATTGAATCATTGTATGTATCATTCTCCTTTTTTTTCAGCATAATGTTTTTTAAAGATCCATCTATGTTGATAGCTATAGATCTAGTTAATTAACCACTCTATAGTATTCTCTTGTATGAATATGAGCTGCTTCCTTTTCTACAGTTGTGTAGAATCTTCATTGCATAAATTTACCATGATTTATGTAGTATCTCATAATTGATGTACATTTAGGTTTTTAATTTTATAGTATTATAAAACAATATGCAAGTTTTTTCATTTATGTGTTTAAGCATATGTTCAGGAATACCTCTAGGATAAGTTTCTAAAAGTAAATTTGCAGGGTTGTTTTACATTTTGCAATGAGTGTACATTTTATATTTTGATAGATGCAACATAATAGTTATGTTGATTTATACTTCCCCTAACAATATCCAGAAATGCTTACACATTTGTCAGCACCACATGACCTTTTATTTGCTATTTCAGACATCTGTCTTTTCTGGTCAGTTCCGTTCATGTCACCTTTCTAAGTTGATTGACACATCAATAGGAACTTCTCATTGCCCTTTGACCTTGTTGCCTCCTGAATGTTAGGTACATTTTTTTTTTTCTGACTGCATTATTACTTTAGCTTCTTAAATGGTCTTTAATGGTTGTTGTTTTTTTTCTATGATTTGCATGTTATATTTATATCATAAAAGTGTTTTTTATATTTTTTAAAAATTACTGGGAAGTTTAAAGGTGGGGAAAGTCAATTGTGGTTAAAATGAATTCTTAGGAGAAGCTAGTGGTATTTATGAGATGTACTGTCTCTGTAAATATTTGCATTTAGATTGGTTTCAGGTATAACTTTTATTATGTATCAAGAATAGTACAGTGCTTGCTTTGGCAGCACATATACTAAAATTGGAATGATACAGAGAAGATTAGCATGGCCCCTGCGCAAGGATGACACGCAAATTCGTGAAGCGTTCCATGTTTTTTTTAAAAAAAAGAATGGTACAGCATCTTGATTATTTCTTCAGCCTGAGTCAGCCCTCCAGTCCAGATGTTTGGTGTTTCCTGACTTTAGGAAGTATATCGTTCCCTTTATGGATTCAAATGTAATGAAAATAATAAGGTCAGCTTTCAGACAGCTTAAGAAATAGGAGCAGTGACAACAGGGACAGAAGAAAAAGAGGAGGAGGAATTAATACCAGGTAAACTGCTAATTGTATACGACATGCTTCACTTTCTTATAACTTTTTTTTAAACCTACCTCATTGTTGGCCCTAGATCATTTCTTGAGAACAGCTGGAAATAGTTATCCTCAGTTTAAATCAGAAGGTGGCCATTTCACCTTGGAATTATTCTGTCTAAGGCTCAAGCTAGGGATGGAGAAGGTACTGACTTCTCCATTATGAAGGTGGGATGAAGTGAGGTAGGGAGGCAGTGACAGGAGGGAAACGAGAGTAGAGGTCTAACTTTCTTTAAAGGTAGTTGATGTACATAAAGCGCTTTCTCTTTATTCTTTTCTTCCTATACTTTCTCAGTTTGGGGAGGTGAAAGGGGAGATTTAGGTTGAAGTTGTAAGGTTTAGCTTGAGGAGAATAGGCTAGCTAGAGTAAATAGACTGCGAGTAGGGCGTTTTGTGTCTTGTTCACTGGTGTGTCCCCATGGTTTAGAACAGTGCCTTGGGCCAAGTAAATATTGAATGAATGAATACATACATGTGTGAATGAAGTAGACTAGGCCTGTGACTCAGGGGGATGGGGTTTACAACCTTTGTACGGTTTGAAAGACCTGAACTCTGTTCCAGCCGTTACACAGTAGGTTGGTTCTTATCCAGTTCTTTCTGTCCTAGTCTTTCTGATCTAACTCTACACACCCAGTGCCTTCATCTCTTGTCTACAATTCTGTACGATATGCAGCGTCTATTTATTAGGATTACATATATAAAGCCCTTAGCACAGTGAGTGACATATGGATGGTAGCTTATTATTCTAATTCAATACACAAACAACTCATTTAAGGTTTATCAAGTTAGATATTAATTTAATTAAAGCATATTTACAGCAAAATTTGTCTAACTAATAGAATTTACTATACCATGGGTATTTGTTTATCAAGAGCACAGTAGTTAATACATAAGTGAGCTGTGATTATAGGAGTTGGGGAAAGGAGCTCAACTGGGGATGGAGTCCTTCTGGAGAGTCTTGCCTATTAAGTTTCTTCTGCCTGTTCTTCCAGACAGCCCAAGGGTAATGAAGTAAATAACATCCACTATACCCAGTTTGTGTCACTCTTTCCTTATCCTTGCAAATGGTTTTATAGCTCTATTTCCTTGGACCAGTGAAAATGAAGAAATATCTGAGGGTAATAAAATGATTTACTGCTCTTAATTATTGTCAGTGGTTTCCCTCTACACTAACAGTAAACTCTAAATCCTTCTATGGCTTCAGGGCTCTGTTTTTTTATAGGTCCTGCCCATCTCTTCAGCTTCTCTCCTTTTGTCCCCTCTGCTCTAGCAGCACTGTCATCTTGCTCTTCAGTGTGCATACCAATTTTATTCCTGAACTGGGTTTTGTGCTTGGTGTTCCCTGTGCTTTACTACCCTCCCCCAAAGAGACCTTTCTTCTCATACTTTTCTGGATCATTCTTTTTCTCTTGACCCTGCCTAGTCTATCTGTAACAGTTTATTTATTGGTTTATTTTTATCTGGATTTCTCCTGCTAGAATGTAAACTGTATAAGTGAGGGAACCTTGTCTGTCTTTGAATTTGTAAGGAAGAGTGCATATTAGAAATGTTAAATGATAAATCTAGGAATCCAAAAGTTTCCTGTAATAGATAGCAGGAAAACTCCTGTTCAGGATTTTTAAAAAATTCTGTTAATAAGGAAGTGAATGATGAACAAACGGTGATGATATGGATAATGGCCATTTCTTAGCTGTCCTCTGACCTCATCTTCTACTTTCTCTTGCTTACAGCTCCAGCCAGATTGGCCATTTTGTTATTAAACGAGCTTTTACCTTGGTATTTGGCATTTGCTGTTTCTTCTGTTTGCAGTGTTCTTTTTCCAGATATTTCTGCAACTTTACTTCTGAAAGAATTTCTCACTTCCTTATTCAGTTTTTGGTAACAACTTAGTTTCTTGAAAGCATGTTTGAATATGAAGACTATGTTCTTCAAATGCAGTATCCATCTTAGCAGTTGTTTATGTTGCCTTAGATGAAGCATGGTTCTTTAATCTTATTTGTTATAACTATTTTAAAAGCTTTCTTTCTTTTTTTTAATGTAGAAAGAGGGGAAAAAAGAACGAGCTGTGGTGGACAAGGTGTTTTTTTCAAGGCTCACACGAATTCTGAAAATCATGGTCCCTAGAACATTTTGTAAAGAGGTAAGTCTTATGAAACGATAATGTTAAGTGTTCAACTTTAAAGCTTATGTGAGATCAGAACAATAGAATTATAAAGCCTTTGTTCTACTGCAGGTCAAGTGTCTCCTCGGTAGGTAATGAAGACTAAATTTTTGTCTGAGTCATTGCCTGTCATGCAAGTACCCTTGTTGTTCAGCGCCAGTTTTTAAATGATTTTCTCTTGTTTATGAAATATTATTTTATTATATTTTATGTGAAATACTAGAGTACTTCAGTACAGCCAGCCTAAATGGTGTTGCTTTATTATAATATAATGAAAACGAGATTAAATTTAGAAAGACCTTTTTATTACATTAAGATGTTAACAAGTAGCATTGATATGGCATATGTTTGAGAGTTGCTTCATATTTGATTAAATATGTTTTTAAGATACCTGAATTCTTCAAGTATTTTTAGGAAGTGAACTGGTTGTAAGAATAAAGTTTTATTATTCTTTCATTTGCTCTTTTGTCAAGATTATCTTTGTCATGATTTTTTTTTTTTTTTTTTTTTTTTGCGGTACGCGGGCCTCTCACTGTTGTGGGCTCTCCCGTTGCGGAGCACAGGCTCCGGACGCGCAGGCTCAGCGGCCATGGCTCACGGGCCCAGCTGCTCCGCGGCATGTGGGATCTTCCCGGACCGGGGCACGAACCCGTGTCCCCTGCATCGGCAGGCGGACTCTCAACCACTGCGCCACCAGGGGAGCCCCTGTCATGATTTTTTAAGTATTTTAATGATTAAAAAATAAAATAATGCTGTGTTCTCCATCTTTAATTACCTTAGTATTCTCCTTTTGTACAACTAGAAATATTATCACTGTTGACTCTTTCTCCTCCCCATACCTACCTCTCATCCTTTCAGTCACTGGTATCTGCTAATTTTTCTTTCTAAATATTCTTACCTAGATATTACAGTGTTCTTAATTAGTCTCATTTCAAAGAATCTCTCCTTTTTAAATCTTTTCTGCCAAGTTTGTCTTCTTCAAACATAATTGTTTCCCACCGTTCAAATTTTAAAAAGCATTAGGCTTGTAATCTATTGATAGCAGGAAAAGGATAAGATGTTCCAAAAGCACTATAATTCTCAAAGGAAAGGCACATTCCTCCATCACACTGGACTTGCTCTCCTTCCCCTCACTTCAGCATCATGTCTTGTTGACTCTGCCCTTAAAAGAGACTCTAAAAAATAATTTAATAACATTTGGTTTTTTTCTAATTAGAGATCCTATGTGTTTCTTGAAGAAAAATTGGAAAATGCACTTTTTAAATCTGCTTCGTCCCTTATATTTCAAATGTTTTTTCCAAGCATCCTTGAGTTTCTCTTCGATTAGTCCCTTACTTTCCATTTTTACTGTTCTCACTTGCTTGGATTATTATAATCTCTTCTCCTTTTCCAACTAGTCTTCTTTCTAAAACCTGAATAAGAACACTTGGCTTCTTTTCTCCTGTGGGGTAAATCACAACGTGACTTTGCCCTTCCTTTGCATACCATCTACTTGGAAGGTTCTTTGCTGTTTTGTAGCCAGGCCTTGTGCCCTCGTACTTTCATGACACCATTGTTTGTGACAACACCCCCAACAAAAACAGATATGTTTAAAAAACAGCTTAATGCTCTTTATCTTCTTTGTGAAGGCATCCCGTGACTCTCTGGATATAATTAATTGTTTTCTCATTCTACAATTTACCTGACTTTGAAGAATCTTTATTTAAAATACAAGCTCTTCTCTGGAAAGATTTTTGTATTACCCCCCCCCTTATCAGTTAACAGCTTAATGTTCATTTAACCTTTTAGCAGAGGTTTGCTGAATATGAAATGAATGTGAGACATTGAATAGATCTCTGGGAGTTAGTAAGAAGGTAGATGGGCCTAACTTGGCCAACCTCCCAGTTCTGTCAAGGTATATCCATGCCACAGAGCCATTTTATGAACCATCTTTGAGGGATATAAAAATCCGGGCTTAACCCCAGTTCAAGAAAGTGAAATAAACTCCAGTAGAAATCACAGATAAGTGGAGGTAGAGATAGAGAGATTAATTTAATCAATTTATGAAATAAAAATACTGCATATGGGGCTTCCCTGGTGGCGCAGTGGTTGAGAGTCTGCCTGCCGATGCAGGGGACACAGGTTTGTGCCCCGGTCTGGGAAGATCCCACATGCCGTGGAGCGGCTGGGCCCGTGAGCCATGGCCTCTGAGCCTGCGCGTCCGGAGCCTGTGCGTCCGGAGCCTGTGCTCCGCAGTGGGAGAGGCCACAACAGTGAGAGGCCCATGTATCGCAAAAAAAAAAATAAAATAAAAAATAAAATACTGCATATGAACATATGGAAGTTCATCTGTATCATAAGGTGAGGGACTGCCTAAATCAAGCCTATCTTTAGTTTCTGACATATTCTACGAACCCAGTAATGGAATTATGGTGATTCTGAGGACAGCCTTTGCATAAAAAGGCATTTCAGGACTGTCAGTAATCACAGTTCGGCAGATTTTGCTAAATGAGGCAATAAACTTGATACTTATTTAAAGAAAAAATTAAGCAAAGTATATAAAATAAAGGAAAAAATAAACTATCTTTGTCTAATGTTACCTTTATTCCTCAAATGATTAATTGAGGATTGAGGCTGTACTTAAGGTCTGAATTAAAAGTTAGCATTACCGTTAAAGTGTCATCTACAGATAGGATTTATTAAAATCAGTAGGTTCTTCTGTTGTCAGTTTAATACCTAACTTCGAGATGGTGGGACAGGGTAGGAAGATGGTATCTTCCTTGCTGGACAACTCTGGCAAACGTTGGGGGAGCAGCTGTCACAACTCAGTTGTGTAGACTTTCTTTGACATTGTCCTCTTTCTTATGGATTCATTTATTACTTCCGTGTTTATGACTCCCTGCCTTGTCTTTCACTTAAGGGCTGTATTTTCAGTACCTTCACCTTTTTTAAAAAACAAGCTTTGTTTTGCAAATATTACAGAAGTCATAGATGCATTTGCCCCTCAATTCCATAACTTTGAAATCAAACACCTTATCCAACAAACATTCCCCCTGCCGCACACCCTCTTCTCTGACTTTAGCTTCTATGCTGCTGTCGTATTTTTCCCATTTAGAAAGTTTAAGGTCACCTTTGAATGGGTGTGTGTTGCAATTGGAGGCTGGAGGGTAGATTTTCATCCCACACAAAGACAATTGACTCCTATCCAGCCACTCAGCCTCTCATCTCTCCCCCATGATGATCCATCTTGCCCAGCATTGCTTAAGTAAACAACACTTTTTAATATTTTGTTCTACCTAAAAGCTTGCAGTAGTTTTATAAGCTCTGCTGGATATGCAATACCATAATTCATATGGTTTTAATCTATTTTTATTTTTATTTTTTATTTATTTTATTTTTTTATTTTTATTTTTATTTTATTTTTTTTTGCTGTACGCGGGCCTCTCACTGCTGTGGCCTCTCCCGTTGCGGAGCACAGGCTCCGGACACACAGGCTCCGCAGCCATGGCTCGCGGGCCCAGCCGCTCCGCGGCATGTGGGATCTTCCGGGATAGGGGCACGAACCCGTGTCCCCTCCATCGGCAGGCGGACTCTCAACCACTGCGCCACCAGGGAAGCCCTAATCTATTTTTATTTTCCGTGAAATCTGTTTTTTTTTTTACTCATAATCCTTATTTTCTCCTTTGTTTTACTTGGTTTATTTAATGTATTTCTAATGTCATAAGCCTTTTTTGCTACCTCAGACCTTTCGATCCTGCCACGTATCACATGAAGTGATGCAAATATCCTTACCTACACTGGTCTGTTTTCTTACATTTTATGTGTAAATTTGCCTTAATAAATAAATTGAAAGCCCTGCAAGGGCAGGGGCACTATTAAGAGATTTTTCTAACAAACCGAACCAAATTTATTCTACTTAAGCAAAATTTTAGGCTCCAGTATTTGTTCTTAACTGTATATTGGTAGTTGTCATTTTTCTTTATTAGAGTTGTATATTAAAAACATAGGACAATCACAATACACTGTGATTTAGGTAGTCTAAGTTATACTGCTGGTTTCTGTCATTGACTAATTATATGAAGGGAAGTGATTTGACCTGCCTGGGATTCACTTTTGAATCTGGATGAAAAATTAGATTAAATGATCTATAAGGCCTTTTCCATTTACATTATATTTTAAACTTCTTTCAAAATTATATTTAAAAATAACCTGTAGGTAAAATGTCAGCCAACTACATTAAAGCTAGAATAAAGCTTTGAATTTAGAAACCAAAAATCTTTACCAAAGTAATGTTTCTTTTAACTTTCTTAAATGCATTTAATTAATTTACCTGGTTTATTTTAGACAGGTTACCTGATACTTATTGCTGTTATGCTGGTGTCTCGAACATACTGTGATGTTTGGATGATTCAGAACGGGACACTCATTGAAAGGTATTTTTCATCTTCCTCCTGTATGTATGAAATACTAATTTGTGTCATATTTAAGTATTATTTTAAGCAAGAAATAGATTCTAAGTTAGGTATAAATACTTAAGTCAAATTATGTCTTTGTTCATTTACTTAGTAGATATTTATTGTCTCCCTTGTGCCACAGGCAGTGATAGGGATGTACCCATGAGTGAACAGGAGAGAGCCTGTACCAAGCCCTGCAGAGCTGCCCGTTTATAGAGGGTCAGAGACAAGTAAACAGAAAATTATGGAACTTCCCTGGCGGTCCAGTGGTTAAGACTCCATGCTTCCACTGAAGGGGGCACAGGTCCGATCCCTAGTTGGGGAACTAAGATATCGCATGCCCCCAGGGCCCGGCCAAAAAAAAGAAAGAAAGAAAGAAAATTAATATGCAGTATAATAAATGCTGTAGTGGGAACTTAAAAAGTCACCAAGCTGGATGTCTGAAATTAATGAGATAATTTGAGGAAAATATCAAAGCATTTCAGGGAATCATGTTGAGAATGTTTATTAAACAGAAAAAAATTCTTAGACATTTTCTTCAGTTTCTGAAGTTAGTGCTTTATATATTTTTTCATTATAGTCTTTGTACATATATTAATCACTGCAATTGATGATTTGGAATTTAAAAACAAAAGAACAGTTGGGATATTAACATTTATCTGTTAATAAAGGATTTATTCCTCATGATACCAATTTGAATGTCAGTAAAAAACTTTTTCTTGGAATTTTGTTTCCCGGCATGCAGTATTCTATCAGAAAATTTCTTAAAGTACTTAATATAACATAACTGTTTGAATGACAGTACTTAAAATTTTTAAATGCTCCCAAATTTTGTAAGTTTTTTTCTGACATCCTTGATTTGTGTGTGGCTTAGAGGATTTGTAGGAGAGGCAGAATGCTTTATGCAGGCGTTTTCTGACTCATCTCTCTAGAAGAACAAAGACTGTTATCTGCATAGGATTAAAGCCATGACCATGTGCCTCTGAATATGTGTAAATGGTATAGATGCCAATATTCAATTCAGGTCTCCCTGAATCCTTTGGTCAGTCCCATGCCTTTTTATTTTAATCAAAATAATATATGAAAAGCTTAAAAAGTAAAACATGAATATAGTTTAATATCAAATAGCCTTACAGGACTTAATCACAAAAACATTAGTTCTGTGCCCCATTCCTCCCACCTGTAACTGTCATTCCTGGAGCCAGTTGTCTTCTGTTCTTTCTACTGTTTCATCTCTTATTTTGTCTCTGCATTTCATTGTAACACACTTATGTTACTGCCTCTAGATTTTTCAGTCTTAGAGAATATGCGTGTATTTATTTCTCTTTTGGAAGATGAGAATTACCTCTTTTACACTCCTACCCATGTCTGTGCTCATTCTCTCAATGTTATATCACAGTTTTTTGTTAAATCAGAATTTATTGTTTACATGATTTTGACTTTTGTTTATAGCTGAGCCAAATGCTCTTCTTGGGTAGTTTCTTTTATATACAACTTCTTTTCCTGGCATTTATAAATTGCAGGTTTTTGTGTACATTAATATTTTGCCTACTTCTTACTAATTCAGCTCAAGCTTATTGACAGCACTATAAAATCTCACTATTTGGGGGCTTCCCTGGTGGCGCAGTGGTTGAGAGTCCGCCTGCCGATGCAGGGGACACGGGTTCGTGCCCCGGACCGGGAAGATCCCACATGCCGCAGAGCGGCTGGGCCCGTAAGCCATGACCACTGAGCCTGCGCGTCCGAGCCTGCGCTCCGCAACGGGAGAGGCCACAACAGTGAGAGGCCCGCGTACCGCAAAAAAAAAAAAAATCATCTCAGTATTGTAATATGTCAAACACTAGATAACTTACTGATTTTTATCTATTACCACCCCACCCCATACCTCTTGTTAGTTTTCTGTCCTCCGGCTCTCATTAGGATTGATTGTGCTTTAGCTTCACTAAATAGCAGTCATGTTTGAATTTACTTTTATCATGATCTTAGGAATTTTTTTCTTCTTTCTTTCCTGCATTAAATAACTCCTATGTTCTGGATCTTTTGTTTTCCTCTTCCTCAGTTTACGTTCTCATTTTGGCAGATGCAGTCTTTTTCTGAGAAAAGGTTACAAGGGAAGTAAAATTTTGAGACCTTGTGGGTCTGATAAAGTCTTCTACTCTCACACTTGATTGATAATTTAGCTGTATTTATTCATTCTAAATTGGAAATCACTTTTTTTCAGAATTTGGAAAGCATCACCCTGTTGTCTTCTATAGGACTCTGTGGTTCTCAACCTCGGCTGCAGTATAATTAGAATGATCTGGGGAATTTTGAGACCTACTAATGCCTGGGCCCACCCCTAGAGATTCTGATTCAGTCATTACTTTTTGAAGCATCCCAGGTGATCCTAACCTTGATCCCAGCCAAGGTTAAAAACTACTGATCTAGCTTCCACATTTGGTGTTGAGTCCCATTCCTGTGCTGATTGCCCGCCCTTAGCAGCGGATCTCTTTTACCTGCTTTGGAAGCTTTTATTTCTTTATTGTTGATGTATTATTGCTGGTGTTATGGGAATTTCACTGAATGTTGGTGTGAATTTTTTTTTATTCCTTGTGTTTGTGCTAGGCATTAGGTGGGCTCTTTGCAATCTAGAAACTCATTCTTCATTCTGAAGAATGAAATTTTCTTGTGTTCTTAAAAAAGTTCTTCCTCTCCAGTTTTTTCTGTGCTTTTTCTGGAATCTTAGTTGAGTGTTGGACTTCCTGGACTGATCTTCTGCCTATAATTTCTCTGTTTACATCTCTGACATTTTATATTATATTATAGGAGATTTCTTTTAACTTTATCATCCAGTGAATTTGTATCTGTTTTAATTTTATTTGCAGGAGCTATCTTTTTGTATGAATGTTCATTTTTGTAGCAGTCATTCTTTCAAGTCTGTGACTTTCAGTGTCCTTTGTTGTTCTGATCTTTGTCATTCCGTTTAGAGCTTTCCTTAAGCAGTCACTCTTGGCTGTGTGTTCATATTTAACTTGCTAGAAGCCAAGTTGTGGGATTGTTGATTGTCTGGTTTCCCTGAAGGGAATTTGTGGGGGGAGTCTGGTCCGTTCTGTGGGTTTGTGCCCCAGTGAGGAATCCTCTAACGAATTCTAAGAAGTTAAGCATGAGTGTGATTGAAGTATTTGTTCATTGCTGCTAGCGCATCAGCTTTAGCAGGATCAGTTCTGTTAAGTTCTCTTTCTATGAGCTTTGTGCACAAGTAATTGGAGTCATTTGTATAATTAATACAGAGAAGACATTTATGTCCTTTTACATGGTTATAGAATTTTATATTTTTTTCCTTTGATGGCTTTACTTATTATTTAAATGTCATATCTGTTAATAAAAATACAGGCTCCCCAACTGTAGTGTTATTAATTACCTGTGACAAAAATAACAGGTTACATCCACTGTGAATAACATTATATTAAATATCTGTGTACAGTCAGTCACATGATACATATAAAGAACCCTGTACAATCATGGTATAGTATAGAAGATTATTTTTTAAAGTTTTTTGCCTTTTATTCAGATTTTGTGATTTCATGTTTTTGTAACCTAAAAGAATAATATTTAATTTTCTAAACTAGGGATTCCCAACTTTAATTAAATAGGTGCTTATTTTAATTTTCTCAAAGACTGAATGCTCTAGAGAAAATCCATCACCAAGAGTATGTGGTGCATTAATTTAATGGGTAATGATGAATAAGAGGAAAGTTATTATGTAGCATGAGCCAACTTATAATTCTACTCAGCAACTTGTTGGGTACTCAGCCTTAAAATTCAGTTATGAGATGTAGAAAAAAATAAAAAAACAAAAACTTTAAGAGTTTTTAAGAAACATATGATTTTGACATAATTTAAGCTTGCAGAAAAGCTGCAAGAATAGTACAGGGAGCTTCCTTATACTCTTAACCCAAATTCACGATTCCGAAGCAGTCATTTTATTTATTTGTTTGTTTGTTTGTTTATTAGCTGCATTAGGTCTTTGTTGCTGCGTGTGGGCTTTCTCTAATTGCGACGAGCAGGGACTACTGTTTGTTGTGTTGTGCGGGCTTCTCATTGTGGTGGTTTCTCTTGTTGTGGAGCACAGGCTGTAGGTGTGTGGGCTTCAGTAGTTGCAGCAAGTGGGCTCAGTAGTTACAGCACGCAGGCCCTAGAGTGCACGGGCTTCAGTAGTTGTGGCGCGTGGGCTCAATAGTTATAGCTGCAGGCTCTAGAGCACAGGCTCAGTAGTTGTGGCACACGAGCTTAGCTGCTCTGCGGCATGTGGCATCTTCCCGGACCAGGGATTGATCCCGTGTCCCCTGCATTGGCAGGCGGATTCTCAACCACTGCACTACCAGGGAAATCCCTGAAGCAGTCATTTAAAAATTAATTGTTGAGGACTTCCTTGACAGTCCAGTGGTTAAGACTGCGCACTTCCACTGCGGGGGGCATGAGTTCAATCCCTGGTCGGGGAAGATCCCGCATACTGTGCAGTGTGGCCTAAATAAATAAATAAATAAAATTAATGGTTGAGTTTGGGTTTTTTTTGAGCATGAGCCACCTCTTCTCCTTGCTTGGCCCTGCAATAAACCTTTCTCTGCTCCTCCCTCAAAAAAACAAAAACAAAAGTTAATTGTTTACTTTCTCCTGAGTAAAGATTTTTGAGCTTCTGCTATGCATGAGATCTTTTGATATTTGGTCAAATTAAAAGTTTTAAAATATTGTGAATTCATAATATAGAACAGTTTTATTTGAAAAATTAACACATTTCTCCAACTTGCTACTAAAGCTACATTGTAAACTTTATTTGTCTTTTCCATTTTGCCTATTGCAAAGTGTGTTTAGATTTATGTTCTTCTGCTAAAATAGAGTCACAAAGAGACTTGTTATGGTCCTTAATGTACTTAATTTTAATATCCTTTACATCTTTTAGGCTTACTTGTTAGCAGTGACTAATGATTTCGGAATGGGGCAGATTTTAATAGGGCAGACCCCTTCTTTAAGGTAGAAACTGGCAATTCTGTGATATGGAAGGTAATATTTCATATCTTGTTGCTGCTGCTGAGGAGGAAGAAATTCCCCTCTGCCCTTCTAGGTTATTCTGGCTGGTCTAAGAATTAAATGGGCGTGAGACAGATTAACAGGAGAAAATCAGACAAAAGTATAATAACATGTGTACATGGGAGAGACCCAGGAGAACTTAGTAACTTGCCAGAATAGCCGAAGCCCTCATCTTGTGTAGCTTTTTTTTTTTTTTTTTTTTTTCCTCATCTTGAATACCATCTTCAGCTAACGACAGAGAGGATGTTGGGGGTAGGGGTTTGGGACTTCACAGGGGAGGAAGGCAATTCACATGAAGATGGAAAAGCAAATGTTTGGTAAACAAATGTTTGCTGGGCCATGTGGAGACTCTGGTACACAGCATGGACTCTGATCTCTAGGTCCTGCCTACTTTCCCCGCACACACTTAGCCCATATGCGTTGCAGATATCTCTGGTCATAGCTCTGTTCTGGGAGCAGGCCATTTTATCTAAATTCTTTAGGCAGCTAAGGGGGAGGCAAAAAGAAAGACTTCCTGAGGCTTCTGTTTCTTAAAAATAATCAGTCTAAAATAATCCTTATGCCAAAGAAACACATTTTGGGGTGGCAGAGTTTGTTCCCCTATACTGCCGTATGTAATCATAAATATATATTTTATTTTTAACCACTTGGCTATAAGTAGCATTTCAAAATTACCAAACTATCTTAAGATTCCTGTATGTTTTAGAAGTAACTATGATTGGGACTACTCTAAAATTACTTTATTGATGATTATTTTTCTTTTGCAGCGGACTAATAAGCAGAAATAAAGCTTTATTCAAGAAACCATTTTTTAAATTTGTAGCTGCTACTCCAGTGGTAAACCATTGTTGAATGATGGCATGTGCTTTACCAAAGTTTGATAATCTTGTGTGTTTCACAGCTTGGGCAGCACTAAAGCACTTTGGTTTTATGTAAAGTTTGGTTCAAATAATTTTAATTTAAACCTCTAAACTTTTGTACTTAATTACTTTTCGTCTCTAATATTCTTATTGCTGTAAAAAGCATTTTTGTGTGGCTCTATTTTAACTTTTTTCTAGTTCAGCTTTAAAAAAATTTTTTTTTACACTTTTTAGCAGCTGTGTCAAAATTGGACTATTAATTTTTCTATTGGTCTAGAGTAACATTTCCCAAAGTATGTTCTTTGGAATCTTAGCTATGATGGAGGAAATGCTAGTGCTACAAAGCCCTCTCAGAGAGTTTTACAATGCATATTATACATTAGAGCTTTGAGAGGGCCTTTGGTAAAGACATTTGTTAGCGTTAACTCAGGGTTTTGCAAATTTATTTGACCATGGAACTTTTTTGCTCTAAAAGATCAGTTCATATTACTTGGCATTATTCATCTACTCCCTCATAAAAAGAAATTATTTATCAGTATGTATACCAGTCATTTTTTTTGTGTAGAGCTAGGTTTGAATCATTTAGCGCATTGTTTTTCAAAATATGGTTAATTTACTTCTGGGAATATTAACATTATCTTTGCACTAGACCACAGACATTTGGCAGTCAGAGATCCTTTACTTATAATGATATAATGGCTTTCTAGCTTTTTAAAAAAGTAGTGGAACCCTTTAAATAAGTTCTTAGTGGATATTTTTAAAACAGATAAATATTTAAAATAGATTAAAAATGGATAAAAGATCTGGTTTCATTGAAATCCCGCTGCCATCTTTTTTGGTAAAATTTTCTTAGGACCACAGTCAATCTCATTCTTAGCTGTTTTAGCTTTACAATAGCAGAATTGAGTAGTTGCAACAGAGACCTTATGGCCCACAAAGCTTAAAATGGTTGCTCTTGGCCCTTTATAGTAAGAATTTGCTCATCTGTCATTAGTCTGTCTCCTTGCCATTAGTTCATACAAATGACAGGATGTTAAACTATTTAAAAGAAAACAAAGAAATAGTACTTTGTTTTATCCACAGTAATCCATTCCTGGGTGTATAAAGTTGTTAATTGTTTCATCATATAAAACCCCTTTTGTGACTGCTTAAGTATAAGCCTGCTGGGGGTTTTTTTGTGTGTTTTTTTTTGCGGTACGCGGACCTCTCACTGTTGCGGCCTCTCCCGTTGCGGAGCACAGGCCCCGGACGTGCAGGCCCAGCAGCCATGGCTCATGGGCCCAGCCGCTCCGCGACATGTGGGATCCTCCTGGACCAGGGCACGAACCCGCGTCCTCAGCATCAGCAGGCGGACTCTCAACCACTGCGCCACCAGGGAAGCCCAAGCCTGCTGTTTAATTACCATTTTTACGAAGGAAAGAACTAGCTATCATTCTTATTTAATTTTGCCGTTTGTAGAGCGATTTCCAAGCAAGCTGTTTAAAATGACAGAATTTCAAAAGTTAATGTTTTTGTAAGAAAATGCTTTTAGCATCTTTTTTCTTATTGATTCATTTGATTCAATGAAAATTTCCAAAAATAGTTTTAGAGATTTAGAGAGGTTTTTTTAGTGTTAAATATTGCTTCTTTTGCAACTAATGCATTGCATGTGGTGGTTTGCAGTGGTATCATTGGTCGTAGCAGAAAAGATTTCAAGAAATACTTATTCAACTTCATCGCTGCCATGCCTCTCGTAAGTGTTAATTCTTTAAAGATTTTTACATAGGGAAAAAATTGCATCTTACTGAAATCTTTTAGGATTTTTACTTATTAAGTTCTTTGAAGATTTATGTACTAAGTTTTTTCAAGTTTAGTTTTGTAACTTATAGTGGAGTTTTTCTGTGCGCAAACCTTTACACTAGATAGAAAAATTTAAAGGAATTATGTTTGGATCAGTTTCTTTGCGTACATATGTAGGTGTATACAAGTGTAGATGATTTTTTCTTTGACCATTAGGCCAGGGTTTCTCAAATATTTAGTAACATGCCACTAGATGGAAATAGTACCCCTCCCCAAGTTGTGACAACAAAAAAAAATGTCTTCAGTGTCTCCAAACATTGCCAAGTGGCCTGTGGGGGGCTAAGGTGAGGTTGTGGGGCAGTGAGCTGAGGGCAGAAATCCTGGGTGAGAATCATTGCTGTAGGCCATAAACTGTTACAGTAACTCGAACCACTAATGTAATGTAATGTAATGTAATTGGAATTTATTGTCCAAATTTACTAAAAATAAATGTTAAGTGGTCCAAATCATAAGTAATTTTCTTAGCTTGAGTCTTATCTTTATTCTATTTTATCGGCACGAAAAGAATTTTATTATTGTATGTGTGGGAGTAAAAGGGAGGAGCTTGATTATACAACTTAATTAATTAGAACATATGTCAGATTTAATAAAGCTTGAGGATAGACGTACATGGAAGACCTTTTAAAATAGAAAATTGAGAAAAGCAGCATTGATGTCAATCAAAGATGGAGATTCAGCAGAAGACCAGTGTTTTCTTGAGAAAATTTTTTTATAAATGTGACCTCAGAACTATGGAAGAATTACTTTTAATATAATGGTGGAAAAGAGTAGTAAAGTTGACTCCAGAAATAATCTAGAAGATGGCATTAGTTGGTATAAAACTTGTAGTAATTTTTTTAGCACATGCAAATACAGTGGGTATAGAGTTCCATTGTCTAGGGTTGTAGTGCTGGTAGCAGGAAAGAGAAGATATACTAAGCATAAATGTCAGTACTCCTAAAGTAAGTTCTTTACACTGGATAGAAAGGTGACAGATTTGCTCTTTGGCTTGTTTATATCTCCCCCCCCCCAAAAAAAGAGGTAACAAGGTGCTTCTCATAATTAATAATATTAATATGTTCTAAAATTAATTTCCAAGTAAAGGGTAATATAGCTAATTGCATTTGATTTAGCATGTTCTCTTTGTGTCTTTGGAAATGTTAAGTAAAACAGAACTGAATTATATCAATTTGTATTATCAGTTATAAAAAATTTATAGGATTTGGAGACAAAATCAATGATAGGGAAATAAATTATAATTTAGTAAGTAGAAATGAAGCAAAACCAATAATATGTGTTTGTTTGTTTTAGATTTCTCTGGTTAATAACTTCTTGAAGTTTGGGTTAAATGAGCTCAAACTGTGCTTCCGAGTAAGACTAACTAAGTACCTCTATGAGGAGTATCTCCAGTAAGTGATAACCTACTTTTATATTAAAAATACTTAAACAATAATACTTATGATATTGAGATGTAGAAGTTTTTCTTTTTTATTTGATATGTATTTCAAGAGGATTGCTCTTAGACCTAGAAGCATGTAGGGAAAGACATCAGCTATTTGGAATCTAATCCTAGCTCTTCCATTAACTGGCCAGTGATCCTTCTCCAGACTTGCATCTGCATCTCTAAAATAAATTAGGACAATCTTTAGGGCCTCTTCCAGCTCCAGATTTTTCTGTTTCTATGAATTTGCACTACATAGTATAATGTGAATTTTTTTGTTTTTAAAATCATTTGTTTTAAAGTCTTCTTCTTATTGTTATTTTAGAACTTTCACATATTATAAAATGGGAAATCTGGACAACAGAATAGCCAATCCAGACCAGCTGCTTACACAAGATGTAGAAAAGTTTTGTAACAGTGTAGTTGATCTGTATTCAAATCTTAGTAAGGTAAGTTTTTCTATTTTTATTGTTGTTACTTTGCTTATTTTTGAATCTAAGCAAATTTATATGGAATTGGTTTGATGCACATAACAGTAGCATGTAAGTATTTAATGCTTTTATAAGAAAATTATAGAGTTGTTATAATAGTTTTAACTACAGTTCCTTAATTTTTTATATTATTGGTGTGAGGTGCTTTGGCCAAGAACTGAGAATTTAGTGTCTTATAAAGATTTTATAAGAACTTTGCAGGCTGATTTCAGTAAAACGACAGAAACTTGGATTTTTATCTCTTGACCTGTGTACTTCTGGCAGTTGTTAGAAATTCATGATCAATTTATTTTTAATTCCACATTCATAACCCTAGGCTAGGACATATTCCTGCCCAATTCTCTGCTTCAGTATCTCTAATAGATCATTTAAGTAATAGTCAAAAAAATTTCACAAGATATTAGTACATTTCAGTTTTTTCTAATTACTGTATTTTCCCCCTTTCCAGAATATTGCCAAAGCTTTTGACTCTGACCTTAACTAGTTTTCTTCCTGCTGATTATGTCAGCTCTTAACTTCCTCTTCTTATCTCACCACCCCTACAGTTTTTGCTGTGGTCTTCTCATTAAGCCATCTTCTTTGCTGTTACCTCCTGCATTGGCTAGCACATGTAGAGGGCATCTACAAGACTGTCTGCCCAGCATTTCCCCCGCCACTCTTCATCTTAGATGCCCCATTTCCCATCCAGTCCACATGACTGCTCTTGGTTTGTGGTCGGAGCTTGTCTCAAACTGGACCATTTGTAGTATCTTGCCTCTGACCACAATTGATCCAAATACCCAGTTTTGAGGCAAAACACTATATACTACAAGGGGCTGGGTCACATTGTAAGAATAGGAATGCTCCCATTTCAACCATGTGGATGGAAGGAGGATAGGCAGTTCTAAGAAAAGCTATGTGTATCTATAAGAACTTCACCCCTCTTGATAGGCCCACTGCTAGGACACCTTTTCACTTCATGCCAAACTTTGTTCTTTATTTAGCTCTCTTTAAGTCTTTACTGATCCAGACTCTAGAAACTCAGACAGCTGCAAGTTGTTCAGTAATTCAGCTGCTTTTTTCCCTCTGCCCATCACCACATTTTAGTTTGTTCTCTGTGTGTGTGTAGGGGGGAGGTGCTGTATATAATATTCTTCATGTAATTCTGTAGACATTGTTGTGTATTTTTTATTACATCTTGGCACTTGAGTAAGTCCATAGCTCAGGACTTGTCACAGCTGCAGTAAAGAAAAATATTATCAAATTAATTGATTGTAGTGGTGCTATATACTACAGTATATTTAGTTTATAAAATATCTGATTGCTTGAACTCTGACTTAAATTGAGTCAGTAACTTAAGTGTACTTGAATTTTATATATCTAAGTATATGTCTAAATATATCTAACTTCTTGATAATTCATAAGACAAGAAAGAAAAGGTTCATCTTAGTACAAGCCAATTAATAAACCAAGCCACCTATCCTAATATAGTCAGAAAGGAGTGGCTATGGACTTAAAGTAAATGAACACAGTTTGGGTTTCTTGAAAAACAGTTCAAAATATGTACAACTTTTGGTATGTCAGTTGAGTTGTCTCTGTGTGAGGAGCAGTACATTAATGTATTATTTTAGTTCTAGGAGCTTGAGTTTTAGGTCAGAAAATTAGATTCATAAGCTCACTCACCATATTTCAACATATAGATGTTGTGATAAAATCAGACAACGTTAAGAGCAGAAAGAGTCTCTCATTTTTCAGGTGAAGATATATAGAAACCAGAAAAGCTGTTAGTAGATTTGGGGTTAAAACTCAGGTCATTTTATTCAGTGTCTTTATACTACATTGAGAAATTGCTAAGTAAGTAATGGCTAATTATCACAGTAGAGCTACCTTAGTTGATGGAAAGTGGTAAATACTTTTCCCAGTTGATGGTCAGTAGACATTGGTCAGGCTGTTTCCATTTTGAGTTTCTTGAGAGTAAGAACTGTGTCTTTTATGTATTCATTGAGCTGCATACTGTTCCAGTACATTATACATAGTGGGAACTCTGCATGTTGACAATTATGTGTTAAATGTTGAATAGCATTTTGTATTTAACATGTTTATTGGCTATCAGTCTAGGCAATCTAGTTCTTTTTAATTCTGAACCTTCTGATGTTTATTTTACAGCCATTTTTAGACATAGTTTTGTATATCTTCAAGTTAACAAGTGCAATAGGAGCTCAGGTAAGTTTACTTTTATTCTGTCTTTTAAATGGCTACAGTACTGGGCTGTGAATAGCTGGATGGTTTGTAAGAATTTTTATGTATCTCAAAGAATGTATTTTTTACAAGTGTAGCTAATAAAGTCTGTTTATAAAATAATACCATACTAGAGATTTTTTAAGTTTTCTAATTTAGCTTTTTAATTTTGCTTAAGCCAGACACTGGAAAATTTTTGTGGCTTTAACAACCAGAATTGCTTAAACATTGAACATACATGTATTTATTGTTGCAAAGTAATGTGTAAAAAGAAATTTGGAGACAGCTATTTTACTATGAAATTTGAATGTTTAAATACTTTTAGAGTGGCCATAACAGTTTCAAGAATATTTTATAATAATATAAATGGTTGACTATCCCATGAGCCTTATTAGGTGTCTCTCTGACATTTGTGTTAGTAAGAATGACCTTTATATTCTGAGTATTCTCGTTGAAGTCTAACTTTAGTCATTTAATATGTAGTATTATTGTTATATATTTATAACAATCATATGATAGTGTGGTTGTTTTATGTATATATGTACATGTGTATGTATATACTTTCTGTAGTTGATTAATAAATAATTTATGTAGTGATTTTTGTTCTGTTCCAGAACATTGGGGAAAGCAGTTTTTTATTTTAATTTTCATGTCTATCTTCCTAACCTTTTGATATCCCATAAGCCAGGTTTAATCATTCTTAAAACTTGTTTTTACTGTAAACAAGTGAATAGGCTTAATGCCTCTTATCGGTATACTGTAATATTTTGATGGTGCTTATTACATGTTTATAATACTTAAGCATTATATTTATATTTAAATATATCTCCATGTGTTCATATTTTCTGATTTTGTATTTCTTAGGTGAAAACTATGTTTTAGTTATCTCTTTTGCCCATACTTCTAGTAATTGTTGAAATGCATTGAATCAATCATATTGAATTTAAAAATAATACACACTATATTCCATACACACTGAATAAAAAGATGAGTAAGACACAGTTCCTACTGAAGAGGGATTATGATCTGGTGAAAGGGTAGATATTCAAACAATTGTAATGCAGAGTGATAAGTCCAGTAATGGAGGTGTGGAAATGTATTTATTGTCCAGAAGAATTGGAGGTGATATTTACGCTGCTTTGAGGATGATGAGTAGGGCCTCCATTAGACATGTCAGGCTTGCCAGACATAAGAACAACTTCATTGAAAGGCATGTTCAGGAAACAGTTATTTCAGTATGGCAGAACATAGGATATATATATGGGAATGAGGGAAGTACTTTCGATGAGCTTGGAAAGGCAAGCTTGAAGCTTCTCTCTTAGAAGGGTCAATGCGTGATGAGTCACTTTACCACATTAGAAAGTACGGCAGCTAGAAGCAAGACGCAGAAGGGAAAGGCAGATTGAGCTCATTTGGGGGAATTGAGCTTGAGGTTCTACAGAGTAGTAAGCTTCAGATGTACAGTAAGTATTTGGAAATAACATCTTGGATTCTTAAGAGTGATGGGATTAGAGGTATAAATTTGGGAGAAAGGAGTGAAAGAGGAAACCTCAGGGAGTATTAACATTCAAAGAGAAGGCAAAAAAGAGGTTTGCGAGTTATTGTGGAATTAAGAGAGTATCAAGAAGAGTTCCATCAGAAGAGTTTTAGGTGCTGTAAAAGAAAGAGTGAGGACTACAGTTAGGAGTTTTTAAGTGAGCAAATTTGGGAGAGCTGGGGAAAGAGTGGTGGGAGGAGGAGTAGACGAGTAGTAAAACCAAAGAAGACCCAGTGTGTAATTTCTCGGAAAAGAAACAATTAAGGGAAAAAATGAGTCAAAAGAGTAATTTCTCTCAAAGTAACTGGAGTTAATTATAATAAATTGTGAGTGTTGCCTTCAGTGAATTTATTATATCCTTGACCTTTGTATATCTTTCTCTCCCAATAATAACAGGGCCCAGCAAGCATGATGGCCTACTTGCTTGTTTCTGGGCTATTCCTAACTCGAATTAGAAGACCCATTGGTAAGATGACAATAACTGAGCAAAAGCTTGAAGGAGAGTATAGATATGTTAATTCTCGGCTCATCACAAACAGGTGTGTACAAATGTATTAAATGTAATTGGCTGTACTAAAAATTCCTTTGTATGGATACTGAAGTCCTGTAAGCTGACTCTAAAAAGTCTAGTAACACTGTTACTGAAATTATGTCTGTGTGTATTTACTTCTTTTGAAAATATACATTATGAAGGATATCAGTTTTATAAAGTAGTAATCCTCTACGTTTCTAACCCTTTTTCTTGTTAAACCGTTTAGTATCCCTGATTTACCTCTTCATGTCTTCTATTGACTAACTTTCTGTTGATTTCACTTTAAGCAAAGTCAAAAAACAATTTCAATTCAAATCTACCTCTTCAAAGAAAATTTTGTCTCAATTTATCCACAAATGTTTTTTGTTTGAGACTATATTTGGAATACTCAGAGTTAATTCAGTCTCACTGCATGTGTCTCTACCTATTTTCCAGACAGTTTAAAAATCCGAAGAAGTATTGGGCGTTGGAGCCAGCCTGACTAGTTTCAAAATCTACCTTCTCCACTTACCAGTTATATATGACTTTTGGCAAGTTATTTATAGCCTCACTTTTCTTGTTGATGCTAGGTAGATAATATAGGGTTGTCATGAGGATTAAATATGAAATATATATAAAGCTTCCAGCACTGTTTTTAATATGTAGCAAGTGCTCAATAAATTTTCTTGCATATTGATGATGTGTCAACCTTAGGTCATCTTGAGGGTCCTAATATTTATTTACTACCCTGTGTTGGCATTACAAAATTATTTAGGAAATTATTCTTTTAACAGTTCCCTCTTCCTTTATTTCCTTGGATTGCTAAAATAGTACCAATTCTAAATAGGGTTTTTGTGCTGTAGGGAGACAGAAGAATAGAAGGTTGAGTAGAGCGGTGATCTGCCAAGTGAATGAAAGATGGTATCAGCTAGGATGCTTTCCATTGCAAGAAACAGAAAACCCTGACTCAGGTGGCTCCAACAATAAAGACACTTACTACTTCACATAAAAACTCTTAAAGATAGAGCAGTACCAGGCGCAGCATGATTGGGGTGTCTGGGTCTTCTCTTGGCTCTGTCCTCCTCTGTATGTTACCCTTTTCCTCTGGCTATTTCTTTTTGTGATCACAAGATGGCAAAAGCAGTTTTAGATCTCACCAGCCCTCCTCCCCTGCAAAAAGTCCAGAAACAAAAACAGACCATTTCTGCTGTCTCTTTAAGAGAGCAAGGAAACTTCGCCAGAAGCCCCACAACAGACTTTCTTTCACATCTCATTGGCCAGAATTATCACTAAAGCAATTACAGCAAAATGATTGGCTTAGACCATTGGGAACTCTTCCCCTGTGGGTGGGGTTGAGGCCATTCCTCAACCATTTGGATGCATAGAAAAGGAGAGAGAACTTTAAGAAAATTGGGGTTCTCTTAGGAGGAAGGACATGGAAGAGAATAGATGTTGGATAGGCAGTTGTCAGTATTCTGGGATGTTCTGTTCTTTCAGGTTTTAGGTTTAGGCTAAAACGTTCAGGAGAAGTAGAATTATCACCTCATCTTTCTCCACTGACTTAAATGTGCAGATGAAGTAAAAGGAAGTAAGAAAAGAAATTATAGATATAGAATTGTGTTAAACTGGGATTCTGATACCCTGGGGCCCTGTATTATTGTGTAAAGGAAATTGTGAAAGGCAGGTCAAACACGAAGCAACTTTATGGAAAGTTAATTTTACTTGAATGGGTTGAGATAGGGGCTACCTTGTTTTTATGATGGAAAAAAATACAGGTACATTTTGGACTAGAATATAAAACTCACATAAATTTTTAAGGGAAAAAGGAGACTTTAAAGAAATATTGTGTGTTTATTAAGAGCTGTTATAACTGTGCCTTCTAGATGCCTATGTAAATCTTTACTTTCCTCTGCTGTAAGAGGTACTTTGCTGGGAGAGTTTACATTATACTGAATAGAGTGGAAAACTAGACTTTAGTGTCAGATATGAGTTATAATTTCAGCTATTTGACTTGCCAGCTCCATGACTTCTGCAAATTTAGTTAACTATATTTAACCTTTCTTCATCCGTAAAATGACCCTTTTTTCCTAGTTAAGATCCTTGTGGCCCCTGTGTACCCATTCACATCAGCTCAAAGGAATAGGAGTTGCGAGGCTATGCTGGGGTTCCAAGAATAAGAACAACTGTTCAGCTAGGCCTCTTGGGAACTGGCACTGTGAGGCGGGCAGGACTTAGTTTGCTGTTCTGTCTTTTAAAGGCTGTATGCCATGGCATCACTACCTTATTTTTTTTCTAACTGTTGTTTTCTCCTCTCCCTTCTGGTTAGATCTGAACTCAGTTTGTAGTAATGGCTGCCCTAGTCCTGCCTCCCTATATGTCATGGCAATTTCCTTCTTACTTCTTATTTCTTATTATATTTCTTATTTCTTTATTCACATTTCTGAGAATTAACCCAGCACATCTTTTCCATATGCAACCTATGTCAGTAGTGCAGTCTGTGATCCAGTCAGGTGTGTATTCCTGTGCTCTGATCAGTTGGGCTAGGTACAGATAGTGGCTTGAGATGTACCCAGTAAGCTCATAGTCACAAAATGTCCAGTTATATACAAATATTCAGTCATTAAATATGGTATTTCAGTTATTTTTCAGGATTAGGTAACATTAAAATTAATTGCTAAATTATTTTCTTTAATAGTGAAGAAATTGCCTTTTACAATGGAAATAAAAGAGAAAAGCAGACAATCCACTCAGTCTTCCGAAAACTGGTAAGATAACATGTTGGAGGTTCATGTGTTTATGGAAAAAAAATTGGGGGCCTTTGCCAAGATACATACATATACCTTTAATCTTTAAAATATTTATTTTTTAAATAACTAACTATGAAGAATTTTTATACTGTGTTTTCCTAAAAACTATCAAATCAATGTATTAAGCTGTCCAACTATAAAAATGGGTAGGTTTTATTAACATAATTGTCTGTACTTTTAAAGCGGTTACTTAGGAGTCTTATTTAGTGATAAATTTAGTGATTATTACAGAAAGAATTTGTTCCTATAGCATTCATGGAAATACTGTGAGCACAGTTCAGCAAACATTTTCTGTAATGGGCAAGATAATACATGTATAGTTTAGGCTTTTCAGGCCATATGGTCTCTGCTGCAACTGTTCAACTCTGCCACTCAAGAGTAACCATATTCTATATGTAAATGAATGGATGTGGCTATGTTCTAATAAAACTTGATTTACAAAAATAAGTGACAGGCTGGATTTGAACTGTGGGCCATAGTTTGCTGACCCTTGATTTAGAATATAAACGTTGTTTCTTATGAAAACTATACCTTGGTTTTTATTTACTTGCCACTTGGAAAATTTGAATTTAATTAATTTTATTGATTATTCATTCAAAAGATATGGAGCACCATCTAGGTGTCTGTGCTTGTCCAGGTGATTAGTGTGGTAACAGTGGTGTGTGTGATGGGCCACATCCTCCCTTTAAGGAGCTTACATTTTAGTGGAAGTCTCTGAAATTAAATACATATTTGAGGTGATTTTTAAAGGTTAAAGAAGTTATTTTAAATTATTTCAGAAATTGAATTTTTGCCTTTTTTATATTTAACATGACTGAACTTTGATAGTATTCACTGATAAAATGCATTTAAGGTAATGTTCTAGGGGACTGCTGTTAACTAGTTCGCTCTTCACATGGCTTGCCCATGCTTATCCTTTAGATTTCAGCCCAAAAGTTAACACCTTTTTGAGGCCTTGTCTTCTCTGATGGCCTCCACCAGTTATTTTCCCATTTTAATGATCTGTTTCCTTAAAAGCGTACATTGTGATTTATAATTATCTTGTTTGTTTACTAGTTTGTCTCTTTCATTAGTATGTGAATTCCAAGAGCTCAGGGACCTTGTCTGCTTTATTCATTGTTGTATCTCCAGCATTGAGCTCAGTATGTAACGTCTGTCATTCATTGAATACATGTTCCAGCCATTGTTCTTTTACAGAAGATATTAAGAGCAAGCTACCCTGTACTCAGGAAATCCACGTTTTAGTGGGGGAGACAATAAACAAGTAAACAACTGGATATTTTACAATATATGATTTTAGGTTGTAGTGAATTTTGTGACCCAAAATAAAATGGAATAAAGTGGTAGAGTATGATGGGGGCTGTTGCCTAGCTATTTTAGGTAGGGGATGGCAAGAAGGTCTTTCTTGAAGAGGTGGCATTTTATCAGAAACCCATATGAAGTGAGGGAGTTAGTCACAGAATATAAATATCTAGGAAGACAATAATCCTGGCAGAGGGAACAGCAGGAGGAAAGCCTTAAGGTAGAAGCATGTTTGAGGAACCAATATTTCTGGAGCTCAGTGAGAAAGAGCAAAGTAGAAGCAGATGAGGTTTAAGATAGAAACCAGTGCCGGATCATGCAGGGCCTTGAGTAATATGATAGATGGAAAAGTCAAGAACATTAAAAATGCAGAATAAAATATATTTTTAGACTTGTAATTTTGAGATAATGCATGCTGAGATTAAAGCTACAGACTCGGGCTGTGCAGCATCATTAGCGCTTGGTTCAAATTGAGTGTAATATAATTCTTAGAGAAAGCACAGACCAGAGGTTTCCAACTAAGGCAAAGCATTGAGTGCTATTTCCAGACAGCTGGTGTTTCACCTAAATTAGCTCATCTTTCTGTTCTTTTTCTTTTGATTATTGATCAATTTTAACATGTATGTATCTGACAATATTATGAATACAGTATCATTGTACTGTTACATGCAAGGGACACCACATTAATATTCTTTAAGTAGTTTCCATTCTGTTTGCATAAAGATGGTTTCATGAAGTATTTGTTTGGCACCTGTTCTGTGATCAGCATTGTGCTCAATGAAATGTGATATATAATGTAATCAGAGATCACAGGCACTCAGTTAATATTTGTTGAATACAAAAGTTACTTAGTTTCTTTTGTCCTCATGGTAGATTCACTTTTTTAATATACAGAAAGTATATATATTTTTTGTTTTTGCTTTCTGCCAGGTGGAGCACCTACATAATTTCATTTTGTTTCGGTTTTCTATGGGCTTCATTGATAGCATAATTGCCAAATGTAAGTATGCTTTAAAAGAGATAGTGGAATGGAATTTGTGGGAAAAGTGAAGTATTGTTGATGTTTTTAAGTCTTAACTGTTTTGTTTCAGATTTCGCCACTGTGGTTGGTTACCTAGTTGTCAGTCGTCCTTTCCTAGATTTGTCTCATCCTCGACATCTCAAAAGCTCACATGCAGAACTTCTGGAGGTAAAGTGATAGTAGTCATACTCAATTGAAATTTTAAATATAACAATAAAGAAAAGCTCGTTTTAATCTTAGAAATATAAGTGAAAACTAATATTTATTTCTATGTCAGGATTACTACCAAAGTGGAAGAATGCTTTTGCGAATGTCTCAAGCTCTGGGTCGAATAGTTTTGGCTGGCCGTGAAATGACAAGATTGGCTGGGTAAGTAAGATTAGTAATAATGAGCAATTGCAGAGAATAATTTTTTTCAAATATGTTATCCTTAATGATTGTGCCCAGTTGAGGTTGAGATAAGGGGCAGTGAAGCCCCGTATTTCTTGCTCTTGCAAGCTGGTTTTGATAGAAAATTAGGAAGATTTTCTTTGATAGTGAACTTTTCATGTTTCCTTAAGATAGCTTTTTGGAGCCTTAAACTAGGTTAGTTGTTCTCAAGCTGTCTGTTCTGTGGACACTGGTATTCAGTAAGCTGGGAAATGTTGAATTGTGGCAGTCTTTCCTTGATTCATAGAAAATTAAGTTAGTGAATAGAATTTTCTCGTTTGAACTTTTTTGTTCCCTACCATACTTTTTTTTTCCTTAGTTCTTTGATACCTGGCAACTCAGCAAAAGATAAACAAGGATGAAGTTGACTTTAATGAAAAAAATGAAAAGTTACCTTATGGTAGCTGTAGGTCCAGTTGTAAATATGGTCAGGGTGTCTAGTAAAATTGTTCTTAAACCATCAAATGGAGTTAAATATTTCAAAATTTCAGGGTCTAATATAAAGGGCTTGGTATGGTGTCAAAAAAACTATAATGTAAAAAAAAAGCACTGTAAGTTTCAGGTCATCTGAAGAAATTAGATGTCTTTGGATCTTTCCCAGGCCTGTGATTAGTCTGCCTATTTCCTCTGTTCCTTCTTTACTCCTTTGGCAGTTAAGGTCTTCATGGCAAGATAGAAGAAGTTATAAACTACTATGAGGAGTCTCTCTCTTGAGAATGCTGACATTCTTCCTACTTGTTAATAACTTTCTCATGCCTTTACAGTTCTTATCATATGGGATGCTTCTGTTCCTTTAGGAAGTTTCTGCTTGTTATTCACAGAATGATCCTGTTTGCTTCTCTGGTTAGACTGCTTTCTCTTCGACCATCATATCATTCTTCTACTCCTCAACTTCTTGTCGTTAGTTTTGATTTCTATCACCACAGTGATTTCTCTCTAATATTAATAACACTTCATCGTTTTCCCTCTTCAGAGGAAGAAAGAGAGGAATCCTTCAAATTCTTTCATGTTTGCAGGGAAGTAGTGTGCGTTTGGCATACTTAAAATAAATGATGTCCTCAGAGAGAAAAGCCAACTTTATCCAAGGCTTTATAACTCACTCCAGCAGGAACTCAGGGTCCACGCTTCCTGGACCTAAGGAATGCACTAGCATTAGTCCTTTTATAGTATTTACTAGAAAATTCCTTAAAATTCTAGTGGCAGAGAGCCTTCTTGATTTGCCTATTAATGAAGTATCTGTTGAGATGGGATCCTATGAGACCTCTTTTCTTAGCCACGTGTTCCTACTCTCCTATTGAAGCATAATAATAAAACGTGTACTGTCACTAATACTTCATGTTGATGAGATGTCTTTTAAGTTATCTTATTTAAACTAAATGATAAGTTTAGAAACTTGAGTTAGATTTGTATAAAGTAAAAAATACGAACTTAATGTTATATGTCAGTTATATTCAAATAGATAAATAATAAAAATTAAAGATATAGCCTTTGGAGTTTTGATTATGACTTCTTTTTTTTCTTCAGCTTTACTGCTCGGATTACAGAATTAATGCAAGTACTAAAGGATTTAAATCAGGGCAAATATGAACGCACCATGGTCTCACAACAGGAAAAAGGTAAATATGAATGCACTAGGTCACATATTATAAGTTTTTGCTGACATGACATGATGCTTTAATACTGATTTTTCCATTTAATGTATTGAAGGAGCACAAGGCATTCCCTTGATACCTGGTGTTGGAGAAATCATCAATGCAGATAACATTATAAAGTACGTACAGAAAAGGGTTCTTTAGCACCATAAACATCTGTTAAACTACACAGTAGCCTTTCTCTTACAGCTACATCTGCTTAGTGTTTAATGTAAAATTATTCTCTTTTTATTAATTTCCTCTATAGATTTGATCATGTTCCTTTAGCAACGCCAAATGGAGATATCTTGATTCGAGACCTTAATTTTGAAGTAAGTTTTTACATGGTTATATAAAAGCTTAAATCATCTTCAAAACGTGAAATGAGGAACTGTTGTCTGAATATTTAAGATAATTTTAAGGCTTCACTTAGTTTCTGAACCCACAAAATTGCTTTAAAAAGTAAGCCTTTAAAATAAAAAAAAAAAGTAAGCCTTTATAAAGGAGGACTGCCTTTGATTAAGGTAGTCATAAGGTACTGTAAATTTCCAGTTACAAGATAAATAAGTACCAGGGATGTAATGTACAACATGATCAATATAAAAACACTGCTGTATGTTATATAGAAAAGTTGTTAAGAGAGTAAACCCTAGGAGTTCTCATCACACACACATTTTTTTTCTATTTCTTTAATTTTGTATCTGTATGAGATGATGGATGTTCACTAACCTTACTGTGATAATCATTTCATGGTGTATGGAAGTCAAATCCTTATGCTGTACACTTTAAACTTAGACAGTGTTGCATGTCAATGATATCTCAATAAAACTGGAAGAAAAATATAAAAAGTCTTTGAAATAGAAATTTATTTTTCTTATTTGACAGGACTTTAAAGTTTCAAATACTACTATCAAAAATCTTTTGCAAATAAAGTCCATCTGAAGAGAGCCATAGAAGATATAGATAATTGGAATCTCTGATGTAAGATGAATATTTAAACATGCAAATATAACATTAGTCTCTTTAAATTAAAATAATTTACCATTTGGTAGTATTTTGATGGTATAGGAGGATCTGTACCTATAAAAACAAAACATAGATTTTCATATTACTGATGAAAACAGTGGAAGAGCAGCACAATAGCACTGCAGATTGCCACTCACCCAAGACACATAACATCTCGAGCCAAGTGAATCGTGATGCTGATCAATATAGTCTGTCAGCCAAATGGGAATATGGCAGGCCAAATTAAAAAGAAAAAGCAAAAGATGAGAATTATTGTTATTGTATGATTTTATAAGACTCTTGCAGACTTAAGGGTTACTATTTAGGTTATGTGTCTATTGTGACTTTACGAATAGTCCACATCTGAAAATCTTGAAGATTAGTAACAGATGTCTATCATGTGGGCTGTCTCTCCAGTTCCAGATACCATTACTCTAGAATAACACTGTCCAATAGAACTTTCTGCCATGATGGAAATGTTCTATATCTGCATTGTCCAGTATAGTAGCCACATGTGGATATTGTATTCTTGAAATATGGCTAGTACAGTTGAGGAACTGAATTTTAGATTTTACTTAATTTTAATGAATTTGACCTTAAATAGCCATGTGACTAGTGGCTATTGTATTGGACAGCACAACTCTAGAATTCTCTACATGCTTATGTTTATGGTCCTCTGTAATTTATGTTGTATATGGAGATTCTTTTCAACTGCTGTTATTGAAGGAATGTTGTCTGATAGTTTATAAAATAAGGAGTATAATTATTGGATTTGTTTTCAAAGTGTTATAATTATAGGTAAGTCTTCAGTTTTTCTACTCTTAGTCATGTATATTTATTATGTACATCTCCACTTTCTTTTTAAGGAACTGTAATAATGAAGAGTGTTGGTTATGCAAAGTACTTTGGACTTATTCAACAATGAGTATTATATATTGTCATGTTTATTTTGAAGCCAGGAAACAAAAAGGGAAGTACAGGAAATGTGAATATAGTTGGTAAATATTTAATGGCACAAGTATTACAGAAGTGTTTTCTCATTTAGCTCCAGGTGCTGCAGTCAGAGCTACAGCTCTAGGTGCTGCTTTGCTCCCTTGGCAAAGTAGGTGGCCACCTACAGGGCTTGATTTCAGGAATAAAACAGAGCTCAAAACTCCACCTTTGATAGATTTCCAGTAGCCCCTTTATTGTCACTACCCAAGAGTAAAAAGGGCCATGATATTTCTCCATTGAAGAATCCTCTTAGCCCTTTCTCCTACTTTCCCTCACTTGTGTCTTTACACAGACATAGAATACGCCAACAATACAGATGCACACATGGCTTGAGCCTAGTGAGGAGAGATTTGTGATCTGTATGTACAGCCACATGGAATAAATAGATCATGATTATGGTCTGTGATATGCTCACTTTGTCATAGTGTTACCACACTAATGCTGTCCCTTTTATTTTAGTCCAAAGCCGCCCTTCCCTTTAAAGCCTTTATGTTTGAATTTTAGTATACTTCTGGCCAGTCCTGATAACTTCACTCTTTTAGTCTCAGAAAGGACCTAACTTCTTTGCTCTTATTTTGGGTTCATTTTGGAAAGTCTTATTTTAGTTATCAGTTACACCCCTGCTTGTTTAAGTTTTTTTACTCTGTGACCATGTTCTATATCACTGTTGTCTATTCTGTGATTCTTGTATTGTTTTCTCCTCCACTTGGAGCTGTTTCTTTGACTTCTGTACTTTTGGTCCACTGTTATCAATTCCTCTTCTGTCTCTTTCTGACTTAGGGTATTCTAAGTTAGACTTGGCTTTTTCTCATTTATTTTGTCTTTCTATCATTTTTTTAACATTGTTTTGTTTTTTAATTCAACAAACATCCATCACTTCTTTGTAACATCTGATTGTTTTCTATCCATCTGGCTTACTTGAAAATAAAGAGTCCTTTCTCCTGCAAAGAGGCATGATAAAACTGAGACTTGGCCATCACAAATAAATGTGTCCTACTTTATGATCATTTTGCCTTTTGGGTTACCTAATAATCAAATAATGTAAGCTTCTTTGAGATAGGAGATTTTATATCTTATTCCTTTATAAACTCCCTCAGCAATGGCATATTTATATAGACTGGAGAAACCCTAAGAAATAACTACTTGTATGTTATAATGTGGGCATTAAAATAGTACTTTGTAACTTACTAAAATTTTTACCTTTTCAGTAAGTGAGCATATTTTAATGTTTAAAGAAGCCTAAGTTAATCTTCGTAAACAGCACACTTTCATGTAATCTCTCTTTTATTTAAGTCATATTTATGTGTAGAATATTTTGATGTTTTATTATAGTAAATTCATAGGAAGTAGGATTTATCAAGAAGTGATATTTCGGGGGGAATTTTTTTTTTTTAAATTTTCTTTTTTTTTTCTTTTTTTAATTAGTTTCTGCTTTATAACAAAGTGAATCAGTCATACATATACATCTGTTCCCACATCCCTTCCCTCATGCATCTCCCTCCCTCCAACCCTCCCCATCCCACCCCTCCAGGTGGTCACAAAGCACCGAGCTGATCTCCCTGTGCTCTGTGGCTACTTCCCACTATCTATCTACCTTACGTTTGGTAGTGTATATATGTCCATGCCTCTCTTTCGCTTTGTCACAGCTTACCCTTCCCCCTCCCCATAGCCTCAAGTCCATTCTCAAGTAGGTCTGTGTCTTTATTCCTGTTTTGCCCCTAGGTCCTTCATGACTTTTTTTTTTTTTTTTTTAATTCTGTATATATGTGTTAGCATACGGTATTTGTCTTTCTCTTTCTGACTTACTTCACTCTGTATGACAGACTCTAGGTCTATCCACCTCATTACAAATAGCTCAGTTTCGTTTCTTTTTATGGCTGAGTAATATTCCATTGTATATATGTGCCACATCTTCTTTATCCATTCATCCGATGATGGACACTTAGGTTGTTTCCAGCTCCGGGCTATTGTGAATAGAGCTGCAATGAACATTTTGGTACATGTCTCTTTTGGAATTATGGTTTTCTCAGGGTATATGCCTAGTAGTGGGATTGCTGGGTCATATGGTAGTTCTATTTTTAGTTTTTTAAGGAACCTCCATACTGTTCTCCATAGTGGCTGTACCAATTCACATTCCCACCAGCAGTGCAAGAGTGTTCCCTTTTTTCCACACCCTCTCCAGCATTTATTGTTTCTAGATTTCTTGATGATGGCCATTCTGACTGGTGTGAGATGATATCTCATTGTAGTTTTGATTTGCATTTCTCTAATGATTAATGATGTTGAGCATTCTTTCATGTGTTTGTTGGCAGTCTGTATATCTTCTTTGGAGAAATGCCTATTTAAGTCTTCTGCCCATTTTTGGATTGGGTTGTTTGTTTTTTTGCTATTGAGCTGCATGAGCTGTTTATAAATTTTGGAGATTAATCCTTTGTCAGTTGCTTCATTTGCAAATATTTTCTCCCATTCTGAGGGTTGTCTTTTGGTCTTGTTTATGGTTTCCTTTGCTGTGCAAAAGCTTTGAAGTTTCATTAGGTCCCATTTGTTTATCTTTGTTTTTATTTCCATTTCTCTAGGAGGTGGGTCCAAAAGGATCTTGCTGTGATTTATGTCATAGAGTGTTCTACCTATGTTTTCCTCTAAGAGTTTGATAGTTTCTGGCCTTACATTTAAGTCTTTAATCCATTTTGAGCTTATTTTTGTGTATGGTGTTAGGGAATGATCTAATCTCAAACTTTTACATGTCCCTGTCCAGTTTTCCCAGCACCACTTATTGAAGAGGCTGTCCTTTCTCCACTGTACATTCCTGCCTCCTTTATCAAAGATAAGTTGGCCATATGTGCGTGGGTTTATCTCTGGGCTTTCTATCCTGATCCACTGATCTATCTTTCTGTTTTTGTGCCAGTACCACACTATCTTGATTACTGTAGCTTTGTAGTATAGTCTGAAGTCAGGGAGCCTGATTCCTCCAGCTCCATTTTTCGTTCTCAAGATTGCTTTGGCTATTCGGGGTCTTTTGTTTTTCCAAACAAATTTTGAAATTTTTTGTTCTAGTTCTGTGAAAAATGCCAGTGGTAGTTTGATAGGGATTGCAATGAATCTGTAGATTGCTTTGGGTAGTAGAGTCATTTTCACAATATTGATTCTTCCAATCCAGGAGCATGGTATATCTCTCCATCTATTTGTATCATCTTTAATTTCTTTCATCAGTGTCTTATAATTTTCTGCATACAGGTCTTTTGTCTCCTTAGGTAGGTTTATTCCTAGATATTTTATTCTTTTTGTTGCAATGGTAAATGGGAGTGTTTTCTTGATTTCATTTTCAGATTTTTCATCATTAGTGTACAGGAATGCCAGAGATTTCTGTACATTAATTTTGTATCCTGCTACTTTACCAAATTCATTGATTAGTTCTAGTAGTTTTTCGGTAGCATCTTTAGGATTCTCTATGTATAGTATCATGTCATCTGCAAACAGTGACAGCTTTACTTCTTCTTTTCCAATTTGGATTCCTTTTATTTCCTTTTCTTCTCTGATTGCTGTGGCTAAAACTTCCAAAACTATGTTGAATAAGAGTGGTGAGAGTGGGCAGCCTTGTCTTGTTCCTGATCTTAGTGGAAATGGTTTCAGTTTTTCACCATTGAGGACAATGTTGGCTGTGGGTTTGTCATATATGGCCTTTATGATGTTGAGGAAAGTTCCCTCTATGCCTACTTTCTGCAGGGTTTTTATCATAAATGGGTGTTGAATTTTGTCGAAAGCTTTCTCTGCATCTATTGAGATGATCATATGGTTTTTCTCCTTCAACTTGTTAATATGGTGTATCACATTGATTGATTTGCGTATATTGAAGAATCCTTGCATTCCTGGAATAAACCCCACTTGATCATGGTGTATGATCCTTTTAATGTGCTGTTGGATTCTGTTTGCTAGTATTTTGTTGAGGATTTTTGCATCTATGTTCATCAGTGAATTGGCCTGTAGTTTTCTTTCTTTGTGACATCCTTGCCTGGTTTTGGTATCAAGGTGATGGTGGCCTCGTAGAATGAGTTTGGGAGTGTTCCTTCCTCTGATATTGTTTGGAAGAGTTTGAGAAGGATGGGTGTTAGCTCTTCTCTAAATGTTTGATAGAATTCGCCTGTGAAGCCATCTGGTCCTGGGCTTTTGTTTGATGGAAGATTTTTAATCACAGTTTCAATTTCAGTGCTTGTGATTGGTCTATTCATATTTTCTATTTCTTCCTGAGTCAGTCTTGGCAGGTTGTGCATTTCTAAGAATTTGTCCATCTCTTCCAGGTTGTCCATTTTATGGGCATAGAGTTGCTTGTAGTAATCTCTCATGATCTTTTGTATTTCTGCAGTGTCAGTTGTTACTTCTCCTTTTTCATTTCTAATTCTATTGATTTGAGTCTTCTCCCTTCTTTTCTTGATGAGTCTGGCTAATGGTTTATCAATTTTGTTTATCTTCTCAAAGAACCAGCTTTTAGTTTTATTGATCTTTGCTATCGTTTCCTTCATTTCTTTTTCATTTATTTCTGATCTGATTTTTATGATTTCTTTCCTTCTGCTAACTTTGGGGTGTTTTTGTTCTTCTTTCTCTAATTGCTTTAGGTGCAAGGTTAGGTTGTTTATTCGAGATGTTTCCTGTTTCTTAAGGTGGGATTGTATTGCTATAAACTTCCCTCTTAGAACTGCTTTTGCTGCATCCCATAGGTTTTGGGTCGTCGTGTCTCCATTGTCATTTGTTTCTAGGTATTTTTTAATTTCCTCTTTGATTTCTTCAGTGATCACTTCGTTATTAAGTAGTGTATTGTTTAGCCTCCATGTGTTTGTATTTTTTACAGCTCTTTTCCTGTAATTGATATCTAGTCTCATAGCATTGTGGTCAGAAAAGACACTTGATACAATTTCAATTTTCTTAAATTTACCAAGGCTTGATTTGTGACCCAAGATATGATCTATCCTGGAGAATGTTCCATGAGCACTTGAGAAAAATGTGTATTCTGTTGTTTTTGGATGGAATGTCTATAAATATCAATTAAGTCCATCTTGTTTAATGTATCATTTAAAGCTTGTGTTTCCTTATTTATTTTCATTTTGGAAGATCTGTCCATTGGTGAAAGTGGGGTGTTAAAGTCCCCTACTATGAGTGTGTTACTGTCGATTTCTCCTTTTATGGCTGTTAGTATTTGCCTTATGTATTGAGGTGCTCCTATGTTTGGTGCATAAATATTTACAATTGTTATATCTTCTTCTTGGATCGATCCCTTTATCATTATGTAGTGTCCTTCTTTGTCTCTTCTAGTAGTCTTTATTTTAAAGTCTATTTTGCCTGATATGAGAATTGCTACTCCAGCTTTCTTTTGGTTTCCATTTGCATGGAATATCTTTTTCCATCCCCTTACTTTCAGTCTGTATGTGTCTCTAGGTCTGAAGTGGGTCTCTTGTAGACAGCATATATATGGGTCTTGTTTTTGTATCCATTCAGCCAATCTGTGTCTTTTGGTGGGAGCATTTAGTCCATTTACATTTAAGGTAATTATCGATATGTATGTTCCTATTCCCATTTTCTTAATTGTTTTGGGTTCGTTATTGTAGGTCTTTTCCTTCTGTTGTGTTTCTTGCCTAGAGAAGTTCCTTTAGCATTTGTTGTAAAGCTGGTTTGGTGGTGCTGAACTCTCTCAGCTTTTGCTTGTCTGTAAACGTTTTAATTTCTCCATCAAATCTGAATGAGATCCTTGCTGGGTAGAGTAATCTTGGTTGCAGGTTTTTCTCCTTCATCACTTTAATTATGTCCTGCCACTCCCTTCTGGCTTGTAGAGTTTCTGCTGATAGATCAGCTGTTATCCTGATGGGGATTCCCTTGTGTGTTATTTTTTGTTTTTGGCTTGCTGCTTTTAATATGATTTCTTTGTGTTTAATTTTTGACAGTTTGATTAATATGTGTCTTGGCGTATTTCTCCTTGGATTTATTCTGTATGGGACTCTCTGTGCTTCCTGGACTTGATTAACTATTTCCTTTCCCATATTAGGGAAGTTTTCAACTATAATCTCTTCAAATATTTTCTCAGTCCCTTTCTTTTTCTCTTCTTCTTCTGGAACCCCTATAATTCGAATGTTGGTGCGTTTAATGTTGTCCCAGAGGTCTCTGAGACTGTCCTCTGTTCTTTTCATTCTTTTTTCTTTATTTTGCTCTGCAGCAGTTATTTCCACTATTTTATCTTCCACCTCACTTATCCGTTCTTCTGCCTCAGTTATTCTGCTATTGATTCCATCTAGAGTATTTTTTATTTCATGTATTGTGTTTTTAATCGATGCTTGATTCATCTTTGGTTCTTCTAGGTCCTTGTTAACTGTTTCTTGCATTTTGTCTATTCTATTTCCAAGATTTTGGATCTGGGAAATAGAATCTTGGATCATCTTTACCATCATTATTCTGAATTCTTTTTCAGGTAGACTGCCTATTACCTCTTCATTTGTTAGGTCTGGTGGGTTTTTATCTTGTTCCTTCTCCTGCTGTGTGTTTTTCTGTCTTCTCATTTTGCTTATGTTACTGTGTTTGGGGTCTCCTTTTTGCAGGCTGCAGGTTCGTAGTTCCCGTTGTTTTTGGTGTCTGTCCCCAGTGGCTAAGGTTGGTTTAGTGGGTTGTGTAGGCTTCCTGGTGGAAGGTACTATTGCCTGTGTTCTGGTGAATGAGGCTGGATCTTGTCTTTCTGGTGGGCAGGTCCACGTCTGGTGGTGTGTTTTGGGGTGTCTGCGGACTTTTTATGATTTTAGGCCACCTCTCTGCTAATGGGTGGCGTTGTGTTTCTGTCTTGCTAGTTGTTTGGCATAGGGTGTCCAGCACTGTAGCTTGCTGGTCGTTGAGTGAAGCTGGGTGCTGGTGTTGAGATGGAGATCTCTGGAAGATTTTCGCCGTTTGATATTATGTGGAGCTGGGAGGTCTCTTGTGGACCAGTGTCCTGAAGTTGGCTCTCCCACCTCAGAGGCACAGCACTGACTTCTGGCTCCTCAATTTGGAATGATTTGTTGTCTATTCATGTATTCCACAGATGCAGGGTACATCAAGTTGATTGTGGAGCTTTAATCTGCTGCTTCTGAGGCTGCTGGGAGAGGTTTCCCTTTCTCTTCTTTGTTCTCACAGCTCCTGGGTCTCAGCTTTGGATTTGGCCCCGCCTCTGCGTGTAGGTCGCCGGAGGGCGTCTGTTCTTCGCTCAGACAGGACAGGGTTAAAGGAGCAGCCGCTTCGGGGACTCTGGCTCACTCAGGCCGGGTGGGAGGGAGGGGCACGGAGTGCGGGGCGAGCCTGCAGCGGCAGAGTTCGGCGTGACGTTGCACCAGCCCGAGGCGCGCCGTGCGTTCTCCCAGGGAAGCCGCCCCTGGATCCCGGGACCCCAGCAGTGGCGGGCTGCACAGGCTCCCGGAAGGGCGGTGTGGACAGTGACCTGCGCTCGCACACAGGCTTCTTGGCGGCGGCAGCAGCAGCCCCAGCGTCCCACGCCCGTCACTGGGCTCCGCGCTTTCAGTCGTGACTCGCGCCCGTCTGTGGAGCCCCTTTAAGCAGCGCTCTTAATCCCCTCTCCTCACGCACCAGGAAACCAAGAGGGAAGAAAAAGTCTCTTGCCTCTTCGGCAGCTCCAGAGTTTTCCCGGATTCCCTGCCGGCTAGCTGTGGCACATTAGCCCCCTTCAGGCTGAGTTCTCGCCGCCAGCCCCAGCCTCAGCTTCCAGCGCCGCCCGCCCTGGCGGGCGAGCAGACAAGCCTCTCGGGCTGGTGAGTGCCGCTCGGCACCGATCCTCTGTGTGGGGATCTCTCCGCTTTGCCCTACCCAGGTATGTGGGGAGTTTCTTGCCTTTTGGGAGGTCTGGGGTCTTCTGCCAGCATTCAGTAGGTGTTCTGTAGGAGTTGTTCCACGTGTAGCTGTATTTCTGGTGTATCCGTGGGGAGGAAGGTGATCTCCGCGTCTTACTCTTCTGCCATCTTACCCGGAAGTCTCGGGAATATTTTTATTGGTAAAGATATGGTGGTTCAAAGCGTTCGTTGCCCCAGTAAAGCAATCCAGGATCCTCAATAATAGAGTGTTATTGGGACTTCCCTGGTAGCACAGTGGTTAAGAATCCGCCTGCCAGTGCAGGGGACACTGGTTCCAGCCCTGGTCCGGGAAGATCCCACATGCCGCGGAGCAGCTAAGCCTGTGCTCCACAGCTACTGAAGCCTGTGCCTAGAGCCCATGCTCTGCAACAGGAGAAGCCACCACAGTGAGAAGCACACCGCAGCAAAGAAAGCCCGTGCACAGCAATGAAGACCCAATGCAGCCAAAAATAAATAAATAAAATAAATTTATATTAAAAAAATTTAAAAATAGAGTGTTATTAACTTAATAACTGGTTTTCAGTGAAAATTACCCTTGGCTTTTAGTCTTAATTCAACCCAGAAAAAAAATACATGTTTTCACAAATCTTTAATTTGGAAAAATTATCACTGGCTTACCATAGCTGATGTCATAATTGGAAGTTTTGTCCAACATTATCAAAAGCCACGGAGTAAAGAAAAGTTAATGCTGAGTCTAAGACATTTGTGCGTAGAAGACTACCTAAGGATTTCAGTAACTCTAGTTATTATTTATACACATCATTACAAACTTGGTTTTTAGGTTTCCTGGCATGTTGCACCAAATAATGTGGAGGGGTATTGGGTATCAGTGAAAACCACAAAAAGCAGTTAGGTGCAGAAAACAGTACATATGGCTAACATTACCTAAATAAATCAGAGTGATAGGGAACCATTTAATTAATCGTTCTCTGAACTTTAAGGTGCTCCTAGGGGAAAGAAACACTTTTATAGTAGAGTACAATTATATATAATGTATTACTAGGAATATTCACTGTATTCAACTTTATAGGAAAAAGAAATATGTATTTAGAAGAAGTCCATCAAAATAACTCTTTAAAATAATTTCTCAGAAAAAAAGACAAATACCTGGAAAAGTCATTCAGAATAGCTCATTCTCTAATACACAATATAAAATTTACCATTTTAACTATTTGGAAGTATACAATTCAGTGGCATTAAGTACATTTAGTGTGTTGTGCAACCATCACCACTATCTTCAGAACTTTTTCATCACAGCAAAGAGAAACTCTGTACCCATTAAACAGTAACTCGTTTCTCCCCGCCCCCCCTTAGTCCCTGGTAACCTCTGTTCTACTTTCTGTCTCACTGAATTTGCCTATTCTGGGTACCTCATGTGAATGGAATCATAATATTTGTCCTTTTGTGTCTGGCATATCTCACTTAGCATCATGTCTTCAGATTCATTCATGTTGTGGCATGTATCAGAATTTCATTCCTTTTAAGGCTGAATAATAATATTCCATTGTATGTATATGCCACATTTTGTTTGTTCATTTATCCACTTGGGTTGCTTCCACTTTCGACTATTGTGAATAACGCAGAAGGCTCTGCATTCCATCAGAAAAAGTTCTTTCACTGGCTTACAGCACCCTATAGTGTTTACCTGCCATTACCCTACCACCACCTCTGACCTCTCTGAGCTCATTTCCTACTACTCTTCCCTCCTGCTCATTCTTCTTCAGCAGAATCCTTTCTGGTTTTTGAATAGGACAGGTACATTCCTGCCTCAGCCTTTGTAGCTACTTTTTGTGGGTAGGGTTGGGACTGCAACAGTCCCTCCAAATAAACTTCTGGTTTACTCTTTCTTTCACAGCTTTGCCCAGTTGTCATTATCAGTGAGGCCTGGCCTGACCACCTTAAAAATGCAACCCCCCCCACAGTTTTTTTTACCTTTATCTATTTTTTCCCTGTAGCACTTATTTTCTAACTACTGTTTAATTATTTATTATGCATGTTCCTTATTGTATATCTCTCCCACTAGAATGTATACTGGTAAGGGTAAGGATTTTGTTGTGTTTTTTTGTTGTTCTTTGGGTTTCTTTGGTTTCTTTTAATCACTAATGTACCTGCATTGCCTCGAACAGAGCCAGACACTGAGTATTCAGTACATATTCATTGAATTAAAAAATAGGAACCTAAGGCTCAACAGTTTAAAAAGGCAGGTTCCACAGCCAGGGTAACTCATATCTCTCTGTTGTCTTTTCCTGCTGTGATACGTTGCTGTGTGAGTTACAATTATGACTCAGGTTTTTTGATTCATCACCAGGTTGATTAACTCAGATAAGACCATAAGCTTAGAAATCAACCACTCTTGATATTTTTCATTTAACTTTACGTTGTTGCAGAGCAATTTGGTGGCACTTATAAATATTTATAATACATACGTACTTTGATACATAATTTCTAAGAATCTAATCTGTAGAAGTATTTCTCACTAGTGCATCAATTTGCTCTCTCAGAGCTTCATTGCAGTATTATTAAAAGAGCAAGTAAAATGCAGATGACCTAAATATTTAACAAAAGGAGAGTATTTAAATAAGTTATGATACATCCTTACTATGGAATACACTGCAGGCATTAAGAGAGGAATGGGGAGAATCTGAATATACTGAAGAATATCTGTGATATATTGTTTGTTTGGTTATTTATTTATTTTAAATTTTATTTTTATACAGCAGGTTCTTATTAGTTATATCTTTTATACATATTGGTATATATATGTCAATCCCAATCTCCCATTTCATACCACCACCACCCTGCCCCCCACCCTTGACCCCCACCTCCGCTTCCCTCACCTTGGTGTCCATACATTTGTTCTCTTCATCTGTGTCTCTATTTCTGCCATGCAAACCAGTTCATCTGCACCATTTTTCTAGATTCCACATATATGCGTTAATATATGATACTTGTTTTTCTCTTTCTGACTTACTTCACTCTCTATGACAGTCTCCAGGTCCATCCACGTCTCGACAAATGACCCAATTTTGTTCCTTTTTCTGGCTGAATAATATTCCATTGTATATATGTACCACATCTTCTTTATCCATTCGCCTGTTCGTGGGCATTTAGGTTGCTTCCATGACCTTACTATTGTAAGTAGTGCTGCAATGAGCATTGGGGTGCATGTGTCTTTTTGAACTATGGTTTTCTCTGGCTATCTGCCCAGTAGTGGGATTGCTGGGTCATATGGTAATTCTATTTTTAATTTTTTAAGGACCCTCCATGCTGTTCTCTATAGTGGCTGTATCCATTTACATTCCCACCAACAGTGCGAGAAGGTTCCTTTTTCTCCACACCCTCTCCAGCGTTTGTTGTTTGTGGATTTTCTAATGCTGCCCATTCTAACTGGTGTGAGGTGATACCTCATTGTAGTTTTGATTTGCATTTCTCAAATAATTAGTAATGTTGAGCAGCTTTTCATGTGCCTCTTGGGCATCTGTATGTCTTCTTTGGAGAAATGTCTATTTAGGTCTTCTGCCCATTTTTTGATTGGGTTGTTTGTTCTTTTTAATACTGAGCTGCATGAGCTGTTTATATAGTTTGGAGATTAATCCTTTGTCCATTGATTCATTTGCAAATATTTTATCCCATTCTGAGGGTTATCTTTTTGTCTTGTTTATAGTTTCCTTTGCTGTGCAAAAGCTTTGGAGTTTATTAGGTCCCATTTCTTGATTTTTGTTTTTATTTCCATTACTCTAGGAGGTGGATAAAAAAAAGATCTTGCTGTGATTTATTTCAAGAGTCTTCTTCCTGTGTTTTTCTCTAACAGTTTTATAGTGTCTGGTCTTAAATTTAGGTCTTTAATCCATTTTGAGTTTATTTTTTGTATATGGTGTTAGGGAGTGTTCTAATTTCATTCTTTTACATGTAGCTGTCCAGTTTTCCCAGCACCACATATTGAAGAGGCTGTCTTTTCTCTATTATATATCCTTGCCTCCTTTGTCATCGATTAGTTGACCATAGGTGCATGGGTTTATCTCTGGGCTTTCTATCCTGTTCTACTGATCTATATTCTCTTTCTGTGCTAATACCATATTCTCTTTATTTTATTTTATTTTTTTATTTTTGGCTGTGTTGGGTCGCCATTGCTGTGCGCGGGCTTTCTCTAGTTGTGGTGAGCCAGGGCTACTCTTCGTTATGGTGTGCGGGCTTCTCATTGTCGTGGCTTCTCTTGTTGCAGAGCACGGGCTCTAGGCGCACAGGTTTCAGTAGTTGTGGCACGTGGCCTCAGTAGTTGTGGCTTGCGGGCTCTAGAGCTCAGGCTCAGTAGTTGTGGTGCATGTAGCTCCGCGGTATGTGGGATCTTCCTGGGCCAGACTCAAACCCATGTCCCTTGCATTGGCAGGCGGATTCTTAACCACTGTGCCACCAGGGAAGCCCCTACCATATTGTCTTGATTACTGTAGCTTTGTGATATAGTCTGAAGTCAGGGAGTGTGATTCCTCCAGCTCTGTTTTTTTCCCCTCAAGCTAGCTTTGGCTATTCAGGGTCTTTTGTGTCTCTATACAAATTTTAAGATTTTTTTGGTTGTAGTTCTGTAAAAATTGCCATTGGTAATTTGGTAGAGATTGCATTGAATCTGTAGATTGCTTTGGGTAGTATAGTCATTTTCACAGTATTGATTCTTCCAATCCATGAACATGGTATATCTCTCCATCTGTTTGTGTCATCTTTGATTTCTTTCATCAGTGTCTTATAGTTTTCTGAGTACAGGTCTTTCACCTCCTTAGGTAGGTTGATTCCTAGGTATTTTTTTCTTTTCATTGCAGTGGTAAATAAGATTGTTTCCTAATTTCTCTTTCTGATCTTTCATTGTTAGTGTATAGGAATACAAGAGATTTCTGTGCATTAATTTTGTATCTTGCAACTTTACCAAATTCATTGATCAGCTCTAGTAGTTTTCTGGTGGCATCTTTAGGATTCTCTATGTATAGTATCATATGATCTGCAAACAGTGACACTTTTACTTCTTCTTTTCCAATTTGTATTCCTTTTATTTCTTTTTCTTCTCTGATTGCCGTGGCTAGGACTTCCAAAACTATGTTGGATAAAAGTGGTGAGAGTGGACATCCTTGTCTTGTTCCTGATCTTAGAGGAAATGCTTTCAGTTTTTCACCTTTGAGAATGATGTTTGCTGTGGGTTTGTTATATATGGCCTTTATTATGTTAAGGTAGGTTCCCAATATGCCCACTTTCTGGAGAGTTTTTATCATAAATGGGTGTTGAATTTTGTCCAAAGCTTTTTCTGCATCTATTGAGATGATCATATGGTTTTTTTCTTCAATTTGTTAATATGGTGTATTGCATTGATTTGCATATATTGAAGAATCCTTGCATCCCTGGGATAAATCCCACTTGATCATTGTGTATGAGCCTTTTAATGTGTTGCTGGATTCTGTTTGTTAGTATTTTGTTGAGGACTTTTGCATCTGTGTTCATTAGTCTGTAATTTTCTTTTTTTGTAGTATCTTTGTCTGGTTTGGGTATCAGGGTGATGGTGGCCTTATAGAATGAGTTTGGGAGTGTTCCTCCCTCTGCTATAATTTGGAAGAGTTTGAGAAGGATAGATGTTAGCTCTCCTCTAAATGTTTGATAGAATTCACCTGTGAAGCCATTTGGTCCTGGATTTTTGTTTGTTGGGAGATTTTTTTTTTTTTTTTTTGCAGTACACGGGCCTCTCACTGTTGTGGCCTCTCCTGTTGCGGAGCACAGGCTCCAGACGTGCAGGCTCAGTGGCCATGGCTCATGGGCCCAGCCGCTCCGCGGCATGTGGGATCTTCCTGGACCAGGGCACAAACCCATGTCCCCTGCCTCGGCAGGTGGACTCTCAACCACTGCGCTGCCAGGGAAGCCCTGTTGGAAGATTTTTAATCACAGTTTCAATTTCATTACTTGTGATTGGTCTGTTTATATTTTCTATATCTTCCTGGTTCAGTCTTGGAAGGTTATGCTTTTCTAAGAATTTGTCCATTTCTTCCAGGTTGTCCATTTTATTGGCATAGAGTTGCTTATAGTAGTCTCTTATGATGCTTTGTATTTCTGTGGTGTCCATTGTGACTTCTTTTTTGTTTCTAATTTTATTGATTTGAGTCCTCTCCCTCTTTTTCTTGATGAGTCTGGCTAAAGGTTTATCAATCCTGTTTATCTTCTCAGAGAACTAGCTTTTAGTTTTATTGATCTTTGCTATTGTTTTCTTTGTTTCCATTGCATTTATTTCTGCTCTGATCTTTATGGTTTGTTTCCTTCTACTAACTTTGGTTTTGTTTGTTCTTCTGTCTCTAGTTCCTTTAGGTGTAAGCTTAGATTGCTTATTTGAGATTTTTCTTGTTTCTTGAGGTAGGATTGTGTTGCTCTAAACTTCCCTCTTAGAACTGCTTTTGCTGCATCCCATAGGTTTTGGGTCATTGTGTTTTCAGTGTCATTTGTCTCTAGGTATGTTTTGATTTCCTCTGTGATTTCTTCAGTGATCTCTTGGTTATTTATTAATGTATTGTTTAGCCTCCATGTGTTTGTGTTTTTTACGTTTTTTTCCCTGTAATTGATTTCGAATCTCATAGTGTTGTGGTCGAAAAAGATGCTTGCTATGATTTCAGTGTTCTTAACTTACTGAGGTTTGATTTGTGACCCAAGGTGTGATCTATCCTGGAGAATGTTCCATATCTACTTGAAAAGAAAGTGTAATCTGCTGTTTTGGGATGGAATGTCCTATAAATATCAATTATATCTGTCTGGGCTGTTGTGTCATTTAAAGCTTGTGCTTCCTTGTTAATTTTCTGTCTGGATTATCTGTCCATTGGTGTAAGTGAGGTGTTAAGGTCCCCCTCTATTGTGTTACCGTTGATTTCCTCTTTTATAGCTGTTAGCAATTACCTTATATATTGAGGTGCTCCTGTGTTGGTGCATAAATATTTATAATTGTTATATCTTCTTCTTGGATTGATCCCTTGATCATTATGTAGTGTCCTTCCTTGTCTCATGTAACATTCTTTATTTTAAAGTCTATTTTATCTGATATGAGTGTTGCTATTCCAGCTTTCTTTTGATTTCCATTTGCATGGAATATCTTTTTCCATCTCGTCACTTTCAGTCTGCTTGTGTCCCTAGGTCTGAAGTGGGTCTCTTGTAGACAGCATATTTATGGGTCTTGTTTTTGTATCCATTCAGCGATCCTGTGTCTTTTGGTTGGAGCATTTAATCCATTCACATTTAAGGTAATTATCAATATGTATGTTCCTATTACCATTTTCTTAATTGTTTTGGGTTTGTTTTTGTATGTCCTTTTTTTCTCTTATGTTTCCCACCTAGAGAAGTTCCTTTAGCATTTGTTGTAGAGCTGGTTTGGTGGTGCTGAATTCTCTTAGCTTTTGCTTGTCTGTAAAGCTTTTGATTTCTCCACTCAATCTGAATGAGATCCTTGCCAGGGAAGTAATCTTAGTTGTACTTTAGATATATCATGCCACTCCCTTTTGGCTTGTAGAGTTTCTGCTGAGAAATCAGCTGTTAACCTTATGGGAGTTCTCTTGTATTTTTCATTTTTCCCTTGTTGCTTTTAATAATTTTTCTTTGTCTTTAATTTTTGCCAGTTTGATTACTGTGTATCTTGGTGTGTTTCTCCTTGGGTTTATCCTGTGTGGGACTCTCTGCACTTCCTGGACTTGGGTGGCTATTTTCTTACCCATGTTAAGGGAAGTTTTAGACTCTAATGTCTTCAAATATTTTCTCGGGTCCTTTCTCTCTCTTCTTCTTCTTGGGACCCCTGTAATGCAAATGTTCATGCGTTTAATGTTGTCCCAGAGGTTTCTCAGTCTGTCTTCATTTCTGTTCATTCTGTTTTCTTTGTTCTGTTCCACAGCAGTGAATCCCACCATTCTTTCTTCCATATTCTGTTCCACTGCAGTGAATTCCACCATTTCTTCCAGGTCACTTATCTGTTCTTCTGCCTCAGTTACTCTGCTATTGATTCCTTCTAGTGTACTTTTCATTTCAGTTATTGTGTTGTTCATCTCTGTTTGTTTGTTCTTAAATCTTCTGGGTGTTTGTTCTTTAATTCTTCTAGGTCTTTGTTAAATATTTCTTGCATCTTCTCAATCTTTGACTCCTCCGTTCTTTTTCCGAGGTCCTGGATCATCTTCACTATCATTATTCTGAATTCTTTTTCTGGAAGGTTGCCTATCTCCACTTCATTTAGTTGTTTTTCTGGGGTTTTATCTTGTTCCTTCATCTGGTACATAGTACTCTGCCTTTTCATTTTGTCTTTCTTTCTGTGAATGTGGTTTTTCGTTCCACAGGCTGCAGGACTGTAGTTCTTCTTGTTTCTGCTGTCTGCCCTCTGGTGGATGAGGCTATCTAAGAGTCTTGTGTAAGCTTCCTGTTGGGAGGGACTGGTGGTAGCTAGACTGGGTGTTGCTCTGGTGGGCAGAACTCAGTAAAACTTTAATCCACTTGTCTGCTGATGTGTGGGGCTGAGTTCCCTCCCTGTTGGTTGTTTGGCCTGAGGTGACCCAATACTGGAGCCTACCCAGCTCTTTGGTGGGGCTAATGGTGACTCTGGGAGTGCTCATGCCAAGGATTACTTCCCAGAACTTCTGCTGCCAGTGTCCTTGTCCCCAGGGTGAGCCACAGCCACCACACCACCCCCCGCCTCTGCAGGGGACCCTCCCACACTGGCAGGTAGGTGTGGTTCAGTCTCCTGTGAAGTCACTGCTCCTTCCCCCTGGGTCCTGATGTGCACACTACTTTGTGTGTGCCCTCCAAGAGTGGAGTCGCTGTTTCCCCCAGTCCTGTTGACGTACTGCAATCAAATCCTGCTAGCCTTCAAAGGCTGATTCTCTGGGAATTCTTCCTCCCATTGCCAGACCCCTAGGTTGGGAATCCTGACGTGGGGCTCAGAACCTTCACTCCAGAGGGTGGACTTCTGTGGTATAATTGTTCTCCAGTTTGTGTTCTCCCAGTGGCTATGGGATTTGATTTTATTGTGATTGTTCCCCTCCTACCGTCACATTGCGGCTCCACCTTTGCCTTTGGATGTGGGGTATCTTTTTTGGTGAGTTCCAGTGTTTTCCTCTTGATGATTGTTCAGCAGTTAGTTGTGATTCTGGTGCTCTTGCAAGAGGGAGGGCACATCCTTCTATTCCACCATCTTGATCCCTTCCATGAAATTCATTTTGTTTACATCTGATCATATATTTTGTACAAGTCTTTGTTTATACCTTTCCTGAGCCGTTTTATTATGGTATATTTCTTGTAAACAATATATAACTAGATTTTTTTAAAAGTACATTTTAAAAACCTCAAAGGCAAAGCAAAATAAAACATTATAGTTCTTTGCTGAACTCCCCAACTAGGCAGGATGAGTCTATTCAGCACCTGATATACTGTTAAATAATAACAAGTTGTAGAGCAGTATATATAGTACAATTCTATTTTTTAAAACAAGACTGTGTTTACATACATAATTACTGTTTTCAAGAATTCAAGCTTTAGATCTTTGTATTCTGATTGAGATTCAGTTGATATCATTCAATAGTGATATTTAAGTGGGAAAAAAAGTGACTGAGTAAAAATTGAAAGTAAACAAAAATAAAAGGTCTCTTCATCCATACCCTCCACTGCTTCTACCTAATATCACATTTATAGACATAATAGAAAGCTTATCATTAGCAAAGAGCTATTTGACTCTATGGAAATGTTCATTGAGTGTATATTCTATTTAATTAATTCATAGACTCATTTCCTTTCAGGTTCGATCTGGGGCCAACGTTCTAATTTGTGGTCCAAATGGCTGTGGAAAGAGTTCACTTTTCCGTGTTCTTGGTGAAGTAAGTAAAAATTGGCCTCAAGGTTTTGTAGTCTTATTTTGCCATATAATCTACCACATTGTGGAATTTACAGCTCTTCTTCCCCCTCCTCCTTTGCTTTTATAGTTATGGCCTCTTTTTGGAGGACGTCTAACTAAACCCGAGAGAGGAAAGTTATTTTATGTTCCCCAGGTAAGACCTTGTTTGAGTTATTTTATAATCTTTGATTTCAAGATCTTTTAACTTATTTTTTTTTAAACCACTTCTAATGATTTTTGCTCTGTTACTATCAGAGACCTTATATGACCCTTGGAACACTTCGAGACCAAGTGATATATCCAGATGGAAGAGAAGATCAGAAAAAGAAGGGAATTTCTGACCTCGTAAGGAAATGTTTATATCCTAGACTTACTGAAAACACTCCACTTCAGAGTCTTTATCTTAATCAGTTAAGTATTTTAGATTTCAAGTAGTTTATAACCTTTTGTAAAGGCTTCTACAGCCTAATCATTAATTATAACTTTCCAGGTTGAGGTAAGACGTTAACCATTTTGCTTAAATATGACTTGTTGAATGTTTAACCTTGTCTTTACACTATTGTTTGTTTTCTCATTGCCCTTGTCCTTTAATTATGTACAATAGTATTATTTTCTTTATGCCTCTAGATATATTTTGTCAAAATTAGTATAAATAGGAAGTAAAGAGTTTGTTTACCTTTGTGCCACATTCTTTTGTGAAATGTGCCTTTTTTAGTGATATTGACAATAGTATTATAGTCCTTCTAGTTTAAAAAATAAAGCAAGATAGAGAATATTGGTTTATATTAAGCATGATTTCACCTTTAATCATTTTGCTGAAAGGTACTGAAGGAATACTTAGACAATGTCCAGTTGGGTCATATCCTTGAACGTGAAGGAGGCTGGGACAGTGTTCAGGATTGGATGGATGTACTCAGTGGTGGAGAAAAGCAAAGAATGGCGGTAAGTGTGCTCTGAAAACACTGCACAGCGATGCATCTGGTTGCATAAAGTCACTCTTAGAATCCAGCATTTTGATAATCAAGGCATACAGTTTTGTTTTAATCTTTTTATTTAGCAATTATTATAGTGTGGCTTAGTTTATATGATAATAGAAGTATAGCTTGCATGTAAATTTGGAATTCTGAAAAATTCAAAAATATTCCTATGAAAGGAAAAGATGCAGATCCAATTATATACCGTTAATCCGTTTTTCCAAAAGTTGGGGGAACTTTGTAGCACATAGGTCCTGGTTGGGTTATGAGATCCCTTTCAGTATTTTTTCCCTATAGACACCTCTCTGTCTTAGCCTGTTCTCTCTAAAGTAGCTGAAGGTGTTAGAGATGTTAATTTTATTATCATTTTATTCTTTATTCCGTTCTTGTCCTTTCCCTCTATCATTATATTTATCCTTGTTTCAGGGCTCAGTATCTACTACCTAAAGTTATTTAGAATTTAAAAATTTTCCTAATATAAAGAAACATTTCAAAGCAATTATTTTATGATCAACTGAAGTTATCTCAATCAAACATGACTACAAAATGTGACACATTAAGAGTGATTCTTTGAGTACTCTGTAAAGGGGGATAACTTTTATTTTTTCATTTTATTTTTTGTAATTAATTAATTAATTTTTGGCTGCGTTGGGTCTTCATTGGTGCACGCGGGCTTTCTCTAGTTGCGGCGAGCAGGGGCTGCTCTTTGTTGTGGTGCACAGGCTTCTCATTGAATTGGCTTCTCTTATTGTGGAGCATGGGCTCTAGGCGTGTGGGCTTTAGTTGTGGTGCACCGGCTTAGTTGCTCCATGGCATGTGGGAATCTTCCCAGACCAGGGACTGAACCTGTGTCCCTTGCATTGGCAGGCGGATTCTTAACCACTGCGCCACCAGGGAAGTCACAAGGGGGATAACTTTTAGGGAGTAATTTTCTAACTAGACATACCATAGTTTGAGCAGATCCAGAGGAATTTTTTGGTGAGGGAGTGTTATAACCTTGTGGAAATTAGAGAAAACTGTAGCCAAGGAAAGATAGCAGAAGAATGTACTTATTTCAGAATTGTTTACTGTTTATCTTCAGGTTATATTCTACCTTTTGGTTACCTCCTATTCCCTGATTGTTTTGCATGTTGTTTTTCTCTAGATCATACCCATTCTATATGAACTTAATATCAACTTAATATTGTGATTTGTTTGGCTAGTGAGATTAATCTAGAGTGATGAATGAATCATAAACGAAAGAGAAGAGAGATATCAGCCATACTCAAAGTGGAAATTGGGCTGAGGGTGTGAGAATTTAAAGTGATTGGGCATTTCTGGAATCAGTTTAGAAGATGCCTATAGAAATAACTGCAATTCAAGAAAACTAATTTAAATTCTTATCCTATGACTTCAAAGAAAGTGGAAGGATAAGGCAAGATTCACAAGTGGACACAATGGAGACTCAGAAAGAAAAATAAATCTGCTTAAACTAAGGAATTCTATATGTGTGGTATAAATGTTACACAGAGGGTAGTTTTTATTAGAAGATATGAAATTTAAGGGTATGCCTAGAGGAGTGAGAGGTTATTTTGGAAGAATAGGTAGTGGGGGAAGGAACCCTGTAAAACTAGATGAACCATGATAGAGCTGGGAAATGGGGAAAGCTCACCTGTAACACAGTTGCATGGCCAAGCCCTTGACAAGGTGTGTTCTGTATAGGCCAATATTTGGAGAATTGAATGTGAAGTTTAAAAGAGAGCATATTGTTTTGCTACTTTAGAAGGGTTTGGAGGGAGATAGAAAAGGCTAATGCAATAAATATTAACATGGCTGAAGTTGGGTGGAGTAATCATTTATTCTTTCATTTTTTTTGGTAGGATTAAAAGTTTCAAAGTAAAAAGTTGATGGGAAGAGAAGACATAATTTTTATAAGTTATAAAAACCTATAATTTATAAATTATAAAAATTATAGTTTTTAGGAAGAACAGACGTGAGAGGTTTAACCAAAACAGTGAATCTATAAGAGTGAAGGTTGGTGTAAGACAGATGAACCAAGGCTTCCCTGATGGCGCAGTGGTTGAGAGTCCGCCTGCTGGTGCAGGGGACACAGGTTCGTGCCCCAGTCCGGGAAGATCCCACATGCCGCAGGGCGGCTGGGCCCGTGAGCCATGGCCGCTGAGCCTGCACATCTGGAGCCTGTACTCCACTACAGGAGAGGCCACAACAGTGAGAGGCCCGCGTAGCGCAAAAAAAAAATAAACAGATGAACCAAAGGAACTCTTAGGTAAGGAGAATCAGGATTTGAATTTGAGGGAATGGAATAAAACTACTGAATAAAGGGAGATCTGGTGAACACATTTCTAAAAGTCCCTTGAAAAATATCAACATAAATATAGGGGGAAATATTATTCCATTATTTTAACAGCAAAAAAATTAATTATGGTATGCTTGCCACAGAGTTTAGGATTAGCCAAGAATCTATTCTGTGCAAGGCACTTAGCTAGGTGCCTGCCTTTATAATCTAGTTAGGAGAGCCAGATATGCTCCTTTAATTATGATACCAGGCAGGCAGTCTTCAGTGATAATTACAAAGAAAATGCACTAGAATATTGTTGAGGGAAAGATTGATTTGGAATGGCAGGTCCTGTTTAATTCTCCCAAGAGCCCTGTGAAGTAAGGTACAGATGAGGGAAAGACTTGGAGAACTTAAGCAGCTTTCTGATACCAAACAGCTGCTGCATGGCAGAACTGAGATCCACGTGCAGGTGGGTCTGACCCCAGAACACTTGCTCTTAACCAGTACATTACAGTATATGGCCTTCAATGTGCAAGTGGACTGTCTGACCAGTTCTCTTCTCTCACTGTGCCTTGAAGTCTCAAGTGACATGTCTTTTTCCCCCATTGTACCCATTTGGGTCCAGCCATCAGCTAGTCCAACCCTGACCCAAACATCAGCCAGGGTTGCTCCACCTAATCGTAAATTGGGCTGTCTTATTTCTCTGACCCATAGTTTTCTTTTCTACTCTTCTGTTCTTGCTCTTCCTCTTTAGTGATGGTTTTTTTTATATTGAATTATGAAAAAGTATATATGATAGAAAAGTTGGAATATTTATAAAAGTGTAAAGAAAGGCCCAGGGCTTCCCTGGTGGCGCAGTGGTTGAGAGTCCGCCTGCTGATACAGGGGACGCGGGTTCATGCCCCGGTCCGGGAGGATCCCGCATGCCACGGAGCAGCTGGGCCCGTGAGCCATGGCCGCTGAAGCCTGCGTGTCTGGAGCCTGTGCTCTGCAACGGGAGAGGCCACAACAGTGAGAGGCCCGCGTACCGCCAAAAAAAAAAAAAAGAAAAAGAAAAAGAAAGGCCCAAACCACCTTACCAGACATACCACTGTCATAAGATTTTTAGTATTTTTTTAAATTCATTTTTGTAATTAATTCTTTTTCTTTTACCTAATTGGCAACTGTCCCCGTTCTTCAAACTCACTGAGGTCTCTCTATTATTGACCCATTCCTTCTCTATAATTGATCAGTTCCCTTCTGACTACCTTCTTTCCTGTCCAGCACAGACTTAACAATCCAGGGCCTAGAACACAGGAGATATTTCTTAAAGGAATGAACAAATGATCCTTCCCCTTAACTTCCTTTCCCACTTTTTGTTTTCTCGTATTATTTAAACACCAATCCAAGAGCAATTGTTTGCCTTGGCATTTCTGTACATTGGCTTCTGAGCACAGCTGGAAAAAAATCAGGGAATAAGATAGATTGGTGGCACTGCACTTCCATGGTTTCCAGTATTACAGGGATTCACAGCATGGCTTGGCAATCCTATTACTGATTTTTGTCCCTCTGTCTCATTTTTCATGATATAATCATTTGAAAACTACCAGTCTCAGGCTTTCTACCCCATTACCTACTCCCCCACTCTCAGCAGAATAACTCTCCTCTTAAAAAAGAGATGCTGTTATTTCAGTTACATGACTGCTAATTTTTATTTAGTGCTAAATAGGCGATAGGCAGTATGCCAAGCACTTTACACGGGTTATCTCATTTCATTCTCGCCATAGTCCTGTGAGATGAGAGCTGTGAGTGTCCCATTTCACAGAGGAAATAGAATGTAGAACAGTTAAGTGGCTTGCCAGGCAAAGATATCTAGGAAATGTTAAAGCTGGTGGGGGGTGGGAGTGGCCTGTCATGCTCAGTCAGCAGTATGACTGCAGAGTTCATATACTCCAAAATCTCCTTGTATTGAGAAACCAAGTAGCTGACTACATAGTGGGAGAGAGAAAGACACATGATGAAAAAATTTCCATATAATGTGCTAAGTGTGGTGACGAAGGTATGCAAAGCATTGCATGGGAACACAGAGGAGGGGCATTTGTGGAATGCCTTCAAATAATCACTCCTCTTAATAACTTTGCACCGGGCTGTCCTGACCTCCCTGCTCCCACTGTTAGTGGAGGATATGTCATCCTTCCTCTTGAGAAAGGCTTAATGTCTCCATCTATGTTTTTGGACCCTCCCTTCTCCAACTTTATCACATCCCTCTCCCTCAGTTATGCACCCTCTCCGACACCCCCCCCCAATATTTAATCTCTTCTAGTCCTCTTATAGAAAGATATTTTCAGGTCTCTGTGATCTAAAAAGCAAACTCTGCCTTAACCAAAGGTCCCATGTAGTCTATACCTTTCATTCTCTGCACAGCTGAAATTCTTGATGGTCTGTCCTTGCTGCTTCCCCTTCCTCACACCTCTTATAAATAAGATATAAACCCCAAGAAAGCTGTTTTTATGTTTTAGTCAGTCATTTATCAAATATTTGAATGTTTGCTATACTATACAGGTGTTGGGTGTACAGTAATGTTTAAAACGGAGTCTCAGCTTTTGTGAATATTATAGCCTAAGGGGTAGACAAAGAAGCAGACAACATACAATTTACAGTATGTGAAGAGCTGCAGAGATGTTACAGAAGGGACCCACTTGGAATGGGGAAAGGAATCAGGGTAGGTTTGTCTGAGAAGATGACATTAAGCAGAAGTTTGAAAGGTGCAAGGAGCAGAGTAAGGCGTTTGAGACATAAGGAAAGTGACATGTGCTAAGCCTGTAAGACCTGTGACACATTGTGTCCTAGTAGTTGAGAGGAGATGGTGGCTGGAATGTTGAAGTTAGAGAGTGAGTAGTAATAAGGTTGTGTGGGGCCTTGTAGACCATGGTAAAGAGTTTGAATTTTATTCTAAGTGAAATGGGAAGTTATTGAAGGGTTTTAAGCAGAAGAATGAAATTCTCTGTTATGTTTCTGGAAGATCCTCTCTGGTTACATGGAGAATGGGTTAAAGAGGTGCAAAAGAGGAAGCAGGAGGCTATTTGTGGTCATCCAGGCAGGAGAGAATTATGCTCTGGGCTAAGGACATGATTGTGAGCTGGGGGAAAGTGAGTAGGGTCCACAGGACTGACTTGAATGGACTGAAAATGGGGGTGGGGGAAGGGAAGGGAGGAGGAGAAGGGAAAGATCAAGGAGGACTCACAGCTTTCTAGCTTGAGCAGCTGTTTGATAGCTTCATTTCTGAAATGTTCAAGATGGGGTGGGGGAAATGGATGAATGGATTTAAGGGAAAAATCTAGAAAATCCGTTGTTCTAGATTTTTAAAGTCTGCGAGTCCTGTAAGATATCCAAATAGAAAGATCAAATAGGAATTTTTATGTATTAGTTTGGAAATTAGAAGAGAAGTATGGGTGAGGGAGATATATTGGGAGTTTACAAATGTAAATAATATTTGAAATCATGAGATTTGATGAGATCACTCAGAGAGAAACAACATAGGAAAAAGCGGAGAGGACCTAGGAATTAACCCTCGGGGACCCCAACATTTAATGGTCAAGTGAAAGAGAAAATGCTGGAAAAGAAACTGAGAAAACAGCATAAGAAATGGAAAGAAACTTAAAACCATGGTTTCACTCTCACTTTCTCAAGAAGGAGGGAATGGTCACCTGCGTTGAATGTTGCAGAGAAGATAAATTGGGCAAGGATAGAAAGTGTCCATTGGTCATGCAACATGGAGGTCATTGCTAGGAGCAGATGACAATTTGAAATATCTGTTAGACAAAGGATCAGAATAAATAATTCCCAGAAAATAAGATACATATGGAAAATAAACAGCAAAATGTTCAGCATTACTGCTAATCAAAGAGATGTAAGCTATAATAACCTTGATGTTAATTTTCACTTATAAAATTAGCACAGCCTTTAAAAAATGAGCATGCCCAATACTGACCACAGGGATATATACAACAGGTACACTCAAACATTGTTGGTGGGAATATTAATTGGTAACATAATATTGACATTACTTTAGCAACAAAATGTTTAAAAATAGTCAGTTTTTGCATGAGTCATCTATAGTCTGAATTCTAAGATTTCATCAAAAAGTGTACCCTCTAACCTTTTTTAGAGAACTTTCTTTAATACTAGTTTAAAACTCAACTTCATCTCCCATCAGTCTTAAAAGTTTTTGCTTTACTCTTAACAATATTTCCCATGTGTTACATTTTTCCCTTTGTTCGGGAAGACAATAAAAACAATCATGTTTCTTTATATTGTTTTTGCTTCTGAGGAGTCGATTTTTTGAGTTAGAATAATTTCCATCTTTGCTTTAGAAGACTGTAAATGAGTATTTAAAGTAAATCTATTTTCACATATTAATTTTAGCTCTCTAAATGATTATACAGAATATTTCTTTTTATGCTTCAGATGGCAAGATTATTTTATCATAAGCCCCAGTTTGCCATTTTGGATGAATGCACAAGTGCAGTTAGTGTGGATGTGGAAGACTACATTTACAGTCATTGTCGAAAGGTAAGTGTGATAAATTCTCAGTCCCCCCTTTCAGTTTACTCTGTGTCCAACCAAATATCTACCCAAAGAGAAGATTCCAAGTTATAAAGTGACAAAATTACTATCATAGGATGATATCTTGCTTTAATATTTTAAACTGATAATTAATAGATATGAGTAAAAAAATTATCAATGAATTCTGAATATAATTCTTTTTAGCCGTGTATTAGATATAAAATAAATGTTTAAATTTATTTTCCTTTTAACTCATTCTCTATACTCAGAGTTAATAAACTGATATTTTCTTAATTTGTTCCATCAACTTTACCTAAATATCATTTGTTTTTTTATAAAGAAAATGCGAAAAATAAAAAAAAAATTTAATTAAAAAAATTCGATAGTAATTATTTGGCAACTTTTAATTTATCCATTTTTTTCTCTGGCCTGGCCAGTATTTTACCAAGGCTTCTTTTGGTAGCCTTTTCTTAGGCTGTCTACATTGGTTCCATTCTTTAAGTAATTATTCAGTAATCTCAGTTTTTTTGTTTGTTTTTTTTTCCTGTGAGGAATTGTCACCATCATCTATACTTGTTTTGGATTTTGAGAACAAGAGCAATGTATCCTAACTGTTTTAGAGTTTCAGTGTAAGCAAATGAAGTACAGGAGTCTTTTAACGTTTTGTAACTGCTCTTTGGGAATTCACAATAAATATAAAAAGTCATGATGCATATATACATTTATATATATATATATATATATATATATATATATATATATATATATATATATATACACACATATATATATATACATACAATTCCTTCTGCTCAAAGTGTGGTCATAGCTCAGCAGCGGCAGCATCGCCTCGGAGCTTGTTAGAAATGCAGTCTCAAGCCCTACTACTAAATCAGAGCCTGCATTTTAACAAAACCCCCAGATGATTCAAATGCACATTAAAGTTTGAGAAGAATTGGCATAATGATGAAGGCATAAATTTGCTACATTCATATTTTAGGAAGATTTTATAGGTACTGATTTTATTTCTTTAATGGTTTTCTGTTCTTAATCAGTTTTAGTCATTTATAATTTTTTATCCATTTGTCCATACACATTTTCAGATTTATAGGCATTAGAGGTGTTTGTGGAATCTCTTACACATAAAACCATGTAGTCTCTACTTGATTAGTGATTTAGAGGCTCTTTGCTGGTAATTTTGTCCATGCAGTTTCCTCTTCTATCTAGCTGTAGGCTGCAAGTCCCCACAAAGGATGCAATTCTCCTATGTATAGATTCCACTTAAAAGAAAAAATTCTTATGGAGCCCCCAGTTGATAAATTGTATTACTATAATGGCACTTGAATATGGATAAGCATGAAATGAAGTATGAACTTAAACTTAAAACTCATTTACAAAAGCTACAAAACCAGTATAAACCTATAAATTAAGTACAGATAAAACTTTAAAACACAGTTTCAAAACTGCAGCATTAGAGAGACCTATGATACTGTTTTGCTGAAACTAAACCACTGGTTTAGGTTTAATCTGAGGTCCAAAAATAATAGGAGGTCCAGATCTTATGTTTTGAATTTTGCTTACGTATTTTGACCTAAGTAATTCTATTATAAGAATGCCTTCATTAAGTTGAGATCTAATCCAGTTATTTTAGAGTTGTAAGAGAAATAATATCTGAAGTGAGCTTTCAAAAATCAGATGTGTTTTACCATCGAAATATATGTTTTATTAATAACTGACCGTATACTTGTCATGCAATTCCTAACCTGTTTGAAAACCTTTCCCATGGCAGCCAAACTTATGATACATTAAAAGTTTTAAATGATACCACTTTAAGTCACCACTTGGTGCCAACAGAAGTGTAAACACAAACTTGGGCACATGATAGAAGTGATAAGAAGAACATACTTACTCAAAATTCTTTTTAATTATCAAAAGGAATATAAAAATTGGAACTCATGGTGGAGATTTCCTGGCTACCCTAACATGTATCTCAGCCTCGAGAGATCCATTTTGAGAAACACTGATCTAGAGCAAGTGTTCTCAATCTCAGCACTATTGACATTGTGGGTTGGATGACTCTTACTTGTGGGAGGCTGTCCTCTGCTTTGTAGGATGTTTGGCAGCATTTCTGACATCTACTCATTAGACTTCTGTAGCACTCTCAGTTGCAACAATCAAAAAGACCTTGCCAAATGTCCCCTATGGGACAAAATCCCCTGCCTCCCCTCCCTGGTTGAGAATCACTGATCCAGAGCAACTAGCTATATCTCTTAGTGTTGTTTTGAAAATTTGAAGAACAACCCATAAATCCTCATTCACAGTCTGAGATCCAGTAAGCTTGTAAAACCAAAAGATTTTTCATTATTTTGTAGCAAGCTCACTGGGTAGCCAGACCTGGCCTGAACTAACAGAAGATTTTTAAGCTCTTATTTATCTCACTGAATGTTCATGTCCAAATGTGTTGTTGCAGAAACATTGATGTGTTTGATTTCAGAATTCTGCCTCAGAACCCTCTGGGGGTGGTAAATACTACTTTTCCAAAATCTGAATTCTAAGACATTCCAAAATAAGGGTTTCCAGTAAAAGATTATGACCCTGTATTTGAAAAACAAATTTACTGTAGGCAGTACTATATTGATTTAATTTTCCTGTTTTTGACTTTTTGCTACTTTTACCACCTTTATACTCTTTTCATATATTTTTCACAATAAAATATAAAATGTGCTAGGATATATATTTTCTGCCCAAAACAAAATAATACACTTAATTAAGCTAGTACCTATTAGTTTAGTTTTTTTTTCTTAAAGATTATATTGATACTTGTTAGTTTTTATTCTGTGGTCAATGGCCTGTACTTTGCATTACCTTAAACATTTGGCGTCAGTTATAGTTTTTTCTCTTTGGCATTGATTTTTAACTATAGCTACTGAAGACAGTCATCTTAACAGCTTAAATTATATAGACTAGTTTAATTTGTGACTCTGTGTTATTGATATAAACCTAAATCATTTTCCTTGTATTAGGTTGGCATTACCCTCTTCACTGTGTCACATAGAAAGTCTCTTTGGAAACACCATGAGGTTTGTATTTCTTATACTGAATGGTATAGTGAGAGTTTATTTTCATATATGAATTCAGGTGATTATGGTTTTAGATTTCTTGGTGTATATTCCCTTATAAATATATAACTTAAGGGAAAAAGGTGATTCTAATTCATTTTTATAAAACAGGATTTTCATAAATATTATTGTAGTTGTTAATTTTGAAAGCTACAATATATGTAAACAGTCCCTAGTTACATATGATAGATATTAGAGAACCAGTTAGTGGTTCTCCAGTTTTATAAATGACTGTTGTATAATAACTGACTAAAATGTGCATAATCTTATCACAACTATGGCCAAACAAACTTTTTCTTACCATTCTGTATTGACAGAAGGAGAAAGTCTTAAGGAGGATCAGCAAAAAGTTTAGAGACAGTTTTAGTAGAGATCAGGACTACAAGGAGGAAACTGTATAATGTCAGCTATGTTTGTCATCACACTGTAATAAACAGAATTCATTAGGTGGTCACTATAATTTACAAAGATATTGCAGTGAGGTTTACATGGGTACAGGTGCTCCAGCAGTGCCATAGTGCCATTCTCAGTATGGGAGTCCTTTTCAACTCTTAATGTAAAATAATCAAACCCTAAAAATAAACCCAGCTTAGATCCTCTTTTCTTTTTTCTTTTCTTTTCTTTTCTTTTCTTTTCCCTTCCTTCTTTCCTTCCTTCCTTCCTCTCTCCCCCCTTCCTTCCTTCCATCCTTTCTTTCTCCCTTCCCTCTTCTTTCCTTTTTTTCCTTCCTAATTGATACAGAAAAGGGTTGAGAAAAATTGGAACATGGTAAGGGTGTTTTGTCCCATAAAATACATACCTGATTGATTATCTTTTTAACCAGATACTGGGCTAAGTGTCATGAGGGATACAGAGTACTGTCCTTACACTCAAGAACCTTACGGTTTAGTGGGAAGCAGCCGCATAGCACAGGGAGATCAGCTCGGTGCTTTGTGACCGCCTGGAGGGGTGGGATAGGGAGGGTGGGAGGGAGACGCAAAAGGGAGGGGATATGGGAACATATGTATATGTATAACTGATTAAATTTGTTATAAAGCAAAAAAATAAAAATAAAAAATAAAGAAAAATTAAAAAAAAAAGAACCTTACGGTTTAGATGATAGTGTATAAATGGTTAAATGAAGAACATGGGATTTGAAGTCAGAAAACCTGGGTTCAGGTATCACTTTCTGGCATTAATTGCTTCCTTCGTTTAATAAAGTATTGATCCTTGCCTAACTGTCTCAGATTACCGTGAGGATCAGAGAGGTAGCCTGTATGAAAGTTCTTAAAAAACCGTAATGAAGTTCTATATAGCTGTTGACTTTTAAAGATACTTTTATTATCTTAATGACATATTTATAATTTGCCCATTTTCATGAATTGAATGAAAAACTAAATAACTAGAAATCAAAGCAGTTTAAAATATACCCAAGCCTTTGTGTTTTCTCAGAAGTTCATAAACATTACAGCCATAGGACAGTGAAAGCACTTGGGTTTCCCCTCTCCTCTTCTCCTGGAGGTGTAGACAGTTATCAAAATAACCATCAGGCCAGTGATCATGTGAAGGAGGGGTAACACAAAGAACTGCAATGTTAAAGAGTCTAGAATAGCTTAAAAATAACAATATAGAAAATGGAAAAACAAAGGTCTTTTCTGTAAACAAAAAACCACTAAATAAAACGGAAGGCTTTGTAACTGCTGCCCTAAGCATCTTCATAGGATGAGATATTTGAGCTCACTCTATAGTTCTCATCCTCCTCTGCTAAGTCAAAGAACAAATGAACAAAAAGCCTTAAGTTAGAGGTTCTGAGCTGATCTGGGAAACCATCTAAAGTAAGTATTTTAGAGGCTCTCCTGTACGACAGGCTTGCACTTAGTGCACTTGCACCTCTGTAGATCAGATCGTTGGTTGTGGAGTGGTAGAAGCATTCTAATTTGTGGGATGCTTACAGATTTGGTTCCTTTAAAATAATAAGGAAAAAAAATAATAAGGAAGTCTGGTGTTTTAGTTCTCTTAATGGAAAGTACTATATCCACTACAAGCAGATGTATATTGTGGCTCCTTTTAAAAAGAGCGGACATCTTCTTTTAGTCTTTCCTTGGAAAATGGTATGCATTTCTGAGTATAAACTTTTGAAGATTTTAGTGGCTTAAAATAATTATTTTCAATCATTTTCTTGTATAATAACCTCTACATAAATTCCTGACAAAAAGGAGATTCTCAGTTATTGATTTTTTCCCCCTTCTTTCCCATAGTACTACCTGCATATGGATGGCAGAGGCAATTATGAATTCAAACAGATAACAGAAGATACAGTTGAGTTTGGCTCTTAGAATCCAGAGAACTGTATTGAACCAGCTTCAATGAAATAATTACACAATACAATTAGAAATATAAAGTACATTGTAAAATAAACTTGAGCTTGTTTTTTTAAAGAAAACAACAAATTAACTAGATATAAAATAATCATGAATAAGTTGTTGAAACATTTAATATTATATAGGATATTGCTAATTGTGTATATGTCGGTTTAATTATTAATATGTACTAAGAATGTCCTTATTCTTGTGGTTAAAAACCTGCCTAAATTAAATTGGGCTTAAATCAGTGTAACCTGATTCATCCTGGGATGTAAACCATTTGAAGTCAGCTACTTTGACTTTTATGGCTCTATCTTTTCCTTCAATGAAGAACCCTGTTTAAAACTAGGGTCATCACTTGTCCTGTTCTAACAAGATAGTCTTGAGTTTCATTTTCTTGTGGCCCATGATAGTGGGAAACAAACAAATCATAGTGAATTATCAAAATGTACATCTTGTCATAATGGCCTTTATTACCCTGTGGCAGATGTCTTCAGCTGCCACAGTTATACTCATTCCTTATGTCTTGGGGTACATTTGAATCCAGGAAAGCCATTTGGATTTTCTTTGGCTAAATAATAAATATGCCCCTCGCAATCTTCATTATTGAGTTGTTTTGAGGGTTATTTGTGGTGATGCAACAGAAGTATATGTGCAGCCTTGCTTACAGGGAATGGTTACTGTGTTTCACACCTAATCTTCTCAGTGATGGAATATGAAAACACAAAGTCCTTACATGTCAAGCTCAAGGTCTTATAAGATTTTTAGAATTTTTAAAGAATTAGATGGATTTGTATATGTTAGGAGCCCATTCATTAGAAGTGTGGTGGTTACATGGCATTAAACTCCAGATGAGCCATAGGAATGTACTACATGAAGTAAAGCACTGAGTATGCAATGTTATCACTGTCTTTGACTGTGATTTTATGTTTAAAAATATGTTATAAAATTATGCACATGAGTGAATTATGTTTCCTAAGGCACTGGTTTATCTCTGTGACTCTTTAATAACCTTTTTATATTTGGGTCATTATGTTGAACTATATCCTAAGAGGAATCAATTTCATCTCACCAGACCACCATTAATGACTGTGTATTATTTGCACAGGGAGAACTGAAATTGAGTATTATCAATAAGCTAGATATGAAATCAGTTTTATCAAACTGGGATTCAGAAAGGGGCTTTTTATATTCTTGTTTCTGCATAACTGGTTTGGGTTTTTTTTTTTCAGAATTAACTGTAAGAATCACTGACTACCAAAGTTAAAACTTGATGTACTGATTCCATAATACATAACATTCAATTTTTACCACTTCTCTTTAGCAAACTTGTATACTTACCTATTTTCTGTTCAGATTAAAAAAGAATCAGATATCCTATACAACCTTTGCTTGTTCTTTTTATTCTGGTATATAAATCCTAGGTAGTTCATACAGAGTTATACAGTCTTGACTTGAAAAATACAAAAATAAACATTCAGAAAGCCCTTTTAGCATCCAGTATCTCTTTTTTAAAATTTTTTGTCAAATGTGGTTTTAATGGAATGAATTTCTTCTTTAGAAAAGCCAGGAAAAAACCTTCAGTGTACTTCACAAATGCTACCAAATAGACAGACCTTAAAAGATAGTATCAGTCCTGGGAAACATTTTATGGCATAGGGGAAATTTCAGATTTTCAGATTTCTAGGTTACCCTAAGCCTACTAATAGAAGTATTTTCCTAGCTGCCTCCTTATTTCTCTGTAATGAATTCTTGCAATCAAAAAAATTTTTTTGTTTTTGTTTTTTTTTCTTTATTTTTTCTTCCCTTTTTAATTTAACAAATGTTAAAGTGCCTCACCGTATGAGGTATAAAGAAAGATCCCTTTCCTGGAGAATCGCAGTATACATTAACTTGTTGGTTCTAGGAAGGCTTGCAGTAAAGGAATCCAGTGTTTCCAGAACGTGATTGACCATGGAACATCTTTTCCCACATAATTCCTGTTAGTATCATCCATAGACTGAACTGGGAAATGGCAGTTTAATCTGAAGAATAAACTGAAGATAAGGACTTTTATCCATGAGCAACACACTGCATATCAAGTGTATCAAGTGTATCATACCAAGCTTCTACTTCTTCTGTGAGAAAATAGGGATGCAGACACCTAGGGTTGTATGCTATGCACTAATAGAATAAATGTATCTGGGGTTTGCCTCTATAGGGGAGGCAAAAGTTTACTTCTACCCTCTTAGGGTTTTTGACTGGGCCTAAGAATTAAATTGACATAAGACAGATTAACAGGACAAAAACATATACATTTATTTAATATAAGTTTTATGTGACACGGGAGCCCTCGTAAGGAAGTAAAGCCCCAAAGAAGTGGCAAAACCTGAGGCTACAAAGCTGAACAGACAAGCAATTGTGGAAAATAACTATGTGGAGAAGCTAAAAGAAGGTAAGAATTATTTTTAAAAAGTTTTGTATAGAATTCTCTCAGCCTCAACATCTGTCCTTGATAACAGTGTTATTCTCCTTCTGGTGTAGTGAGGACATATTCCATATGGGGGTTTTTTCTCCTGTTTTTAGGAAGAAAAGGGGGAGAGTAAGAGTGCCTTTCCTGCACCTGCTGTTTAAGTGCCTGTAGCTCAGACTAGTCCTTATGCCAAAGTGGCATATTTTGGGATGACAAATCCTACCACCCTTCACCTCTTCCCCCTCCCCCCCTTAATTAGCATTTGGCTTAAAACTGGTGATATTATAGCATATATCATTTCCTTATATAATTTTTTAACTTTTAAATTTGGTGTTTAAAACCATAGTTTGCCTAAAAGCAGAGTGAGTTTTCTCCTATCAGATGGGACTTTAGCATTGTTAGTTTTAGGAAGCTGTTTATATTTTTACCTCCAGTAATTTTTCTTTTGTGAAGAGTTGAAATGCTCTGACCTATAAACGTATGCATGCCACTTAAAAAAATCTAGTAGCAGAAATTCATAAATAACAGTCCCTCCCCACACCCTAGGGGCAATCTCTCTCTCTTTTTTTTTTTTGTTTTAAATTGGAGTATAATTGCTTTACAATGCTGAGGTTGTTTCTGCTGTTCAGTGGGGCAACCATTTTTAACCTGTAACTGTTTTGTGATGGTTTTATTTTTAAGCAGTGTATTATATAGCTACTTCTTACTTTGTCAGTTCTAGGCATCCCCTGCTGCCTGTATTCCAGCCACAGCCACCACATGTAACACTTTATTGCAATATAATACATAAGCAGAAAGGCCCACAAATCATTGGCTCATTGGATCAATCAAAGGCTCATTGGATTTTTAGAAAGTGTTCATGTGCATTACCACCCCCCAGATCAAGAAATAGGACGTTGTCACGCCTCTGAGCCTCCTTCATGTCTTCTTCCAATCGTTAGCCCATAAAAGCCACTTTATCCTGACTTATAAATTAGGTTGCCTGTTTGTGAACTTCATATGTAATTGGATACCCTTTGTGTACTCCCTTCAGAGTACAGGTCCTTTGCATCCTTAGGTAGGTTTATTTTTAGGTATTTTATTCTTTTTAATGCAATGGTAAATGGGTGTGTTTCCTTCATTTCTGTTTCTGATCTTTCATTGTTAATGTATAGAAGTGCAACAGATTTCTGTGTATTCATTTTGTATCCTGCAACTTTACCATAATTCATTGATGAGCTCTAGTAGTTTTCTGGTAGCATCTTTAGGATCCTCTATGTATAGTATTATGTCATCTACAAACAGTGACAGTTTTCTTTTTCAGTTTGTATTCCTTTTATTTCTTTTTCTCTGATTGTCATGGCTAGGACTTCCAAAACTATGTTGAATAAACGTGTTCTGTTCCTGATCTTGGAGGAAATGCTTTCAGCTTTTTACCATTGAGTATGATGTTAGCTGTGGGTTTGTCATAGATGGCCTTTATTATGTTGAGGTAGGTTCCCTGTATGCCCACTTTGTGGGGAGTTTTTATCATAAGTGGGTGTTGAATTTTGTCAAAAGCTTTTTCTGCATGTATTGAGATGATCATATGGTTTTTATTCTTCAGTTTGTTAATGTGGTGTATCACACTGATTGATTTTCATGTATTGAAGAGTCCTTGTATCCCTGGATAAATCCCATTTGATCATGGTATATGATCCTTTTAATGTATTGTTGGATTCAGTTTGCTAGTATTTTGTTGAGAATTTTTGTGTCTATGTTCATTAATGATATTGGCTGTAATTTTCTTTTTTTGGCATATCTTTATCTGATTTTGTTTTCAGGGTGATGGGGGCCTCATGGAATTGAGTTTGGGAGTGTTCCTTCCTGTGCAGTTTTTTGGAATAGTTTCAGAAGGGTAGGTGTTAACTTTCTCTAAATGTTTGATAGTATTTGCCTGTGAAACTGTCTGGTCCTGGACTTTTGTTTGTTGGGAGTTTTTAAATAACAGTTTCAATTTCAGTACTTGTGATGGGTCTGTTCGTATTTTCTGTTTCTTTATGGTTCAGTCTTGGGAGATTGTACCTTTCTAAGAATTTGTCCATTTCTTCTAGGTTGTCCATTTTATTGGCATATAGTTGCTTGTAGTAGTCTCTTATGATCCTTTGTATTTCTGTGGTGTCAGTTGTAACTTCTCCTTTTTCATTTCTAATTTTAGTGGTTTGAACCCTCTCCCTTTTTTTCTTGATGTGTCTGACTAAATGTTTATCAATTTTGTTTGTCTTTTTAAAGAACCAGCTTTTAGTTTCATTTATCTTTTCTGTTGTTTTCGTCATCTCTAATTCATTTATTTCTGCTCTGATCTTTATGATTTCTTTCCTTCTACTAACTTTGGGTTTTGTTTGTTCTTCTTTCTCTAGTTGTTGCAGGTGTAAGGCTAGGTTGTTTGAGATTTTTCTTGTTTCCTGAGATACGCTTGTATTGCTATATATTGAATACTTCCCTCTTAGAACTGCTTTTGCTGCATCCCGTAGGTTTTGGATCATCATATTTTCATTTTCATTTGTCTCTAGGTATTTTTTTGATTTCCTCTGATTTCTTCAGTGATCCATTGGTTATTTAGTAGCATATGGTTTAGCCTCCACATGTTTGTGTTCTTTATAGTTTTTTAGTTGTAGTTGATTTCTCTTTTTTTTTTTATTTGATTTATTTTATTTTTGGCTGCGTTGGGTCTTTCTTGCTGCGCATGGGCTTTCTCTAGTTGTGGCAAGTGGGGGCTACTCTTCGTTGCGGTGCGTGTGCTTCTCATTGCAGTGGCTTCTCTTTGTTGTGGAGCACGGGCTCTAGGCATGCAGGCTTCAGTAGTTTTGGTGCACGGGCTTGGTTGCTCCATGGCATGTGGGATCTTCCTGCACGAGGGCTCGAAGTTGATTTCTAATCTCATAGTGTTGTGGTTGGAAAAGATGCTTGATATGATTTCAGTTTTCTTAAATGTACCAAGGCTTGCTTTGTGGCCCAGCATGTGATCTATTTTGGAGAATGTTCCATGTGCACTTGAGAAGAAAGTGTATTCTGCTGCTTTCGGGTGGAATGCTCTATAAATATCAATTAAGTCCATCTGGTCTGATATGTCGTTTAAGGCCTGTGTTCCCTTATTGATTTTCTGTCTGGATGGTCTGTTCATTGATGTAAGTGGGATGTTAAAACCCCCCACTACACTTGTGTTTCTGTTGATTTCTCCTTTTATGGCTGTTAACATATCCCTTATATATTAACGTGCTCCTTTGTTGGGTGCATACATATTTACAGTTGTTATATCTTCTTGGATTGATCCCTTGATCATTATTTAGTGTCCTTCTTTGTCTCTTGTAACATTCTTTATTTTAAAGTCTATTTTGTCTGATAGGAGTGTTGCTACTCCAGCTTTCTTTTGATTTCCAATTGCATGGAATACCTTTTTCCATCCCCTCACTTTCAGTCTGTATGTATGTGTCCCTTGATCTGAAGTGGGTCCTTGTAGATAACATATATATAGGTCTTGTTTTTGTATCCATTCAGCCAGTCTGTCTTTTGGTTGGAGTATTTAATCCGTTTACATTTAAGGTAATTATTGATATGTATGTTCTTATTGTCATGTTGTTAATTGTTTTGAATTTGTTTTTGTAGGTCTTTTTTCTTCCTCTTTTGTTATCTTGTGATTTGATGACCATTTTTAGTGTTGTGTTTGGGTTGCTTTTCCTTTTTTCGTGTGTATATGTATTGTAGAATTTTGGTTTGCAGTTACCATGAGGTTTTGATACAGCAGTCCATACACACACACACACACACACACACACACGATTGTTTTAAGTTGCTGGTCTCTTAATTTCAAATGCATTTCCAATATCCTACATTTGTACTCTCCTCACAATTGCTGGTTTTGATATATTTGTTTGTGGATGATTCCTATCTTTACTATATGTTTGCCTTTACTGGTGAGCTTTCCTATTCGTAATTTTCTTGTTTCTAGCTGTGGCCTTTTCTTTTCCATTTAGAGAAGTTCTTTTAGAAGTTCTTTTGTTGTAAAGCTGGTTTGGTGGTGCTGACTTCTCTTATCTTTTGCTTGTCTGTAAAGCTTTTGATTTCTCTGTTGAATCTGAATGAGAGCCTTGCTGGGTGGAGCATTCTTGATTGTAGGTTTTTCTCTTTCATCACTTTATGTTGTGCCACTTCCTTCTGGCCTGTAGAGTTTCTGTTGAAAAATCAGCTGACAGCCTTATGGGGATTCCCTTGTATGTTATTTGTTGCTTTTCCCTTGTTGCTTTTAATATTTTCTCTGTGCCTTTAATTTTTATCAGTTTGATTACTATGTGTCTCAGCGTGTTCCTCCTTGGGTTTATCCTATATGGGACTCTGCACTTCCTGGACTTGGGTGACTGTTTCTTTTCCCATGTTAGGGAAGTTTTCAGCTATTATTATCTCAGGCCCTTTCAGATATTTTCTCAGGCCCTTTCTCTCTCTCTTCTCCTACTGGGACCCCTATAATGTGAATGTTGGTGTGTTTAATGTCCCAGAAATCTCTTAAACTGTCCTCATTTCTTTTCATTCTTTTTTCTTTATTCTGTTCCATGACAGTGATTTCCACCATTCTGTCTTCCAGGTCACTTATCTGTTCTTCTGCCTCATTCTGCTATTGATTCCTTTTAGTGTATTTTTCATTTCAGTTATTGTATTGTTCAACTCTGTTCTTTATAGCATCTAGCTCTTTGTTAAACATTTCTTGTATCTTCCTGGTCTGTACCTCCATTCTTTTTCTGAGATCTAGTGTCATCTTTACGATCATTACTCTGAATTCTTTTTTTGAGTAGATTGCCTGTCTCCACTTCATTTAGTTATTCTTCTGGGGTTTTATCTTATTCCTTCAGCATATTCCTCTGCCATCTCATTTTGCGTAACTTTCTGTGTTTGTGGTCTCCATTCCACAGGCTTCAGGGTTGTAGGTCCTCTTGCTTCTGGTGTCTGCCCCCTGGTGGGTGAGGCTGGTCTAGAGACTTGTGCTGGCTTCCTAGTAGGAAGACTGTTGCCTGCCCACTGGTGGGTGAGCTGGGTCTTGACCCTCTGGTGGGCAGGGCTACGTCAAGGGGCGTGCTTAGAGGTGGCTGTGGGCTCAGGAAGACTTTAGGCAGCCTGTCTGCTGATGGGTGGGGCTCTGTTGCCACCCTGTTGGTTGTTTGGCCTGAGGTGTCACAACACTGGAGCCTACAGGCTGTTGGGTGGGGCCAGGTCTTGGTGTCAGAATGACAGCCTCCAGGAGACCTTACGCCAATGAGTAATCCCCAGTACCTCTGTCACCAGTGTCCATGTCCCCACAGTGGGCCACAGCCACCCCCGCCTCCCCAAGAGACTCTCCAAGAGCAGCAGGTAGGTGTGGCCCAGGCTCCTATGAAGTCACTGCTTTTTCCCTGGGTCCCAGTGCACATGAGACCTCGTGTGTACCCTCCAAGAGTGGAGTTTTTGTTTTCCCCAGTCCTATGGAGTTCCTGCCATCAAGCCCCGCTGGCCTTCAAAGCCAAATGCTCTGGGGGCTCCTCCTGATGCCAGATCCCCAGGCTGGGGAGCCGGACATGGGGCTCAGAACTCTCACTCCTGTGGGAGAACCTCTGTGATACAATTATTTTCCAGTTTGTGGGTCACCCAACCAGGAGGTATGGGATTTGATTATATCACAAATACGCCCTCCTACTGTTTGCTGTGGCTTCTTCTTTGTCTTTGGACATAGAATATCTTTTTGGTAGGTTCCAGTCTTTTTTGTTGATGGTTGTTCAGCAGATAGTTGTGATTTCGGTGTTTTCATGAGAGTAGGTGAGCTCAAGTCCTTCTACTCTATCATCTTGTCCCAGAACCCAAAGTAGACGTTTAAGATAATGAACATTTCTAAAAATTAAAAAGGACGTTTCATGATGATAAAAGGTTGATCCACCAGTAGTGGGGGGAAGAAAACCCACACAAATATTGAACACAATTAACCAACTTGACCTAATTAACGTGTACCCAGCAACTGCAGAATTCACTGAGCATGATAAATCCCTCTATTTATTTAAGACTTCTTGAATTTCTGTCAGTAATATTTTGTTGTTTTCTGTGTAGAGGTTTTGCACATCTTCATTGCTAGGCATTTGATGTTTGTTGATTCTAGTATAGTATGTTTTATTTTCTACTTGTTAATTTTTGTAAATTGATCTTTGTGACAGATTGTATTTTCCAAGGATGGTCCCATCCCACATGCTCTTTACAGTGTGGTATGAACATCCTCCAAGGAGAAGTGAGATTTATAATCCCACCCCTTGAACCTGTGAAGTTCGTAAGTTCTTGTGGTAAGTCAGGGGCTTGGGTGTTGATCAAGGAGGAGACAAGATAAACTTTAAATGCATAAACTTTATTTGGTTGGCAGTTGGACAGGATTGCATGAGAGAGGAAGTCCTTCAACACGTGAAAACTGACAGAACTTAAGAAAAAATTAGTTCCAGAGATGGTGGCGTGAGACCACTGCCTATAAGCGGAATAGGACAAGGGGACTCCCAGGGGCAACAGGGAAATCAGAGAGGGGCTCATGTGTCTAGTGATGTCCCTCAGCAGCAATTGCTCTGAAGGACGAGCAGTGGTTTGGGGTCTTACAGCTATAGGATTGTCTTATCTATGGTCAGCAGATGTTCATTACAGTTTCATGGGGTATATAAAGTTAGGTAGGCTCTAATCGGCTAAAATTATGGTTTGGAACAATATTTAAAGCAGTCGATGTGTGAGGATTTGAGTTTGTCACAGGTGGGCTTTTAGCTAATGATCCTAGCCTGCTTTACAATGTTGTGTTAGTTTCTGCTCTACAGCAAAGTGAGTGAGTTATACACATATCCATTAGAAATTTAAATTTTAAGCATCAATTAATTGCTCAAACTATTTAGCCAAAGATATTTTGCCAAATGGCTTTGACTTTGGGATGCTTAAGGCAATACAAAACTCCAAGCTTTTTCAAACACGTATTTATTTTGGGCATTATCCTATGTCCAAGACATTGTTTTGTGATCAAGCCTTCCGTCTTCCTGGAACACTTCTCACACTTTCTCCTCTCCCTTTCCTCCATCTGCCTGGTTAACTGTGTCCTTCAGCTGAGGTTTTAGGTAGCCCTTCCAAGTCCAAGTTAGGTGGCCCCACATGAGTTCCCAAAGCACCCTATACTTCCCCTATCATAATGTTTATGTTCTATTCTCATTACTTGTTTGACATTTTACCCTGCAAATACATGAGCTCCACAAGAGCTGAGATTATACCTGTTGTATTTTATCAAATCCAAAATGCCTGGCACATAGTAGGTGCTTAATATTAGAATAAATGAATGAATTCAAATGAATAAGCATGGTTCTTGCCAGAAAAATTACCATCTAGAAAGGGGCTGTAACAGGTAAAGATCTGTACAATACTAAGGGTGGTAAGAAAGAATTGTGAGAATGCAGTAAGGAGGTAGGAAGAGTACACTGGGAATATGGGAGAGGAAAGCTCCTGGGTAAGATCCAGGAATTATTATCCAGTCTGGAAGGATGGGTAGGTAGAAGCAGGGCACATGAATCAGTGAAATTGAGGCAGGAAAGCTTTTGGTCTTTAGAAAACTGTGGATTAAAGCAGAGGTCCTCAAAGTATTGTCCTAGTGAAATGTGTAGTATTTACAATATGATCATGGCTCTGCTTTTACTTCTGGCATGGATTAATAACTTGCTAAAATTTAAGTTTAATAAATGGCAACTTCTTGTCAAGGCTGTGCAGTTCTATCCATTGGTGAGGTGTCTCTTCCCTTTCTCCACCTCACTTCCCCTACCCTGCCTTTGTGAAATCAGAAGAGTGGGCTAAATGATTGGGGAAAGCACAGAGCACAGAGCTTCTCAGACTTCAATGTGCATATAAATCACCTGGAAAATGCAGATTCTGGTTCAGTAGGTCGGGGGTGGGGTCCGAGAATTTCCATCTCTAACTACCTCTCAAGTGATGCTCAAAGGCTGTCCTGAGACCACACTTTAAGTAGCAGGATCTGGGGTGGAGCTCTAGCTGTGGACTAAAGAGACCATCACAGGTAGAGTTGCAGCAACTTGGAGAAGGTTCTCTGGTTCAGTGATTCTGCCCACCCCTCCCACCATGTTCCTTCATTCTTAATCATTTACAGGTGTTTTGGGTTTTATTTACTATTCCTTTGCTTTTACAATCCAGTTCGTGAATTCTGGTTAAGTTGCAATCCTCCTCAGGAACTGAAGATGGCACCACAATCTTAGTCATTAAAGGACACTTCCATCCTAAATGCTGTTATGCAAAGGAAAAGCATTTTCCTGCCCCTCTGAATGTTTCTTATTCTCCGGCCTGATATATGCTTAGAGAAGACAGGTTTCTTTGCAGATGGAGCATAGTTTTCCAGTGATTTTTGAAAATCAGGCTGGATTAAGATAGGTCAAAAACTTTTTTCTTAAAGCTTTTTTAGAACCCTGTTTTAAATGTTTATTAAATTTTGTATATTCAAGATGAATTGCAATTTCTGTTACAAAATTCCTGGATTGTTTTGAAGTGTTTTCATTTCTCCCAGAGAAAGTGTTGTCTTTCTGTTGTTAATTATTCATGCTCTATCTAATGAATACATAATCATGGAATTTAGGCTAAAAGAGATTGAAGAGCTTTCAACCAATTAGCTCACTTGACAAAAGAGAAAACAGGCTCCCCAGTTTTGCTTAAGTTCCCTTGGAAGAGTTTCGGTACGTTGCAACAGAAAAAATCCTAACAGACCCATATATGACAGACCTTCCAGTGCAGCTAAAGACAGAGGATCTTGTCTATGCTTTATGTATTCTTAATTTGATTTTGGCTTCACAGCAAGCTGCTTTCTGACCTCTCCCAGGGCTAGGAATGCCCCATTTGTGTCTAGAGCTACTTGTAGTCTCTCATTGCAGTAAATTATAGATTAAGCCAGTGGTTCTGAAACTTCACTGGGCATTAGAATCACTTGAAGGGCTTCTTGTTAAAATGCAGATTTCTAATTCAGTAAGCCTGAGGTCAGGGTTGTGAAGTTGAAGTTCTAACAAGCTCTCAGGTGATGCTAATTCTTATTCCATCACCTGAGATGCAGGACCACACTTTGAGAACCATCAGATTAAGCTAACATTGGGGCTACATGTTTCTTCATTATGTTCATCAAGAAAGAGAGCATCCCAACATTCCCACAAAGAGTGCTGAGATTCACCCTTCCTAGACCAAGTTAGGGCATGTGCTTACCCCTAAACCAGTTTCTGCAGTCATGAGGAAGGAATGTGCTGAATGGCAAAGCCAGAATCACCTCTGTCTGCAGTTGAAAAGCAGGGCTGTGGGAAAGAAGAACTAGAGTCCACTATAAGTGTGTGGTATGAATGAAAGTCACCTTGTAACCATCACAAAGCTTCTCAGGCAACCACCGAAGAAAAATAACACATGCTAAATACACATGTCTTAGAACAGGTCAAAACTGCATTTGGTAATGAGTTTATTTACTATTTGATAGAATTGGTCCTTTGTTTATTTGAGACAAGTCCTTAGGTTATTGGCTCTCAGCTCTAACTAAGATAAAATGTCTTTGGATTTCACAAGTATTAGTCTCTTATATGTAAGTCAAACTTGGTTAATAATTTAAGATGGTAAAAATCTGTCTTCAAAGCATGAACGTTTAGTTTACCAGCAATTAGCTTTATGGGATACTTTTAAGGACCGGGATAAATAATGAAGTATAATTTGGCCCACTGGAGGGCAGTAGTTTCTGGATACCAGCCAACAATTTAGAGTATGGTTTTCTGCTCCAGTGCTAATTACGATGTTGATTTGAGCAGCAGCTCTTTAGTCTCAGGGATAAGGGCGGGGGTGGAAACCTGAGTCGTGGTTAAAATTTGCAATATTGAAGCTTCCCGATCATTGCAGTGCAGCCTCATTTGGATCTGTAATGAATTCCTTCCCTGTGAACAGCCAGACACCTCATTACTACCCAGACCTGCTTTCACTCTGCCAGTACTTTCTTTAGTGGGACCATTCAAGTTCCTTAGATTATGAGACCATGGAATTGCATAATGCTGTACTTATTCCTGGCAGGGAGAGAGCAGCCTGATGGAACCACCCAGTCAGATACCCTCTCTGGGAGCTTGTTCTACCCCCATGCACTGAGCTCTTTGTCCTGGATAGCCCCATGTGAGCAGGAATTCAAGATAACAGCCAAAGCATACTTCTTTTGGGACATGCTCCCATGCCAACCTCTCCTTTGTTGACTCTGCTGCAAATGCACGCCCTCTTTCTCTGGCTTGAATGCCACTCCAGCATTGACACAGACTGGCAAACAACCCATCAGAACCAGCCAATAAACCAACCACTGGTCTGTTTCCCTTAATTTCTCCAAAAAATATATATATATATATTTTTTTCAGGCTGCCATCTTTCTGAGGACGTGAAAGGTTGTTTGGCCCCATTCTTTCTAAGAATATGGTGTTATACCTAACATTTCATGTTTAGATTTTTATTGACAATGCTTTGAGTTCTTTGGAGCAAAGGAACAAAATGCACTTAATTCATGAACAGCTGGACAGTGAGCTGAGTCTTGGCTTTCAGTGCTTGCTCAGTGTCTCCTTGGTGGGACCACGTCCAGGCGGGGGTGGCCTCTGGAAGCTTTCCCCAGGCCGCGCTGGCCCAGCCTTCCACAACAGGAGGCAAACACGGCTGGGCTCAACCAGGTGCCAGGAGCCTCATTTTCATCTCTACTTAGAATCCTCTTTCAGTGCAGTTGTGAGGTCAAGACTGTTCTGCTAGATTTTATTTGCATTTGAATGGAGAACTCACTATTTCTACATTCTAGATGGAGGAAGTGAAGTCAGTTCGACTCAGCCATGTCTAAGAGCCCACTGGCACGGTCACCCTCAAGGAGCAGCAGACGGTGACCCCCCATCCTGCCCACAAAGAGCTCTCAACCTAGTTTGCTTCTAATAACTCTAGAAACTCCACTTCTCTCTCTCCCTATCTTACATTGTCCTTTTATCAAATTTTCTTTCAATAATCTGAAGAATTTTTCTTCTGTTCTCCTCTCCCTCATCTGCAACTCAAACTAACGCCCATGGGAAGATCTCTCTCCCGCTAAGCCTGCAGTAGATGGTATAAGATCCTCCCTTCCCTGGAAACCATACATCCATGCCCATTGCTGTGTGACTCATGGTGCCTCCCGGCAGGCAGAGTGTTACCAGGCTTGGTCATATGTCTTGCTTAGGCCAGTGGCATGTGAGCAGAAGTGACACTGAGCCACTCTGGAGTGGAGTTTTAGGAGGAGGCTTAAACCTTGAAGACATGGCTCCCTGTTCTACTAGTTTTTTGCTTTTCCCTCTGCCCTGATCCAAATAGGGGCTTCACCTTTGGTTTTGGTCCAAGAATGAGAAGACATTAAGAAGAGCTATAGTCAATCTACAGCCACCAAACTGTAAGTGTAATGTAAAGATACCATTGTCATAAGCCACTGAGAATTTCAGGGTCATTTGTTACTGCAGCAGAGCCAACTAATACAAAGGCCAAACCATAAATAATAACTAAATAAGATAAATAAGATATAATAAATAGTCACAATTCCCAGTTACCTTTATTTATATAAAAGTATATTAAATAAATTATCTCAATATATACAAACAGAACAATATTACCTCTATAAATAGAAAATCCCCATATATAAAACCTTTTTTCAAATTATATAAATATGTACAATGTTGATCATAAAGTGTGAAGTACCTTAAATCTTAAACTCTATGTAATTTGTTGGTATAGTGGTCTTATAAAAATACAGCTATCTGTCAAGTGTTTCATCAACAGCATTTAAGTCAGTTAAAGTGCTAAACTGTAATGCATGTTATGAATGTGCCCCAAATACAAGTCTTCTGCTTTTAACACATTCATATAAATGTTTGCTAATTGTTTCGAACCTCCAAAAGTACTCAAGAAAAAACCCCTAAACACCATATTACAAAAGGACAGACATACGTTAGAAAGTCTACCCAGTTTCCATTTTACTCTCCCACATGCTTTGAAGTCGGCCTCTCAAAAGTTCTCCAAAAATCCACCCAGGATTTTTTAGGGCATTTGTTCATTTGTTTTTCCTTAGATGATCTGTCTTCAACTTGAGTGTAGAAAATATACAGTCTAGAGCACAATATGTGCAAAAGGTGCTGTAGCATTAAAATAGAAATTTTAAAAACTTGAAATTGGTTGTACCGCTCATTACATTCCAAAGTGTCTAATGCTGATGTTGAAACCAGAATGCTAATTGTGAGAACAGGTCGGATAAGAGCTTTCTTTGAGCCCAAGGGTCTCTAAGCTCCAAACAAACACTCATTTGTGTTTCCATGTATTCTACTGCCTTAAATGTTCTTGGTCACAGTGCAACACGAGCTCTGCAGAGTTGGCAGATCCAAGAGCAGGATCTTTCATGCAACATTGAGGGGCAAGCTCTCCTTCCCACTTCGCCCTGCTCTCGCCTTCCTGCACTTATACAGAGACACAGACAGGACGATGATGAAGATGATGACCACAAGCGTCACTGCTACAACGATGAAGAACATTTCTGAAAAATAAAAGGTACCAAGTCAACTCAGAGAGCTTGAATCCCATTTATCAGTGGGCAGAACTGAAGGCATAACCCCAAATTACACCATCCTGCTTTTGCGTAACTTGAAATCTTTCCTGCACTCTTTCCACCACAACACATTTCGATTAGGAAAGAATCTGTCAAACCCTAGATGTTTGCAGGCAATTGACAATGGTGAAAATGATTTAATAAACTGGATAATGCTCACAGTCTAGAAAGATACATGAAGATGGAAGCAAGAACGGCTGTTAGAAACAAGTGGCTAAAAATGATGCTGAGTTTGGTGGCAACGATTATAGAAGCTGAACTATGAGTGCAAAGAGAGATACCGAGCACCACCAAGATTCAAGTAAAGAAGAGATGATAACTGGTTGGGGCAGTAAGAAGGTTTCCTGGTAGAGGTGGCATCTGAAATGATTCTCAAAGGACCCAATTCAGCAGATAGAGAAGAGGCAGGGGAAGCAGCGATCTACGTGTGCGTGAAGTCAGAGAGCAGCGGAACTCAAGCTGGCTTTAGGAGGATGGACCTGAGGGCTGTGGGTATGAGGGCCCAGACGGTGCAGAACCAGAGGGAAGGAGAGCCCTTTCCTTCTGTCGGTGTCAATAAATGGGAGGGAATTTTAGAAGTGTTTTTAAAAGGCTTAAATTACATCTTAACAAGGCACTAGGTCATTATTGCTATCCTTTGACTTTTTTGTTCCCAAAAGTACTCAGAGCACTATCCCGCTCAAGCCTGGTGGGAGATTCCTGGGCTCTCATCCTCACGCACGTGTCTGAGCCTCCATGGCATCTCCAGATAAGATCCACTCCTCACTTGGTGTCAGGGCCCTGGTGTGGCACATATGTACACACACACGTGCCGGCCAGGGACACACACATGCACGTGGTATACCTGACAGACTCAGTCCCTTCCCTTCGTGGGTTACAACCTTTGTGGCAACAGCCCACGGTAGGTGCTCATAAATGTGCATCAGGTGCTACTGCACCTGGTCCAGAAGCTCCCCCCAAGCTCCCCAAATCAGAATTTAAGTATGAAGAAATGCTCAGAGAAACCTGCATTTGATGCTAAATTCTAAACACGTACCATGGGCCCAGGGCTCAGCAGAGAGCTTAGCGCATGGTATGTGCTCAAAAAAGCACTTGCTAATACAAGGGAACAACATAGAAACATCTCTAAATGCCTAAAATTATGAGTACCCCCAAAACCACAAAAAACCAAGGCAGTTTTCCCCTGAAGAAAGTACATCCTGGTCCTGGAAGGCACCCCTCCCTCCCAGATGGATCAGGGGTAGAGCCACTCACCCGTGGACACAACTTTCTCTTGGCTAGTGCACTCGATGGGACTTTCTGGACTCTTCTGGTTAGCTCTTCGTGATGGAATCACTGCTTGAACATTGAAACAGTAGTTTTCTCCTTCATCCACATCAATCAAAAACTCATTAGCGTTTGTCGTGGCCTTTTTCTGTTAAAAGATAGAGTCCTTTATTCATCTGGGCTCAGAGTGAATTCTGCCCCCTTTACTAAGTCACTGTGATAGTTAAAGCCTACATGGACACATCTGACATAAAGGATTGGAAGTGAGTTGGCTCATCAAGTTCCCCCAATAACTGCTAAGGATGTTTTTTTCCCAAGGATGAAGATACCCAGTTTGGGCACATCCAACCCAGTTTTTAGCCCCTTTAGAAGATATCTGGGGCTTCCCTGGTGGCGCAGTGGTTGAGAATCTGCCTGCCAATGCAGGGGACACAGGTTCGAGCCCTGGTCTGGGAAGATCCCACATGCCGCAGAGCAACTAGGCCCGTGAGCCACAACTACTGAGCCTGCACGTCTGGAGCCTGTGCTCCGCAACAAGAGAGGCCGCGATAGTGAGAGGCCCGCGCACCGCGATGAAGAGTGGCCCCTGCTTGCCGCAACTAGAGAAAGCCCGCGCACTGAGACGAAGACCCAACACAGCCAAAAATTAATTGATTAATTAATTAATTAAAAAGATATCTTCAGTAAAGGAAAATAGGAATGAAGTATTAATTGTTGAATGGAAAACAAATCTTGTCTCTGGGATCCTCCGTAGAGGAAGAAATGCGGGAGCCGGTGGGAACTTTGGAGATGACCGGTCCAGCCCCTTGGCTGAGGAACTTGAGTATCCGAGGAGGCCCTGACCAAGGCAGCTGGAAGTCACAGGTAAAACCAGGACAGCGGCCCCTCCCACTCCGCCACCCTGTCCTCTCAACCACCCGCTCTGATATTTGAGTTGGAAAAGAAGTAGGCTGTAAAATCAAGGATCTACAATTTAAAACGAGTCATAAAAACAAAAGAAGGCTCACCTTTCCTGTACTTGAAGCTCTCCAATAATAAAGTACATAATTCAAGTCCTTGCCAAAAACATCGCGGAGGCTTAGGAATGTGCTGCTCACTCTGACTAAGGTACGTGCATCTTGTACGGTCACATTCAGTTTTGTCCCAACTTGTTCAGAGCTCCGAATTGTTGGCTGTCCAAGGTTTGCTAAAACACAGAAAATGAGCTTTGTTGGAACCAAAGAACTCTAGACAAAGTAGAATCCCATTAATCACGGTTAATAACAACTTGGTCATCCCTCATGAAACAGCTCATAGAACCAACTCCCTAGCCCCAGAGCTGGGCCCTGAGACGTTCTACAGCAGTGCTGTCCAGCGGAAATGTAATGGGAGCCACAGATGTCACCTTAAGTTTCCTAGGAGTCACATTAGAAAACGTAAAAAGGAACAGGTGAAGTTAATTTTAATAATATATTTCTTTTAACCCCATATGGCTAGAATATTATCATTTTAACATTTAATCAATATAAAAACTTTTGGAGATCTTTCTCAAAATCCAGTGTGTTTTACACTTAGGGCATTAGCCATATCTCAAGTGCTCAACAGCCACATGTGGTTAACCAAACAGCTGCATAAGGTTCCATATCTTAGATAAAATAAATTAGAGGCTGTGGGAAACCCCAAGAAATGTCCTTGGTACCTCAAGGAACCAGTTTTAACCACCAGGTCTCTCTCTTTTTTTTTTTTTGGCAGTACGTGGGCCTCTCACTGTTGTGGCCTCTCCCGTTGCGGGGCACAGGCTCTGGACGTGCAGGCTCAGCGGCCATGGCTCACGGGCCCAGCCGCTCCGCGGCATGCGGGATCTTCCCGGACGGGGGCACGAACCCGCGTCCCCTGCATCGGCAGGCGGACTCTCAACCACTGCGCCACCAGGGAAGACCCCACACCAGGTCTCTTTGATGGCTCAATTATCTCATGTGCTTTGGTTGAAGGACAGTAAAACAAATCCCAATAATTTAACAGGAATTATATGCAAGTATGTGTGTGTGTGAGCACACACAAAAACATAAACTATTTTCCCTCTTGCACTGAAAAAGGATTTGAAGTGGCTGACAAAAAACTCAAGAAGTATAAAAAGGAATCATGAGGATGCTGCCAGTGGAGGGAGAATAAATGTCAATGACCCTGCAATTACTGCAGGCGGCTGTGGGTAGGGTCGCTACTCTAGCTAAGTGCTGGGAGAGACACACAGGTAGAAGCACTAGGGGAGTTTGAAGATGGGCTCTGGCACACAGGGGCTCAGGGCAGGCAGCCAGATTCACCTGGGGTGAGGCTGGCCCTATTTCCACCCTCAAAGTAGGTGCTAAGGGGAAAGGCGGCTGCCTGTCCCTCTGGCCCCTTATCTCCATCCCTGCTTTGAGAAACTCCCCTCTGGGTCTCAGAAGGGTAAATATAAAAGCACCGATAACACTACACTTTCATTCCAAGTCTTCTTGCTAGAGCAGCTGATTTCACTCTTCTCAATGTGCTACATGTGTTTACTTAAAATACCTAGTTCAGAACCATAGCCGTGACAAAAAATTTACGTCTCCTACTTGGCAGGAATCCTCTGCTCTCCCTTAGTAGACGCTCAAGTCAGTTTACTGGGCCAAAGGCTGGGGAGAAAAGCATTCTGCGTTTTCAAGACCAGCATGAAGGAAGCAGGATGGGAGCTGGCCCAGCAAGTGCCAGCACATCACAGGACTCAAATCATGGTCAAGTGATTAAAAAGGTCAGCAAGCCCAATTATGAGACTGGAGGGAAATGGAACTCTCCCCATGGACTTGTGACCATCTGTGAAAAACCCTGAACTGGGACTTCTGGTCTGATGGGACTTCTGAAAATTCAGAAGTGAGGTATATAAAATCTCCTAAATATATGTGGGGAAATACTGGAATATATATGGGAAAATACTGGAACCTCAGGCTTGGTGAATTTCCTACTCCCTGCCCCTCATCCAGCCAGTTACTGGTAGGGTCTGGGGACAGACTGGTAGAGAAACCTACTTGATGACATTGTTATCAACTCCAAAGTTCACGTTCCGTGAACCTCCTGCCACATCCGGAATGAGCGAAGAGGGCTGTGGCACTTACCAGTTTCTGAGAAAGAAGATGTGTTTATGGATAAATATTTTTTTATGTCATGGCTCCTAAGGGTCACAAGCTCACAAGAATATTCAGAAGTTTTTGAAAACAAGAATGAACGGTTACTACAAACCGAGCTACTTACTCTCTAGGTAAGGTGTGAACTCCGGGGAGTTGGTAAACGGAGGCTCCCCAGTAGAACCGATGGCATCCGATGGATAGGAAAAGACCCGGGCCAAGTATGTCTCTTTCACATTTTTCACGATCTCATCGGTGACGTCACACTCTGTGTCTGTTGTGTAGAAGCATTTGTTTTTCCAATTTCCTAATCTAGGGCTGAAGGAAGAGAAATGGAACATTATGATTTGCATCCAACAAAACAAACTGTTTTCTGGCTGGGGTGCTGTGTTACAAGAGCAGCTTCCACAAGCAATCCCGAGGAGGCGTTTGGTATGCTGAGCACTTTAGATGAGTTTGAATCCTCACAGCAACCTGCGGGTGGCTCTGTAATTGTCTCTGTTCTTACAGATAAGGCAACGGAGGTAAAGGGAGACTGGGTGACCAGCTCCAAGTCACACAGCTGGATTTTGAGCCAGACAGCAATTTGACTACTGGGTCTGTGCTCTGAACCGTTTTGTTAAATATCTTTCTTAAAATGTAGATGATCTGTCATGACTATGTGGGAGAAAGGGCAATTTTCCATCAAGACCCAATTATTTATTACAGTCTACTTATTATATTCTGTTTACCACATTCTATATTCTATGTAATATATTCTATCCTATTACATTCTATTGTGACCATTCTTGGTGTGGTTATTTAACAGTTATTGAATCTACTATAAGCCAGGCACTGTACTGGACCCTCAACCATGTTACTTCGTTTGGTATAATCCTTCCAAGAAGGTATTGGATCTTCCTCACATATGAGGACCCTGAAGCACAGAGCTGCTTGTCCAAGTTACAAGGTAACTTGTAACAAGACAATTCTCACAGCTTATGCGGTGAGAGCTGGGTCTGTTCCTCTCATTATACTACATGCCTCCCTCACTTTCACAAGATGTGCTGTCAAAAACTATAGAGAACAATACAGGTGGTTATCTGTCAAAGTCTAAGACTAAGAGACAGATCTGACGAAAGACAGAGCTTTTTTTTGTAAGATGTCATTGAAGAGGAAATGATTTAAAGAACTGCCAAAAAGGAAAGTATCTTGAAATGATATAAAGAGCTTCTAAAAATGAAATTATTCTACAGAACCAAGATAATTCCTAGACAAATGTCACTGCAGCTGGATCCACACACATCTGTCCCACATAAGTTGACAGCTACCCTGCCCATCCCCATCATCAACCACCAGCGTTCCCTACCCTTCATTCAAGGCCACTTTCCAATCCCACCTTCTGCAGGAATCTCCAGATCTCCTTGCTCAGAACTGATCTCTCCCTTCCCCATCCCCCAGCACTGACATCTCATTAAAGCACTTAAGGTGAGGGTGGTACCAGGGCTCCATGCCCTTGTGCTCCCCCATCACGCAGTTGGGCTTTAGGGCCTGCACATGGCCAGGCCTTGCTGGGTATTAGATGGTTTACATTTCCAGGTTGAACTGGGGGAAAACAAGCTGCCATATGGATTCAGTTGTCTAAATCCAGGCATGAGAACCATAAATAAGTATTTTTTTTTAAAGTCTGAACTAAGTAATCGGGCTAAGAGGGTGTGAGTAAACACCGCTTGGTCCTTAAATTCACAAACAAAGATTGACACAGAAATATCAGTTTACATATTCTTAGATTTCTCTAATTTTCTGTGATAAAAGTAGAGATGCAGTCTTAATTCCAGAATGGCCAGAATGCATTTTTTAAAATTACATCATTTCTATTTTAAAAAGTGAATGAGAACCTGATGATTCTTCTCCACTGCTATGACAAACAAATGGTTCAGATAACAGGAGCAACACTGCTGGGTGCTGAGGCTACACTCCGTCTGAGAGATAGCATTTGGTTCCTCCCAGCTCACAGTAGCAACCACAGTCCTCTGACCAAATTTAGCACAAGCAACTAAATCATCAGAAGTACTAAAGCCATAAAGTGCTGTGAGCAGGTTAGGAAGGGGCAATTCTGCAGTTCAGTTTCTCTGAATGCTATAATCAGCATGAACAATATAAACGCCTCCAAGGTTCCTCTGGGTATTGCAAAATCTCCTGATTTGGAAATAATAAAAGTTCCGCCTGAACTTCTAAAAACTCCCAACAGAATCCAGACTCACCAATTAAGAATCAAGTTATTTTCTACAAGCTTGGGGAGTTCTGTTTTAGAATTCAGAACCTTTCATGGAATCAGTACTACAAGGGCTGGTCGGTGCTAAGGCTTGAGCCAGTAACACTTTGCAACCACCGGTGAACACTGTTTCCAAAAGGGAAAAAGGCAGTTGGTGCTCCAAGGAGGGGCTTCAGACACAGCAGCGGCGCCCTGTGTTTGAGGACAGGCTGGTGGTGAGGTGGGTGGGTCAGAAGGTGCAGCAGGTCAAGACACTTTCTCTAGGGAAGGAAACTGGGAGGGAGGAAGGCGCACTGAGGAGACTAGTGGGAATGACTTTCTTTCCCCCTCCCGGCTTTGGAGCCCCACATCAGACCCGGGGAGACCCACTGAGGGGTGGTGGTGCGCCTTGCTGGGTAAACCGTGGTACCCGACCCTGCTGGGCGAGCCCCATCAGCGCAGTCATGAATAAGTCCCTCACCTTCCCAGGGCCAGTTTCCTCTTCTATAAAATGAATGCTACGGTCCCTTCACCCAGGAATCCCATTTACCCGTGCGCTGGTCGCCGAAGAGTGCGGGTCTCCGGCAGGGGCGAGGGACTGCTCACACGTCCTCCAGCACAGGTGTGGAGACGGCCGGTGCGGCGGGAACCACCCCCAGCCCGGGTCCGCGGGCGCCCCCAAGAGGCAGCTCTGCACTAGGATGTTTGCACAAGGGGACTGCGTCCACTTTAGTAACAACAGCCTAGCAAAGTCCCAGAGCTTTGAGTTGACAAAGGCTTATGTTTAAAAAGCTGGTAAATCAGAAATATGTTTCCTCGTGTTCACCAAACTTAATATATTTCGGAGGTAAGCATTCCTCCTAAAATCTTATTTTCACTACCCAGAAGGAAAGCGTCTACTAAGGTAAACTTCAGCTCTGTATCAGTGGAATTACTAACTCTCAACCAGTAGAATCTGATTTGACAAGTTTGACCATAATCGTAATTATTACCTCGAGTTATGAAATTCCTTTAAATCTTTCTATGTATCTATACAAGCATGCATGCACACACAAATTCTCTTCCGTGTTGCCTTGGCAATGGTTGTCATGAAGTTGATTTTGGAAAAAAAACAAAAAACAAAAAAACACCTAAAAGCCCCACTCCATACTTAGCAGCTGCATTCCAAATGCTACAAAAGGCTTGGCACATGCTAAACAAAATAGCAAAGCACCTTTAATTTTAGCCAGCGATACTTTTGTGCCTTTTACAAGCAGTGTTAATTTCCACAGCTGCTCTCCTCTACTTAATAAGAGCTCTACCAAACCTCCTAGAACATTTCAGAAACCAAAAACTTGCTAAGAATATGGTGACAACCATCAAAAAGAGGACATTGAGACTGAATATGCTGAATTAGGGGCTCTTGGGGACAGCTGCCAATCAGGGATGGAGACGGATGAGCACAGCAGCCCTGACAGCTCAGGGTGCAGACAGAGGAGTATTCTGTTCCTGCTCAGTGAGTCATGAATTTGACCGCCTCCAAGATCACGTATGCAACCGAATTTTGAATCATGAATCCAAAGATTAATAAATCAAACACTGTTTAAGGGCAATGTATACATCCGAACTCCTCCCCACCTCTTCTCTAACATGTTAAATCCCGCTAGCAGTCTAGACAGCACGGAAAAAGAGCTGTGTACTTAGATGAGATGAATTATCAGCGATCAGTGCCACCGTGGCTTGCTCAAGAAGGTCTCCTATCCACAGCTTATACTCCACTTACAAATTTCCCCATCATCTCCAAAAACAGTTAAAATGTTCTATCAGTTTAAGGTCTGGAAATGTTGCAGGCTTGATAGAGTATGGCTCTGGCCAGCAAATTACGATGAATGCCCTTTTCTTTGTTATCTGTTAAATAATCTCATCCAACAATCAGCTTTAAAGACATTTATATTCAGCACAGGAAAGTGGAAACAGCAAAAATCTTATTTTTCTTTTTTGGTACCTAGCTTACCTTATCTGAACAGTGTAGACATGATTGATGGGTTTGGGTTCCCACTCCAAAATGGTCTTGAAATTAGTTGACTTCCAAGTTAAATTATATGCTACTACTACATCTGTAGTGCCTTTAAACAACAGAGAAACAGCTATTAATGTTTACATGAACTTCTCAGCACACGATTTCATGTTGATGGTATAAAACATCTTCCCACTCCCCAACATCATCATAAACCTCACATTAATATTTTTCCAACCACAAAAGCTTTAACTGAATTATCATAAGAAAAAATCTGCAGTTTTTCCTAAACCCAGAATTTCCTCATGGCAAGATTGACCGGGTAATCTGAGGAAACACACAAGGATCTTGAAATCCTTGTTTGAAATTATTCATGGGGGAAGCCCTGTGATAATGACCTGGAAGCACAGCCCAGGAGCCATCAGTGGCCCAGGGTGTCCAAGGGCAGGACTCCAGGTTCAACTTAGCAGGGAAAGCCGGCTAGGAAGGGTTTTCCATAAATTACGTTAAAGGGCAAAGCCCACATATGTAAGAAGAGTTAGGACTGCATCCAATTTAAAAAACCCAAACCTTGACTTTTTTCATTTATATCTAAAATGTCTCTATACTGAAACTTCCACAGACACCCATGCAGCCGTTAAGCCTGTTACACCGTCGGATGTATTCGGTTAGGATGCCTTAGTGTTAAGGTCTGCTTGGCCAGTTCTCAGCAGATCAGCCTCTGCCCTGCCCGCACACAGAACAGGCTTACAGGGCACGCACAATGTGGTGCCTGCTCCAGTCCAAGCGACATTTTGCAAGGACTGCCTCTAACGCAATCTAAAACACAGACGATCAAGATAAGACCGAGAGCCGCTTTTTATTATGGAAAGTGCATATATAATGAAGGATAACATTCAAACATTGCACGCCGTCCCGTGCAGGTGAGGAGCCACGTCCCACCACCTTCAAGGCGTCGGCTCCCTGGGAAGCTCTTTCCCTAAACTTCAAGCGAGAGCCCCGAACGCACTTAGGCAACGCTGGACGCCACGAGCAAGCATCTCTAGCAGAAGGGGCGGCGGGTCCCGGGCGGGTGGCACCTCAGGGCGGCAGGGCGAGCCTGCTGCCAGCCAGGACTGTCCTCCCTCCTCACGATGGCGGGCCCCAGGGCTCGGAGGTGGGGGGGGGGGAGGGTGACACTCACCTGTGGCTCCGGCCACCCGGACCAGGACCCAGCCGAATAGGAGCGCCCGAGCGACGGCGGCCTCGGAGCAGGGCACCCAGGGCCCGGTGGGGGTCGCCATGTTCACGAGCTGACGGCAAGGTCGGGAGGATTCCTTGCGCCCCGGAGGCTGGGGAGGCGGGGAGGCTGCGGAGGTTGGACTGAAGGCGCCTGGGGCTGCGGGATGGAGCAGGAGGGGCGCGAGGAACCCCGAGTCTGTGGGAGCCCGTGCCCGGCGCGCTTTAAAGAGCCCCGCGCACGCCCGCGCCTCCGCAGGTCCTGCGCCAGCCTCCGCCCCTCCTCCCGACTCCCCGCCCCCAACCAGGCTCCAGCAGCCTCCCCGGGCTGCTCCCGGCGAATCCACATCCCGGCCCCGCCTCCTCCCAGTAGGAAACTCCGAAAGCCTGCAGGGCCTGATTCACCCGTGATTCAATCGGCCGCCAAGCACGAGTGTCCTTCGGCCACTGGCGGCTCCAGGTGCTGAGGGGAACCAGGGTCCCAGCCGCCCAGACCCCCTGACTCCCAGCTCTGGCCCCCAGGCCACCGACCCCGATGTCCCGCCTGAGTGGGCGGCAGGTCTGTTGGGAAGGGAAAGGTGGCGGTTGGAAGGAGTTCGAGGTGGAGGAGAGGGATCCCTCCCTTCCATCTGGCGATGCAGTGTCCCCGCCGGCGGGAGCGCAATACTTACCGAGTTTAATAGAAAGTACTGGCTCCGGGCTCCTCTCCGGCCCCCAGGGCATTTCCCGGGCGCTTTGCGCGCGTCGGGCTGAGGCTTGGAATCTGCAGCCAAGTAACAGCGTGACTAGGAGGAGCAGAGCCCGCTCCTAGCCGTGATTTCGGCTTTCGCCCCGAAGGCAATGATACCTAGCTCGCCGACCTCCCCGGGCCCTTAGCCTGGGTGCATCCTATAAGATGGTGCCAATGCAGGTGTTTCTACGGGTTCGAAGGTCATTCAGCTCAGGCACAACCCAGCCCAACTCGGGTTAGTGACCGAGGAAGAACTACCCCAAATCTGGCACTTTGCCTCTGGGAGAATTCCAAGGTGCTATCTTGAAGATGACGTTGAAGAAGACGTTTGCGGGACTGAGTTCTGCTCAAGTATAAAGAAACCAAAAATGAAATTTAAAAATATAGTCAGACTTAAGCTTTGGTTTTTCTGAATTTTCTGGCTTCCTCTTCTGGGCTTTGCTGTAAAGTTGTCAGGCAGGAGAATGTTAACTCTTATTCTACTGAGCGGCTCTGTAGGCGTTCTCGTCAAAGTATTGTCATCATTCTATACTGTACTCTGTAGTTGCCTCCGAGACAGACTGGAGAGTTTTTAGGAGAGTGGAGTCTGTTTTCTCTCTCCTCTCCCAGTTTCTTTCTAGGGAAATTAGCCTTACGTTTTAGTGCACACTCTATACACATTTCCATATAGCCTGCTGAGCCATAGCATTACACTTATTTTAAAAGAAATGAAACTTTGCAAAATTAAATTTTCCCCCTTTCCTTGAACTGAAATAGCACATCCAGGTTTAGCTCTTGTAGTGCTTCCTTCCTGGAGGCTGAAAGCTGCACTTGCTGGTTTCCTCTTTGAGCTCTCCTCCAACTCTAAAACGAAATTTATATTTGCAAAACTAAGCCATGCAATCCTCCTTTTTGCAGTCTCTGGCCTGAGTCATTTTTCCTAACAGATCTTTAGCCCCACATGGGTTGTGATTCTTTGTGCTCTGGAGTTGAAGGTAGCTGGGAGAAAATGTTACACTTCAATCAAGTGCCTTACAAGACCCAAGGAATTGTTGCTCTGTCTGCAGAGTAATTGATTGTATTTGGAGCCACTGACTGTCCTGAAATCATAAAGGGCTTTAAACAATCAGCATTGTTTAAATTGTCAAGATCAGCAGTTTGATAAGAAAAATATGTTTAACATTATATTGTGATACCAAAGGTGCCATAAATTTTGACAAAGTAGAAGAATATTTATTTTGCATATTCACTAAAGTTATCAGGCAGGAAAGAGAAGAATTTGTAGGGTGTTAGCATAGGTTTTTGAGTGAATATAGAATGACATTCTTTAAGATTTGAAAAATGCACAATAGCCAGGACATGGAAGCAACCTGAGTGTCCATCGACAGATGAATGGATAAAGAAGATGTGGCACATATATACAATGGAATATTACTCAGCCATAAAAAGAAACGAAACCGAGTTATTTGTAGTGAGGTGGATGGACCTAGAGTCTGTCATACAGAGTGAAGTAAGTCAGAAAGAGAAAAACAAATACTGTATGATAACATATATATGGAATCTAAAAAAAAAATAAAGAATGGTTCTGAAGAACCTAGGGGCAGGACAGGAATAAAGACACAGACTATAGAATGGACTTGAGGACACAGGGAGGGGGAAGGGTAAGCTGGGACGAAGTGAGAGAGTGGCATGGACACATATACACTACCAAATGTAAAACAGATAGCTAGTGGGAAGCAGCCACATAGCACAGGGAGGTCAGCTGGGTGCTTTGTGTCCACCTAGAGGGGTGGGTTAGGGAGGGTGGGAGGGAGACGCAAGAGGGAGGAGAAATGGAGATAAATGTATATGTATAGCTGATTCACTTTGTTATACAGCAGAAACTAACACACCATCGTAAAGCAATTATATTCCAATAAAGATGTTAAATAAATAAAAAATAAATTTAGAAAAAGAGTTAAATGTAGACAAATCTAAAACACATGTACAATATAGGAATTAGGAATACCTTTTTAATTAAAACTGCAAACCCCAAAGCTATGTAAGAATGTGAAGGCATATTTGAATATATGAAAATTAAAGTTTTTGTGTATACAAAAAACTCCACAAATAAAGTCAATTATCAAAGGTTAAAAAAAATAAAAGATTTGAAAAATGCTAAAAAATAATTACCACTTTCAAGAAGAGGAAGAAAACTGGCTATGGTAAGTAACATTTCATAGAAAAGTTTTTTTCCTGGTTGATCAGACTGTGGCCAAATGATTTCTAGTGCTGCTCTGCACAGTTAAAATTTCCCTATTGATAATTTTTTGCACAGAAACAGATTGATTATTAAAACAGATTTTTTTAACCCCCTTCAATAAAGTGGAGCTCAGCAGTTACCAAAGTTTCCTCCTATATGATACACCTTGGAGATTCAGAAGTTTGAAAAGGTCCTAAACTATAATAATAATCAGGCTGGCCTGACCAATCCCCTTATGATTAGATCTTAGAATGTCACATGACTGGGGGGACCTCACAGACATGCCTTCACAGGTGATGATCCTGTGCTCAGCTTGCCTGAGTGAACCCCACTTGCCTAATCTCACAATACATATCTGGTTTTCTGACCCCAGGAGATTTCTTTGCACGACCATGCTTTCTTCTCCCAATGCATGGAAGTAAGATTAGGTCATAAACCCAAGCTCACTTTAATTAGTTTATCCATCCGTAGGTGCCCAGCAATGCTCTGCAATTAGTGTAGAAAATATTTGCAATTTGGGGACCTCACTGTTCTCCCGCAGAAATATTCTGATGGTTTCTCCTTCAAACATGCATGCATGGAGTCATGTAGCAGGGTTGCATTGCCTTTGCGTAACCAGTGATGAAATGGGGTTGGTGAAGAGTCTGAATGTGACTGGGGCAATGTTGCAGCGCTTCCTCTGTACTTTCATAGCACTCCCCACCTGTTTCACAGACTTGACTTCATTGAATACTTTACTTGATTTCAACTGTGTGTTTGTCGTCTGTCTTTCCCACTAGAGCTCCTTCGGGGAATAAGGACTGGGTTTTTTTCTTCACATTTCTCACACAATTACAAGCACCTGGTAGGCTTTAATACATTTGGAACCAATAAACACTTGGAAACCATGCATGCAGCCAGATATTTTCACTGGCATTCGAGAGATGAAATTTGTCGTCGAAATTCTGGCCGGCAGTGAATGTTCCGTAAGAGCTCAACTTGGTAAGAAAATACAAATCCACCATGTGTTACAAGGTCTCACTTGACAGTGAGCCCCAGCTGTCTAATGATTAATGATCCTTGCTACAGCCAGAAAATCTAATCAGGAGAAGTGGCTGAAGAGCAGAAAACAAATGTCAAAGTTTGGGAAATGGTTAGCATTTTCCTAAAAGACTCGATATTAGAGTGATTCAGAAGATTTTCAGTCATCTGATGAGCTGTTGCTAGCTTTCCTTGCTTAGAAAGGCTTAATAACTTTTCAGAATAAATTGCACAAAATGTATCTCTCCCCAGGAAAGGGATAGGTTAAGCGTTATGATAGAAGGTGAAATTGAGAGTAATTTATATGAAACTATTATATTCATATGAAATAGTAAAAAGAGCAATAAAACCATTTACCCAAAATTCATGTAAAAGGCAAAGTATGAAAAAAGACCAGAAGGAATAAGTGTGGGAACACAGAGCTCCGGGGGAAAAAAAATGTGACTTAGCAGAACCTAAAAAACATCTGGCAGGGTATAGTTAGTCATGGAAAAGTTGACAGTCATGATCATGCATTTTGTGAAAATAATTATACACTAGTCTAACAGTTAACATTTAGACCGAAATTAAATAGTTGAGAGTCCATAAAATGAAATCTGTTGTCCTGGTCATTCAAAATACTAGCTGTCTAGAATAGTTTACAAGAAACTTTGCCAAATGTTATCCCATAGCACCAGTATTCTGAGAAGTATAATTTTAGAGAAAAATCTTCCAGTTCAAATCTTAGACAGGATTATTATTTTCAGCACACAACTATCTTTATAAGCTTAAGGCTTATCAGACTTCCTGCCAAATTTCATTTTGATGAACAGTAAATATTCATCATACATTATCTACATACAATGTTGACAAAATAAATAAATCATAAATGTAATTTGTGGACATTGTTTTAGTAAGAAAAAGTCATTTAAAATTAAAGCCTTTAGCATATGTTCTTAGTAATATAACACATATGATTTAAAAGTTTTTATATGGTATCATGTTATGAAAACATCCCTTAATTCCCCATTTCTATATCTCCTTATACCTGACTGTTGGGCTGGACCCCACAGGCCTGCAAGCCGTGCAGTTGCCCAGTCTGGAGATGGAGATCGAAGAAGAGCCTGGAGACAGCGACAGAGACATTAATGGTTTAATAGATGGGGAAATCTTACCCAAAGTGTCCCGGAGCAACACCCCACCAGCAGACAGTGAGCAGGAAATGGCAGCAGTCTTTACTACTTGGGGAAGAAGGAGGCTACCATTTATAGAGGGAATTGACATCAGGTTGTCTCATCAGTTACCAGGGACAAATTAAGCCCTATAAGTAAGGACTGGATAGTCATGTGAGTGAAGCAGGCACTAGTCAAGTAGAGGATGTACCGAGAGCAAGAGACCAGGCGTCTTGAGTGTCCTGGACTTACCCTGACTTATGCACTAATTTGATGAACAGAAATCTATTCATTCAATAAATGCTTGAGTATCTTGCCTGATGCTGAGTTCTCTGCTAGACTTTGGATATAAAACAAAAGAATCCTTCCTATGTACATACATTACATCCTATGTAAAGATTTGTATGATTTTCTGCCAGCATTTTAGTTTGGATATGAACAATCTTAACAATGTTATTTATTAATAAATTTTGTTCCATGCAAATTAAAAAAAAAATAACCTTTAGGTATGTCATGGTCAGCCCATCATACAGGTGTCTTTAACTCAGAAAATTATCTGTGGGCTTGAAGTATATACACTTTATCTGGTTGGATGTATAGATGGACTCTCAAAGTTTTGTACATGGAAAAAAATGAATTAAAATATAGAAAGACAACCCTATTAAAAGGCAAGTCTAATAGAAAAAGATAATTAGGTGTGGAATTCCTCAGATGAAAATTTTTAAAAAATAATGAAATAACCACCTCAGATGAAAAATTTTTAAAATAATGATATAACCAGTTTAAAAACATTTGCATAGGAGGATTCATTCTTTTTTAGATAATTCATTTGCTGACATTTTATAAAATAGCATAGGTCACAGATGCTCCAAAATTTTAGCCCATCACTCATCCAATCACTTCCTGAATAAGCCAAGTTATTTCCACACTGGAAGCATGTTTATAATGTTTGGCTAGTTGTAATTGCTGTCCTAAACTATTACCCTTTAAGTTACTATATTGTAGCAACCCACAGTTCTAAATCAGCTACAAACAAACCATGAAATGACTTCTATTCCCTGTCATCAGGGGAGTAACAGGACATATACTCTAGAGGGTGCTTGTGGTACCAAGGCAGTAGTTTTCAGAATTTGGTAAACTTTATACACAGCTGTTAAAATGACCAAATTGAAAGGATTAGTTTTAAGCCTGGACCTTAATTTTAAGAATAGTATTTGTTTAAAAAAAATGAATGAAATAATGCTATTTGCAGCAACATGTATGGACCCAGAGATTATCATGCTAAATGAAGTAAGTCAGAAAGCGGAAGACAAATACCATCTGATATCACTTATATGTGAAATCTAAGATATGACACAAATGAACTTACCTGTGAAACACAGACTCATAGACATAGAGAACAGACTTGTGGTTGCCAAGGCGGGGGGTGCTAGGAGAGGGCTGGGTTGGGAGTTTGGGATTAGCAGATGCAAACTCATATTTAGAATGGATAAACAACAAGGTCCTCCTGTATAGCACAGGGAACTATATTCAATATCCTATGATAAACCATAATGGAAAAGAATATGAAAAAGAGAGTGTGTGTGTGTATATATACATATAACTGAATTTCTTTGCTGTACAAGCAGAAATTAATACAACATTATAAATCAACTATACTTCAATAAAATTAATTTTAAAAAAGAATAGTGTTGTTTTACATCTCTTACCCTTTATGGATTTGTTAACCAAGACGTTGCTTTATATAGGTTAGTATTTATTGAGGAATTCCTATGTGTAGGGCCGTGTGCCAGGAACTATTCTATGGGTACTTTCTCTAAAATGTCTTTCAATCTAATCAGGGGAGTGAGACTAATATGGAAGCTTCCACAGGAGGAGGCGGTATAAGTGAAGCAGGATATGTCGCCATGTCTCTTGCTAGTCCATTGAGGGCTCAGTGCCTGCAGAGACTGCGTTATCCTTAAGTCAGGTCCCTGGGGCCTGGCACGTAATAGTTGCTCCACAGCCATAAAACTTTGTTTAAAGACCTAAAATGTATTTGGGACCTTTGAGGAGAGAGTTCACTTTTCACCGGGGGAAGAGAGAAGGTTCCCTGGAGGAGAGCAGTATCTGAGCTGGACGGCAGAGGAATGGCAGGGCAGAGGAGGGGTGAGCAAGGGCTGAGGCCTGCGTGAGCAGAGTGCTATGCGCGATGGGTTTGGGGCACAGGGGTCCTGTAGGTGAGGAGTGTGGCCAGAAGCTAGGACAATGGCTGGCAGGCAGCTTTGTGGGCTCCGCTAAGAAGCCTGGACTTGATTCAGCAGAGAGAATCTCAAGAAGCTTATTCCTCTGACCATGCTGTGCCAGAAGAATTGAGTTAGGGGGCCACATCAAGAAGCTAAGCCCCTAACCCACGTGGTGGCCAAAGAATAGAAAACAAGGGCAGCTGTAGGAAACAGTGTGAAGGAGGAATCTGCAGGACTTAGCCCCTGAATGTGGGTGGTGGAAGGAAGAAGAGAGAGGAGGAAGGCCTCCGGGGAGAGAAACGAGGCACCACAGTTCAAGGTAGAGCATGGAAGAGAAGGTCTGCAGCTCAGCAGCGAAGAGCCTGACACAAGTTGAAGTTGAGGGGGGCAGTGGCCGTCCAGGAACTGTGCCCTGCACGGAACGCTGGAACCGGGACACAGGCTTGTGGAGAGACTGAGGTTAGGGATAGAAATTGGGAGTCATTTGCTTAGAAGTCTGGTCAAAGCTGTAAAAGTGGACAAGGCCCCCAGGGAGGGTTAGGGTGGCAGCAAATCCCTCTGCAGACAGCAGCACCCCAGTCTGCTCAGCTCAGTTAAAGGGGAAGGCACGGGTTTATGCGTCTGGGAAGCTCACAGCCCAGTGCAAGGGCTACAGAAACCAGAGCCCTCTGAGGCTGGGTTTCTCTCGCTCTCTCTTTTTTTTTAATGTATGTGGTCATATTTATTTATTTGTTTATTTTTGACCTCGCACCTATGGCATGCAGGATCCTAGTTCCCTGACAAAGGATCGAACCCGTGCCCTCTGCGTTGGAAGCTTGGCATCTCAAACACTGAACCACCAGGGAAGTCCCAGAGACTGGGTCTCTCTCTCATTCTTGTCTGCTCTCTCTCCCATCTCCCATTTCAGCTGGCCTCCACTTGTCTCTGCAGGGAGACTCCACTTGGTATGGCCTGGTTGCTGCCAACAGCCCCAGGGCCACGTCCTCTCAGCTTCATCACCCCAGGGTGCAGCCGTCATGCCAGGGAAGGACTTTGACTGTCCCTGCTTGAGGCTCACGCCCACTCCTTGGGCCAGTCAGCATTGCCAGAGGAACATGTGTCGGCTCCTGGGGCCAGGGTGTGGGTCTGCTCTTGGAGGGAGGGGGTTGATAGCGTTAGTGGCCCGACAGCAGCAATGGCGACTGCTGGGCTTAGGACTGAGGCCGAGAGCTGGAGGAGGGAGATGATAGAGAAAAAGTGGAGAAATTTCCAGAGAGATGGGGGAGGGCAGGTGGAACCCTAACCCTAAAGAGAGAGAGTTTTCATAAGAAAGAGGAGGTCGCGGCAGCTGAGCGTGAGCAGAAAACCAGTTACATATATAATTTTAATGGGTATGAAAAGATTCAGCTCCTAAAAATAACTTGGCTACCCATCCTGTCAAGTTTCTCACTTCTTTGGGTTAAAGCAAGAAAGGCCTCCACCGTTGAACAGGGGGAGAGACACATCAGGCTTATCAATCATTCATATCAATTCAACAAATATTTATCACCCCCTACCCTATGTGCTAGGCGTGACGTTAGGTGCTGGGGTCGCAAAAATGAAGGAGATGTGTTCCTGCTCTGAAGAGTAGGAGGTAAAGGGCAACACGAAACACACAGCCCCACACAATAAGTACTGTATGCATTAGTTCCTTGAATGTTTATTGAGCACCTACTATGTGTCTAGCCTGTGCTGGGCACCTGGGGGGCTGGGGCTGTTAAAGACACAGTCTTCCACCTGGTCAGCAGCCAGAATCCCGTACTTACCCTCTTGCCACCTTCATTGCCCTGTATTGAGGTTATTATGATGATATTCTGTTCTTTCCTGGTCTAAGCACCACACAGGTGAGAACATGTCTGCCTTGCTCCTCCACGGAAGGCCAGGACCCATCAAATATTTGCTAGATGAATGGACAACACACTAGACATAGCTCTGACATGATGTCACTTTCTGAGAATCCAGGAAATCTGCAAGCTAACTTTGTTCCCTCTATAAATAGCCTTTTATTTCTTCTTAGCTGATGTCATGATGCCAGGGGAGAAGCAAATGATCATTTGGAAATATTCAGCGATCTATTTCTATTATTTGCAACTAATGAAAATGGCCGGAAAATATCATTCTAGCATCCTCTAGATATTAGCTGATTTAATCCTCATGACAACCCTGTGAGAAGTAGATAGAATTTTATAACATGAGTTAACCCAAAGGCCAGAGAGGTTAAGGAGTTTGCCCAAGTTTCCACAGCTGAGAAGCGGTAGAGCTGGGATTTGAAAGCAGGCAGTTGAGCTCTGGGGTGCGACTCCCTAACCATCACACATGCTACTCTCCCCAAGGACAGCACTAAAGCATGCACATGTTCTATGAAAGCTCCATAGAAACCAACGCTTGGATTCAAGTCCCTTTCTCTTTTTCCTCAGTGTTTCCTACCTTGTGAAGCTGGCCCTCTCTGAAGTTCCAGGCTTCGAAAAAAAGGGAATTTCCAAAAGAAACCTAAGCCAAAACCTGGCCTTATTCAAGAGTAAAGGGTTCCTTCTTTTGCTTTGTTTCCAACTCATTTAGTCCTTAATGTTTTTCCACATTCCCCCTCTCTAGAGCAGAATAAAAAGAGATTCTACCTGAAAATGGCTTCTTTTTGCCTTGACAGCATGAAATAAATGTTCCTCAGCATTTCTGTTACTCATTGAGAAACATGGGTCATGATTATGATGAAGAAACTAGAGTTTGGGACAGGAGGGCCCTTCTGACCTACTTCTTGCTATGGCATAATGGAGCTGATGAGTTCGTTTAAACCGTAATCACCTCCACTTATCTCTTCTCACACCTCCACTTTTCTCACACATGATGCAAATGCCCAGGCTCAAGAGGGAACTTGTTGGACTCCCTTGTATTTCCACTTGTCTGTGTAGGATGGTTGCTCCTTACCTGAGAGCCCAGGAGGGAGGCTTCTCAGCTGAGTTCCTCCCTGTGGGATACAGGGGCTGCCTGCACCACGGACTTGACTCCTCTGTGAGCGTCACTTCCCCAAACCCAGGCTAGGTTGCCTCATGCCAATCTCTGAGCCTGCCTCTGGGAGCAGGTCAGGTGGCACCAGCACCTGGGTGTCTGGGCCTTGCTTATTAAACCATCACTAGTCTTGTGCCCTGCCTATGTGGTCATTTCTGTATCACCTTTAAAGCTGCTTAGAAAAATGTTGATGGTGCCTGAGAACCCATGACTGAGGCTGATGCTAGGAAAAGTCACCTTGGGCCCTCTCCCTCTCTCCCATCAGAAACATGATTATCATGTGGCAATAATGTTCCAATCATCATTAAGGGCAGCCAGGAGAGAAAAAACCCACAGGGGCAGCAGGAGTTGAGTGAGATAGTGTATGGGAGGTCAGGGAGCTGTGGAGTTAGATGGAGAGAATTTTCTTTTCATAATGAAGAGGAGCTGGGAGCTGACTGTATGGCCATGAACTACAAGCTCTCACCAGCTGCCCCCAAATACCCCGAGAGAGGGAAAGGAGTGCCTTGTCCCCATGCCTGAGAAAGTCACTTTACCTCTGTCTTCATAGGGCAGAAAGGTCACGTTATGACTGGAAATATTACTCCAGTTCTGCCAGGCAATACTCATAGATTCTGATTCCCAGCTGCTCGTTAACCCAGTGGGGCAGGGATGGTTACCACAGCCTCATCAGTGATGGATAACAATAACAGCAGGCGTGTGAAAGGCACCATCTCTGTGGTTCTCCTTCATGGAGAAGTCCACCCACTCTGAATTACCCAAGAGGGCTGCTGCAGTCACTGAAGTCTTGGCTGTGGCCACGATGCTCTTTCCTGATCGTATCTGGTGCCTCCTCAGATAACCTCCACTATCTCTGTCTCTGCCTTGATCTCTAACCCTGGTAGGCTGGCTCTGACACAGGCGCCATGACAAACTGGTCCCCAGATCTCCGACCCAGGCTCTATCTGTTGCTAAAATGTGCATGCTGGTTGTTTGTTTCATCTGTGCCTGGGAACTGTTGGGCGGGGCGCTAATTCTCTAAGTCAGCATTTCAAAAAGAGGATTAAGAACAAGTTAAGCCTTTAGTTCAAATAGCACAGTTAATCCAAGAGCAAAGCACACTGGATTTTGAGGCCTCGTGAAATGGTTGAGTCTTAAAATCAAAAGTGGTCATGGGGGCTTCCCTGGTGGCACAGTGGTTGAGAGTCCGCCTGCCGATGCAGGGGACATGGGTTCCCACATGCCGCGGAGTGGCTACGCCCGTGAACCATGGCTGCTGAACCTGAGCGTCTGGAGCCTGTGCTCCACAATGGGAAGGGCCACAGCAGTGAGAGGCCCACGTACCACAAAAAAAAAAAAAAAAAAAAAAAGTGGTCGTGGAAAAGTGACATGCACTTCTTCCCACAGGAGAGAGAAATTTATGTGTTGTGTGTGCATGTATGCAGGTATGTAAGCCATTTGATTTCTCAGGGTTTTAGTTTCCCTACCTGTAAAATGGGCACAATGGAACAGTGGTCCAAACCTCATAGTCCATTTTTCGTTTTCTTAGAGACTTGGAAATGTGGGCCAGAGCTTATATTCATGGCTGATATATACTAGTTGTATCAAATATTATTCTTTTCAAATTACTTTTTAAAGTTTTTAATATTTATCTTCTAAGATTATAGTTCATAGTTTCTGTGAATATACCTTTTAAACTGACATGGTTCAAAGCATCCAGACTCACCATTTCTTTGTCACTAGAAGTAACTCAGATATTACGGGCCATTTGCTTGTGGGTCTGCTTATTTTATTTCCGCATTGGCAAATGCATTGATTCTGGTTATCGCAGGCTTAGCAATGTCCATTATTACTGAGATCCAGCCATGCGGTCGGCACACAATGAGCACACAGCTCCCAGGGCAGAATAACGTAATCAGGTACACCTGTGGGGCACATTACACATAGGAGACAGGGTGGGCGATGCTCTAGGGCAAGACTGGGAGGCAGATGACTGCATGACAGGCTCTGAACCTGCTCCACGGTGTCCATCCCTTTCCAAGTTCAGCAGCGATGTGCTGTTCTAGGAAGGGCTTTAGGGAGGAGAGAACTTGAGAGGGGGAGTTCAGAGAGCGAGACGAAGAGCAATTTTCTGGGATCCTCCCACTTACCTATAAGACTCTCCGGGGCAAGCTCCCTTCAACGAAGAGCTCCTGAAACCTCAATTCCTTAAAGCCTTCTTGATAATACTGGACACGTAATGGAGTTTTTCCTCATACCCACCTCCTAACACTCCCATCGGTACTAAACACCGGTCTAAAACGAGTAGGTTTCCCTTTGCCTGAACATTTCACAAGGACGTACTAATTGTTTTACCAGCATTGATAAACTTTTCTGTCTAGGTCATCCTGATTTAGTCACAGGATGTTTTGAGTGCTTACCATGCACTGGGATTATCTAATTTACTTCTCATGAAAATCCTGAGAAGCAGGTACTGCAATTCCTCCACCTTAGCCTTTAGCAAGGCTAAGGAAACTTGCTCAAGATCACACACCGGGATGCATCAGAGCTGGGGGCTCAAAGCAGGTCATTTGAATCCAGAGCACGTATATTTGACCATGATCCAGCCTGCTAGCACCCTACCCTAAGCACCCACTATGCGCCAGCTCAGGGCAAGGTACTGCAGGGGCACCAGGAAGACCAAGATACTCCCCCTGCCCTCAAGGTGATCTAGGGAGGTGAAGGCAAAAATATGTGCTATAACGCAGAAGATGCTGTCCTAGACGAAGACAGAACAAAAAGTGCTGCAGGTGCTCGAGACAGGAGTGGTCAGTTCTGGGTGGAAAGCTATTTTATCTTTTCAATCGCACTTGGCGTCCTTAAATTAAGGTATATTAAAATGATAACTCAGGGGGGTTAATGGCAGACTGTGGGAGGGCTCACACCAAAGAGTATTTCCCAGAATTTCTGCTGCCAGTGTCCTTGTCCCCACGGTGGGCCACAGCCACTCCCCACCTCTGCAGAAGACCCTCTAGCACTAGAAGCCATGTGGCGGACAGCGTCTTGGTGCTCTGGCCTTGTGTCAGGCCTGAGCCTCTGAGGTGGGAGAGCCGACTTCAGGACATTGCACCACCAGAGACCTCCTGGCCCCATGTAATATCAATTGGCGAGAGCTCTCCCAGAGATCTCTGTATCAACACTAAGACCTAGCTCCACACAACTGTCAGCAAGCTTCAGTGCTGGATGCTCCATGCCATATGACTAGCAAGACAGGAACACAACCCCACTCATTAGCAGAGAGGCTGCCTAAAATCATACTAAGTTCACAGACACCCCAAAACACACCACCAGACACAGTCTTGCCCACCAGAAAGACAAGATCCAGCCCCACCCACCAGAACACAGGCACCAGTCCCCTCCACCAGGAAGCGTACACAAGCCACTGAACCAACCTTACCCACTGGGGGCAGACACCAAAAACAACGGGAACTATGAAAATGCAGCCTGCAAAAGGGTACCCCAAACACAGTAAGTTAAACAAAACGAGAAGACATAGAATATGCAGCAGATAAAGGAGCAAGGTAAAAACCCACCAGACCAAACAAACGAAGAGGAAATAGGCAGGCTAACTGAAAAATAATTCAGAGTAATGATAGTAAAGATGATCCAAAATATTGGAAATAGAATGGAGAAAATACAAGAAACATTTAACAAGGACCTAGAAAAACTAAAGAGCAAACAAATAATGATAAACAACACAATAAATGAAATTACAAAACTCTAGAAGGAATCAATAGCAGAATAACTGAGGCAGAAGAACGGATAAGTGACATGAAAGATAAAATAGTGGAAATAACAACCACAGAGCAGAATAAAGAAAAAAGAATGAAAAGAATAGAGGACAGCCTCAGAGACTTCTGGGACAACATTAAATGCACCAACATTTGAATTATAGGGGTCCCAGAAGAAGAAGAGGAAAAAAAAGGGTCTGAGAAAATATTTGAAGAGATGATAGTTGAAATCTTCCCTAACATGGAAAAGGAAAGAATCAATCAAATCCACGAAGCACAGAGAGTCCCATACAGGATAAATCCAAGGAGAAACATGCCAAGACACATATTAATCAAACTATCAAAAATTAAATACAAAGAAAAAATATTAAAGCAGCAAGGGAAAAGCAACAAATAACATACAAGGGAACTCCCATAAGTTTAACAGCTGACCTTTCAGCAGAAACTCTGCAAGCCAGAAGGGAGTGGCAGGACATATTTAAAGTGATGAAAGGCAAGAACCTACAACCAAGACTACTCTACCCGGGAAGGATCTCATTCAGATTCAATGGAGAAATCAAAAGCTTTACAGACAAGCAAAAGCTAAGAGAATTCAGCACCACCAAACCAGCTCTACAACAAATTCTAAAGGAACTTCTCTAAGTGGGAAACACAAAAGAAGAAAAGGACCTACAAAAACAACCCCATAACAATTAAGAAAATAGTAATAGGAACATACATATAGATAATTATCTTAAACGTGAATGGATTAAGTGCTCAAACCAAAAGACACAGGATCACTGAATGGATACAAAAACAAGACCCATAAATATGCTGTCTACAAGAGACCCATTGCAGACCTAGGGACACATGCAGACTGAAAGTGAGGGGATGGAAAAAGATATTCCATGCAAATGGAAATCAAAAGAAAGCTGGAGTAGCAATACTCATATCAGATAAAATAGACTTTAAAATAAAGAATATTACAAGAGACAAGGAAGGACACTACATAATGATCAAGGGATCAATCCAAGAAGAAGATATAACAATTATGAATATATATGCACGCAACACAGGAGCACCTCAATACATAAGGCAACTGAAAACAGCTATAAAAAAGGAAATCAACAGTAACATGATAATAGAGGGGAACATTAACACCTCACTTACACCAATAGACAGATCTTCCAAACAGAAAAATAATAAGGAAATACAAGCTTTAAATGACACATTAAACAACATGGACTTAACTGATATTTATAGGACATTCCATCCCAAAACAACAGAATACACTTTCTTCTCAAGTGCTCATGGAACATTCTCCAGGATAGATGATCTCTTGTGTCACAAATCAAGCCTAGGTAAATTTAAGAAAATTGAAATTGTATCAAGTACCTTTTCCGACAACAATGCTATGAGATTAGATATCAATTACAGGAAAAAAACTGTAAAAAATACAAACACATGGAGGCTGAACAATACACTACTAAATAACCAAGAGATCACTGAAGAAATCAAAGAGGAAATTCTAAAAAAACTAGAAACAAATGACAATGAAAACACGATGACCCAAAACCTATGGGATGCAGCAAAAACTTCCCTCCTTCTAAGAGGGAAGTTTATAGCAATACAATCCTACCTCAAGACACATGAAAAATCTCAGATAAACCACCTAACCTTACACCAAAAGCAGCTGGAGAAAGAAGAACAAAAAAAACCCCAAAGTTAGCAGAAGGAAAGATATCATAAAGATCAGATCAGAAATAAATGAAAAAGAAATGAAGGAAACAATACAAAGATCAATAAAACTAAAAGCTGGTTGTTTGAGAAGATAAACAAAATTGATAAACCATTAATCAGCCTTATCAAGAGAAAAAAGGAGAAGACTCAAATCAACAGAATTAGAAATGAAAAAGGAGAAGTAACAACTGACACTGCAGAAATACAAAGGATCATGAGAGATTACTACAAGCAACTCTATGCCAATACAATGGAAACCTGGAAGAAATGGACAAATCCTTAGAAAAGCACAACCTTCCAAGACTGAACCAGGAAGAAATAGAAAATATGAACAGACCAGTTGCAAGCACTGAATTTGAAACTGTGATTAAAAATCTTCCAACAAACAAAAGCCCAGGACCAGATGGTTTCACAGGCAAATTCTGTCAAACATTTAGAGAAGGGCTAACACCTGTCCTTCTCAAACTCTTCCAAAATATAGCAGAGGGAGGAACACTCCCAAACTCATTCTATGAGGCTACCATCACCCTGATACCAAAAACAGACAAAGATGTCACAAAGAAAGAAAACTTCAGGCCAATAACATTGATGAACATAGATGCAAAAATCCTCAACAAAAATACTAGCAAACAGAATCTAACAGCACATTAAAAGGATGATACACCATGATCAAGTGGGGTTTATCCCAGGAATGCAAGGATTCTTCAATATACACAAATCAGTCAATGTGATACACCATACTAACAAACTGAAGGATAAAAACCATATGATAATCTCAATAGATGCAGAAAAATATTTTGACAAAATTCAAAACCTATTTATGATAAAAACTCTCTAGAAAGTAGGCATAGAGGGAACCTACCTCAACATAATAAAGGCCATATATGACAAACCCATAGCCAGCATCATTCTCAATGGTGAAAAACTGAAACCATTTCCTCTAAGATTAGGAACAAGACAAGTTTGCCCACTTTCACTGCTATTATTCAACATAGTTTTGGAAGTTTTAGCCACAGCAATCAGAAAAGAAAAAGAAATAAAAGGAATCCAAATCGGAAAAGAAGAAGTAAAACTGTCACTGTTTGCAGATGAATTGATATTATACACAGAGAATCCTAAAGATGTTACCAGAAGACTACTAGAGCTAATCAATGAATTTGGTAGAGTAGAAGGATACAAAATTAATGCACAGAAATCTCTTGCATCCCTATACACTAATGATGAAAAATCTGAAAGAGAAATTAAGGAAACACTCTCATTTACCATTGCAACAAAAAGACTAAAATACCTAGGAATAAACCTACCTCAGGAGACAAAAGACCTGTATGCAGAAGACTATAAGACACTGATGAAAGAAATTAAAGATGATACAGACAGATGGAGAGATATACCATGTTCTTGGATTGGAAGAATCAACACTGTGAAAATGACTATACTATCCAAAGCAATCTACAGATTCAATGCAATCCCTATCAACTACCAAGGGCATTTTTCACAGAACTAGAACAAAAAATTTCACGATTTTTATGGAAACACAAAAGGCCCCTAAGAGCCAAAGCAATCTTGAGAAAGAAAAATGGAGCTGGAGGAATCAGGTTCCCTGACTTCGAACGATATTACAAAGTTACTGTAAACAAGACAGTATGGTACTGGCACAAAAGCAGAAATATAGATCAGTGGAACAGGTTAGAAAGCCAGAGAGAAACCCACACACATATGGTCACCTTATCTTTGGTAAAGGAGGCCAGAATATACAATGAAGAAAAGACAGCTTCTTCAATAAGTGGTGCTGGGAAAACTGGACAGCTACATGTAAAAGCGTGAAATTAGAACACTTCCTAACACCATACATAAAACTAAACTCAAAATGGATTAAACCTAAATGTAAGGCCAGAAACTATAAAACTCTTAGAGGAAAACATAGGAAGAACACTCTTTGACATAAATCACAGCAAGATCCTTTTTGACCCACCTCCTAGAGTAATGGAAATAAAAACAAAAATAAACAAACGGGAGCTAATGAAACTTAAAAGGTTTTGCATAGCAAAGGAAACCATAAACAAGACGAAAAGACAACCCTCAGAATGGGGGAAAATATTTGCAAATGAAGCAACTGACAAAGGGTTAATCTCCAAAATATACAAGCAGCTCATGCAGCTCAATATCAAAAGAACAAACAACCCAATCCAAAAATGGGCAGAAGACCTAAATAGACATTTCCCCAAAGAAGATATACAGATTGCCAACAAACACATGAAAAGATGCTCAACATCACTAATCATTAGAGAAATGCCAATCAAAACTACAGAGGAACACATTAAAAGAAAAAAAGATTTACAAATGTGTAAAAAAAAAGAGTTATCATGTAAGAAATTTGCTTAGGGACTTCCCTGGTGGCGCAGTCGTTGAGGGTCCACTTGCCAACGCAGGGGACACGGGTTTGAGCCCTGGTCTGGGAAGATCCCACACGCTGCAGAGCAGCTGGGCCCTGTGCACCACAACTACTGAGCCTGCGCTCTGGAGCCCATGAGCCGCGGCTGCTGGGGCCCATGCACCTGGAACCTGTGCTCCGCTACAGGGGAGGCCGCTGCCATCTGAGACCCGCACACCGCGGCGAAGACCCAGGGTGGCCGGAGGTAAATAAATAAATAAATGAGTAAATAAATTTATTAAAATAAAATAAAATGTACCAGTGATTTGAAAACCAGGAAGGCAGAGAATATAGATACATTCTAAAAAAAAAAAAAAAAAGAAAGAAAGAAATCTGTTCAGATATATTTTCTCCTAGTTATTAATAAATCAAAACGTAAATGATAAGATTGGACTAAGTTAAATTACTCAGGTGCTTTTTGCAAAGCATTAGTGTAAGAGGAGAGAATTATAGTCTACAATATACTGGCCTGCACTCCCTGCCCCTGCCAGATGGGGAGACAGAGCTGGACTAGGAGGACTCCCTTCTCCCCCTCTGTGGAACCGTTCCAACTTCCTCAGGCCCCTGCAGAGCAGTTCAGGAGCCTGTCTGTCTCTGTCTGGCTGGCTGTTCCAGGGAGTTTACTCAGCTGCCTGATGTTCTTTTTTAGTTTGTTTGTTTTTAGTCCTTTTTTTTTTTTTTAAATTAAGACTTTTTTTAAAGAGCAGTTTTAGGTTCACAGCAAAATTGAGCAGCAGGTACAGAGATTTCCCATAAGCCCCCTGCCCCCACCCCCAGCCTCCACCGTGATCAACATGCCCCACCAGAGTGGACATTTGTTGCAGTAGATGAATCCACAGTGACATTATCACCCAGAGTCCATAGTTTACATTACAGTGCTCTCCTGATGCTGTACATTCCATGGGATTGGACAAGTGTATAATGCCATGTATCCATTATTATGGTATCATACAGAGTATTTCACTGCCCTAAAAATCCTCTGTGCTCCACCTATTTACAAAACTATGAAACGTTTTGTTTGAATTTGCACGTTATTCTTACATAGTGGCCATGCTAATCTTCTCTGTATCTCTCTAATTTTACTGTACGTGCTGCCAAAGAAAGCGCTGAACTTCTTTTTATGAGGCAAAGTCAAAAAGCCTTTCCCTTCTTGAAAATCAGCCCTCAGATGTAGTGACCGGAGGGCTGCAGAACTGGCACAGGTCAGCTTCACGTTGCACTGACCAGTATCACCACCACTCTGAGCTGGTGGGGAAATCACTTCCCACCCTCTGCATGAACCTGCAGAGGACTCAGGTCTCTGGCAGCAATTTCTGGATAGAAACGGCATGGATTTGCCATTCCTACTCGGCTGAGGGCAGGAGCAATGCTTTTTGAAGAAAATGTTTGTCTCTGTACCTCCAGTTCTAGGCGTAGAATTGGCACACAATAAACGTCTGCTGAATTAAACTGAATAAACTAGAACCCAGGAGGAAATATTGTTCTTTATAGTAGTATCTCTATTAATGACACAGATGTGTCCCTGTTGCATGTTTTTTTTTTTTTTTTTGCGGTACGCGGGCCTCTCACTGTTGTGTCCTCTCCCGTTGCGGAGCACAGGCTCCGGACGCGCAGGCTCAGCGGCCATGGCTCACGGGCCCAGCCGCTCCGCGGCATGTGGGATCTTCCCGGACCGGGCACGAACCCATGTCCCCTGCATCGGCAGGCGGACTCTTAACCACTGCGCCCCCAGGGAAGCCCCCTGTTGCATGTTTTACTGCCATAAATGTGTCTACCAGGACTAGGAGTAACCCAGGAAGTAGGGATGGAGGGTCCTCTCTGACCACACCCTGCCAGGAACACCCCTCCCTCCCTCTCCTCCCGATGGGGTGGACTATATTGATCTAAGCTCCCATTAAGGCTTGGGGTGCTCCTATTATTTGTCTACTTTTTTCTCTGCAGTGCTTAGGATAGTGCCTGGTACACTGCAGGGGTTCCAGAAATTTCTGTGGAATGAATGACTAAATGATGGTTACTCACCCCAGGGATGGGAAAGCCTTGCATAACGGCAGCCTGGGAAGTGCCCTCTGCAATCCTGGAGCGAGACGTGTGGGGGTCCTGACGTATATCCTTCCACCCTCTGTGGAGCCGGGGCTGACTCTGTCCTGATTTGGGAGCTCCTCCTCAGTCAGTTGCTGCTTTTAGTCTCCAACCTTCTAGACCAGCTTTGTTATAATGAGTTGTAACCACAAGAAGTTAGTTCTGTTCTGCTTCTAAATCTTCTATTTTGCAAACCAAGCATGCATTATTCTTTAATACTTCCTTGGAGCTTATGCTTCCTGGATTTTAGCCCATTATGACACTCTTCCTCACTTTCCTAAAAATGCTTTAAAGTATTTGATAATCACTTTTGCTAGGGATGAGAAGAAGAAAGCCTTTGTGTGCCACCTACTCCTCTTTAATCAGTGGCTACAGTAGAACTTTCAGCCTTTCCTTTTCCCATCCCAACCCGCCCCTTGCCATATTTGCAGCTTATTTACCACCACGTTGTTGATTTTTGCACAGTGCATGTTTGTGCTTAGATTCAAGATTGGTCCTTCTCTGTGCAGCCCGTTAAGGTAGGGAAGTATATTTCCCAGGCTCCCTTGCCTTCTAGCTGCTAAATTCAGTCGTTGGGAGGAACTGGTAGAAGACCAGAGGGCAAGAGGAAGGGAGAAGCTGGGGTATTTCTCACCAGCCCCCACTTTGGCTGGTATGCCCACTGTCGGCTACCCCTCCTCCATGGACCCAGCGAGGCAGTCCTGCCCCCAGTATGTAGTAACACCACCAGTGTGCACCCAGAGCTAGGTTCAGGATAGATATCTCAAGGGACCTGGAAGATGACTCAGGGCCGCATGTTTGGGCTGATGAGGCTTATTGGGAAGGGCATAGTCTTTGGGGACAGATACACCTGGGTTTGAATCACAGCTTTGCATCTTCTGAGCTGTGTAAGTTTGAGAAAATTATTTAACTTCTTTAAACCTCATTTTTTTCTAATGTCAAGTGGAGAGAAGAAAGCTCTATACTAGGCTTTACATTAGGTGGTTACCTCAGAGAAAAAGACCTGCCTTAAGGCCTCAGCCAGCATTTACAAGTCTTGTCTACTGAGAGTTGCCTCTTCTCCTTTCCCAGCAACACAGCACATGAGGTAACTCATGTTTTGTAAGGTCTGTCGAGAACCCAAACCCTGCTCCCATCTATTTCCTGATATGCTCAGTGGTGACCCAGAACCTAAGACCTTTCAAGGAATACAATAACTGTTTCTACTAAAATGTCAGCCTCCTTAATTTATTTCTTTTCTGTGTTTATTCATCTTGCCTGTTTATTTAATCACATTTGATTGCTTAGTCTTTGCAAGTAAGAAAAAGAAAGGAAGTGATCAGGAATGTTTAACTTTGCATAGCTCTGAGCTCAGGTCTGATAAATATTGGATAGTGTTGACAGCAATACAGGTCCTGAATGTCTGACCTTGAGGGACTAGACAGGTGTTTTCCACTATGAGAGGTAGTATATGTTTGATCAAGCTTGAACCAAACTCTAAAGCGTTATGTCAGGGTTATGCTTTTGTTTTGAGTTCCCTTGAAAGGAACTGATTTCTGCTGTTTGGGGGAATGGGCAAGCTATAGCATTCACTGAATTTTATTTAATAACTCTTAAATGTTTTTAGCCATTGCTTTTACTTCTTAAAAGGGAAAATGTAAGCCAGTCAGCTCACATTATGATCTTCTAAAAAGCAAACCCACGAAGATGAATGGGAAATGTGGGAGAAGAGGAATCCGAGGAATCCTTTATCTCAAACCACACGATTAAGTGCTGATTTGCATAGATTTGAAAAGCATGGTTAGGAAAGAATCTGGAGCACAGCTTTATCAATGAGCTATCACAGATATAAGGACTGAGATGTTCTGAGATTAAAAGGCACAGAACTTCAACCCTCATCAAAGAGGGGCTTTAGCCATGGGAGGTGGTCGAGGGACTTTTTCAGCAGCTGAAATGAGCATTTCCCCTTCTTATCGTTTGAGAAGGAAAAGTGGGAAAGGGTGGGCTAAAGTTGTGAGGAGTTGCTGGTCTATCAGAATGCAAATGGATAAATAGCAGCAGAGACAAAGTACTTCTGACTCTGTAACAGCAGTTAAACAAGCAGCATGTATGTGGGGACTGGTCCCAAAGCAGCTCCTAATGAGACTACAATGAGGGCCCACGGGAAATTGCCCTTATTTAGAATAGATGTGATCAATATACTTAGCTTCTCTTTTCAGCTTTCTTCCCTGGTCTGCAGGTTTTGCAAATTAGCCTTAAAGAACATGTGTGGTCACCTGTTTACTCTCATTGGGCCTGGGCTCAAAATGTAAATAAGCCGGACAGCACTCAATCCAGCCTTTTTAGTTCTGCAATCTGTCCGTCAAGGACCTTGATTCTCCTTACCCTACTCTGTTGTCATTTAAAAATTTAAACTAACACTTATCTCTTTCCAAAATACTACATAATTTTTAAAACTTACATTTATTAAGAGACATCTTAAAAGACAATCATCTCTTTCCTACGCACCCTTCTGGACTGTAACTTCCTTGAGAATAGATATCTCTGTGTGTTTTTTCCACTAACATATGTCCCCAGCACTTAAAACAGGGCTTGAAACATAGCAGATGTTCAATAAATATTTCTGGAACGCACATGTTGGGCTGCACCCCACAGGCCTACAAGGCTTGTACTTACCCAGCTTCAAGATGGAAGAAAGAGCCCAGGATCAGCGACAGTGATCACCACATCAGTGGTTTAAAGGATGGGGGAGCTTACATGTCTGAAAGCAAGGTCCTGGAGCGACACCCCATCATGTGCGGCAGACTGGGAGGCAGCCTTCGGGGAAGGGATGGTTATCAGTTACAGGGGGAATTGATGACCGATTGGCTCATCGGTTACCAGGGAAACCAGCAGAGGGGCGTGCCCCTCACCACCCCTTTGATAAGCATAGTGGAGAATCCTGATCTGAAGCTAGAACATGCTGTACACCTGAAGCTAACATAACATTGTAAATCAACTATACTTCAATAAAGATAAAATAAATTTAGAAATAATAAAACATTTTTTTAAGTTATATGAAATACTGATTACAAAAACAATCAGTAGCTGGGGCTTGGGGTCAGAATGCAGGAAGGTCAGTCACGTGAGTGGGGCATAGGTGAAGCAGGCACTGGTCGAGCCGAGGATGTACAGAGAGCAAGAGAACAGCCATCCTGAGTGGCCTGATCATACAGCATGTGTGAATAAACCACAACACTGGTTTTATATTTTTACACATCAAAATGCTGATAATAGAGACTTACATTTAAAACACATCCAAGAGCCGTTTTGGGTAAGTAAACATTCAGCTTAGTGTCTTTCTCTTCTCTACACCTATAGTCCCCACAACTGTCCAAGGTGTGAGGCTGTGGTCAGCTGATTGGACTCTCAGATTCCAAGATGGTCATCTTAGTCAGACTGGAATGTGATTCTTTGTACTCACTGCTGAAGACTATACTGGAAGGCAGTGGAATTCAGTTACACACAGGAATCTCAGTAGGAAGGTTGCACTAGCTGGACTTACTGAATCTGTCACTTGAGTAAGTCTTGTGGACTTGGAGACTCAATTCATTTAAGTGCTTCATTATGTGAATGAATTCTATGCTTCAAAATGCTGCTATCTCCAACCATAAATCCAATTAAATTACCAGGATAGAAAAATAAAACTCTTGGGCAGACTAGATAATCAAAGTGAGTTCACCAGCATGGCCTCTCCCAGGGAAAAGCTGCACAGGATGTCAAACTATCAGCTTAGTGGTCCTGGATTCAGAACCTGGGAACATAGTTCTAGGACTCAGATGTTGGATGGTCCGGGCTCTGACAGCTGGATGGGTCCTTCTCCACGGTTGGGGACTCTATGTCCTCATTGGCCTTCAGTCCACCTCCAGTAAGTTCACCCTCTATTCTCTTGGAATGGTACCAATCGGCACAGCCAAAGTTTGTTTCTGAAACTCCCCCTATTTCTGTGCTTCTGTGGGTGATTAACTCATTCCTCCATGAAGTATGTTAATACTTCAGTCAAATCTTGCTCTGCCCTGGGAATCATTCTGTCTCACTAACTCTTAGACTGGACGTACATGCAGACCATATATATTTCGTGAATATTTACTCCAAGCTAAGCAATAGAAATGGCGCTTCTCTGACCCACTGATTTGGCTTTATGGTTTAACCCTTCAGAGGGTACCCATTTCTCCCTTTTCCAAATGTTCGGGACACCCTTCTATCTCCCCTGTTCAGTCTTTGCCTACCAAGCAACCTCCAAATACTGATGGATTTGCTCTCCTGAGCAGTCTCTCCCACAGAGAGCAGAGCTAAGTGATTCTCTGACCCAAATATTCTGATTCCTGATGACTTGTTTCTTCCTATAAATCGGTAAGTTGTTTTCTGAGTGTGTGTGGCCACCTCTAGAGAACCTGAACAGTTTGACTTTTTCCTCTAGAGCTTGATCACTCCTGGGAAATGAGATGTTGGAAAGTCATGGTAGGATTGGGAGAGATGCAGACTGAGGTGAGCTCACATTAGTGGCTGTCTCTGCGAGGTCTGCCCACCCCATTCCCATGCCACAGCCTCGCTCGTGTAAAGCTATTCGTCTTTAGAACCCCTTGGCCCCTGTGCAGTGGATCCACACTGTAGCTTGCATTGCCCCACCTGGCTCTGGGGCCCAACCCATGACACAGATACCTTTGGGAGGTGAAAAGATAAATTAGCAAGAAGCCAGATAGAATGGCCCAGAAAAGCCTGTCCTTCTGGAAACTCACTGTTCTCATATCAGCTCTTGAGAAATGTGTCCCTAGGATCTCAGCCAGGACACCTATCAAGTTTGTGTCCTGAACACGTGAAGCTGAGGACCCCAGGCCAGGCGCCCTTCCAAGGGCAAAGCCAGTGTGGAAGGACCATTTTACCATCTTCCGGACAATGGGGTCACTGAGAGATGTTTAGAACAAAGCTTTGGTGATGCAGAATCACTGACACACTCACCCCATTAATTAAAGTAAATCCAATTACATTAGCTATACTTTGCATAACTTCATTTATTAAAACCAGAAAATGGACAACACATTTTAGAAAAATGTTCAAGCCTTAAATCACAAAGGATTTCTTTGTATAATTCAGTTCCTAATAGCAGTGATGTCCAATAGAAATACAATGTGAGCCACAAATTTTAATTTTAAAATTTCTAGTAGCTCCATTTTATAAAGTAAAAAGAAATAGGTGAAGCTAATTTCCAGAGTAGATATTTCCAAGTCTGGGGATGACTTGCTTCCTCCCAGTTGAGGAGATAAACTTTAGTCCTAATATCTGGATTCCATGAGCCCTAAGGCAAGTCATGTTTACATCCATCAACAACAGGGTATATTCAAGACTGAACTCTGTCACAAGGAAAGTGATTTGCAGGCCTTGGGGCCAGAGGTAGCAGGGAAAAAAAGGAAGAGCCTGTAACCAAAGCCTTTGACTTTATTTGGAAAATGTGGTCCTAATATAAGTGAGATGACTTTCCTTTGTCATTACTTTGCTAACTTATCTCATTTGAGAAGAGAAGCCCATTATTCTTTTTATCGCAACTTGTCTACAGGTTGCAGGTCTATGAATGACCATATTAAGACGAACTTGATAATTCTGAGAGCAACTTGCCAACAGCTTGGCACTCATGACCTTCCTTTCAATCCAAGATCAAGCATTTACACTCTGTGACTAACAGGGTACTGGGCCCTATAACAATACAATATCTAATAAAAGGCTAACATGTGGCATGCATGCTATTATATAATAAAGATTCTGAGGAGAGAAAAAGAAAAGAGTATGTTTTATTTAACCCAGTATATTGAAAACATTATCATTTCAATATGTAATTAGTGTAGTATAAATTTTTTAATGAGATGCTTCATATTCTGGTTTTGGGGTTTTTCTTTTCTTTCTTTTTTTTTTTTTTGGTAACAGGTCTTTGAAACTCAGTGTGATTTATACTCATAGAACATCTCAATTCAGACTAGCTGTATTTCAAGTTGTCAGTATACACATGTGGCTAGTGGCTACTATATAAGACTATTGCATCCCACTGACTTTCTGATTAACTGAAATTCTACAGTTTTGAAATGTGACTCAAGGAACTCATTCTTAACTCACCTTGACCTGAGCTTCCTGGTATGGATGGGGAATCTCATGTTAATAACGTGCTAATGATCTACCACCTTCATCTCCTCCCTGGGCTATTCCTGCTTCCTCTCTGTTTTGCACACATAGCCAGAGTGACCCCTTTAAAATCTGAATTCGATACCATCACTTCTCTGCTCAAAACCTTTCCATGGCTCCCATCCCAGGCTTTTTGTGGCCGCACATGATCCGGCCCCTGCCTACATCTCTGACCACATTTCCTACCATTCTCTCCCTCATTTGCTCAGCCACACGGCTTTCTTGCTGTTCCTTGACCATGACAAGAAAACGCCTTGACCCAGGGACTTTGTGCTTGCTTCTCCTGTTCTGCCAGGAATCCTCTCGCCTACATCTTCCCAGGGTTTTACAAATGTCACTTATCAGAAGGACCTTTCTTGACCTCTCTATATAATAGCCCTTAAAAAGGGTTTCTCTGAAGGCCCCCTTCTCATCACCCTGCACCCTCACCCCCTTATTACCTGCTTTATTGCTTTTCATAGCACTTGCTTATTAGTCTACTTTCTGTCTCCCCCATCCCCCCCCCACTAGAATGTGAGCTCTGTGAGGGCAGAGACTGCCTCTGTTACCTTGAGAGGCACTGAAGACAAAGCAGCAATAGTACCTGGCACATAGTACGTGCTCAACTAATTTTGGTGAATGAATAAAGGGAAGAATCCAACCTTGGTGAGAAATACTTATGGGAATTATAGGCTCTCATACCAATAATAGATTTATATCTAAGGTCCTTATTTGAAGAGAAGTGCAATGGCCGCGCAGCTGGGTCACTCAGCACCACGCAGCGGTCTCTGCTTGACTCCCTGATTGCTCTTCTTGTCATTCCTCACCTGTTACAGACCTGGATTAGAAACACTTTGTTTTTATTTGATGAACCACAAATTGCTAGTCGTCCACGACCCTAGACGTACTTCTTTGCTGGTGGCTCCTGCTCATATCACCTCAAATTGCTTAAAACCAGCTCAGTAATCTCTGTCAAAGAAGTCCTGTTCTGTGACTATCTGAGTGTCCTTCTCTTTCTTAGTATTTCCACATTCCCTTCAGGAATGCAGGGAGGGATGCTCCACATTTGTTCTTTGGTTGCTGGAATTCACAATAATTTCTGTATGGGCTGGGCATGCACAGACACAGCTATCCATGGCTGCTTTGTGCCTCTCATGCTCCTTTGTTTCCTTTTCCTCCTCCTGAGAAGATCAGGGGAGCTGCTTCAGAAGGAACCATTTAATTGGACTCATAAGCACCCTCCTGTATTAACCCCATGAGGTCAGGAAGTATCTTCTCTAATTAATCTGCACTCTCCTGTGGTCCCCACAGGACACATAGCACAGGGCTGTGAAGTCACTGGTCAAGGGTGGAATGAAGCCCGTGGCCATGGGACTGACATGGTCACCGAGCTCCAACCTGAATGTTTCCCAGGTGTTCCACAGACACCATATTCTAACCAGGTGAACTGTGTGACCTAAAGGGTGGATTTGACCCATGCAGTAGTTCTGCAAGCTTAGAACTACTCAGAGGTATGGCTGTCATTAGGAAACACACTGTCACACTATGCAGCTTAAATGAATGGTAAAGAATATGCTTTAGAGACATGAAGAACAGAGCATCATCTCCTTGGTGAGTATTCTTACACTATAATGATAACATACTATAAACACACAGTGAGTGGTGATTAGCTGTAGGGCAAAGCTAAAGCATCTTTTTAAAAAGAATGTATAAAAGTAGAATGGCCACAGGACATTGGAAACTACCTGTCAGAATTAAGAAAATTATTTAGAGTGTAATAAACGCTGTGAGATCCATCCTTTTTTCTGCACAGCTGAGTCAACGTTTAAAGGTAAGGTGTTCCCTGACCACACTATGCAAAATTCTCCCTGTTATTCTCTGTCTTGTATTCTGTTTGTTTCTTTAATAGCATGCATCACAAGCCATAATTATACATTTATTTGTCTCTTTTCTTGTTTCCTAACCTGTATTCCTGACAAGATTGTAAACTCTATAGGGGCAACAGAATGTGTATATTTTATTCACCCTTGTATACCCAGGAATAGGTACCATACCTAACACATAGAAGTGCTTAAAAAGAATATTATTAATAATATTAATTCAATGAATAGATCAGTGATAGTCTTTCAGTAAACATCTTTAAACAAAACTACTAAGTCAAGATAAAGCATTTTCCACAAGTCACTGTTGTCAATATCAATTTCAAAAGTTTAAACGAATTTTGAAAGAGTTGACTAAATCAATCCAGCAGGTAAAGCATGTTCATTCTTGAGAGAATTATCTAACTAGGCAAACAATAACTTGTTCCAGAAATTTATATTCACGTAATATTGATTTGTTAAAATTTGTAAACTTTGCCAAGTTTTACCCAGAGAGGGCAGGAGCAGACAGGATACTGGCCTAACAAGATCTGGGAATGTGAGTTAATGTTGGATTAGACCTCGACACTCCGTGACTCCACCTGCCAGATTAGGACACTGGACTTGATTCAGTTCAGTTCCCCAGGTGGTCACCAGTGACTCACAGTACTCCATGTGGCCTGGTAAGAATTAGGCAGGGTTCTTGTGCTCGATGGACTTGTGGTCTGCAGAAGGGAGACAAACTTGTCCATCTGAGAATCACTGGACAGAAGAATGGACGCTGCTTTAGTCACTCAGAGGAGAGGTGGCTCGTTTCCCTGGTGTGCTGGGAGACTTCCCCAAGGAGGTGGTGTGGAGGTCAGCCCCTGCAGAGCCCCATGTTAGGGCCTAGGCACCTGATCTTCCCACTCCTGGAACAAACCCCAGCCCCAGATTTTCCAGAAAACCTCAGACCTCCTCAGGTCACCCCCTCTGTCACCCTTTCTCTGTTTTCTTCTTGGCACTTACTCACATCCGAAATTATCTTGGTATTTGTCTAGTGTCTGCCTTATCCTTCAGAAACGTTAAGCCCTATGAGAGCAAGAAGCTGGTCTTCATGGTGCATTGGTGTAACCATGGTGCCTAGAAAAGTGTCCAGCACATAGTTGTAAACCAGTAAATGCTGTGGAGGAGCTGAGGGCTCGGCTGCAGTAGGAGGTCACTGGAACTCTTTGACTGTGAGGTGACAAGCGGAAAGTGTTCTGGAAATTTTTCTGGTAGTAGAGTTTAGGATGAATTATGTGGGACACAGACTTGGGGCAAGAACAGTGAAGAGATTTTCAAAGTGACTTAGATGTGAGTGCTACAGCTAAGGACTGGGTTGTGGTAGAAGGCACAGAGGGCAGGTTGAATCCAAGTTACATGTCGAAAGAAGAGACTACACTCACACCCGCCTCCTTCCTAATCCTCACAGGCATAGCGCATTTCCGCCTCAGCTTTTGCAGTTGTTCCCTCTTCCTAAAACTCTCCTTCTCTAGATCTTTGCATAAGGTCTCTGTTCATATGTCACCTTCTTTCCTGATCAGCTTATCTAAAAGCACTCCCTCCCTATACCCGGGTTTTGTTTTTCTTCCTAGCACATTCACCTGCTGCCGTTACATTAGATATACTGCACAACATGACAGTACATGCAAGTTCCCTGAGGCCCAAGGGCAAGAACTCCATGTGCCTTGTTCACCACTGTATCGCCGATGCATGGCACATAGCAGGAGCTCAACACAAAATTCTGAGTGAATAAATAGATTAGATTAGATCTGAAGATGATTAATGAGAGAGACTATCAAGGGAGACCCGAGCCATTAGGAAATTAAAAGAACAGAAATAGACAACTTGCTAGAAGTTATGGGTTCATGAAGAAACCCTTCATTAATACAGATTCAGCTAAGCCTCTATGTTGCAGCATTAAATGGTACCTGACACATAAAAGACCCTCAGTCTAAAGTGAATGAAAGAATACCTTGTATGCTCTTCTAGTTACTGTGTATTGAGAAATGAATAAAATGATGTCCTCAATGAAGAATTTCCTTTCTTTAGTGATTTCACTAATTCATACCGATTTTACCACTGTTTTGTATATACTAGTGAGGCTTTGCTGGATTTAATCATCTGTACCACAGATTTTTCAAAAGTTATTTTCTTAATGGTTGACTTGGGGGTTACAATTATCATTTTAACTTATAACAATCTAGTTTGAATTAATAACAACTTAACATTAAAAGTAAACAAAAATTTGCTCCTATATAGCTCCATTCTCTTCCACCTCCTTTGCTGGTATCATACAAATCACATCTTTATACATGGTATGCCTGTAGACACAAATTTATAGTTATTGTTTTATGCAGTTGTCTTTTATGTCAAATAGGAAAAAATAGTTAAAAACAAAAAACACAGTTATACTGTCTTTTATATTTATTATGTAGTTATGTTTTAGTTCTTTGAACATATTTAAAATAGCTGATTTAAAGCCTTTGTCCAGTAAGTCCAGCATCTGGGCTTCCTCAGGGACAGTCTCTACTGACTGTTTTTTTCCCCCTAAGTATGGCCATAATTTCTTGTTTCTTTGCATGTTTCATAATTTTTATGTTGAAAATTGGACATTAAAAAATATAATGTGGTAACTAGAAATCATTCTCTCCCCTCTCAGCATTTATTGTTGTTGCTGATTTGTTTAGTGACTTTTCTGAAATAATTCTGTAGTTTAATTCTGTATACTTTGTCTTGTGTGGTTACTAAAGTTTCTGGTCATTTAACTTCATGGTCAGTTAATGATTGAACAGAAACGTGATTAAATTCTTGGGACTGGTATGTGTTACAGTCTTTGCTGAGGAGCTCTGTGTAAGTCTCTGGGGCACACCTTCAACATTCAAACAGGAAGATTCCAACTCCGTCTTAGCCTTCACTTCCTGCTTGTGCAGAGCCTCAAGGTCAGCCTGGGCCTTCTTGGGTCTTTTCTGAGCATGTGCATAGCCCAGGGCATGCATGTAGCATTCTAGATTCCCAGGAACATGCCAACGCTTTTCAAACATCTCATTCCCCAGATTTTTCTTTTAAGCTATTTGGTTAGTCTACTGTTTGACCCAAATGTTATTTGCCACCTTACACAGCTATAATGTTTTCAACTAATGCCTCTGGGGAAAGGCTTTTCATAATGAATAAGCTCCAAGTCAATTTAAATAAAGACAGCTTTGTGAGTGGGGTCTTCCAAGAACCTCCAGATGGATCAAATAATAACAGTTCTCTGGGAGTAGGACTTTGAAGGAGTTCCAGCCCCATTCTGCCCCCTCCAGTGGTTGCCACTGTGCTTGTGGGCTGTTGATTATCAAAGCTACCGTTGAGTTGGGGAGGGGAAACAGAGCAAGTTAAAATGTCACAAAGCTTGCTGCTCTTTCTGAGATTCAGCCTTTTTCTTGAATAAACTCTTCTCAGATTGCCACAAGTCTTTGATTAATTTCCAGAGTTCTGAAAAAAGTTGATTCTGACAATTTTTTGCCAGTGTTCTCATTGCTTTTATAGAAACGATTATTACAGATGTCTTTTCTATGCCGTTTTTGCTGACATCTCCTACAGATTCTTCCAATGGAATCCATCCTTTTCTTGACATAAACTATTATTTTCTAAACATTGATGAGCTAAAGCCCCAAATAGTTTAGATTTGTTCTAAGTTTTCAAGAAATGAGTTTTCTGAGACAAATATTTGTTCTTGTAAAACCACCAAGGAGACAAGGCAATTAAAGTATGTACAAACAGATAAGCCACAGAAAAAAGGTAAATTGTTCATGGCTTTCTACTGATGAATCATTACTTATGTCTTTTTACTTCTTTGTTTCAGCATGGACCTGATTAACTTGAAAATCCTGGTTAAGGTTCAGTTGCATGTGTCAGTTCCCCATCTCCTCCGTGGGCCTAGGCAAGCCTGGAGCAGAAGGAGACTGAGATAGAATTTGTCCACAGAAGTCCCTCACTGTTGTTCATCTTTGCTGTATTAGTTTACTCGAGCTGCCATATCAAACTGCCACAGACTAGGTGGCTTAAACAACAGAAATTTGTTTTCTCACAGCTCTGGAAGTTTGAAGTCCAAGATCAAGGTGCCAGCAGGTCTGGTTTCTCCTGAGGCCTCTCTCCTTGGCTTACAGATGGCCACCTTCTTGCTGTGTCCTCACATGGCCTTTCCTTTGTGCACACGTGCTCCAGTTGTGTCTTCCTCTTCTTATAAGGACACTGTTCCTGTTTGATTAGGGCCCCATACTGATGACCTCATTTACCCTTAATTATCTCTCTAAAGGCCTTGTCTCCAAATACAGTCACATTGAGGATTAGGGCTTCAACATATGAATTTGGGAGGGACACAGTTTAGTCCACAACAAGGGTCCAACACTCCATAAACATTTTCACTGATTATATGCATCTTCTTTTGTCCCTTGCCCTTTATACTTCTGTACCATCCTTTACCCCTCGGTAAGTACTTCACAAACTAGGCACTATGGCTTCTGGTCTATTGGGAGAGCAGCAGCATGTGAAGCTGCCAGACTAATTTTTTTTTTCTTCCTTGCGGTATGTGGGCCTCTCACTGTGTGGCCTCTCACGTTGCGGAGCACAGGCTCTGGATGCGCAGGCTCAGTGGCCATGGCCCACGGGCCCAGCCGCTCCGTAGCATGTGGGATCCTCCCGGACCGAGGCACGAAACCTCGTCCCCTGCATCGGCAGGCGGACCCCCAACCACTGCGCCACCAGGGAAGGCCCCAGACTAATCTTAATGCCAGAGTTCAGATCCCCACTCTGGTACCAACCAGCTGTGTGACCAAGTCAGTTAAGTCACCAATTTTCTCCAGCCTTTGTATTCTTGGGTGCTTTGGTCCAATTCTCTTTCACTTCTCTCTATCCTCTATGTCCTAGATTTGACACCAACCTCTACTACTGAAAAATTCTTGTTTCAGCATCTGTGTGGCATGTCTAGGGGTCAATATATCCTTGTAAATGAGCTGGTTAAATAGCTCTGAGTGGTCTCCACCTCTGCCCAGGTGATATATGTATCTCTTTGGATGCTGTCCTTGCTATGGCTGCTCAGGCAAGATGGTATTAACATTTTTGAGTAATTTAGTCCAAGAAGGTAGGGGAGATGCAGCACAGGAGAGGGCTAATGGGGAGACCACTGAGATTAGACCAGAAGCTGGGAGTCCCCTCACCTGTATTTACTCAACCAACTTTCACTAAGAATCTGTCTGCTCCCAGTACTGTGTAAAGTGATGGGTCAGAGCTCACACCAGGGGCTTTTCTGACCATAGGATTGAACTTGACATGAACTATAGGGTTGTAGAAAAAAACATGGCCTAGGTTTAAATCTTGGATTTGTTGGCTGTTTCTTTCTGACCATAGGCAAGCCACTTAGCTTCTCAGAGTATCAGTAATTCCATTTTCTAAAGAAGAAATGGGATCAGCTGTTCTACATGGTTAGTTCTACTACTTTGGCTCTCACCTTCTAGAATTCTGTTTCACTGGGAGTGGAGTGTGGATCCTGCCTAAGGAAAAGTCTATTTTTGAGCTTGATTTTACCTCAAGGCTGCCCTACCTGGCAAGATGGGAGGAGAGAGTTACATAAATGTGGGAAAACTTTGCAGGAGAAAATTAATCCTATAGTTTACTCAGAAAACTTGCAAATAAACCTTTAAAGGAACAAAATATTTGCATTCTTATACTGTCATGTGATGGTGTTATTCATGAATACCTCACAAATGGTAGGAAAGAACTCACTTTAGCAGTTTAAACAAAGAGGGGCCCATCGTGAATTATTTTCTAAGGAGATTGACTAGGTATTCATAGTAAATGCAGTCTTAAGAGGCAAAACAATCATTTGCCCAGTGTCACAGATGCAATAGTCCATGTTTATATGTTTTGATATTGGAACCAGTTTTGTTAACTTCTCTATTCCTAGCACCTAGCAGCACAAAGTAGACATTCAATGGACATAATAGTCCTTGTTCTCCAAATGGAATTCCCTTCATGTCACCTGCTTAAAAAAGAGAGGCAAAACAACCAAATTTTAATACTGACATTGTCCCCTAAGTTGTTAGAGAACTAGATTTCATTATTTTCAGTAAATTCAGTGGAAGTTGTCCTCACCTTCGGAGCTAGCAATTTAAGCTTCTGACTTTCCCGGGCATGGTGGTGCCTCTGTGTTCAGTCTAATTTGGCCTAGATGTCAGTCTTCATGGGCAGTTTACATGGACAAGGGCAGTGGACATAGCAGAGGTGGAGGCTCAAGCTGCAGGCCAGGGTGGGATTCAAGTTCCAGCTCTGTCACTCATGACCTCGTAACTTCTGCAAGGTGCTAACCTCTCTAAGCCCAGTTTCCTCATCTGTAAAATAGGGAAGATACTATTATCTACCTCATAGAGTCACTGTGAAGATTAATTTTGAAAACGCATTAAAGTACACAGTGACTGGCACAAAAAGTTAAAAGCACAGAAGATGTTGGCTTAAAGAACTGACAGTCATGGGCAGGAAGGAAAACTCTCTATTTCTTTTATGTTTTCAGGGTCCACACAGCACATTATAAATTATTGTTATATTTTTATAATTCTTTTCAATATTATAACTATTCTAAATCTTATCATCAAACAACCTAAGTGTCCATTGATGAATGAATGGATAAAGAAGTAGTGGCACATATATATACACAATGGAATATTATTCAGCCATAAAAAAATTAGGAAATCCTACCATCTGCAACAGCATGGATAGACCCTGAGGGCATTATGCTAAGTGAAGTAAGTCAGACAGAGAAAGACAAATACTATGTGATCTCAAACTCATAGAACCATGGAAAAAGAGATCAGACTCTTGTGGTTACCAGAGGCAGAGGGTGGAGGGAGGGGGAATTGGAAGAAGGTGGTGGCAAGGTGCAAACCCCAATTACAAAATAACTAAGTACTAGGGATGTAATGTACAACATGATGACTATAGCTAACACTGCTGTATGATATATAGGAAAGTTAAGAGAGTAAATCCTAAGAGTTCTCATCACAAGGAGAAACTTTTTTTTCCTTTTTTTCTTTTCTTCTTTCTTTTCTTTTTATTGTATCTACATGAGAAGATACTGTTAGCAGAATCTATTGTGGTAATCATTTCACAATATATGTGAATCTAACTGTCATGCTGGATGCCTTAAACTTATACAGTGATGTATGTCAATGATTTCTCAGTAAACTGGGAAAAAAGAGTTATCATCATATTTTTGTACTTTAAGCCCCTCCATGGACTTTATCAGGAGCTGAGGCTCCTGAACCATGGAATAGGTACCCCCTCAACCTGAGAAGTCATTAATTTGTCTTCCAGATGTCCTTTTAAAAACCACCAATGCATCACTGGAGTGCTTACAAAGTTCGGAAAAAAACAAGTGTAAAAGGTGTATGTGGTTCGAGCCCTGGTCTGGGAAGATCCCACATGCCATGGAGCACCTAAGCCAGTGTCCCACAACTACTGAGCCTGCGCTCTAGAGCCCACAAGCCACAACTACTGAGCCCGTGCACCTAGAGCCCATGCTCTGCAACAAGAGAAGACACCGCAATGAGAAGCCCATGCACCGCCACAACTAGAGAAAGCCCGCATGCAGCAATGAAGACCCAACACAGCCAAAAAAAAAAAAAAAAAGGGTGTATGCAGTAAAGAGAGGCAGGAAAAAGAAAAAATACAATTAAAGCCTTAATTCTTTAAGAAGTCATCTCATACATTTGTGTTTTTAAACAGTAACATATTCTTTGTGAAATAATGCTTAAAATCTTTGAGGATATACATATAATTTCTTCAAAGCCTTGCCAAGAAATGAAACATAAATAAGTTCTTGATACTAATATAAATATTTTAAAAGCCTTTCCAGTGAATCTAAATACTACACTTTCTTGTATTTTCCCAGTCTCCCTCCTTCGAGTGAGCACTCTTGTTTTCTTTAGATGCCAAAGGCACTTTGAATTTACGTACTGGTGATCAGAGAGTAAAATTTTAAGAGTTTCCTCACTAAAGCATTTAGGAATATATTAAACCGTTGTGCCCAGATAGACAGAAACTGTGTGGAAATAAGCTAGCTTGACCTCAAGTTACTGGAAACGTGGTGAGCAGAGAACAGCGAGTTCCCAAAAGAGATCTCCAGCAGGGTGACTGTTGTGTTCTTGAAGAAGGGAGAACGATATGAGCTGTATGCTAGGGAAGGTTTTGGCCATAGTTATATTGAAAATAGAAAGGTAAATCTGTCTCATTAAGCCTCATTGCTTGTTGAATCAAATACGCATCTCATGATCTCACTTTCTCTTGAGAGTTTTGGAGTGGCAGAGGAGAGGTGGCAGGATATCTTCACTTGTTGACACACTGAGACTGAAGTTACAGTAACCTGGGGTGGAGTGAAGCATCCCAGCTGCTCTGAGATGTTTGCAGAGGATTTTCCAGTGATCAGAGGGCTTCTCTGAAGTTTACACACATGTGCAACCTCCTATGTCCACTCCTACAGACCCAAGGTTTCCTCTCATTTTCTGGGATTCCAAATCTCATCCTCCTTGTAACAGTTATGTTCTCAGAAGCATGACTCACTTTTTTCTCCTGGGTCTGGCGGTTGGAGGGGGGAAGCAGAACAGAACAAAGCTAGAGATCCAAGCAAGTGAAGTGGCCCCTCTATTTTCTTTGTCTACGTTGGCATAAAAATCTTGACTTGGGACTTCCCTGGTGGTGCAGGGGTTAAGAATCCACCTGCCAACGCAGGGGACATGGGTTTGAGCCCTGGTCCAGGAAGATTCCAATGCCGCAGAGCAACTAAGCCTGTGCACCACAACTACTGAGCCTGTGCTCTAGAGCCGATGAGCCACACCTACTGAGCCCACACACTGCAACTACTGAAGCCCGCGTGCCTAGAGCCCGTGCTCCTCAACAAGAGAAGCTGCCACAATGTGAAGCCCACACACCACAATGAAGAGTAGTCCCCGCTCACCACAACTAGAGAAAGCCCGCGAGCAGCAAAGACCCAATGCAGCCCAAAGTAAAATAAATTAAAAATGACTATCTTAAAAAAAAAAAAAGCTTGACTTTTCTCTCTCAAATACATGATTATTTTTTGAAAACTTTCCCAAACCAAACAATAACCATTGGTTCACACTATATGGCCCAAACACCCATCAGTAATAGAATGAATTATCTGGGGCATGTTCCCCACAGTGGAGAGTGTATTACAAGGGTTGGAAGGAACAGCCCTCACTGGTGCATCAATACGGTGACTCTCAAACATGAGGGTGAGTGAAGGCAGACAGATACCAAAGGGGGAACTCTATGTGCTTCCTTTTACGGAAAATATAAAAACAGGCAAAATAATCAGTTTGGGATTGCCCTTTGGGAAAGAAGTCTAAGTGGGTCTTCTGGGCAGTTGGTGATAGTCTGGTTTTCTTTGTTCTGAGTGCCAGTTACACAGCCGTGTTCTTTGTAAAAAGTCGTCAACCTGTACACAAATAATATGCACCCTTTCTGTACATTTCATTTAATTAAGAAGCAAGCTCTTTTTTAAAAATAGGATATATGGAAAGTGAATCTCAATTCACTGGCCAAATTCTTTTCTGCATTCAGTCCCCCCCACTTATGCTTTCACCCTTTCTGCATTTACAATTTATGTGGAGAGAAAGCCCCTTAAGACTTTTCAAAATTTTCCATGATGGCTTCTCTGGCAAACACGATCAGGTGTTTGTGGTTCTTGGAGTCCTAATGATTTACAGCTTTTTTTTTCCTTTAATAAATTTATTTATTTATTTATTTTTGGCTATGTTGGGTCTTCGTTGCTGCACACAGGCTTTCTCTAGTTGTGGCGAGAGGGGGCTACTCTTTTTTGCAGTGAGCGGGCTTCTCATTGTGGTGGCTTCTCTTGTTGCAGAGCACAGGCTCTAGGCACGCGGGCTTCAGTAATTGTGGCATGCGGGCTCAGTAGTTGTGGCTCATGGGCTCTAGAGTGCAGGTTCAGTAGTTGCGGCGCGCAGGCTTAGTTGCTCCACAGTATATGGGATCTTCCTAGATCAGGGCCCAAACCCGTGTCCCCTGCATTGGCAGGCAGAGTCTTAACCACTGCGCCACCAGGGAAGTCCTGGTATCTTTTTTTATAATATTTGATATTTGTCCTCAGTTCTTGAAATAGCTTCAGAGTAAAAACATGAAACTGATATCTTTTGTTATTCATAACAAACTACTTTCAACCACATCTGAGTTTATGTTAATGGGACGAATTTCGGAAAGCCCCTAGATAAACACAAGACGGGAGCTGGTTGCTAAGCGAACCAACCACACTATTAGAGGGTTGGAATTTTCAGTTCCTCCCCGCCCACTTCCAGGGAGGGGAAAGGGCCTGGAGGTTAATTAACTGCCAATGGCTAATAATTTAATCAATTGTGCCTTGGAATGAAGCCTCCATAAAAACCCAAGAGGCGTGGTTTGGAGAACTTCATGTTTGTGGATGCCTGGAGGTGCTGGGAGGGTGGTGCACCTGGAGAGGGCATGGAAGCTCCGTGCCCCCTTCCCACACACCTTGTCCTATACAACTCTTCCATCTGGTCGTTCCGGAGTTGTATCCTTTTATAATACATTGTTAATATAGTAAGTAAATTGTTTTCCTGAGTTTCATGAGCAGCTCTAGCAAATGATTGAACCCAAAGAGGGGCCATGGGAACCTCCAATCTATAGCCAGTGGTCAGAAGCACAGTGTGAGATAATAGAAAAAAATATATATTGGTTTCTGTCCTGGGTTCCTGGCACAGAGCTCCTAAAACTTTTAAATTTCCTCAATGAGAAAAGCATTAGGAACATCTTTTGATCTAATATTTGGTCTTTGACCCCAGTTCCTGACACGGAGCTCCTAAATCCCTTGGAATTTCCTGGATGATAGGAGCATCTTTTTTCTAATGAAATCACTCTTGGTGGGCTCCTGGATGGGGGCTGGTGACCAGAAAGACCAAGCCATGTGTTAGAAGCTTGGAATTTTCAGCTCCACCCCTTCATTCTCCAGAGAAGGGAGAGAGACTGGAAATAGAGTTATCAGTCATGCTTATGTGATGAAGCTTCCATAAAAATCTCAAAGGTATGGGGGCTCAGAGAGCTACTGGGGTGAACACACGGAGGCGCTGGGAGAGTGGGGCACCCAGAGAAGGCATGGAGGCTCCACACCCTTTCCCACATACCTTGCTCTATGCATCTCTTCCGTCTGGATATTCATCTGTACCCTTTATAATATCCTTTTCTAATAAATGGGTAAACAGTAAGTGAACTGTTTTCCTGAGTTCTCTGAGCCACTCTAGCAAATTAAGTGAACCCCAGTAGGGGGTCATGAGAACCTCTGGTTTATAGCCTATTGTTCACAAGCACAGGTAACAATCCGGACTTGCGATTGGTATTTGAAGTGGGGAACTGAGTCCTTAACCTGTGGGATATGACGCTATCACCAGGTAGAGAGTGTCAGAACTGAGTAAATTGTTGGACGCCCAGCTGGTGTCTGAGAATTTCTTGGTGTGGGGAAAAACCCACACACCAAGGGAAGGGAAGTGACCAGAAGGGAAGTGTTCTGAGTGTCAGAAGTGAAGTATTGACAGCAGAGTGTTGAGAGGAGAAACACAGGAGGTTTTTCTCCTTTATGAAGCACAAAGGTTTTTCTCCTTTCTTTGTGGGGATCAGGCTGAGGAGCGTGAGAGCATAACTCCTACAAGGAAGCTAGGACTTAAAGCCCCCAAATGTGATTTTTCTAAAAGAACAAACTGTCATAGTCAGGACTTCCTTTAAGAATGGATGAAGTCATCTGACACGGGTGTGTGGCATGTGGGAGTGAGGGGAGGGGCAGGGTGGGGAGAGCCCCGGCTGTCTGGCACAGCACATGGTGCTCTCCTTTGGCTGGACCCTTAGCTTTGACAGTTTCTCTCCCTTGATCCTGACCCAGAGGTCTCCTTATTTCTCCAAAATTCCTTGGCTCCAAAGTAGAGCTAGAAAGCTCCTTCCAGCAGGACCAGGACTCCTACGTCAAAAGCTGAGACACTCTAAGCCTTTTAGTTCTGTGCAACTGCCCAGACTAGCGCCTCACTTAGATTGGGTCCTTCCCAAAGACGGTCAATTCACTGAACACTGAAAGCACTTCAGTTTGTCCATGTCTGTACCGTTGGAAGTGAAACAGATTTCATGCAAAATGAAATCATTTCTTAGGATGCTTGCCTACAATCCAATACAGACTGCCAAAAACTGGTGCTGTCTTATTCAGCCAGAGCCAAAGGCTTGTTCACATTAAACACTAGATAACTGGGGGCTTCTGCTAAAGGGTCCACCTTAGCCATATCTGATACACAGGATTCTCTTTCTCTTGCCCCTCCCCAAGGCTCTCCTCCAGTCACAGGAAATGACCCAGGACAGGCTGTTGACTCAGGGTCATGTATAGTCTGTCCAGCAAACTCTGGCATGACTTAGTTCAAGATGATGGGCTCACCCAGTAGTTCCAACTAAAAATATTGAGAGGCTAAGTTAGCACCAGGAGTGGAACCCAGAAGGGGCACATTCAGAAGCAGATGAAGCTTGGACCACGCAGGTTCCATAGTCTTGCAATCCAAAGTTAAGATGGTAGTAGGAGGAGGTAAAACCCAAAGCATGAGCCAGGAGCAAAAATAAGACTGAACAGAGGGAAAGAACATGGTAAAACGTAGAAGAGCAGAAGAAGAGTAGCTGAGAACATTCCCTTCATACTCTGTTTCTTTTCCAAGGTTACTGTGCACTTCTTATAATAAACCTCTCTTCTTTTGATTTGACCTGGATAAATATCTATTTCTTGCACTCCAAACTGGAAGAGTCAGAGCAGATGCCCGACTCCCTCCTCCACCCTTCCTTCTTTCCAGTAATTGGCATGGTGTTGGGGATGAGGTGGGGAGGAAGATCTCACATTATTCTTGTAATGGATTCTCAGTGCTAATAGGGTTTGCTAACTCATCAGTGACCGTACAAACCTTCCAGGCCTCACACTGACTCATCTCTAAATTACAGGACTGAATAACGATACTTCACTCCCCTCATCTCCGGTTCCCTTAGGAGTTTGTACACAGGGTTCTCCTTCCGGTTGAGAAACAACTGAGGGGCATAGAGGTTGTTGCATCCCATGATTTTTTTAAATTTAATTTTATTCATATTTTTATACAGCAGGTTCTTATTAGTCATCAATTTTATCCACATCAGTGTATACATGTCAATCCCAATCGCCCAATTCATCACACCACCCCCCACCCCCACCGCTTTCCCCCCTTGTTGTCCATACGTTTGTTCTCTACATCTGTGTCTCTATTTCTGCCCTGCAAACCAGTTCATCTGTACCATTTTTCTAGATTCCACATATATGCGTTAATATACAATATTTGTTTTTCTCTCTGACTTACTTCACTCTGTATGACAGTCTCTAGGTCAATCCACGTCTCAACAAATGACCCAGTTCTGTTCCTTTTTATGGCTGAGCAATATTCCATTGTATATATGGACCACAGCTTCTTTATCCATTTGTCTGTCGATGGGCATTTAGGTTGCTTCCATGACATGCTTATTGTAAATAGTGCTGCAATGAACATTGGGGTGCATGTGTCTTTTTTTTTTTTTTTTTTTTTTTTTTTTTTGCGGTACACGGGCCTCTCACTGTTGTGGCCTCTCCCGTTGTGGAGCACAGGCTCCGGTCGCTCAGGCTCAGCGGCCATGGCTCACGGGCCCGGCCGCTCCGCGGCATGTGGGATCTTCCCGGACCGGGGCACGAACCCGTGTCCCCTGCATCGGCAGGCGGACTCTCAACCACTGCGCCACCAGGGAAGCCCTGCATGTGTCTTTTTGAATTATGGTTTTCTCTGGGTATATGCCCAGTAGTGGGATTGCTGGGTTATATGGTAGTTCTATTTTTAGTTTTTTAAGGGACCTCCATACTGTTCTCCATAGTGGCTGTATCAATATACATTCCCACCAATAGTGAAAGAGGGTTCCCTTTTCTCCACACCCTCTCCAGCATTTGTTGTTTGTAGATTTTCTGATGACGTCCGTTCTAATTGGTGTGAGGTGATACCTCATTGCAGTTTTGATTTGCATTTCTCTAATAATTAGTGATGCTGAGCAAGTTTTCATGAGCTTCTTGGCCATCTGTATGTCTTCTTTGGAGAAATGTCTATTTAGGTCTTCTGCCCATTTTTGGATTGGGTTTTTTTCTTTTTTTTTTATTGAGCTGCATGAGCTGTTTATATATTTTGGAGATTAATCCTTTGTCCGTTGATTCATTTGCAAATATTTTCTCCCAGTCTGAGGGTTTCTTTTCATCTTGTTCGTACTTTGCTTTGCAAAAGCTTTTAAGTTTCATTAGGTCCCATTTCTTTATTTTTGTTTTTATTTCCATTACTCTAGGAGGTGGATCAAAAAAGATCTTGCTGTGATTTATGTCAAAGAGTGTTCTTCCTATGTTTTCCTCTAAGAGTTTTATAGTGTCCAGTCTTACATTTAGGTGTCTAATTCATTTTGAGTTTATTTTTGTGTATCGTGTTAGGGAATGTTATTCTTTTACATGTAGCTGTCCAGTTTTCCCAGAACCACTTATTGAAGAGACTGTCTTTTCTCTATTGTGTATCATTGCCGCCTTTGTCATAGATTAGTTGACCATAGATGAGTGGGTTTATCTCTGGGCTTTCTATCCTGTTCCATTGATCTATGTTTCTGTTTTTGTGCCAGTACCATATTGTCTTGATCACTGTAGCTTTGTAGTAAAGTCTGAAGTCAGGGAGTCTGATTCCTCCAGCTCCATTTTTTTCCCTCAAGACTGCATTGGCTATTCGGGGTCTTTTGTGTCTCCATACAAATTTTAAGACTTTTTGTTCTAGTTCTGTAAAAAATGCCATTGGTAATTTGGTAGGGATTGCATTGACTCTCTAGATTGCTTTAGGTAGTATAGTCATTTTCACAATGTTGATTCTTCCAGTCCAGGAACATGGTATATCTCTCCATCTGTTTGTATCATCTTTAATTTCTTTCATCAGTGTCTTATAGTTTTCTGCATATAGGTCTTTTGTCTCCCTAGGTAGATTTATTCCTAGGTATTTTATTCTTTTTGTTGCAATGGTAAATGAGAGTGTTTCCTTAATTTCTCTTTCAGATTTTTCATTCATTAGTGTATAGGGATGCAAGAGATTTCTGTGCATTAATTTTATATCCAGGAACTGTACCAAATTCATTGATTAGCTCTAGTAGTTTTCAGGTGGCATCTTTAGGATTCTCTATGTATAGTATCATGTCATCTGCAAACAGTGACAGTTTTACTTCTTCTTTTCCAATTTGTATTCCTTTTATTTCTTTTTTTTCTCTGATTGTCATGGCTAGGACTTCAGCCACTATGTTGAATAATAGTGGTGAGCGTGGACAAACCTGTCTTGTTCCTGATCTTAGAGTAAATGCTTTCGGTTTTTCACCATTGAGAACAATGTTTGCTGTGGGTTTGTCATATATGGCCTTTGTTATGTTGAGGTAGGTTCCCTCTATGCCCACTTTCCGGAGGGTTTTTATCATAAATAGGTGTTGAATTTTGTCAAAAGATTTCTCTGCACCTATTGAGATGATCATATGGTTTTTATTCTTCAATTTGTTAATATGGTGTATCACATTGATTGATTTGCATATATTGAAGAATCCTTGCATCCCTGGGATAAATCCCACTTGATCATGGTGTATGATCCTTTTAATGTGTTGTTGGATTCTGTTTGCTAGTATTTTGTTGAGGATTTTTGCATCTATATTCATGAGGGATATTGGTCTTTAATTTTCCTTTTTTGTAGTATCTTTGTCTGGTTTTGGTATCAGGGTGATGGAGGCCTCAGAGAATGAGTTTGGGAGTGTTCCTTCCTCTGCAATTTTTGGGAAGAGTTTGAGAAGGATGGATGTTAGCTCATCTCTAAATGTTTAATAGAATTCACCTGTGAAGCCATCTGGTCCTGGACTTTTCTTTGTTGGAAGATTTTTAATCACAGTTTCAATTTCATTACTTGTGATTTGGTCTGTTCATATTTTCTATTTCTTCCTGGTTCAGTCTTTGAAGGTTATACCTTTCTAAGGATCTGTCCATTTCTTCCAGGTTGTCCATTTTATTGGCATAGAGTTAGTTGTAGTAGTCTCTTAGGATGCTTTGTATTTCTGTGGTGTCTGTTGTAACTTCTCTTTTTTCATTTCTAATTTTATTGTTTTGAGTCCTCTCCCTCTTTTTCTTGATGAGTCTGGTTAATGGTTTATCAATTTTGCTTATCTTCTCAAAGAACCAGCTTTTAGTTTTATTGATCATTGCTATTGTTTTCTTTGTTTCTATTTCTGCGCTGATCTTTATGATTTCTTTCCTTCTACTAACTTTGGGTTTTGTTTGTTCTTCTTGCTCTAGTTCCTTTAGGTGTAATCTTAGATTGTTTATTTGAAATGTTTCTTGTTTCTTGAGGTAGGCTTGTATTGCTATAAACTTCCCTCTTAGAACTGCTTTTGCTGCATCCCATAGGTTTTGGATCATCCTGTTTTCATTGCCATTTGTCTCTAGGTATTTTTTGATTTCCTCTTTGATTTCTTCAGTGATCCCTTGGTTATTCAGTAACATATTGTTTAGCCTCCGTGTATTTGTATTTTAAGTTTTTTTTCCCTGTAATTGATTTCTAATCTCATAGCATTGTGGTCAGAAAAGATGCTTGATATGATTTCAATGTTTTTAAATTTACTGAGGCTTGATTTGTGACCCAAGATGTGATCTATCCTGGAGAATGTTCCATGTGCACTTGAGAAGAAAGTGTAATCTGCTGTTTTTGAATGGAATGTCCTGTAAATATCAATTAAATCTATCTGGTCTATTGTGTCATTTAAAGCTTGTGTTTCCTTATTAATTTTCTCTTTGGATGATCTGTCCATTGGTGTAAGTGAGGTGTTAAAGTTCCCCTCTATTACTGTGTTACTGTTGATTTCCTTTTTTATAGCTGTTATCAGTTGCCTTATGTATTGAGGTGCTCCTGTGTTGCGTGCATATATATTTATAATTGTTATACCTTCTTCTTTGATTGATCCCTTGATCATTATGTAGTGTCCTTCCTTGTCTCTTGTAACATTATTTTAAAGTCTATTTTATGTGATATGAGTATTGCTACTCCAGCTTTCTTTTGATTTCCATTTACATGGAATATCTTTTTCCATCCTCTCACTTTCAGTCTGCATAGGTCCCTAGGTCTGCAGTGGGTCTCTTGTAGACAGCATATTTACGGGTCTTGTTTTTGTATCCATTCAGCGATCTTGTGTCTTTTGGTTGGAGCATTTAACCCATTCTTGTTTAAGATAATTATCGATATGTATGTTCCTATTACCATTTTCTTAATTGTTATGGGGTTGTTTTTGTAGGTCCTTTTCTTCTCTTGTGTTTCCCACTTAGAAAAGTTCCTTTAGCATTTGTTGTAGAGTTGGTTTGGTGGTGTTGAAATCTCTTAGCTTTTGCTTGTCTGTAAAGCTTTTGATTTCTCCATTGAATCTGAATGAGATCCTAGCCGGGTAGAGTAATCTTGGTTGTAGGTTCTTCCCTTTCATCACTTTGAATATATCATGCCACTTCCTTCTGTCTTGTAGAGTTTCTGCTGAGAAATTGCTGTTAAACTTATGGGAGTTCCCTTGTATGTTGTTTTTCGTTTTTCCCTTGTTGCTTTCAATAATTTTTCTTTGTCTTTAATTTTTGTCAATTTGATTACTATGTGTCTCAGCATGTTTCTCCTTGGGTTTATCCTGCCTGGGACTCTGCACTTCCTGGACTTGGGTGGCTATTTCCTTTCCCATGTTGGGGAAGTTTTTGACTATAATCTCTTCAAATATTTTCTCAGGTCCTTTCTCTCTTCTCCTTCTGGGACCCTTATAATGTGAATGTTGTTGCGTTTAACGTTGTCACAGAGTTTTCTTAGGCTGTCTTCATTTCTTTTCATTCTTTTTACTTTATTCTGTTCCGCAGCAGTGAATTCCACCATTCTGTCTTCCAGGTCACTTATTCGTCCTTCTGCCTCAGTTATTCTGCTGTTGATTCCTTCTAGTGTATTTTTCATTTCAATCATTGTATTTCTCATCTCTGTTTGTTTGTTCTTTAATTCTTCTACATCTTTGTTAATCATTTCTTGAATCTTCTTGATCTTTGCCACCATTTTCCTTCAAAGTCCTGGATCATCTTCACTATCATTATTCTGAATGCTTTTTCTGGAAGGTTGCCTATCTCCACTTCATTTAGTTGTTTTTCTGGGGTTTCATCTTGTTCCTTCATCTGGTACATAGCACTCTACACTTTCATCTTGTCTATCTTTCTGTGAATGTGTTTTTTTTTTTTTCCCACAGGCTACAGGATTGTAGTTCTTCTTGCTTCTGCTCTCTGCCCTCTGGTGGATGAGGCTATCTAAGAGGCTTGTGCAAGTTTCCTGATGGGAGGGACTGGTGGTGGGTAGAGCTAGCTGTTGCTCTGGTGGGCAGAGCTCAGTAAAACTTTAACCCACTTGTCTGCTGATGGGTGTGGCTCAGTTCCCTCCCTGTTGGTTGTTTGGCCTGAGGTGACCCAACACTGGAGCCTACCCAGCTCTTTGGTGGGGCTAATGGCGGACTCCAGGAGGGCTCATGCCAAGGAGTACTTCCCAGAACTTCTGCTGCCAGTGTCCTTGTCCCCAGGGTGAGCCACAGCCAACCCCTGCCTCTGAAGGAGACCCTCCAACACTAGCAGGTAGGTCTGGTTCTGTCTCCTATGGGGTCACTGCTCCTTCCCCTGGGTCCTGATGTGCACACTACTTTGTGTGTGTGCCCTCCAAGAGTGGAGTCTCTGTTTCCCTCAGTCCTGTCAAAGTCCTGCATGAAATTCCGCTAGTCTTCATGTCTGATTCTCTAGGCATTCCTCCCCTCGTTGCCAGACCCGCAGGTTGGGAAGCCTGACGTGGGCTCAGAACCTTCACTCCAGAGGGTGGACTTCTGTGGTATAAGTACTCTTCACTTTGTGAGCCACCTACCCAGCAGTTATGGGATTTGATTTTATTGTGATTGCACCCCTCCTACCGTCTCATTGTGGTTTCCCCTTTGTCTTTGGATGTGGGGTATCTTTTTTTGTGAGTTCCAGTGTCTTCCTGTCGATGACTGCTCAGCAGTTAGTTGTGATTCTGGTGCTCTCACAAGAGGGAGTGAGTGCACGTCCTTCTAGCCCACCATCTTGATCCCCAGCCAATTATTTTCTCCTTGGGATTTTTAAGAAAGGAGAGGAGGAAATTCCTCAAGAAGGCATTTTGGATTTCTAGACTACAGGAGAAGGAAACTAGAAAAGGCTCATCACCCCATGACACAGACTAGTCTTTGATTTTGTATAACAGGCTGTTGGACATTATTAAGAAAAATTTAAAAGGCTCAGGTAGCAGCTGTGAACTTTAGGGCAGTTTCAGCTCACCTGGTGCCTACAGATCAGCCTGATATCCATCAGGGACAGTCCCAGCTGAATGGGTATAAATTCCGCCCCAAGCAGGGAGAGCAGAGTACCACACCTGCTAAGGGCAGGGCTGCCAGGGCCTGTGCTTCTGGGACATGTCCCAGTGGGCTCGGCATCCTTCTATCTTCAAGGCAGGGTTTTACTGTGCAATTGAATGCTTTATGTTTTTTTTTTTTCCACTTAGAAGTTCACTGAAAATCGATTTCTTTAGTTGCCCTTAAGAAGAGTCCTCTAATTGTAAACTCGCATTGTGAGATGAATTTAAAACAAGCCAGGCTGCTCTGATTAGCTCTGCTTCTTTCATTGCTTTCCTCCTTGAAAAGCATTTAAAGCAACTGACCGAGGAAATCATGTTTTCTTAAAATGCTGCAGCTCATTTCTTTTCATCTTATGGAAAATCAGACTGTTATGGCCTTACTGCTTAGTGCTTTCAACCTTCAAAAGCAACTGCAGGACTAAACAGTGTGTTCCCTCCCCAGGGTGGATGGGACAGGACAGCTCTGGGAGGCAGCTCAATGGGAACAGTCCAGAAATTCCGAACTCACAAGCCAGGGCAGGCGCCTGCAGGCAATCTGACTCATCTCCCTCAGCCCCACTCCTGAGGGGCTCAGGAGCCGGTCGCGTCGGGGGGCAGCACAATGGCTGGGACTTAGGAAGACTTAAAAAGAGAAAAAGGGGACTTCCCTGGTGGCTCAGTGGTTAAGAATCTGCCTGCCAATGCAGGGGACACGGGTTTGAGCCCTGGTCCGGGAAGATCCCACATGCCGTGGAGCAACTAAGCCTGTGCACCACAACTACTGAAGCCCTCATGCCTAGGGCCTGTGCTCCGCAACAAGAGAAGCCACCGAAATGAGAAGCCCGAGCACCTCAATGAGGAGTAGCCCCCGATCGCTGCAACTAGAGAAAGCCCACACGCAGCAACAACGACCCAACGCAGCCAAAAATAAGTTAAATAAATTAATTTTAAAAAGAAAAAGAGAAAAAGGACTCCTGTACTCTCCCTGCCAAGTATGAAACAAAGGCCCATTTGTGCAGCTTCTCTTTGGTCACCCTTCCTCTGTTCCGGAATAATTTGCTCCATGAATAGGGTGGGCAGGAGCCCCAAGTTGCAGCTCCCATCCCATTCCCCCCTCCCCCCCCCACCTCTCATAGCTCTTCTTTCATCCCAGTGGTAATTCCCATCAGAGGAATGTCCCTAGTTTACCTCAGAATAAAACCCCCTTCAGGAGAAAGTGTCCAAATAAATCCTCACAAATGAGAGCTCTGACCGGCACTGAGGCGCTCAGCACCCCTTCCCTGGTGGGAACCGGGGGCCTTGGCTCGACGCTCCCCTGGATTAATTAGGGCTGTCGCTAAGCAACCATACCTAACCCCAGCCGAGGGCCCTCAAGAGGAGAAAGACCAAGGCTGCTCATTTCACCGTCTCTGCTCATTACCAGTCCCAGCCTTGTCTGAGCAGACGGCTTACGTAACGATGTCCTCGGGCTTGCTCTGGCCCTAATGGTGTCTTGGTGACAGAGCGGCCAAGATCAGCGGTAGCCTCAAAGAATGCTGGGGGCACTTGCTGCAGCCCTCGTGAGCTGTCCAGGGCAGCAGAGCAGTACCAGGGGCCCACCGCGTACAGCACAGCTTTAGATACGGTATTGCCTTTAAGCCACCGATCCCCGGGAAGAGGGTGTTAGCTCTGCTTTACAGATGGTGGACCCCAAGAGGTGAACAGACTGTGCTAAGATCACACAGGGAACAAGCTGCTCAGTCAGGGGTGCAGGGCCCATCCTCGGCGTCCACTGCAGCTGCTGGACTTTGGCAGCACTGTGGGGCAGGAAATGCGGCAGCCACTACACAGGTGCAGGTGTTTATTAACAGACGAAATATTTGCAGATTGAAAAATCCTGTTGAGTTACTCACCAGCCGATCATGATTTGATTTCTCTCTGGCCACAGGAGTTTACTGTTTATCCACATAGTTATGCTCACCTTGTGTTCATGGAACAAGCTGAGGCTCCCCCACTTCACACAGAGGGGATGACATCAGGTCCTCATGGTGGGTGAGGAGACAATTACCCTCTCACCTCCCCTCAACACACCGTCCCCAGTCTACCATGCAACAATAACCCATGTTCACTGTAGCTCAAATTTATGCCCCTCTTTGTCTGCCTGAAAGCACTTCTCATCTGAGACTCTTCTCAGTGAAGCCTTCACGATTCTTCCGGGCAGTCTGTTCCTCCCCTCCCTGCTCTCAGAGCCCTCCGGGTGCTGTGGTGGGCACTGCAGTACACCACCCTGATCCCCCTAATCCCTGGGCTTGTTGCCCCGGCTGCTGGAAGTGCTGTCGGCAGACAGCCATCAGAAGTCCAGCTTCCCAGGGCTTGTCCCAGCTGCCCAAGTCATGCCCCGTTCTGGCGGCCCACAGCCAGTGGTTGATCAGTGCAGAGCGTGAAGTGATCTCACCCTAACCCTGAAGGGCCTTTCTAGAGCTCCCTGTGGGTCACTGACACTGTCGTCAGGCCTGCATTGCAGAGGGACCTCTCCCTCTGCTCAGCCTTCTTCCTCCTCTGCCCTTTCACAGATGTTGATTCCAAGGGCACACTTCGTGCTTAGCTCCATCTCAGAGTCTGCTTTCCTGGGGTTGGGGTGGGGGACAACTGCCACATTCTCCCTTAGACTTTCTCTGTACATGACTATCTTGCTCTTTCTTAAAAAAAACTTTTATGTTCTCATTCATATTATATTGTGCTGGAAGACAGACAATAAACAAAATAGGTAGTATATTAGACTATGATGAATGCTACAAATAAAGGAGCAAAGTTAGCAGGTGATACAGAAATTAAAATTTTAAATAGGGTAGGAGAGTATATTAATTAACTCAGGCTGCCATAACAAAACACCAGAGACTGGGTGGCTTAACAACAGAAATGCATTTTCTCACAGTTCTGGAGCCAGAAGTCTGAGGTCGGGGTACCAGCACAGTCAGGTTTTGGTGAGGGCTCTCTTCCTGGCTTGCAGACAGCTGCCTTCTTTCTGTGCCCTCACATGGTGGCAAGAGAGCTCTGATGTCTCCACCTCTACTTATAAGGGCACCAGTTCTGTCAAATCAGGGCTCTACTCTTATGATCTCACTTAACCTTAATCACCTCCTTAAAGGCCCTACCTGCAATGTAGTCACATAAGCATTTAGGGCTTCAGCATATGATTTTTGAGGGGGCACCATTCAGTCCATAGCAGTGATTTAGGGAAGACCTCCCTGAAAAGATAGCATTTAAGGGCACATCTGAAGTATGTAGCAGAATGATCCAGGGGATTATGTGGGAAAGGATAATTCAAGGAAGAAGAAAGTGTAAGAGCAAAGATCCTGAGGCAGGAGCATCCTGGGCAGCTGTAATGGATGAGAGGCAATAGGGAGGTCAGATTATATTCAGCTGTTAGGCCATTATAAAGAAGCTGGTTTTTATTGTAAGTGAGATGGAAAGACATGGTAGCAAATACATAACAAGATGTGACTAAGTTTTAATGAGATCCCCTTGATTACTATTCTGAGAATGTACTGAAGGGGAAACGTTGAGAAGTAGGAAAACTAGATAGAAAGCTGGTAAAATAATCCAGAGATTACAGTGACTTGCCCTTTAGATCTGACCTTCTCAAAGGCAGGAGCTGAACCTTATTTATTTCCACCAACAGTGCCTAACCCAGGCCCTGGCATACAGTAGGTGCTTAGGAGATGTTTGTGGAATGAATGAATGTCACATAAAAGCCATTGTGAGATGAGAGGAATTGAGAGACTGGTTGCCTATGGATGGGACATCTCCGTTGGTGTCTTCTATTTATCACTGCCTTCCTAGAAGAGTATGAATTTCTGTTATCCCCTCAAGCAAATCTATTGTTCAAACTGGGACTTGACTGGACTCCTTCTTCTTCCCCCAAACTCTATCTATAATCTTTCTGGACTGAAAACTGGGCTTTGGGATGTGGTCTTTCAGGGGCTATTGAAGTAAGGGAAGAAGCCAGGACCAGAAGCAGTGTCAGCAGCCCTGACAATGTATGTCTAGAGGCTGGTTATTCCAGAAAAACCCTGGGCTCAGTAGCACTCTCCATTTGTAGATACTTTGCTCTTAGTTGATTTCTATTTATTTTAATCTTTGTAATTTTAAAAAACACCCCGTTTCAGGTGTGATGAATGTGTTGCTCACACCTGGCCAGTTAAGTCCCGGGGTGCCCCGTGGTGGCAGCCACAGTGCTGATCCAGATGGAAGAATGTCCGGTAGGGTTGGGGCAGTGTTAGCAATCAAGGCGAGAAACTTGGGAAGAGCAGCGATTCCCTTCTGGGATCTTTCCTTGAAGGCACCTCAGATGCAGAGGTTCCCAGCTCCATTACCCCCGACAGAGTAAGGAGGAATGAGCAGTCCTCCAAGGGGAAAAGCTCTTGTAAGCTCCCCAGTGCGTGCTTTGAAGCTCCATGGGTCTCAAGTCATAACCCTTCATAACCTCAGGAATATTGTACCCAGGCTTCAGTACTGTTGCCCCAGGTCTACTTCTGAAGCAGCCTGGGCCCAGCCTCAACCAGCTGTAGAGGCTCCTTGCTGGGCCTCCTTGTGTGTTAGAAGGAACTGAACCAAAGGAAAAATCAACAGAGAGTCACGGGGATCGGCCTCCTCCCCTGATCAGCCAGGCACATTACTTATGACTTCTCAAGCTCAAAGTGGCTCCCTCTCATGTGACACCTGAGGCCTTCCTGAGGGAGGACACGCCTCTGATTTGCTGCAGGGCAGCTGTGTTTGTATGAGATGCAACATATCAACAGGAGTCGCCTGTGTGATGCACAGCAGACTCATCAAGTAATCAAAATGCATCTTTATTTGTAGTCTCTCAGCATTCTTTACGATCTGTTTACTATTGGTAATCCTTCCCTGTCCCTGAAGGAGTACTCCAGCAGGCCCCAAGAATGTGTTGCTTCTTTTTAGGTAAGGGACAATCTGAGAGTCATTTTAGGCAGTAAGTATTGACTTGATTCAGCAACGAGCATGTCGGTCCAGGAGAGCAATCAAAACCCTGAATGTGATAAGATGCCAAACCCTGTCTCCTTCCCCAGCGGGCCCCTGTGGGCTGGCCGCCAGCTGTGGGGGACTGAGTGCTGGTCTGTGGACTTCTCCTCTTTCTCACGGCCCTAAGAATAAGGAATATATTTTATTTTAAACATATTTACTCCAGAAAATATGTTTATTTCTTTGGCACTCACTGAAAATATGGTGCATGGACATGAAAAAGAGTAAAATGTTGCACTGACCATATGAAAGCAGTAATTCACATCAATATGTAATTCATAGCCAACAATTTGAGAATTTTGGAGGCTTACTGGGAAAAAGAAGACTTTATTTTTGTTTTAATAGAATAAAATACTTTAGGCTTGTGGGAAGTTCGTAAATTTTTTCGTTGTTTAGTGGCAACTTTGAATAGATTTGTAAAAAAATTATTGTGCTGGAGCTTAGGTTTGGAAGATTAGTAGGTATATATGGTAACACCTCACTTATCTGGGACCATCAGGGGATGAGGCATTTCAGAGAAATCAAATATTGAAGTATTTAAGTCCTATCCTTTGAGAAACTCAACGCTTGTGTTAAACTTTTTTTTTTTTCTTGCGGCATGCGGGCCTCTCACTGTTGTGGCCTCTCCCGCTGCGGAGCACGGGCTCCGGACGCTCAGGCTCAGCAGCCATGGCTCACGGGCCCGGCCGCTCCGCGGCATGTAGGATCTTCCCAGACCGGGGCACGAACCCGCGTCCCCTGCATCGGCAGGCGGACTCTCAACCACTGTGCCACCAGGGAAGCCCGTGTTAAACATTTTTGATGGAAGATTCTCTGCAATCCCTTGTGTACTCACTGCTTTCTGAAATAAGAGTGCAATGGAAATTGGGTCCTGTTTGCCCTGCTGACTTAAGAGCAACATTATGAAAACCAATTACAGGGGCATTCTGAATTTGCCCTCTTAGGCTACCAGAGTGTGTTGGCGTTTGCCCCTGCCTTCAGTGGGCTGGTGGCTGTGATCCAGTAATGCCCCTGTGTCATTGTCTGGACAAGAGCCTGAGTATGCTTTGTAAACTCTAAAGTGTGGCACCCTTTCTATCATTGGCAGTAGGGGTCTCCACCCCGAGAGAGCCAGGTTTGCTTAGGCTTGCTTTCATTATTCCTGCTTGCTTGTAATATGATGTCAAAAGTGATTGGAATTCAAACTGCAATCTTCATCTTGATATATGTTCTCGGACAAGTTATCAACTCCTATACGCCTTGGTTTTCCCACTAAAAAAATGGTAGTAAGAATACCTAGGGTTAAGGATTGACCCATGTCATAAGCCATAAGATGCTATGTCATCTGGGACTTCCCTGGTGGTCCAGTGGTTAAAACTCCGTGTTTTCACTGCAGGGCCGAGGGTTCGATCCCTGGTCAGGGAACTAAGATCCCGCATGCCGTATGGCCGTCACGTTAGCTCATTTAACTAAAAAACACCTGCTCAGGCTCAACTCCAGCCCTAGACAAATATTTAATCAGAAGTACGTTTTGGATAATGTGGAGAGGAGTTGTTTACAGGAAGGGATAACTCTGGTAGACATAGCAGCAGGGTTCGAAGGGGAAGGGGTCTCCCCAAAATTTCCTCCTGTGAAGCTTCATGTGGTAGGTGAGAACCGTGGCTCAACAGCATATGCAAATTTCTTTTCTCTTCATCAGGTCACAAAAAGGGGAATGAGCACCCAAGGTATCTCTCTGAAGTGACACTGGTTTACCATTTCCATTCTCCTTGACATTTTTCAGGGGTTAAGTGCCTCTGGTCAGGGATGTGTTATTATTTCAGCATTACTATCCCTTTAAGAGCTCCCGGCACCTCTGAAAAGCAGCCCATGGGCTGATTCAGCACTAAGTGAATCTGAGCTGTAATAGGGTGACCTCTGACCCTAATCCTAACCCGCCCCCAACCCCGGATTTATGGGCTCCCACTGGTACACAGAAGGAGGGATGGAGAGACCAGTCAGGGTCACCAGATGGCCAATTGGCCTAGGGAGCTGTCAGATTGGGGCTTGCTACATAAACTGGGACCCAGCTCAAAGCCCAAACCTCATCAGATTCCCCCATTTTGCACAACCCTGCAATAGTAGCCACATCCTCATTGCATAAGTTCAGGTTTAACCACAGACCAACCAATCAACCTGTGCCTTGCTAGGCAAGGAGGCAAGGAGAGGCCCAACCCACTGAAGAATGCTTTCTTTTAATAAACAGGGGTTTTCCCTGGTGGCGCAGTGGTTGCGAGTCTGCCTGCCGATGCAGGGGACACAGGTTCGTTCCCTGGTCCGGGAAGATCCCACATGCCGCGGAGCAGCTGGGCCCGTGAGCCATGGCCACTGAGCCTGCAAGTCCGGAGCCTGTGTTCCACAATGGGAGAGGCCCCAACAGTGAGTGGCCCGCGGACTGCAACAAAAAAAAAAAAAAAAAAAAAAAAAGCAGCGAGGATTTTTTGTCAGGGGCTCCTGGGATTTCAGATTAGGACCCTGCAAGATTTTGTCAGGTCACTGTTCCAATATGTGATTAAAATGATCAAGTGATTAAAATGCTGTTGTAATGCTAGTATAAAATGATATTTTAGTTTGGACACATCTTTAGAAAAACTCAGGCTCCTTCTCCGTAAAAGTTGACAAAACAATTTATGGAGGAAACTCACAGGCATCCAGAGAATTGAATCAATACACGTAAACCATGGAAGAAGTTCTAAAAGCTGAGTTGAGGGAAGGGTAGATGTTAGAAATAAATCTTTTATCTTGAAGTTATAGTAAAAGTAAACACAATAAATTAAATAGCCTGCAAGTTTCATGAAGCTGAACCATAAAAAAATAAACACAAAATTCTGTGGTTTGGGCTACATAAAGATAAGCAATTGGGAATCTGTTTTTATAATAACACGCCCTTTCCTGTTATAAAGAGTTTACCAAGGAATTGATGCAAATGTGTTTCTGCCCACTATTCTTATATTTCCCCTTTCTCACTAAAATTACCTACTTCACAGAATATGAGAATTGAATGAGATACTGTGGGTCACTAAGTTTGATGCACAAGAAAAACTAAATAAACAGTTAAATTGGAATCCGAATAGGACTTTTCTGCTCCCCTCCTTCTTCCTTCTCCTTTTGTTGGTTCTTATTGAGAACTGTGTGCCCTGGGCAGGTGCTGAGGTAGCCCTGCTCTCCAGGGACTTTGTTTATTCATTTACCCAACCTATATTTATTGAGCTCCTACTATGTGCCAGGCTCTCTTCAAGGCTCTGGAGACTTATAAACCTATGGTATCATTTCGATTACTGTTAAATGCTATGAAGAAAGACAAAGGAGGGTAATGAGATAGAGAACAGCAGGTGGGAGTCGGGGATGATTTTATGTGGAAAAATTAGGGAAACCTCTCTGGAGAAGGTGGCATTTGAGCAGAGGCCTGAATGAGGTAAGGAGTAAACCCAGGGGAGGATCTGGGCAAAGTATGTGGCAGAGACAAAAGAAACAGCATGTGCAAAGGCCCAGAGGTGGGAAACAACTAGACATGATCTTAGGAAAACAAAGGCCAGGGTGTCTGGAGCTGAGTTTTTCAGCATCCTCCCCACAGTATGTTTCCCACCTAAAATGATAAGGGTATGTAGTATATATTTTATAGAGTGATTGCAAAGATGAAATGAGATAGCATGTAGAAATCCCCCAGCTTAGTGCCTAGTACATTTTAAGTTCTAATAAATGTAAGCTATAATCATCATCATTATCACTTGGGCTGCTCAATGTTCCTGCTTAACCAATGCACAAACCTAGGACTTCACGGGAGAGAACTCAGTGGCCGTGGAGTAGGAACCTTAAGTAGCTGTGGGTAGCTGCTGTGCCCCCTCAGGCCTTAGGTCCCAGTCACTTTTGTGGTCTGGTTACTCATGCCCCATGAGGTAATCTCCCCATTTTTTTTTATTTTTTTTTTTTGTTCTTGGATGTGTGAGCCATATAATTCCTTCTTCAGAAGTTGTGAAGATGAGACTTCAGCCAATAACCTGACATGAAAAGAGGCCATTTTCTCATCCTCAGGCTTGGTAATGATTCCTGCCGTGAGCCAGTCATTATGGAAATGACTCAGCCTTTCTCTCCTGTGTTAACAAGATCTTACTGTCTTTGGTCTTGACTCAAACTGGCGGGAACGATGTGGGGATCACTGAAGCTGTGCCCATGTGTCACTGTGTCACTGTTTACTTGACTACCCAGATACCATGCAAACAGGGGCCATTCCAGCTCATTGTCTTCTTTCCAAGTCAGCTACAGTCCTCGCCCAACTCATACCATGGGCGCCCGATACATCGGTCCTCACCTGCCAGGAAGCTGAGGCCACAGTTCTCTTTTCTCTCTGAGGTCTAATTGGGCAGTGAAAGATGGTTAGTGGGCTGAACTCAAAATAAGGCATCCGAGCTCTCTTTGCATCCCTAACATCAACAATGCTTAGTGTCTTCTTGGGGGGGCTCCACTGTGAGAACTGATCCAGGCCCAGATCTCAAATGAAACCTTCTATTAGAGTTATGAGGCGGCCCTCTGGTCTTTTTTCAGTTGAAATTATCCTGGCAGTTTTGAAGCAAACCAGAGTCCATTCACGTGTTTGACAGATGTTATGCATTAACGATCCAGTGCCCGGCAGTGCTAGGCATCAAGGGCGGGGAGACAAAAGGCAGTCTCTAATGCCAGGGACTTCAGGGTCTAGTGTAAGGAGACTGATGAGAAAATACATAGCTGTAGATCACCGTGATTGGTATTGTAACAGATCTCTGGGTGCTACAGAGGCATGCGGTGTGTACCTGACCCACTCTGGTGGTCAAGAAAGAATTCCTAAAGGACAGCATGCTTACATGACTCTGGAAGGGTGCACAGGCACCATATAATCAGAGAAGGGCCAGGAAGGAGGCAGAGGGATGTTCCTAGAGAGAGAGAAAACAGCCTGAAAAGCACACGTGACAAAGCGAGCTAGCTGTGACCACTATCATCCATTTTCTCCTTCTTTCTGGACCCACAGCTGGATTATACTTCCCAGCCACCCTTGCAGGTAAGTGTGGCCACATGACTGAGTTCTGGCCAATGGCAGATGTGCAGAGGTGATGGGCGAGCCTGGCCCAGAAGATTCTCTCCTGTGTGCCTTTCCCTGTGCTTTCCCACTTCAGCTAATTGGGAGCAGGGAAGAATCAGGTCACAAAGGGCCTGTGTGATGCTTGAAGGAACTCCAAAGTTAAAGGGCAGGTAATAAGCACAGGGAAACAATCACATTTCGTTTTTAGAATAGTGGAGGTGAGATGATATTATTGACAGTGATCTAATCAGTGATTAGATATTAGTTGAATTTTATCTGAGCCTTGTGCTTCCGGAAAACAGCAATGCTTAAGAAACCCCCTACCCTTTGGCTTTTCAAAATCCCCCATCTTTTGTGTTCCAGAGGCTAAACATCAAAGGATCACCACCCTCAAATATTTTGAGATAAGACACATCTCCATCCCCTCTCAAGGCTCCTGTAAGACTCAGGATGATTCCCTGTTTACCTGCCTGTATGAAACCCTAGGCCCTTTCCTTTTCTTTGAGACATTCCACCTTAATGAATGTTCTCCCCACTGCAATAACCTGGATAAAAGCATTTCCTTCATTGTCTGGGGAGTTTTGTCTTTCACATTAGCACTAGACTAGGAGTCAGTAGCTTCTGAGTGAAACTAGCTTCTATTTGAGAGTAGACCATCACCTGCTTTATTTTTCTTTAACAACTTTTATTATATACTAATTTATTTGTCATCAGTCACCCATGGGAATATAAACTCCTTGAGGAAAGAGCTTGTCTTCTTGACCACTGTATCCTCAAGGGTCTACAACAGATCCTGGCACACAGTAGGCGCTCAAGAATTAGGACAAGTTATGGCATGGCAACCCCCAGCCCTCCTGAGCTGTCTGCCATGCTCCCCTGGCTCCTCTGTCTTTCTCTCTCTCCTTTGTCTTTCTCCCCACTTCTCTGTGTCCTCTGATCCAGTCTCCATCTCCCCCCCGCCTCCTCTTTCTCTTTTTGGGATCTCTTTCCTAATCTCTCCCTTCCTCTTGTTTCCCCTGTCTCTTCCGTGAGCCTTGGGCCTGGCAGGTCCCTCTTATTCCTTCAGTCCCTTCTGCCTGGATATTTACTGGGGAGGATGCAGGGTCCAGGGAGAGCGCTCCAGCTGCAGAAGGAGGGCTAAGCCAACCATGTCTGTGGATCTGCTGGATGGCTACAGGTCTAACTTTGGATATGCATTTGGTCAAGGGCTCCTTGAAAGTTAAAGATTCACTTGGAATTGGTCAAGTTGGCATTTTGGAAACAATCAAGTGGACACTAAGCCTTGATCCAAGCAGGGTGCCGACAGCTGAGATGGAAAACACCCAGACCAGAACCCTGCCCTCCAGGAGCCCCTTATCTCATTAGCCAAGGGCGTGAGGTCCATACATGGTCTTCAAGGAAATAGTAGGGGAACAGACAGAATGAGGGGTGCAGGCAGTGCCAGGCCATGAGCTCTGGAAGGGATCAGCCGTTGCTAACTTCAGGGCATGTGATCTGTGTGTGAATGGCGGCAGCCAGACAGATCAGGGCTCCAGCTGCAGAAGGGGAAAGCAGCCCATCTGTGCCTGCGAGGCTCCCAGGGCCACCTGGGCCCAAGCTTAGCTGAGGAGCCTCTTCTCCTGTCAAGTCCCTGCCCTGACTCCCTCCCTGCCCCCACCAAGACCCAGGAAGGCCCAAGTCAAAGCCTGCCGATCTCCCCAGAGCACAGAGGGACGTGGTCAGCTGGACAGCTACATAAAGCATCATAAAGACAGCGTCAGGCACTGCGCTAAGTAACTCAGTGGCGAGACAATGCCTCAGCAGAGTCTGGCACAAGCCTTCCTGCTAGTTTCTGAATAAATATCAGCTGAATTGATTGAGATGCTAGGATGTGGCCCACAAATCTTGATGAATAAAACCTGCAGCCCCTCCCTCTCTGGCTCAGGAAATCGTTCACATTAGCGTGCGAGGCTCTGGGGGCTGAGTGGGAGGCAGGAACCAGCTGGGGCTCAGAGGGAAATAAGGGGGTTCATTTGTGCCCGGCGTGGACACTCCAGGCAGATGGTGATCCATCCAGCATGAAACCTGTTCATTCTGCACGCAGCATGGGATTCCTTTTGTGACTCTTTTATAAATAGGATGGGCCAGAATCTCTCTGGGAAATGCCTGTGGGATTCACGTGGTCTTCTAAGGTGGGTCCTTGTAGTTCTGTTAACTCTGGGGAAGCAGAGAAGGGAGAGACTCTTTTCCTGAGCCCTGGCGTTTATAAGTGTGGTTTGGGGAAGAAAAAAAAGGAGAGTGGCTGTAATGAGTAAAGTGAGAAAATGTTTCCCCAAGAGGATGATTCTTGGAGCAAAAAGGGAATTGAGGGCTGAAGGGGTTGGCAGAAAGCGGTGCGTGGGTGTTTGCTGGAGCACCTCCCGGGTTCCTTCAGGAAGAAAGCTCCCACTTCATAGCCATTTTTTTTTTTTTTTTTTTTTTTTTTTTTTGGGCGCGCAGCATGTAGGATCCTAGTTCCTCAACCAGGGATAGAACCACACCCCCTGGAAGCACAGAGTCTTAACCACTGGACCACCAGGGAAGTCTCAGCCCACTTCATAGTCTTAATGACTTCTGTCTCCTTTCCCCAACAATTTGGCACAAAATACTCACCCAAGTGGTATTTTGTTCAGATCATCATACCTAATCAAAGACTAGTTCACTGAGTCATCCCTTCCTTATCAGTGACGGTCTCCTCCCTACTCACAGTTCACTCCTGTTGCTGACTCACAGGTCATCTCTGAAGCTGCGGTCTTTGCACCTTTGGAAGATAATTTTGTAAAACCACGTCTGCTCCCTGGCCTGAGCACCACTCGGAGAGTCATAACAGCATCTGGAACCAAAGCTCAAGGCCCAGGTTGATTAGGGCGAAGTCTTCAATTCCTTTTCCGGATCTCCCTCCCCCATCAATCAGGATATTTAGAAAATGTGTAAATAGCCATGTGAGAAAAGATTAACTCAATTTACTTTTGTCTCTATAAAAATATAGCATTTTCCAGGTTCCACATTTCAATATTAAGATATCTTAAGCTATTAAAAGTTCAGCAGCAATACAGCAGCACCATGAGTCCAGGAGGCAGGGGAGAGAGAAGGAGTAACTATTTCTAATATTTATTGACTCTCTGAACTGTGCCAGGCATCATGTGGGCTTTGCACACACTTTAACGCTCACAGGAATGGGGTGTTAAGCAGTGTGATTAACCTCATCTCTCAGATGAAGAAAGTGGGGCCCAGAAAGGCTAAGTGCCATGTGCAAGTTCACACTTTTCCTTCCTCAGCTTCCTCACTTCTCTCAGCTTGCACAGAACTGAAGAGAGTGAGGGCCTTGCTCTGCATTAGGCTTTGGCTCGAGGGAACGTTGTGACTGGTTTGACCTTCTATCCAGACCACTGACACTGTCTCCATATCAGCGATAAGCCTGTTTCACTTTCTTATTATTCATGTGTTCACTGCAGTAGCATTTTTAATTTCCTTTAAGAAGTTTTCTTTTGCCTTCACAACTTGACTAAGTGTTTGGTGCAAGAGGCCTAGATTTTGGCCAGTCCTCCTTGGACATGCCTTCCTCACTAAGCTGAATCATTTCTATCTTTTGATTGGAAGTGAGAGACAGGCGACTCTTCCTTTCACCTGGACACTTAGAGGCCATGGTATGTTATTAATTGGCCTAAACTCAATACTGTTGTGTCTCAAGGAATAAGGGAGGCCTGAGGTGAGCGGGGGAGAGGGATGGAGAGTGGGAGGTCAGTGGAGCAGTGGGAACACACACCACATTTATGGGTTAAGTTCATCGTCTTATACGGGCATTTTAAACATTCACAATTGTAACATCAAAGACCACTGATCACAGGTCACCATAACAAATATAGTAATAAGGAAAAAGTTTGAAATACTGAATTACCAGACTGTAACACAGAGACACGAAGTGAACAAATGCTATTGGAAAAATGGCTCCCAGAAACTTGCTCGGTGCAGGGTTGCCACAAACCTTCAATTTGTAAAAAACACAAGATCTGTAAAGTGCAAAAAAGTAAAGTACGGTAAAAGGAGGTCTGCCTTTAAAGCTTTTGTGGGAGAGAGAAAGGGAGGGAGAGAGGAGAGGTTAAAGAAGTAAAAACCTTTTCTACAATTACTTGTTTATTAACCCCCCAAATACAGTTATGGCTTCAGAGAAAAATAGGAGCACAGGAAAAGAGAGAAAAAAAATGTGATGTGTATGGAATTAATTAATGGAATAGCTTTAAGAAGCAAGAGTTTGAAAGCCTTTGAATTTAGATGCTAGAATTTGTAGCAGATTTCCTTGCCCACCAAGAAGGCTTGTTAATCCAGATTCTTTAGGGATCAAGGGGATTTCTTACATTCCTCTGGGGGCAGTGGAGTTGCTCTAGCCTGCCTCAGCCCCACTTAAGGGCAGAGCCTCCAAAGCCCCCCTGATTGAACTGCGGATAACAAAGCCACCTCTGGATCAGCACAGAGACCAGGGTTTGCCTCTTTCAGAGAGCAGGTGGGGATCTGCTCATGAGGCAGTGCGGTTTACGGTTAATGCCTGAAGAAATGCATGAGCGCTGAACTTGGTTTTAACTTTTAAAAAAATCGGCTGACAGTTGTATTTCCTGTTAGAAAGCCTTGTGGAAGTGTGAGTCTAAGGGTTCTGGAGAATGAATGACAAGCATACGAGTAGCTTCGTAGGGACACAGGTGGGGATGTGATGCACATAGACTGCGCGTTAGAGAAGCAAAGAGCTCTTGGGTGGAAACTCACCTGCCATTCACTGAGCCCCTCCCCTCCTTGGGGTCCCTCTCAGGTCTCCTCTCTTCTGAAAGCATTACTAATGCTGGCCCATGCTGATAATAATGGTGAGAGTATATTAACAGCAACTACAGTGATTACTGTAGGGGAGGGAAAACGTTGCCTTCTTCCCTTCTGCGTTCTTCGGCTGGTTTAATTATTAAATTGCCCTGAGACACATTAATAGGAGAAAAAACAAACAAAAGGTTAATAGCACGTATACCTCTTGTATCCATGGGAGAGACCCAGGAAAACTAACTCCCTGAAATGGTGGAAACCCTCATCTTAAATACCATCTTCAGCTGAAGACAAAAGAAGACGTGAAAGGAGGAGGGAGTTATGAGAGGGTATCAGGAAAAGCACAGTAATAAGAGTAAGCTTATTATGCAGATTGAAGCCCTTGCCTTCTCCACTGATAAGAGTTTCTAGAGATTGTCATCCCCCTCTTCCTGATACAGCAAGGGAGACACCTTTACAAATACAGATTTCCCTCATACACGTAAGCATCTTTTACAAGGCGTAACTTCTGCTTGGTTTTCAGAGCTACTCCTGTGTCTGTTGTTTTTCAAAAATAACCAGCCTATACCAAAGGGGAAAGGGTGGGGGGAGGGATAAATTAGGTTGACATATACACACTACTATATATAAAATAGATAACCAACAAGGACCTAGTGTATAGCACAGGAAACTCTACTCAATATTTTGTAATAACTTATAAGGGAAAAGAATCTGAAAAAGAATATGAATATATATTATATATGAATCATTTTGCTGTACACCTGAAACTAACACAACATTGTAAGTCAACTATACTTCGATATAAAAAAAAAGAAAAAAATAAAAACAACCAGCCTACAATAATCCTTATACCAAAGAGACCTATTTGGGGGTGGCAAATTCTGCTCCCTTACATTACCAGTTATTTAATACCTACCAAGTGCTAGGCACTGTGCTGGGAACTTGACCTATAATACCTATTTTTTAATAACAATCCAATCCTAGAAGTAGTCCAACAAGCTTTACCTATATTATCGCTGTTTCTCATAACAAGCAAAATTGGTTTCATTTTTCCCTTGTTTCACAGATGATGAAATAAGGAGGTGGCTGTGTGTGCAGGGCCACACAGCCTGCTGCAGACAGGGCCCCGACCTCCTTGAGGGCAAGGGTCCTGATGTAGTTACCTTCTGTACCCCTCATGACACTGCCCCTCAGCTCACTGTCTGTAGAAGGTTCTCAGCAAATACTAACTCATTAAATGATTTAAATCAATATTTGCTTACACACCCAGGGGCAGTACTGTGGGATGTGCTTTTGGGTGTACAACCTGGTGATGGCAAAACGGGAATTCTGACATGGTCTCTGAAGAGCCCTGGGCCCCAGCACCCAGCTGCCCAGTGCTGCCAGCAGCCGGCCACCTCCCTCTGACCTCACTCTTCCACGTCTTAGAGGATGCCAGGATTTTGAGCTAGAACTGGCCTCACAGACTGGCCCAACCCTCTTCATTTTATAGATGTTCCCATCTATAAATTGAGATCAAAATCCATGCCAAGTTTCATGAATTCACTGCTTGTTCTTTCCCGGAGGAAATCTTCTTACACAATAGGAGATCAAAGTAGATCAACACATTCTTGGGCACATGTATGAAACACCCTGTGGGAGATAACAAAGACCTGTGAAAATTAGCCTCTGTTCTCAAGGGATGTAGAGTTTTGCTGTAGAAAAACACAATAGCCAGTGATATTAAATACTTCCCAGGGGCCATGTCCCATGGGGACTGTGTTCCCCCTGGAGTATATCATCTGTAACATTTAAAGCCATCAGAACCGTTTCCCAGCAAACTTTTAATTCCTAAGCAGAAGGGCCTGGAAAAATTCCTGTCTAGCCTTCCCTCCCCCTCCCCTTTTACTTTGATGCTTCTTTTTCCAAGAATACAAGGGCACTACCTGTGTGAGTTGGCCAGGCCACTCTGCAGCCAGAGGATCTGGGGGCTGGCTGGGTCCCAGCAATGTGGAACGCCCAGGCCTGCATGCCCTCCGCATTTCTCCACATTTCTCGGGAAGGTTAGGTGAGCTTGCCTGGCAGGACTCAGGCCAAGGAAGTGAAAAGCCCAGACACAGTGGTTCATCAATTCCTCTGAAGTTTACTAACCAGGCAATGTATACAGACACTGACATCTTAAGGCAGTAACTGGAGGTCCCTGGGGACCAACTATCTAATACCGATGGGTGACAAATATGACTTGATGATCTGGTCTTCATTGCATGTGCCAGGGGCTCTTTTCTCTTCTTCTTCTTTTTCCTTCTTTGACTTGTTAGGGAATTTTTCAGTAGGTTTACAGAAAAGCTTATTCCCAAGCTCAGACCTAATCAGGATTTTTCAACATCCTCCCAGTTCCCTGCGTAATAATAAATTATGTGTAATAAATAAATGCTATGACCAAATATTATTACATCGTGGGAGTAGTGTCCAGAGTGAGCCTTGCAGAAGCAGCACATAAAGGAACCCTGGACATCCTGGTCACAGTTCTGGGGACAGGGCAATATTCAGTTCAGGGCTTGGCCCTCTGCCCTGGAAGGAGGCCAGGCTCCAAGCTTCTTTCTCCTGAAGATGACCCCACAGTCCTCACACAAGGAGCCCTACGTCCATTCATGAGCCTGCATGTTGACTGCTCCAGTAATAGAGAAAAATGGGGTGTCAGGATGCTTAAACTATTGTTCATTGGTGGCTTTAGATGGACAGAAAGTCCAAGAGCCACTCTCTCGCCCTGGAGTCTTTGGAGAGCCCTTTCCAAGCCTCCCTGGAGTGAGCTGTGATGAGTTTAGCATTTACTGAGAACCTATTAAGTGCTGCGCCTGTACCAGGCACCTTAGGAAAAGGAAGACTGTGTCACAGTTTGTATCCTTGATGGCCTCAAAAGATAGGCAACCCTGAAGCTGCTGAGGCGGATGTAATTATTAACCAAAAACAGGATAAGAGCCCACTGCTCGAATAAAGTACTCACCAAGGTCTGCTCTTCATTTGGATTTGGGTTTGATGAGGTCCTAAAGGAGGCACTTTTTCTCTGATGTTCCCTCTTTCTAACACTTCCTACGCACTGTGGATTTAAGTGGCTGATGAGAGAAGGAAGCAAATTCAAAGTGCATGGGATGGGCAGGTTACTGTGTAGACAGATGCTCGCATTCCCACTGGGGACCTCTAGGAGATGGTGTAGACCTTGCCTGGCCTTGACCCCCCAGCCTGCGTGAGGAAGCTGGGGGACGAGTTGGCCAATTCCCTCTGTCACCAGTGGAGAGAACCGACCTCCGGCAAGTCTGCCCAGCCTGTAGGCCAGCAAGTTTCCGCAGACAGAGAAATCCCTCAGAGTCCCAGAATGTGTAGGCCTGCAGAAGCGGGAGTGGGAGTGGAGCTGGACAAGGCCTCACAGCATCTGCCTCGTTCCCACAGGCCGGGGCCTGGAGCAGCGTTGCACGCCAAGAGGAGAGCCAGCAGGCGCGTGGGAAAGGTGAAATGAATACCCAGCCCAACCCCGGGAGAGGAATGAGGCCCCATGGGTGTGGGCCTCTCACCTCCACCAGGGGGTAGGGAGCCGGGGGGACGGAGGTGTTGTTTCATACAACTCTCTCTCGAGATAAGTTTCTTTATGAAAACACAGAAGGGCTCTGGGAAACAGGTTTGAATTAAACGTACACATGGGTCCTTCACAGCCTGAGGACAGGCTCAGAGTGTCCTGTCTCACACCATCTTCCAGTGTAACGGGCAGATGCTGGGTAGGAATGTCTTGTGGTTCCTGCTTTCCATCCTCACATAAGTGTTCTCTGAGACCAGGGTCCGATCTTGGGCCTTCTGGAACCTGCTCCACATTCCAAGCATCAGGGAGGGCTCAGTGTTCACGTCTATCTGGCAGGTGGAAGTTTCTGTGACTTAGAAACGGGTCTGTGAGAGGCTGTAATGAGCCAGCTTCCTGGGCACGGTGATGAGCCTTTCTGCTCATCCCACACCAACCAGGCTCGACAGGGGCTAGAAAACCCTGAGACTGCGCTGAGGCCGAGACTTGGCCCACATTCACATTGGAAGTGATGCTGCCTGGATTCCGGGTGCCAAGGAGTTTGTTAGTACTTATGAGCTGTTCATCAGAATTGGGGGAAGTCAGCCCAAACTCTGGTGGGAAGGGAGGGCTGGGGAAGGAGGCTGAGTGTGTGTTTGTGTAAACATCTGGGCACATGGTCAGCAGCCCTCCAGGTGGTGGAGTCTGTGATGCCACTCGGGGGCTGCCAGGTGGCAGGGGGACCTAGGAGGAGCTGGCAGCCACTCCCTCCTCTCTTCCCCCAGGTTCTGCGTGCAGCAAAGAGAACTGTCCAGTGTAAACCCCCTTCGTCCTCACACTAGAGCAGACTGAAGCCCCCCGAGGCATCCTGTCAGCTCTCTGTTTTCAACTGCATCACAGGTGAACTGTTTAATCAGGAGAGAGTAGAGGCAAGGGAAGGTACATTTTCCTTCCTGACCGAGCGCTCACTCTGTGGTTGGGCGCCCGGCACAGTAACTGCTCTGTCCAGGGGTCTCCACAGGTAGGGGATCGTCTGGGGACACAGAGACACCTGGGACTGGGAGGTAGGCGCTGGGAGAGAGCCCTGTACACGGGGGTAAGAGGCAGGTACGAGTGGATACACGTTCCTGTTAATGTGGTTTCATCTACACTGACAGTGCTAACTGGTGAGGCACAGATGGAAGCCCCAGTGTGGCTCCTCTCTCAAAGCCAGTTTCTTAGCAGCTGGAAGCCCAGGGGAGGTAATGGCTGTGTCCTGGGAAGTGCCTAGAGCTCAAAGGTTTGGCTTTTCTCCACCAGCTGTTATTTTATTGTATTTGAAAAACTCTTCAGTCCTTTCCTATTTCTACTTGGATAGGGCTGGGCTTTTTCTATCTTTATACACTTGAAACCTAATTCTTATAGACCTTGCTCACAGAGAACTTTATTTCAAGTCGTCTATCTTACTAGTTAGAGTGGTTGTTAAAACTGACCAAGAAGACTTCTAGAAAAGGCATCGCCAAAAGATGAGAGTGGAAAGTTGAACGAAAAAGGAGGCCCATGTTGCGCTTGGCAACAGGAGCCGTAGGGACCTCATTCTAAGGAGGGGCCAGACCACTCACTCAGGCTTCATAAGAGGCTTCTGAACTGGCCCCGCTGGCTTCCCCAACCTTCACCTGGCTCCCCCCTGCAACATAAGCAGGGAACCAGGGGAGGGAAGACAGAAAGTACAAGTTTTCACCAGTGCAGTGTTCACAGGGAGGGGTTACTTCCTCCACAAAGCTACGTGGAGAGTTGGATGTGCTGGAAGACCGAGGGGGCCATGTGAGTGGGACAGAATGTGGTGAAACTGGGAAAGTTCTCGGGGGGCCCAGCATGTATGCCTGGAGTGTGGAGACCAAAAGCTGGAGGTTTCTGAAGGCAGAGGCCTGCAGGATCAGCTTGGGTAGAGGTGGGAGGGGGCTGTCTGGTAGTTGCTTGGCAATGAGTCGATGAGCCAACGGGCCAAGTGAGGCAATACCCACCCAGAGAGGAGGGTAAAGGCACAGACCAATGATGGCCAAAAGGAGATACAGCTGCCCTAAGGGGGCCTCAGTTCAGGGGTGTGACTGGACAGGGCCCAGAGAAAACCTTGCCCCCATTTATGTGGAGACCAGCACACCAGCCCAAATTTCCAGTATCATAGGCACCCCGACCGAGCCAAGACAAGACTAACACCACCTTCCCAGCACAGTTAGATGACCAGTCATGTTACATCAGCCTGATTCTCCCCTGTCTTCTTCCCTGTCCACCCCCACCCCCAACCTAGAGCAAATTGACCCTGAAAGGGAAGGTGAAGAAAGAGAGGGCAGACTACACACACCATCCTACTTCAAGTCCTGAGTTGAAGCCTGACTTTCCCATTGAGACAGGAAAGGGGAGATTTAAATTGGATCTGAGATTGGAGTTTTGACTCTGACTGGGCTGGACACTGAGTGTGACCAGTGAGTTATGGAATCTCCTTAAGACATCAGTACAGGATGGGCAGAGGTGGTGACTGGGGAAAAGAATACCTTCTTACACTTGTTCCCCACTTAGTTGAGATGCCTCAAACTGTTTTTGCAGCCATGAATTCTAGGAACTTTAAGAACACACTTTCCTCTTGAAACACAAGATTTTGAGAAAGCTAGAAAATGGAGCAAGAGTGGTTTCCTTGTTTGAGGCAGAGATCTGAAAACTCTGAAACATTCCTCAATGCCTGGAGAGCTATTTCTTGAAGATTTGTTACTACACAGTGTATTAGTTTCCTATGGCTGCTGTAACGACTTACCACAGACTTAAAGGCTAATACAACACAACTTTATCATCTTACAGTTCTGTAGGTAAGAGGTCCAACACGGGTCTCCTTGGGCTGGAATCAAGGTTTCGGCAGGGGTACACTGAGTGCTCACAATGCACCTCTTCAACCTCCTCTCTTGCCTCCCTCCTCCACTTTTGAGGACCTTGTTATCATATCGGGCTCACCTGGATAATCCAGGATTATCTCCTGATCTTAAAGGCATTTGGTTAGCAACCATAGTAATTTCATCTGTAATCCTGATTCCCCTTTGCCATGCAACCTAACACAGTCACAGGTTCTGGGGATCAGGACATGGACAACTTTGGTGGCCATTATTCCCCTCTCACATGTAGCTTACATATTATTGAATTCAACTTAATTAAACAAAAATGCATGTGATCCTCACAATACACAAGCCAAGATTCAATCACATTCCATCACCTGCCTCACAGGGGTTCTGTGAACTAGAGAGGCAGTAGCCAAGGGATGGCCGGACTTTCATCGTGTCTGGAGGGTCACACCAAAGCCGTTCCATCCCACTGAGACCCCAAGCAGGGGCGACAGCAGGAACACGCGCCCTGCACACACCCCGGAGGTAAGGGGCTCGGCACCCCTTGCTGCACTCACTGCTCTACTGACACCTGGACTTACCCTTTCCACTGATAAGCATCTTCTGTTGCAAGGTTCAGGACTGCAAAATCCCAGGCGGCCTTCACCAGTTTCAGGAGCTGCAAGACGCTGCTGACTTAGGGAAGAAGAAAGGTGGTGAAGGGCGCTGTCACTGGCACGCCTGAGTGCTGAGGCTCACCTTTCTCTTAGGGTGGAATGTTCTGGCTAAAACCTGCATTTGCACAGATGTTACAGCCAGTGTTGGAGAAAGAGTTGGAGCCCACTCCTCCGGATGTCCAGGGAGGGCTGAGGGTGGAAGTCTCTCCAGAGCCCAGCACTGTTAACTCCGCCTGCTGGGATGGGGAAGGGTGCGAAATCCTTACAACTTTCCATATGTTTCAACACCAGTGTCTGTTCCCCTCCCCTCCTTGCTCAGGCTCCACTAGCCATTCTTGTCTGGCCTCCGAATACAGAAATGGGAATCCACCCCAAGCCAGGACCAGGTTCCCGGGCCTTACAGGTATCCTGGGCTGGGGGAGGTCTGAAGAGCAGGCTTCTGTAAAGCTTCACTCCCTCACATGTCGATCTATCAGTCAGGCACTCTAAGGTCAGGGGGCCCTTCTCTTATTCATGGGCCCGGCAGCTTAGGTTGGTCCTTCTGGTCCAGCGCAGGCCCTGGACATCCGAACTTGCCCCCTAATGCTCTCTCCCCTGTCCTGTCATCGGGCACTTTGAGGACACAAGCCCAGCTTCAGACCACCCTCATCTATGGAGTCTGGCCGCTGAGCCATCATTAGTGGTCCCCTTCCCCCTGGAGCACTGCCCACCATCCCCAGCTCTTTTACACAAAAGTTCTCATTCTTTTTCTTTTCTTGCGCAATAAGCCTTAAGAGCTTGTTGGAAAGGACACGATGTTCTGTTAAGCCCTTAGGAACATAAGGACTTATTTACTCTCCTGCAGAGTAAAAAGGGCCCAGTCCTCCGTTAGAAACACAAAACCATCGAGACCATGACCCAGCCCTCCCCCAGGAGCATTCATTCATTTAAGATGAGGTCATCTTCTCCAAAAAATGGACCAAAGGCCTTTCCTCCTGAAGCACAGAAATCCACTCTCTAAGCACATTTTCTGTAATGAGCATTATTACTATCATCCTGGAAAAAATAATCACCTGTATTTGTAAATGTTTGAATAGCAAGGCTGTGTGGATAGCAGTCAAATGCAACTGTGTTTCCAATTAGAGAGACCCGTTTCTCTCATTTGGCTGTGGAACCATAGCCCTACATGACGATTTTGTCACAATTGTTTTAGAGATGAGTATACGAGGACGTTTCCCACCCCAGAAAGAACTCTGCACTAGGTCAGAAGACCCGGTTGCTAGCCTAGTTCTTTCACTGACTTGACCTTGAGCCTCAGTTCTTTCTTCTGTCAGGAGGGAGAACAGCATGATCCTGCCCGCCTGCCTGCTAGGTGTGCAGCAAACCCCTGATGAGGCCAGTGGCACAAGCACGCTGGAGGCTACACAGTGCCCTGCATCACACGTTGGCATTAGTGGCCCTGGAGAGAAGTGGTGGAGCAGCCCTGAGGTTTTGGCGATCCCGCCAGGCTAGGTTAACAGAGAGCATCCTGCCCATAGCTCTGGCCACCCCCAGGGATGCCCTCCACAGAGAATAGGACAGCAGCTACAACGGCAGGGTGAGTCAGGGAGAAGCAGGGGCTGGGAGGGGGCGCCGAACAGGAGGCCAGACTTGCTGTGACTTCCTTTCTGGCGACAGTGAGAGAGCTGCCCAACCTGGCAGCCAAGCAGTTAGGATCCGCTGCAGGGGTACTTTTCCAGCAGAGGAGTCATTTAGGAAACATCTCTACAGGGACTCCTGGCTCTCAGCCTGCCCATTGGGCCCAAGGGGGGGGGGGCTCCAGGGCCATATGCCCAGTGACAGCCACAAAAGCTGTCACACCCCTGCACGCCAAGACTTCCCCTCTAATCCTGCTCCTCCTCGAAGATGGAACCTGTGCACATTTTTTCCCTATTCAGTAAGAATTATGGGCACCTGGGCTGCATGTGGCTGACTTCCTAGAGAACTACTTTTACTACATCATGTTTCACTGTGTGACATCATACACTCACACTGAAGGTGTGAACAGAAACCATTTCGGCCCACACAGTTTTACTGCAACATTAGCAGGGAATTCCCAGCCCACAAAACACTCACTCAGGAGGATTAACGTTGCAAATCACTCTGCTCACCTCAGGAACTTCCCCCTCAAAACCATTAAACAAACACATGACTTTTCAATAACAAGACTCTGGAACTCTCACCTCAAAACCCTCGCCTTTCCGTGTTCGTTAATCTTTATTACATTGTGATCCTTAGTTCTAATCAGGCTCCTGCACGGAAAGACTTGCTTTAAACTAGACCTCAGACCCACCAAACTTCTCACTTTTGAGATGCTACTGAGACTCTGTCAAGTTTGTGATAAGCAGGCAACTCAGTTTTGCCTTTTCAAAAGGTAGTTTTGGCTGTATTTTTGGAGAGCCAGAGTTTAACAAAGGATACGCTGAGAAATAGCACCTGTTTTCTGAGTCTACTAGGATATTCGTGCCTTTACCAGAAAAGCTTCTTTCCCTTTACATCTTTTTTCTCTTCACATTTACCTAATTTGTGGCATTTTGTGTATTCCTGTACACCATCCCCAGGGTGTGGAAGGAGGAAGGTATTGTAGCTGATGCTGTCAGTGTCCCACCTGGATCCCCGGGAGCACAGGTCCTGCCAAACACCAATTGCTAGAATCTGCATTTGTGCCTGAGGGTTCTCCCCTCTCCCAATTTAGATCTGGGGAAGGCTGCATAATCCGTGCTTCCTTCAGCATCCAAAGATGCTAAGAAGTAACACATCTCCAGCCTGAGCGCTCAACCAGGCTCTCTAAATTTAGCGCATAAATATCCCAGCTCCCTGGCCCTTGGGTGGAATACGTTTTCAGGCATGTGTTTTACACCTTGTCTCAGAGTTTCCCCTCAGGATTAAGCTTTAGTGGCTCACTGTGGTAGCTGACTACTTGGCTTCCTTTCCTTCCCTGGATCTCTTTCCCACTTCCCTTTGAGTGCTACCTCTACTTCCCAAATAAACTATTTCCACTTGATTCTTTGCCTCAGGGTCTTCTGGGAGAACCCAAACTAAAACAGGTATCAATAGACACAAAGGAATATAAACCAGTAAAATGTCTTACACATTACAATATTCAAATAAATGTTTATTACATTAAAGAGCCAACATTGCAAAGTATATTTGCAGTGCTTAGCTCAGAGCTGGGCACATAGTAGGTATTCAACAAATGCTTGGAGAGGAAGAAAAAGAACCTACTCAAGCATAGGCTAGATGATCACCTGGTGGGAATATTATAGAGGTGGTTGAAGAATCAATAGCTAAGTAGACAACCTTTAAGGATCCATGCAGATTTATTTCTGTGGCTCTGACTGTTGCCACAGTGGTGGTGGGAGCCTTCTGGGTGCTAAGAACGGGGGCTAGCCTGGGCTTCTCCATTAGCCTCTCATTTCCCTATTGAATTTCTTTGGTCTCATAAAATTTAAACAGCTTTATTGAGATATAATTTATATTTTATAATATTCACCCCTTTAAAGTGTAAAATTCAGTAGTTTTTAGTGTATTCACAAAGTTGTACAACTATTACCACGATTCATTTCCAGAATATTTTCTTCACCACTCCCCCGTAAAAACGTGTACCCATTACCAGTCACCCCCATTCCTCACTTCCCCAGCCCCCGGCAAACACTATTCTCTTTTCTGTTTCTGTAGATTTGTCTATTCTGTACAGTATGTATAAATGAAATCATATAATATGCGCACACTTTTGTGACTGTATTCTGTACAGTGTGTATAAACGAAATCATATAATACGTGCTCTTTTGTGACTGGCTTCTTTCACTTGCCATAATGTTTTCAAGGTTCATCTATGTTGTAGCATGAATCAGTATTTCACCTTTTTTAAATTGCCAAATAGTATTCCATTGCATGGATATACCATATTTTGCTTATCCATTCATCAGTTGATTGAAATTTGGGCTATTTCCACTTTCTGGCTATAATACTGCTCTGAACATTCCTGTGTAAGAGTTTGTGTGATCAAATATTTTCATATATATACACCTAGGAGTGGAATTGCTGGGTCATATGGTAACTCTGTGTTGAACTTTCTGAGGAACTGCTAAACTGTTTTTCAAAGGAACTGCACTATTTTACGTTCCCACCATCAATGAAGGAGGGTTCCAATCTCCCTCATCCTCATTATTCTTGTTATTGTCTTTTTTATTATTGTCATCCTAATGTGCATGAAGTGGCATATTATTATAATTTTGATTATATTTCCCTAATGACTAATGATGTTGAACATCTTTTCATGTGCTTATTGAACATTTATGTATCGTCTTATGAGACATGTCTATTCAAATCTTTGGCCTATTTTTAAATTGTGGTTTTATATGTTCTGGATATTAGACCCTTATCAGATATATGATTTGCAAATATTTTCTCCCATTCTTTGGCTTGTCTTTTTACTTTCTTCATAGTGTCTTTGAAGCATAAAAGTTTTCAATTTTGATGGAGTCCAACTTGTCGATTTTTTGCCTTTGGTTGCTTGTGCTATTGGCGTCACATATAAGAAACCATTACCCAATCCAGGGTCATGAAAATTTACACCTATGTTTTCTTCTAAGAGTTTTATAATGTTAATTCTTATATTTAGGTTTTTGGTCATTTTGAGTTAAATTTTGTACATGGTATGAGCTAGGAGTCCAATTTCATTCTCTTGCATGCAGATATACACTTGTCCCAGCACCATTTGTTAAAAGACTATTCTTTAACACTCCCATTTATCATTGCAACAAGAAGAATAAAATACCTAGGAATAAACCTACCTAGGGAGACAAAAGACCTATATGCAGAAAACTATAAGACACTGATGAAAGAAATTAAAGATGATACCAACAGATGGAGAGATATACAATGTTCTTGGATTGGAAGAAGCAATACTGTGAAAATGACTATACTACCCAAAGCAATCTACAGATTCAATGCAATCCCTATCAAATTACCAATGGCATTTTTTACAGAACTAGAACAAAAAATCTTAAAATTTGTATGGAGACACAAAAGACCCCGAATAGCCAATGCAGTCTTGAGGGGAAAAAATGGAACTGGAGGAATCAGACTCCCTGACTTCAGACTATACTACAAAGCTACAGTAATCAAGACAATACGGTAATGACACAAAAACAGAAACATAGATCACTGGAACGGGATAGAAAGCCCAGAGATAAACCCACGCACCTATGGTCAACTAATCTATGACAAAGGAGTCAAGGATATACAAGGGAGAAAAGACAGTCTCTTCAATAAGTGGTGCTGGGAAAATTGGACAGCTACATGTAAAAGAATGAAATTAGAACACTCCCTAACACCATACACAAAAATAACCTCAAAATGGATTAGAGACCTAAAGGTAAGACCGGACACTATCAAACTCTTAGAGGAAAACATAGGAAGAACACTCTTTGACATAAATCACAGCAAGATCTTTCTTGATCCACCTCCTAGAGTAAAGGAAATAAAAGCAAAAATAAAGAAATGGGACCTAATGAAACTTCAAAGTTTTTGCACAGCAAAGGAAACCATAAACAAGATGAAAAGACAACCCTCAGAATGAGAGAAAATATTTGCAAATGAATCAACAGACAAAGGATTAATCTCCAAAATATATAAACAGCTCATGCAGCTCAATACTAAAAAAACAAACAACTCAATCCAAAAATGGGCAGAAGACCTAAATAGACATTTCTCCAAAGACATACAGATGGCCAAGAAGCACATGAAAAGCTGCTCAACATCACTAATTATTAGAGAAATGCACATCAAAACTACAATGAGGTATCACCTCACACCAGTTAGAATGGGCATCATCAGAAAATCTACAAACAACAAATGCTGGAGAGGGTGTGGAGAAAAGGGAACCCTCTTGAACTGTTGGTGGGAGTGTAAATTGATACAGCCACTATGGAGAACAGCATGGACATTCCTTAAAAAACCAAAAATAGAATTACCATATGACCCAGCAATCCCACTACTGGGCATACACCCAGAGAAAACCATAATTCAAAAAGACACATGCACCCCAATGTTCATTGCAGCAGTATATACAATAGCCAGGTCATGGAAACAACCTAAATGCCCATTGACAGACGAATGGATAAAGAAGAAGTGGTACATTTATACAATGGAATATTACTCAGCCATAAAAAAGGAATGAAACTGGGTCATTTGTAGAGACTTGGATGGATCTAGAGACTGTTATACAGAGTGAAGTAAGTCAGAAAGAGAAAAACAAGTATCGTATATTAAGGCATATATGTGGAACCTAGAAAAATGGTACAGATGAACTGGTTTGCAGGGCAGAAATAGAGACACAGATGTAGAGAACAAATGTATGGACACCAAGGGGGGAAAGCAGCGGTGGGGTGGGTCTGGTGGTATGATGAATTGGGAGATTGGGATTGACATGTATACACTGATGTGTATAAAATTGATGACTAACAAGGACCTGCTGTATAAAAAGATAAATAAAATAAAATTTTAAATTAAAGAAAAAGACTACTCTTTCCCCTACTGAATTGTCTTGACATCCTTGTCAAAATCAATTGGCCGTAAATGTAAGAGTTTACTTCTATACTTTCAATTCTATTCCACAAATCTATATGTCTATCCTTATTCTAGTACTACACTGTCTTTATTACTGTAGCTTTGCAGTTTTGAAATCACGAAGTATGTCTTCTAACTTTGCCCTTCTTTTTCAAGATTGTTTTGGGTATCCTGGGTCCCTTGCATTTCCATATTAGTTTTAGTATGTTCATCAATTTCTGTAAAAAAAGCCAGGTGGGTTGTTGCTAGGGATTGTGTTGGACCTGTAAATCAATTTGGGAAGTGTGACCATCTTAACAGTATTAATCCAGTTCACAAATGTGGGATGTCTTTCCATGTATTTAGATCTTCAATTTTCTTCAACAGTGTTTTAAAATTTTCAGTCTTGCACTTCTTTTGCTAACTTGTTCCTAAGTGTTTTATTCTTTTTGATGCTATTATAACTAGAATTGTTTCTTAATTTCATTTTTGATTTTTCATTGTTAGTGTATAAAAATACAATGGATTTTTTATGATCCCACAAAATTTTAAAGTCTGTGTTTTTCCCTACAAAATCAGGAATCATCACTTTCAATAAATATTTCCTGCATCCTAAGGCATGAGATTGTTTGAGGCCTGCTACAGAGCACTCAAAGCTTGCTGCTGTTTTCCAGACAAAACAGAGGAAAACAACATCTGGGGTTGGGAAGTGAAGTGTGTATGGTTTCTTTAGCATAGATAAGGCAGGTTTATAGGGAGTCATGAACTTTAAAAAATGAGAAGTCTTTGAGCATCAAACATAGATCTGAGGGTGCTACAAATAGGTTATAAAATGAAACATTAAGATCCAAGAGCTGGTGGTATAATAAGGGCAAAAGAAATGCATGTTAAAAACAACAACCCATAAAAACCCTCTCAGAGAAAATGAGTATATGCATTCTAGTACCAGCTTTGGACATTGGCTATGAAATTTAGAGCTTGGAGGGATCGTAGAATCATCCAGTCTGCTCCTCTGAATTTACAGATGAGAAAACTGGGTCTAGAAAGGTGAAGTAGTGTGGGGTAGTATAAGGGAGGAAAAAGCCAAGGGTTTGGAAACAAATGACCAAAGTCATCACTCCTAGGAGACCTTAGGAGGGGTTACTTAGTCTCTGTCAACTTCAGTTCTTTCTCTATAAAAGGGGGAAAAATGCCTGCATTTTAGGGTGGTTTTAAGGATAATTATTCAATGAGTTATAGTCTTTCCCAGCACCATGTGCCAGGCTCTGTGCTTGGTGCTGAGGACAGAGTGGAGAACAAGAGACACAGCCCGTGACCAGAACAGTAGATTTAGGGTGAAGATGAAACGAGATAACAGGGCACAAGGCTCAGCATTGTGTTTCTGTGTCTCATTCCAAGTTCCAGTTAAATTTCCCAAGGGCAGGGGGCCTAGTGCCTTCAGTTTTGAGTCCTGAGTGCCGAGTACAGTACCTGACACACTGAAGGTGCTCAGTAAGTGTTTATTGGACTAAATGAATTTTTTTTTCTTCTTACCCCTAGGAAAAGGAGAACTTTAGACACAAAAGGGGAGAACAACGTTTGCCAGGCGAGAAAGCAGAGCATTTCAGGAGGATGTGACAACCAGCATGGAGCTTGGCGTAAGACCAGGTCCTGGGCCAAAAGAAAAGGCAAATATTATCAGCTGAGCCAGGGATTATTTTGTTTTATTTTTAAAAGAAAGCTTTCCTCTTGATAAGTTAAAATGAAAACAAACAACAACAACAAAAAACTCTCTGGTCCCTTTTCCCTTCTAGTGACATCCACATACAAATGTCTTTTCTCACCAAATAAATCAGTTATTCTTAGCCAGCAAGGCTAAGTTTTAAAATAGAAGTAAATGCAATTTATGTCAATATTACTCTGAGCGAAAAATAAAAGCATTTCTGTGCATACTATTACAAGTTTGAGCCCACCCAAACTGGGATGGTAAGAACGATGAGGGCAATATATTGTAATTACAGGGAGAAGGGAATAACTTCAGGCTCTGGATCAGTAATTCAGGCCCGTGGGCATCACTGTAGATTTCTGCATTGAGAGGACCCCTCATTCTTCCTTCTGGGTCCACAATAGCTTGAGGCATGCAGTCCTCCTGGGAGTGGGGAGAGGGAGCTGGAACCAGGCAGAGACCACCAGAGCAGCTGATTCCCGTGAGCCGTGTGTCAGGCATTAGATAGAGCCAGCCAGCTCCCTGGTCTCTCCTTGCCTCACTAACCCAGCCCTCTTCAGACCTTATGAAAGAAAGCAAAAGAGTTGGTGTTGAAAAAAATACTCAGATGGAAAGCTAAAGGGCTGGATTCGGAGTCCAGTTCTGCTTCTCATTGGGGTACAGTCTTGATGGGGGCACCTCAACTCTCTGAATGTCAGTTCCCTCATTTGTAAAATGAGAGGTTGGCCCTAGATCAGGCATGGTAAATACCCAAGAGGCATGCTCCTTTACTGCATCTCATCCATGCCAGACATTGCTAATTGATCACCCATCACTTCCTTTCCCACCCAGCTGCCTGAGACTCCTTCACAGACATGCTACAGGGAGCCAACACCAAGCACTGGAACAAGTGCAGGATACAACCTACTTTCCGTCCTCCACCAGACAGTTGGGTAAAGCCTTTTTACCCTGACATTATGTGATTCTAAATCATTTTCTGTAGGCTTGCTCAGACTTCCTACTAAACTTGTCATAAGGGAGAAACTGATGATTCCATGAAGTCAAGAAACAGCCCATGGTGGCTCTACACAAATGCAAGTGTTGTGAATACTAGTATTTATGTGAGTCCTCCCGACAAAGCTATCACACAGTCAGGGCTTTCAAGTTGCTGAGGGAACTCCCTGCTGAGCTTGGTCCAAGATGGTCCCTGGGGATGGATTAGGGCAGACAGGGAGAAGGAATTTTGAAAGTTTTTTTTTTCGAAATATAAACTTCTATTTCTATGCCAGGATTAATTCCATTCCATACAAGAATGGCCAGGGCAGTGTTGCTAGGAAATTAGCAGCTGTTTGTCTGGATGATTTTGGACAGGAATGTGTCACTTGTGCAATGCAAACAGGGAAGGGCTTTGAAGTGTGAGAAACTGGTCTCTGTCCAGTGCTGTTTAAGGAAACACAGCGCAGGGCATTTTAGACAGAGCCAAGGTGGAGAATCTTTCCCAATGTGATCTAATTCCCTGGGGCAATGAGCACTGCCCCAGAGTCTCCTTCCATCTGCCCATCTGGTCAGTGCTCATCCTCACAACTGCTGCCTAACTTTCGATCCTGAGCCTGTCTGCTGGGCGCCTGGGGCCAGAGTGACCACTGAGCTGGAAGATGACGCCTCTTTAGAAATGAGCCCTGGAAAGCTAACTCACCCCCAAAGAATCCAGCCTTTGGAACTGTAAAGTAGAGCCCTCAAGAATACCCCGACCCTCTGATGATTCCACTATCTAGAGTTTAAAGACAGGAAAAGCTAATCTATTTTATTAGAGATCAGAATAGTACTGACCTTTAGGGAAGAGGGAAGGAAGAGTGATTGGGAAGTATCTTAAGGAAGCCTTCTGAGGTTCTGGTTGTATTGTATATGTTGGGCACACTTATATTTTCACTTTGCAATAACTCACTGAATTGTACACCCATGACTTTTCTATGTGTATGCTACACTTCAATAACTTTTAAGTATCTAAAAAAAAAAAAAAGAGAGAGAGAGAGAATACCCTGACCCATCTCTAGCCTCACCTCACTCCTGCCACTCTGCATTCTCCTCCCCTGGTTTATTTTTGTCTATAACACTCACCTCTAGTTAACATCCATTTCGTTTTCATGATTTATTATTTAGAGTCTCTCTCTCCTTTCTAGCATGGAAGCTCCATGAGGGCATGGATTTTTGTCTGTTTTGTTCACAGCTATCTCTTCAGTACCTAGAACAGTCTCTGGAACATAAGAGGCACCCAATAAATATTTGTTAAATGACCAAATGCACTTATCTATTCGATATTTTATTCAACCAGAAAACTGGATTTGTTTCATCCAAGAAAATTTTTATAGAATACCTTCTGAATGCCTGGAATTATTCCCTGGGTTTGGGGTTGGGGTCTGGGAGAAGTTTGAGGAGAAAAACAAAACAAAACAATGCAAGTGCTCTCTTCATTGTTTATGTATGTCTCAAATCACCCTTTTGAGGTAAGTAGCCTTATCTTGGTTTTTCAGAGGAAGAAATGGAGGTTCATAGAAAGTAATTTTCCCAAACCACATAGCCACTAAGTGGTAAAGGCTGGACCATTTATAAAATATACAAATGCCGCCTACAGCAGCTGTCACTGGCCCTCCTTTCTTCTCTTATTGTCTCTCCAGTTCGCTGCTTTCCAGAGTGGCAAAGATGTTCTAACACTCAGGTTTTGACACAACTCCCTCTGAGAACAGAATTTTGTGTAAACAACTGCAAACTTCTTTTTTTAAAAAATCTGCCTTGGTTTGAGATTTCTACTACTATAAGCTCTAAAAAGCAGAGTGATGCATCATGACACTCACAGGATGACAGAATGTGCCTGGAGAGGGGACATTTAAGTTTAGAATTGAATTTCCCAAGCAACGACAAAGGTTCTGGAACCTCCCAGAATATCCTCCGTAGGATTCCCACTGGATTTGCAATCTCATTTTTAGGGAATTCCTGATTTGCACTATAAGTGAAAATCGAATCCATTTCCCATCAAGTTTAGGCTTAGAGATTCTTAGTGATATACTCCCCTTTCCAGGCCCCCAGGAATTTAGCCTTCTAATCCCCAAACTGCAGACTGGGAACACTTAGAAATTCTTATGATTGAGAAACTGAGGACTCTAAATAAACCCCTCAGCAGTCAGGAAACATCCTGTGGGTGGGTTAGTCGTCATGAGATCTCTCTGAAGGAAGTTTAACTCCTAGTTCCAAGAAAATGACTGTTTATCTTTTTATATTACAGGATCACTGGATGTCCGGGGTGTCAACTGAAAAAAAGTGTCCAACCTAAAAGTTGACAATTATGTTTTATCTGGGGCATTACTGAGAACTATAGCCCGGGATGACAGCCTCTCAGATAGCCCTGAGGGACTGCTCCAAAGAGGTAAGGGAGGAGCCAGGATATATAGGAGTTTTTGCTGGAAACAAAAACAAAAACAAACCAACCAACAAACAAAATCCCTGTGTAGTCGAACAGCAAAAGATTACTGCTAATCACAAAAAAACCCAGACATCTCAAGTTAATGATTTTAGTGCTTTTCTGTGTATGAGAAGATACAAAAGTCTGGGCTTATTGAAATTATTCCTTCCATATGCATCTTAACTAGGGCCAGTATCCAGTTTTTCTCCATCCTAAATTCCCCTCAGAATGCACTATTGGGTCAGCTGCCATGGCTGATGCCTTTATGGCCGCAACATCCTTTGTTTACTGAAATGGCAGGCGACATTCTTTGTCCACAGGGACAGTGGTGCCACTCATCATGTACAGGAGGGTAAGGCAGGTCAGTGGGTTTCACTGCAAGTAAATATCTTTCTAGAAAGTATTTAAATAATAAAATTTCTTCCAATAGAGTTTCTCCTACACCTTATTTATGTTAGTTTATTTTCTTTAGCTACTCACTTAGTTTGTGAAATATCAATCATTTTTAAACTTGTTTTGCTGTTAATTTCCTTTGCTATGCTCTCAGGCAAAAACCACATCTGTTGCAGAAAGAGCCTAGATTTTGCTCATACTCTGATAAAATATGCACCTCTTTCGGCTTGATAGGAAGGAGTCAACAGCACTGCTGTAAGTATCATCACGTCCTGATAGCCCCAGTCCGGGGACCCAAATCAACACCACAATGAGATACCACTTCACACACACTAGGCTGGCTAAAATAAAAGAGACATTATACAGAAAAGTGTTGGTGAGGATGTGGAGAAATTGAAACTCTCACACATTGCTAGTGGGAGTGTAAAATGGTGAAGTTGCTTGGGAAAACAGTTCTTAAAAAATTTGACATTGAGTTACCATATGGGCCAGGCAAATCTACTCCTAGGTATATACTCGAGAGAAATGAAAGCATCAGTCTACACAAATATGTATACACAAATTCCATTGCAGCATGATTCATAATAGCCAAAAAAGTGAAACAACCTAAATGCCTATCGACTGATGAACGGACAAACTCAATGTGATATACCCATACTTAGCTAGGAAAAAAAAACCCCAAAACTATTGATACATGCTACAAAATGGATGAACCTTGAAAGCAGGCTAAATGAAAGAAGCCTGTCACAAAAGCCCATATATTGTGAGATTCCATCTACATGAAATGTCCAGAAGAGGCAAATCCATAGGAACAAAAAGGAGATTAGTGGTTGCCAGGGGCTGGGAGGAGAAGAGACTGGGGAGTGACTGTAATGGGTATATTTTTCTTTCTCGGTGGATAGTGATGAAAATATTCTGGAATTAGGTAGTGGAGACGATTGCACAACTTCGCCAATATACTGAACAACACTGAATTGCACACTTTAAAATGTTGAATTTTATGATATGTGAATTATATCTCAATTAAATAATCTAGTGGTGGGAGATATATCAAAAGAAAGTAATAGGGAAAAATCAATAGTACTGTTAAATTACTCTCTTTGTGTCCATTGCAAGAGCTCAGTGGATTCTTTTCTAAACACAGCACACTGAAGAGTATGAAATTATGAATCAGGGAAGAGTACATTATTCTTTACTCCCATTTTTCTCTCTGTAGTACATCACGCTTGCCCTGTTCCTGGATGCCCATTTTTGCCTTATAGTCCAGGGTTTCTCAAAGTGTCACTTTGTTCCCATTGCATCAAAAATCTCTTGTAGTGCTTGTGAAAAATGCACAAAAATTCAGTGGGGTTCACTGAAACAGAAACTCTATGTGTATGACTCTGGACTTGGCATTTTTAACAAGTCATCTAGCTATAAAAACAATACTACTATTAATAATAGCTTTTACCTATAGAATACTATGTGCAGGCACTATTCCAAGTACTTTACATTAATTAACTCATTTATTCCTCAGTACAATCTGTGATTGGGGACTCTTATTATCCCCATCTTACAGATGAATAAACTGAGGTACAAAGAGTTGAAGAAACTTTCCCAAAGGCACATAACTAGTAAGTAATAGAGTCTGGAGTCAAATGCAGGCAGTCTGGCTTCAGATTTCAAGCTCTTAATCACTTCACAATACTGTCTGCTATGGTTAGAATGTTTGTGTCCCCCCACATTCATATGTTGAAATCCTAACCCCCAAATGTGATGGTATTAGGAGGTGGGGCCTTTGGGAGGTGCTTAGGTCATGAGGGTGGAGCCTCATGACTGGGATTAGTGCCTTTATAAAAGAGGTTCCAGAGGGATCCCTAGCCCCTTCTACCATATGAAGACAGAGAGAAGGTACCAGCTATGAACCAGGAAGAGAGCTCTCAACAGAACCTGACCATGCTGACACCTTGATCTTGGACTTCCCTTCCCAGCCTCCAGAACCGTGAGAAATAAATTTATGGTGTTTATAAGCTACCAGATATGTGGTATTTTGTTATTGCAGCCCAAGTGAACTAAGATACCACCTCTTCTCCCCACTGATTGTTATGCTTAAATTTGAGACTCACTGTTACAGTTATTATTTAATACATCACTTTCATCTGCAAAGTAAATATCTATATTTCTACCTTTGACGTGAACATTTACAAAAATAAATTTTCTTAAAGGGAATGCCAAACTGCGTTGTGAGATTATAAATTTGTAAACAGAGACATGAGAGGCTATAGCCTTGGACAAGGGGCCATGCCCACCCCTCCTGCCCCCGCATTAATTAACTCCAGTGAAGTCAACTGCCCAGAGAAAAGGCCTGGATCCTGCAGAAGAAACCTGGCCTGGATTCCATTCCCGAAGCCTGAGCCAACCTTCCCCCATGGTGTTTCTGACTCAGAGACAAGGAGAGGAGCCTTGCCTGAGGGTGACATTGCTCTTGTCACAGAGCTGGGTCAGCCTGTTTGGAAGCCCTGGCCAGCTTTGGGCTGCCTACTGATGGCCCCGACCACTTCAGGCTGGAACTGGGTCCGCAGCTTCTGGCTGACCAGAGTTACCCACCATGTGCCCAAGGGCCATGGTTGTTTCCACATCATGTGGGACCTTCTGTGACAGCTCTCTCGGGGGCCTGCGGTGTGGGATAGTGGAAAAAGCACAGGTACAGGGTCTGGATCTGCCCCTGGGGCGGGCACATTGGTCCTGCAGACTCTCTCTGACATAGATCCTTCACCTATAAAGAGAGATCATCGTTCCCAGATGACTGGTCACAATGACATCGGTGACACTGCTTCCTAAGGTATTATGTTAGCATCATCACTCTGACGCGAATAGCCGATCTTTAACTCCCAGCCTGGCCTCCCTCATCCAAAAAGGGTTGGCGTCCACTCACTCATTCCACAAATATTAATTGAATGAATGTGTGATTTCCTTTGCAGACAACGTGCAGAATTGCAAAGCGGCTAACAGGCATCTCAAATTTAACATCATCTCATAGAGTCATAGTGAAACTCTCCATTTCTCCCCCCAGCCTGGCCCTCTTCCAGTTTGCCCCATCTCGTAACCAGTGCCAACATCCATTCAGTTGCTCAAGCCAAAACCTAGGAGTCATCCTTGACTTTCCTCCTCCTTCATGCCTTCCGTCAGCCAGGCCTTCAAACGACACCAGAGCCCCTCCCCCACTTGTACCATTTCTGTCCTCATTCCCTGTGACCCGCCCCTCCGCCCCGCCCCTGGCCATGCCAGTCTCCCTGCTCCTCTACAGGCCGTGCTACACTCAGTAGTCAGGATAAACCACAGCCCACCACCACTCGCCTGCTGGGAAATAAAACCCAATGTTCTTGCCAGGCCAGCAAGACTCAACCTGGACCGCCCAGCCCCTTGCCCACCTCTCTAACCTTGTCCCCTACACGGCTCCCTCTTTCACTGCATCACCGCCACACCAGCTCTCTACTTTCTGTCATCCCGAGGCAGCCTAGCTCGTGCCCATCTCAGGCCTTGGGACTGGCTGCTCCCTCGGCCTGGAACTCTCCTTCCTCCTCCTCCGAACATGGAGTGCCTCCTTCTCATCACCTTGATTTCAGTTCAAAGAACATGTCCTCAGTGAAACCACCATTCCTGTCCTGAATTACCCTCTCCTCCTTTATCTGTTCTAGTTTCTTCACAGCCCCTGCTGCAATTTGAATTTATCTGGTGTTTACTTACGTGTCAAGTTGTGTCATTTTCCTCAACGGTAACAGAAGCTTCTTGGGGCCAGAGGCTGGCTGGTTATCCCCAGCTCCTAAAGCCCACACGTAACAGGCTCTCAATAAGAATTTCTTAAATGGATGACGTGATGTCACTGCTACAGCACTGGTTTCAATGTATTTGACTTGTTCTAAGAAGAATATAGGAGGTTTATAGAACTGAAAATAACAAGATTTGTTAAATATGGCCTAGGAAATTAGGTTTAAAAAAGGAGGGTGGGATGCTTTGGTGAACTCTTAGCTTTGCAGTGCCCCAGGGCTCTGTCCTTGGCTGCCCCTGGTCTACCTGCATTCACCCCAGTGGGCATCTCCTCCAGTGTCCTGGCTCCAAACACCGTCAGATTGTTTACATCCAGCCAGAACTCAAGCTCGCTCATCCTCACTTGGTGTCTAACCAGCCCCTCAATCCTGGCATGTCCAAATCTACTGCCCCATATTCTACTACCTGGGAGGGCATGGAGCTCAAGACAGCTCCAGCCTTCCAACAACTTCAGAGTCATCCTTAACTCCTCCCTTTCTTTCATACCCTCATTGCATCTGTCAACAAGTCCTATTAGCTCTACCTACAAAATATATCCAGGGCTTCCCTGGTGGCGCAGTGGTTGGGAGTCCGCCTGCCGATGCAGGGGACACGGGTTCGTGCCCCGGTCTGGGAGGATCCCACGTGCCGCGGAGCGGCTGGGCCCGTGAGCCATGGCTGTTGGGCCTGTGCGTCCGGAGCCTGTGCTCCGCGGCGGGAGAGGCCACAGCGGTGAGAGGCCCATGTAACGCAAAAAAAAAAAAAAAAAAAAATATATATATATATATATATATATATATCCAGAATACGACCCTTTCTCACCTGCTCCTACTACCAAGCTGGCTCAAGGCACCATCACCTCTGAATCCTTGTCTCCTAATTGGTCTCCTAATCGGTCTCCAGCTTCTACTCGTCTCCTTTGATCTCAACTCATTAGTTAGAGTGACTTTTTTTTTAACTTTTGTCTCTCCTCTGCTCAAAACCGTCAAATGGCTTTTCATCTGATGCGGTGTAAAGTTCAAGTACATCACAGCCTTCCAAAGCCCAACATGGTCCTGCTTCCGGATCTGTCTGACCACGTCATTACCCCACTCACTGGCCCCACTCCAGCCACACCAGCCTTCTTGCTGTTTCTTCAATATGCCAGGCACACTCCTGCCTCAGGGATTTTGCACTTGCTATTCCTTCCATGTGGAATGTTCTTCCCCCAGGGATCCACACAGCACACTCCCTTGTCTCCTCAGGCTTTGCTCAAGTGGCATCTTCTCAGAAAATCCTTCCCAGATCTCTACTCTATTTAACATTCACCTCCTCCCACTCTCTTCCCCTTCCCTGATTTATTTTCTACTTCTTTATCACCATCTAATATAATAGTACATATATGTAACACAGATATAACATTACATATGTGCACATATGTAATTTGTTTATCATGTATTCCCCTCACTGGAATGTAAGCTTCCTAGGGGTAGGAACTTTTGTCTGTTTTATTCAGGGTGGTATCTAGAAGAGTGCTTTGGGCATGTAGAGAAATTTTCAGGTAATCTATGAGATGGGGCTTTCCTGGAATATTGCGGAGGCTATACCAATACAGCTTTGGAGGTTCCACTGTGGTCCATGTAAATGGCACTCCTTGGAGTCATGCAGTGTACAGCCTGCACAACTGTATGAGGCATCCCTGTTTATGAGGCTGCTTATGTGTAGAGCCATAGGTTTTGTCCAGCAGCTAAAGCAGAGGAAGGTTTGCCTCGTTTATGAAGGTTCCAGTGCCAGAAAAGGACACATAACATCTCACTCACTGCAGAAATGGACTAAAGGAGCAGCAGTGGGCAGGACCAAGATGCTTGGTAAGAAAGAACTTGAAGTTTGATCTAACACAGAGAACAGCCACAGAGAATGTTAGTCTGAAAAATTTTAAAGCAGGTGAAACAAAATATATCCTCCCTTGCCAAACCATACCCACTGTGAAATATCTCAGCAGGCCTCCCACTGACCAGTTCACTTGAGCAGTGTGGTTTTCCCTTCAATGCACAAATTGTAAAATCAACACCATGGTAGATGAGTGAATTACACTGCTATTTGAGATTGGGATTAGCCATAAACTAGTTAAATAGGGGCAGTTACCACAACTAACCACGGCAGCAAGTTTTTCCACTACGAAATCTGACTCTATAAACTTAACGCAGAATAGAAATATTCGCTCCACTGGGCACCCCAGTCAGCTCTTGCACCCAAGGCTCTTAACTTGCACACGACAGGAGAATCCACATTTCTGTGTCCATGTGTAAGAAGCACATTTCTTGAATTTTTGTGGTGAGTCAAGGATTTTTATGAGAGTTAATTTTCACACAACCCCCAATACACATTTTTTCTTTCATTTATTGGAAGATATGAAGAAACTGCATGGTAATTAAGCTGAAAAATATGTAGCGGTGATGACTAAGCAAACACCTCAGCTTTCATGATTGTGGCTGGCTGAAGTTTCCAGTAATGCATTCACTTGGGGCAAACCCTCCCGGAGAGCCTACCATGTGCCAACACCATGGGAATAAATGTCAAGAAGACATGACCCTTGACCTCAAGGGGCTCCCAACCTGGTGGGGGAGTCACAGCTTTCTCACCTGCAAAGTTATCCAGCCCTGCAAGGCAGTGCGTGCAGTGTCCACTGAGGAGAACTGACCGTGTGTGATCCCTGTGGACAAGAGGGATCTGGGGCCTCCAAGAAAGGTGGGCTCTGAGCTGGTCTTAAAGAAGAGCAGGATGTGGAAAATTAAGGTTTCACAGAGCAGAGCTGCTCACTAGCCTCCTACCTCTAGCTTATGACCTCTGTTAATAAGAGAGAAATTAAACTTGAACACATTTGAGCCATGTATTTTGGGGTCTCTTTGTTACAGCAGCTTAGCCAATAAGCCTAACCGATACATCTGTGGAACAGTCCTTGAGCTTACCTCCTCTGAACACATCCAGCCCAGTATGACTCCATCAGCAAGAAGGAAGGAAGGGAGCCAACAGCTCCTTGGCTACATCAATTCTAACCTCCCAATGACCTGGCCCAGCAGGAGCCTTCACTTTCTTCTAGCAATAAAGAAGCAGAGGTGTAAAGGTTTTCCAAGGTCACACACAGCTAGGAGGCAGCAAAGACCAAGAACCCAGATAGTTCTGCCGCTCTCTAGGACTCACGCATAATCAACTGTAGGCAGGAAGAGCCTCAAAGGACTGTATCTGGTATGCCCCAAGTATATCTTCACTCAAGAGAGCAACATACAGAATCTCTGACATTCTACTGAATCCCAAGAGTTTAGCAGTCTTTTAGCACTAGAAAAGAACTTGGAAAATTTCCTGTTTAACCACTCAATTTACAGATGGAGAAACTGAGGCCTGGAGGGGTTAAGTGGTTTGTCCAAAATTCCATGTGCCTACATAGTTCATGGTCCTATTCAGCATAGCATACTGTGAACCTTATGTCCATGGCTTCAGGGACAAAAGGCAAATTAGGGCATGTGTTTTCTTAAAGACCTTCTTCGAGTCTCTCTGGGCTCAAGAAGCAGACAATGATGGAAGGTGCCCTGCATGGATGGGGGAGGACACGGGCAAAAAGGGACCTCGGTTACTGTGGTCCAGAGCTGATGCTTGACCAAATTCTAAAGTAGGTCAACCTAGTTCTTATCCCTAAGTTTCCCTTTCTGGGCCCTTTGCTCTCCTCCAGGTACTGACAGGTGACAGCTTGGTAGTAATGTAAGCTATATCCTGGGGTATGTATGTTCATTTAGGCTCTCTCTCCAACCATCAGTGCAAAACTTTGTCTTCGTCAGAGAGACTTCAGGCCCAGCCAGCAAGCAGGCACGGGGCGTTGGGAGAGGAGGAGGGAGGAGGGCTGCTGGGAAAATCTGGTATGCATAATAGGGAGGCCATCTCTGCAAGCAGCCTTGGCCCCTGAGGATTGTGTCCAAGCTGGTCTGTGTGCTGGGGCTCAGCACCGCCTTTCAGAAAACATGTTCCGGTGATGAAATAGGAGCTCTCACATCTGTTTAGGGAGCTCGCTGCATTTCCGAAAAGCTCCTGACTTGGGCAGGCTGAGTCAGGAGTGGGCTTGTTTGTTAGATAAATCCAGAGAGTTATTGATTTCTCAAGGCTTTGTAAACTGATCCTGTGTGGGAGTATTTCCCTTTCCTTATATGGATCATTAGGGAAGACTGGACACAGATCAGGAATTCAATTTCTAACCAAACAAATTTCTGCCCAGGCAGACAACTCAACTCATTTTAGTACAGGCAACATCTAATAAATAAAATACTTTCTTCATCTTCGAGACTGATTTGTCATTGGAACATAGGTGACGGTCTACATGGGTCCTTTAAGTGTCCCTGTCTGGGCTGCTGTAATCCAACAAGGTACTTTTAAAAGAGAGAATGGAGAAACCATCAAGGACCCATAGATAGTGCATTCATTTGTTCATTCATTTAAAAACTTTTACTGAGTGCCAGCTGTGTGTCAGGCACCGTTCTCAGTTATGGGGATGCAGCAGTGAATAAAGCAGATAAGAATCCCACTGCTATTCTAGTCTTGTTCTTTGACTCTTGTCCCTTTCTGGGTAATAACACCTGGCATTTACTTAGAGCTTAACAGTTTACAATGAGCTTTCCTGTACCAGCTTCTAAGACCTTCACAGCCATCCTCAGAGAGGAGACCTTCACAGCCATCCATCGTCAGAGAGGCTAGGTGTGTTACCTGCAGGCACATGCAAAGCTGAGATTCTGATCCAGCTCTTCTGACAGCAGTGCAGCAATGCCCTTGCAGGTCTTCTGCACTTTCTTCTTAAACAACTAGTCAAGGGTCACAGCTGCTAGAGGGGGCACCAAGGAGCCTCCGAGCTACTCCACCCCCTCCCCTGCACAGTATGAGAGGTGGGGAAGAGAGTCCCCCCAGCAATTTGTCAGTTCACAGCTTGCAAAGCCAAAGGACCTGACCATAGATGGAGAAAGGATACAGGAGTTCATGCCCTTGTGACCTGTACATCATGTGGGGAAAGACCAGAGAGGGGCTGACTGGGAGGAGGGGCCACAGGAGATGGAGATGGGGGCTTTGCAGTATTAGGCTGGGGCATGTGCATGTCCACAATTCATATTTATTTGCCCCCAAAAAAGCAGCACTTGGCCTCCTGTGAGCGGTGAGCTTTCAGGGAGGCAGTGTCCCTCTAGACCCAGGGTGGGCTTAGCCTGAAGGAGGCAGGAAGTGGGAATTGAGAGGCACACCTTTTTTTAGGGGCCTCCTTACTGTTTTCCATAGTGGCTGCACCAATTTACATTTCCACCAAAAGTGCATGAGGGTTCCCCTTTCTGCACATCCTTACCAACACTTGTCATCTCTTGTCTTTTTGATGATAGCCATTCGAACAGGTGTGAGGTGATATTGCCTTGTGGTTTTTGCATTTCCCTGATGATTAGCAATGTTGAGAATCTTTCCATGTGTCTGTCGGCCATCTGCACTCTTCTTTGGAAAAATGTCTGTTCAGGTCCTCTGCCCACTTGTTAATTGGGTTGTTTGTGTTTTTGATGTTGAGTTGTATGAATTTTTTGCATATTTTGAACATTAACCCCTTATCAGATATACCATTTGCAAATATCTTCTCCCATTCAGTAGGCTGCCTTTCCATTTTGTTGATAGATTCCTTTGCTGTGCAAATGCTTTTTAGTTTGATCTAGTCCCATTTGTTTATTTTTGCTTTCTGTTTCCCTTGCCTGAGGAAACATATCCAAAAAAATGTGACTAAGACAAATGTCAAAGAGCTTACTGCCTATGTTTTCTTCCAGGGGTTTTATGGTTTCAGGTCTTACATTTAAGTCTTTAATCCATTTGGAGACATTTAAGTCTTTAATCCATTTGGAGACATTTAAGTCTTTAATCCATTTGGAGTTTATTTTTATGTTTGGTGGTACACGAACTTTTAAAGGCAATATTGCCAATTTTCTGTCCAGAAAAGTTGCACCAAATTTACCTTCCATAAGCAGGAGTTAAAAGTAAAGATTTGGGGACCCTTGTAACTTTCCCATGCCTGTTATTCTTATTTGCTCCTATGGTGATTAACAATAAAACTCATAAAATGAAAAGGAGGTCCATGAAGGAAGTCAGGGAACCACAAAGAGGACATTGAGAAGTTGGTCCATGTTCCCAGGCTGTGGAAAGGAACAACAGGAAATTGGATAGATGATAAAAGCTTTAAGAACATCCTGAGGGATGGAAGAAAGGCAAATGTTGGGGGGACCCATGGAGGTACCCCCCAGTGTGTGTTTTGACTCCTGAACTAAACAGAAGGCTCCCAGGGCAGGTCAGTAGCTCTGCTTCCTTTGCACTTATATCTTAGCACACAGTGGGGCTCACTCACACGGGACTGGAGGAGCATCTGGAGAGCGGATTTTAAAAATGGACACCTGCAAGAGGAAGGGAGAGTGGAACTGTTGGGCCTGGTCAGCTCCAGGGGCAGCTAGGAGAAGTGTCAGGTGGAGGCATCCTAGATGCCTGCAGATAACCAGCCAGCCCTCAGCAACCTTGGGATCATTCTCAACGAAGCACAGAAAGGTGATGATCCAGACCTTCCAGAGCGTGTCACCTAATCCGCTTTCTATCAAGCCATCAACCAGCTTTCAGTGAGCAGCCGTTGAACACAGCCCAGCACTAATTCAGGGTCACAGATGAAGTGGAAGCAGTACACCTGCCTGTGAGGAACTTGCGGTCTCGGTGGGGAGGCAAGACCAGCATGACCAGGAAAGCACCACAATCCACTCCAAAGACCGTGGCAAGCGAGCGTCAGACTGTGCACTGGGAGCGAGGTGGTGCAGTGGGCGTCCCGAGGACAGAGGAGGGGTCGGCAGGACGGAGGGCTTCAGAGAGGAGGTGAGGCTTGAGCTTCGGCAATCCCAGGGTGGCCACCTTACGTCCTTGCTCCTGTGATCCTTCTGAGAGGAGGAAAAGCATCATCTGGCACTTTCTGGATGCCCTGTTCCTCCCAGCAGCCGCCTGCTCCAGCATCAAGGTTCAAGGGCTACCGTGAAGGGAAAGGGAAGAAAGCAACTGACAGCTGTGGGAGAGTAAAAACACACTCCAGTCCCTCCCACCGGCCAGCGTTGGTGTCTGGGCCCTGGCTGCAAAACAGGCTCTGCCGGCTGACTTGCCTTTAGGGGAAGGGGAGGCTTCCAAGTATGTCTTTTTAGAGTCCCTAGGATCAGGCAAAAAAAAACACAACAACCCAAAAACCCAACAAGGCTACAGGGTCTATCAACATCCCATAGCTGGATAGCTGAGGCGCTGGCATATTTACCTGCTTAATCACCGCCCCACCCCTCCGAGGAAAAAAGCTGAGTTCAGCCCCTTGAGGAGAGAGAAAAAAACGAGCGGTGACCTCTCTGCGGGACTGATGATAACTCGCTCCTTATAAGGAGCAAACAAAGAGCCCAGCTCATCGCTCAGGAATGCGGGCCTCCGCGGGTGTTCTTCCTCAGGTTACCTGGCGATGGGGCGCCACACGTGAGCGCAGCATTTCCGGGACAGCAGAAGAGGGGGTCTCTCTTCTCACCAAGCCAAGAGAGTACTAATTGCTAGAGATAATCCTAACTATAAAGCTTCTGAGTCAGCGCTACACTTGGATTTAATGGGGCTAATGAGTTGTTTAAAGGAAAAAAAATTTTTCTTTACTAATTGAGAAACAAACTTCCTAACAGCTATATAAACACCTGCCTCACAGTGGGTTATTATTTAACCCCTAGTAAAAGAAGGGTCAAAATCTGCATAGCTCGAAGTCCACATTCCTCCAGGAGCTAACAGAGTAATCAAACCATCATAATCTTAGCTATTCTTTACTTACAATGTCTCCTCTACGTCAGATGCTTCATTTATGATCTGTTAGTTCCTATAGTAATCCAGAAATCATGCCATTTTACCAAAAAAACGGATGTTGAAGCTGGAGGAGAGGTTACGTCACTCGCCTGAGTTCACACACCTAGCAGGTGGAAACAGGGATATTTGAACCCGAATCTTTCTGACTCCAGAGCCCACGGAGTTCTTTCAACGGGAGCCATAAACGTCTAATGCCCACGGAAGACCAGGGCCCCCTGGGCTTTGAAGTGTGAAGGAGTTTGGTCACTCCAACGTGTCCTGTTCCTCGTGAGGATTTCCCAGACCTTCAAGGAATACTTGAATGTTGTGTTGCTTTTCGTTCCCATCCTGTTTCACTCAGAAAAACAAGGAACCTAAGTCAAATCCCTGGGTGCTGTTTCTGCTCGACACTGGAAGAGCCAGGCCAGCAGGGTGGTGCAGACCTTTGTGTGAGATGCTCCCAGGCTGGGCCTCCTTCTCTGTAGACTCTGGCTGCCCTCCCCACGCACCCAGGCTCTGTCTCTCTGGCTCCCAGAGCTAATCAGCTGGGCCAAATTCATCCCATATTTAGTGAGGCTGCCCAGACATTCTGACCCCACACCCCTATTATTCATTCAAACAAATGTTTCATACCCATTATATATCCAAGCACAGTCCTAAGGTCTTGGGGGATAAGACAGAGATGTCCCCGCCCTCTGGGAGCTGGCATTCAGGAATGTGGAGTCAATAACCAACTAGTTACTCAATTACTTGCTTACCTCCAATTCTGCAAAGATTGCAAAGTTGCTAAGACAGGGCATACCTGGGTCGGCGTTGGGGGTCCTGACCGGAAATGGGGAATCAGAAAAAGCTTCCCCCAGGAAGAAGACAAGATGGCTGGATGCAGAGAAAGGGCCAGAGGTACAGTATGAGGCCAGAGAGGTAAACAAGGTCCCATCTTGAGGGCCCTTTATAGATCTGGACTATCTTTGGAACAAGGAGACTCCTTTGTAGGGCGTAGGTGATGAATTATATGTGTCTATAAGTCAGGGAAGAAGGCAATGACACCTATGCCAACAAATTTTATAAATCAAGTTGAGAACTAACAACTGCCTTTTTGGCTCTTGGTTTTTCTAAAACAGTAAATTTGTTGTAAGTTAAAGACTGTCAATTAAAGGACTTGTGGCAAATGTTTCTTCTTGACAATGATGATTTAAGCCCAAGCAATCCTCTCAAGAGGATGTATTCATCCACCTCTGCCAGCAGTCTGAATCTGGAAGGGTCATCCTGCATAGCCGTATTCGGAGGTAGGCCCCTCAAGGCCTATTCAGAGAGGTGGATTTGGGGGCAGGGGGTTGGGAGAGAGAGACAAGGCAAAGAGTAGATTGGTTCTGGGATCTCAAGGATGATCCCCTCCATCAGGGTTGTCTATGTGGGGTTGCTCTCCTGGGTTCTGGGAAAGCACTGAGGGACCCCCCAAACAGCATTCTCAAAGTCTGCCCTGATGTCCCCACTGAAGACTGAGGCCTTTGGTCCTTAAGCCTTTTTCCATGTGTACAATGAAGCCTTGCCCCAGAGGATCCACTGAGGTTTCTTCTCACCCTCATAGTCTGTGATCTAATCACTTAATAGAGACATGCCTTCCCCAGCTGCCTCCCTAGGACAGTGTTACATGGGGGACAACTCTGAGAGCTAGCTGGGACCCAGAGAGGGACGGAAGGAAAAGGGGGAGAGGTGGGATATCAACAAGGACTTTTTGATCAATCGACTGGTGAGAAGGCAGCAAGACAGGATGCAACCTATGGCAACAGTACGATTCTACCCAGAGACAGTTCTGCCTTTGAGAGCTTGACTTGTCCACTTGTTCAGAAGTCACGAAGATTTAAACACATGCACATGTGCACGCAGGCGCACGCACACACACACATTCCATACATTTTCCCTTTAGGGAAATGTTAACATTCCTTTAAAGTGTTTTTCTTAAAATTATATTTGGAGACCACATTTTTTCAACTTGTGAGAATATATCTCCAAAATCTCAAGAAATTGTGATTTGTTTTTAAAAAAAACCTTCTTCACACCATAACCAAATTTACTGTTAGCAATCAAAACACAGCAACTTGCAGCATTAGCAGCCTGGTTGCAATGCGTGTTGTGTCAAAGCCCTTTTCCTAGCATTTCGTATATTACCATACCTCTGCAAATTTTCCACTAGCCTTGTCCTCTCTGAAAAGTGGGGAGTTCCGGGGAAGTGTTCTTTATACAAGTGTATTGCTGGCCGTGTGTAGTGCTACTATCACGCATTGAAAAGAATGTGAGAATAAAAGAGATAATGTCTGAAATGAAAAAAAAGTGGGAATTTCTAAACCATGTAATCAAATGTTGCCAATTCTGCTTCCCAGCTATCATAATTGATAACAAATTATCAAAAGGCCATAATTATGTGCGGCCTGGGCAATGGTCACATCCAAGAAAAACACGTCTCCAGATATCTCCAGCTCTGTGGCTTCCAGTCCAAAGCTTTGTAGAGTCTCTGCCTCATGATGGGGCCGTGTTGCCAAAGGAGTAGGAGGAAACGTTTCCTTGTCTGGTAGAGTGGCTTGTGCCCTGGCTAGAACATTAGGGAACTGTTCTAGTCCAGCCAACTCTGTTCATTAATAGCTGTGTGCTTTGGCCCAGTCTCCTAACCCTTTGGAGTTGCTATTTCTTATCTCTAAAATGACAGCAACAACTCAACAGCCTTTGACTAAGGACAGACTATATGTTGGGCTGGACGGTATGTGTTGAGATATAGCTATCCAATATTAAAAAAAAAAAACAACCCAATCCAAAAATAGGCAGAAGACCTAAATCGACATTTCCCCAAAGAAGATATAGATTGCCAACAAACACATGAAAAGATGCTCAACATCAGTAATCATTGGAGAAACGCAAATCAAAACTACAATGAGGTATCACCTCACACCTGTCAGAATGGCCATCATCAAAAAATCTACAAACAATAAATGCTGGAGAAGGTGTGAAGAAAAGGGAACCCTCTTGCACTGTTGGTGGGAATGTAAATTGATACAGCCAATATGGAGAACAGCATGGAGGTTCCTTAAAAAACTAAAAATAGAACTCCCATATGACCCAGCAATACCACTACTGGGCATATACCCTGAGAAAACCATAATTCAAAAACGGTCATGCCTACTTGAGAATGGACTTGAGGATATGGGGAGGGGGAAGGGTAAGCTGTGACAAAGCAAAAGAGCGGCATGGACATATATACACTACCAAACGTAAGGTAGATAGATAGTGGGAAGCAGCCACAGAGCACAGGGAGATCAGCTCGGTGCTTTGTGACTGCCTGGAGGGGTGGGATGGGGAGGGTGGGAGGGAGGGAGATGCATGAGGGAAGGGATGTGGGAACAGATGTATATGTATGACTGATTCACTTTGTTATAAAGCAGAAACTAAAAAAAAAAAAAAGATACAAATTAAAATTGTTAGGATTAACATAAAGTTTATTGCTGGTGCAATGCTCTTGGTTATAACTGAACTCTGATCAAGCAGCCATTTCTCTCTTAGAAGTTCAGCATGTTTTCAACTACTGTCTCCAATTGTACCTTTCAGTCATTGGTTTGCTGATGCTCCTTGATATTCATAAATATGCTCTTTTAATTAAAAAAAAAAAAACAGTCATGTACCACAATGTTCATTGCAGCTCTATTTATAATAGCCAGGACATGGAAGCAACCTAAGTTGCATTTGTCCATCGACAAATGAATGGATAAAGAAGAGGTGGCATATATATACAATGGAATATCACTCAGCTATAAAAAGAAATGAAATTGAGTTATTTGTAGTGAGGTGGATGGACCTAGAGTGTGTCATACAGAGTGAACTAAGTCAGAAAGAGAAAAACAAGTACCGTATGCCAACACATATATATGGAATCTAAAAAAAAAAAAATGGTTCTGAAGAACCTAGGGGCAGGACAGGAATAAAGATGCGGACGGTTGAGAATGGACTTGAGGACACGGAGAGGGGGAAGGTTAAGCTGGGACGAAGTGAGAGAGTGGCATGGACATATATACACTACCAAATGTAAAATAGATAGCTAGTGGGAAGCAGCCACATAGCACAGGGAGATCAGCTCGGTGCTTTGTGACCACCTAGAGGGGTGGGATAGGGAGAGTGGGAGGGAGACGCAAGAAGGCGGAGATATGGGGATATATGTATACGTATAGCTGATTCACTTTGTTAGAAAGCAGAAACTAATACACCATTGTAAAGCAGTTATACTCCAATAGAGATGTTAAAAAGAAAAAGAAGATATAGCTACCACTTCAAGGAGAGTGAAGTAGTGGACACAAACACTGGGTGAGTGCTGGGGGTGAGGTAACTCTGAATATTAGAGTATCCCTATTTACCCAGTGAGCATTTAAGATAAGATTTGGTTGATGAGAATACAAAAATGTGTCAGAATATAAATGAAATAGACACGTCTGTGTATAACAGTTCATGCGTTGTTTTAATTACATATACATACTTAAAATCACATAATATGTGCTAATTTATAAATAGCGATTAAGAGGTTAATAGTTTAAATCATATATTAAAAAATCACAACAGGGTTATAATGTAGAAATATTGCTTCTACCGATTCACAATGCAGTACTTTTTTTTTTTTTTTGTGGTACGCGTGCCTCTCACTGTTGTGGCCTCTCCCGCCGTGGAGCACAGGCTCCAGACGTGCAGGCCCAGTGGCCATGGCTCACAGGCCCAGCTGCTCCGCGACACGCAGGATCCTCCCGGACCGGGACACGAACCCACATCCCCTGCATCGGCAGGCGGACTCCCAACCACTGCGCCACCAGGGAAGCCCACAACGCAGTACTTTTGATCAAACTCTTCCAACGCACCTTTGACATCAGCATCTTGGTTTTCACTAGTTGTGGAGGGAGAAGGAAGATGACAAGCCACGTTATTGAGAGGCCAACAAACCCTTGCAAACAAGGAAGTCTACTTCAGAATCTGAAGTCGGTTGTTCGGCTCGGATATAATCCCCTCCACAGCTTCCTTATGCCTTCAGGAGAGTCTGTTTCACAAGCATTCACACAGCTTGGTAGGAGCAGCTTTCTTAGGGGAAACCAAAGGAAGGGGCTGCGTTCCACAGGGTCACTGTGATGTAAAACCAGGACAACAGCTACAGAACAGGGAGCAGAGTCAGACATGGAACTAATTCAGGGGACGCAGGACCTTAGAGCCAAGGCTGCCCATGAACAAGCCTCCTTAGAATTTGCAGATATCTTTGGAGGTGACTTGTACTTCCCACCAGTCTTGGAATGGGTATTTGAGCCAACCTTGATGAGTCTTAAAGGATAAGGTGGGATTCTTTGGGTGTTGTGCACATGGCACATACTGGACAAACTCAACCGGTTTGTCCCAGCATCTTCAGGGCAGCCCTGCTGGAATCTGAGGAGTGTCTGCCCCTAGAGCAGTGCACTCTGTACTGTGTAAGCCTGGAGATAACCAGCACCTTCCCCTGTAGCCTGGCTCTCTCCCAGAGCAGTTCCACCACCAGCAGGCAGAATTCTTCAGTACAGTAATCCTTTTTCCTTTGCCCTGGGTCTCCAGTCTTCCTCAGGCTTTGCATCAATCCTGTCCCCCTGAGATGGAGGCAGTCAGATGGTGGGCCTCCCTGCCATCTGCAGGGGTGTCCAGACACCTACCCTCTACCTTCAAGACACATAGAAAGAGTCCCTGAGAAGTTTAATTGCAGGTCCCAGAATCAGAGGGAGCCTTTTCCTACTAATCACAGCATCCTCCCCCGTCCCAATCCTAACTCCCGTTTTCCAGAGACCAGCTGGTCAAAAGAAGACTGTGGGACTTCTTTAGGGTGTTTACGTCTCCTCCACTAGAGACAGTACCTGGCTTCTCTATATCACCCCGATGTGTGATTCTTAAACAGGGTCCCTTCTTTCTCCAGACATTCAGGTGGGATTATAAAATAGAAGTTGCTGTGGTCATGGCCATAGAACCCTCGGCCTTAGACCTGGGCTTTGTCTCTCCTCCAATTTCTCCTCTTTATCACTGCTTCCCTGGGGAATGTTTAATAGAAAAGAGCCAGGACCCCGCACGCTCAAAGGCTCTGATGTGCCTTGACTCTCAAAGCCTTTGCAGGCTCCCCTAGCTGTCAATTTGCCCTTTTTAGGATCCTACAAGATTTCTGCCTCCTAGGTCTTCTGATCTGCCCCCTCTATTCTTCTGGGGACATACCCCATTCCCTGGTTTTCCCCACTGGAACCCTTCTTGACAGAACTGTTGGCTTGAGTTGTTGCTAAGCCTCTGGGAACATGAAGACAAACATAGTGAAAAAACCCTAGGTTTTAACTCCCCCCTCACCCCACCCTCCACCATCAACTTAATCTCTACATGCCCAGTGGCTGGAGTGTTTGTAAAGTGTCGCCAGAGCCTGGTTTTGGCCTCTGACATATTTTTCTGCCTTTTGGGAAACTCCCCTTTCTCACTACCTCTTTAGACTCTGCAGATTTCACTGTGGTTCTATGCAGATTCCTACTTTGAATATCACTAGCTAAGTTGCACTGGGCACATTGTATGTGCCAGGTACCATGCTAAGCACTTTACATTCATTGTCTCACCTAGGGTAGGAACTATTATTATTCTCTCGCTTTACAGAAGTGGAAACTGAGGCACTTGAGGAGAGGTTAGATAACTTTCCTACATGGCTAGAAAGTGACAGAATCATGATTAAAACACAGCTAACTCCAGAGCCTATGCTCTTTATGTCTATGCTATACTGCATCTTACCGGGCCTTAGTATGTCTGCCAGCTATTTCCTTTACCAAAGAAAAGAGCTACTTACTTTCTGCCCACCAAGTGAGTAGATGGGTATATGTGGCTGACTGTCCTTGGCCTGACACATGTAATGGGTATCAAGAAGCATTTGGTGGATGGATGGATGGATGAATGGATGGGGGGCAGGTGAATGGATGGGTAGAGAGATGGGTGGGTAAGTGCATGATGGGTGGATGATGGGTGGACTGCCATGTGATTTATGATCTTTTGTGCAGAAAAACATTTTGGAACACAAGGAACTCATAATCCAGAGCTATACACTCTCTGGATGTTTTGTTGCTTCTTTTCTCCAAATCCTACTGTTTGCTGTTCTGTTTGCAAGAGGAGGGCTTTCTGTAGGTACCTAATCCCACAGAACAAATAGAGCAGCTGTGCTCTGCTAACAGTTATTTCTGCTAACATTTATTTTCTTAGATGCTTCCTGCTAACTTTGGAATTCAAAATAGATTTGCTCAGGGAGGCTCGGTTTCTAGTAAGTCTGCTGTTCCCTGATCCTAGTGGGGTCCCGCGGCCCAAGCCTGACTCAGACTGTGGCATTTGTTGTTTATGTTGAGAAGTCTGAGGCACTGCTCTACAGAAACAAGGAAATCCACCTCTCCCAATTCACTGCTGCAAAACAGAGGCTAAGACTGGACATAGCCTGCCCTCTTAACCCACAACAAGTTCATGGAAAAGGTGAGCTTGCAGGAGGGGGACAAAGTTACCCATCAAGCCCTCTCCCCGCTTCACTTCCTGTTCCCCCACCATCATGTAACCCAGAGGGACCATATGAGGCCTTCCCGGGACAGACCCCTCCCCAGATCCTCAGCTGTAGTTCCTCTCTGAAGTACCCAGATAGAATTTCATGCATATTTCCTAAGTTTTTCAGATGCTAGAAACCACCACCAAATGGAAGAAATTAGCACATAGCCCCCAGACTTTCTGGCGCCTAAGGATTGATCACCGTCAACAAATCAGAAAATTGTGCTCGAACTGATCACATATCCTGGGACATCTCTCCGTCCCCTGACCTTTAAAAATGCTTTGTGGGGTACTTCCCTGGTGGTCCAGTGGTTAACACACCGCGCTTCCATTGCAGGGGGCATGGGTTCGATCCCTGCTCAGGGAACTAAGATCCCGCATGTTGCGTGGCCAAAAAATAGAAAAAAAAAATGCTTTGTGAAAACACTTTGAGGAGTTTGGAGTTTCTTAAGCATAAGTAACCCATTCTCCTTGCATGGCCCTGCAATAAACCTTCTTCTGCTCCAAACTTCAACGTTTTGGTTTGTTTGGCCTCACTGTGTGACAGGCACACGAACTTGCGTTTGGTAACAATCATTTCAACCCTCATACAACCTCCAGACCTCTCTTCTTGTTCCCTTGGTTCCAGATGACAAACTCACTCTTCCTAAGGTATAGTGACCTACTACATTCCTTTCCCATTAGAAAGAAGTTCCTCAAGAAAAGCAATGTCAAACTCAAAGGCGGAGCTGCTCAAATTGCACCAAGCAAGTGATACCTCTGGGCCCGTCATTCAGTCTAGCTTGTTCATTTGTGATATTAGCTTTATGCATTTGTTTATTAATATTATTCAATCACATGGGGGAGAACAGCTCAAGGCCAAGTTCTTTTCTCATTTCTCTAGTATATCCAGAGAGGCTCGTCCTGTCCTACTCAGGATGAGGGTCTGGGGCACAAACGTGCTAAATGCTCTCACCAGCCTCAGGCCCCTCAGTCTATGTGTCACTGAAGCGGATGTAACTTACCAGAAGTGGCCAGCCCTGTCCCTTACATGGAGTCTATGTGCCCCTTCAGAGTGACCAAGAGGCCCCAGCCATGAGGCCTGGGCTGCAGCGTGCCTCTGGAAGAACCCCACCTTCACCTTCAGGTACTTGCAGTACAGGGAGGAAGAGTTACCTCCGCGCAAAGTTCTCAAGATGTTGACTACTCTGTATATTTTGGCGTGGGCGTAAGAAAAGAAGCAAAGAAAAATTATATTTCCTTTTCTCTGGTCTCACTCTAAGCTTTTCAATAAACTCTACATGCCCAGCTCTAATCTTTTTGTCTGATTGTGAGCTAAGTCTACAGGTAAACTCCATGAACTTTCTGCATGAATCAAAAGTGCTCCAGGGGGCTTCCCTTCCCTGGTGGCGCAGTGGTTGAGAGTCCGCCTGCCGATGCAGGGGACACAGGTTCGTGCTCCAGTCCGGGAAGATCCCACATCCCGCGGAGCGGCTGGGCCCGTGAGCCATGGCCGCTGAGCCTGTGTGTCTGGAGCCTGTGTGTGCAATGGGAGAGGCCACAGCAGTGAGAGGCCCGCGTACTGCAAAAAAAAAAAAAAAAAAAAAAAAAAGTGCTCCAAATCCTTTTTGTCACTGAGAGGACAATGACAAATTTAGTTGTCATATCTAATCAGCCTATTTAATGTGAAAACAAATTAAATCTTTATGCCTCGTGAACTGTGAACAAACACCCATTACAGGTGTGTCCCAGTTCCTGACAATCATTCATGCTGGGGCCCCAGGCTCCTTTGTAATTCACATGGGAAAATGATTAGAAAGGAGGGAAGGTGTGTTCCTGGCAAGAGAAACTAGTCAGTGTGGTGCCTGTGTGAAGACTGGAGAAAGGAAGCCTGTCCTCCAGGTGGGCGCAGTGGCTCCTGGGCACACAGCTCAGCAAGCAGAGCGCAGGCTGATTTCAGGCCCCACTCGGCCCCTTGGAGGTTGTGAGGCAGCTGCAGCCCCTGACCACAGAGCTTTGCTGGGACGGTCTCTGCCCTGTTCTGGATAGGGTTACTGGTAGCTTAGATCTTGGAATGCTTGCTTCAGATTTGCACACTGTAGACCCGAGAACAGCCATCATGTTGGAGGTGGAGTGGTGAGGGTGACTGGAGTTCATGGGCTGGCCAATGGCTGCATCACCCGCTGTGTATTGAAGCACTCGTCACCCATGCCCACTCAGCAAAAAGAGCATTGAATCTCAACCCATGCAAACTGCAAACTTTTCTGAAATCATCCATTCGAAGCAGCTCTTAGGTATGTAAAACATAACTGACAGAAACTCAAAGTCAGAAGCATCTTTGAGAGGCCACCTGGGTCATTCCTCAGCCTTTAGGCAAAACCACCTCCAAACTATCCTAGCTCTCTTGGCAGCTGATGGAAAGTTTGTAGGTTTAAGCCTTCCTCGCATAAGGATTTCGGATGGACTATGAAGTCTTCCTGAATGCTTGTATTTTTATTTTAATTTATACTATGGAATAGAAGGAAAATCCTCTGTAAAGTCGGACATCAGCACCTCACCACCACCACTATCATCTGCCTCCTCTTCCTCTTTGGTCTGTTCCCTAGGAGACCAATCTGAGAAATAGATAAACAAGCAAGAAGGTGTTTGAGGTGAGTGCTCAGGTCCCACACCTGTAAGGGAGTAAAGGAAACAGGACCGAGCAGAGGTAGAGGCCAGACTGTAGTGCAGTTGTCGCAGTGGTCACCTCAGCCTCAGCCTCAGCTTAACCCAGCAGGAAGTGCTTCTCTCCCCAACATCAAGGTATCAGTCTCAGGAAGGGCTTGTGATTGGTGCAGGTTGGGTCGTATGCCCACTCCTTGGTTCAAGATTGGCCTGTCCTCCGTCACATGGCCACCAAAAGGAGGGTGATGGAAAAGCTTGCTAGAAAGTCAACATCGATAGCTACCACACACCCCTAAAGCTATGCACCTTCCAAAATTGCCAAAAAGATTAGGGAAAATGTACATAAGTGCCTAAGAGGAGACACTCAATACATGGTCATTACTGGTTCCTCCATCAGCATCAACAGTACTAATACAAACAACTTTTCTTCTAAAGTCTCGGAGCAAACAGGTGCTGATAAAATCCACGTTGGCTCCAGCCTCAGCCCCAAATTTGAACTCATCCTGAACTTTTATGAAGAACTGAGACTGTTTAGCAAATATTTCCTCCGGCATAGCTAATCTTTGTGAGTCCTTGTACTTCCTGAGCCAGAATGGGCCTGGATCACCAGAACCATCATAAGGATGCTTATCTCCCTGACAGCTTAAATGGTCTGAAAGTATTTCCCAAAAAAGACAGTCACCAGTGTTTTTCTGACCTTTTTGTAGAGCCAGAACACTTGGATGAAGTGGGAAAATTCCTGTCTGTGACCTGTTGGATTCTTGCAGGGTCTCTTTCCTAATGATGGGTCTTGTATGTCCTTCCTAACCCTCAAAATCGTAAGCTTCTCCAGAGCCTCGTGATGAGTTAAGGACAAAGTTCTGGGCCCTTGGTGGCAAGCCCACCAGCCCTACTCCCCTGTTCCAGCGCTGCACTGTAGCCAACTGGGTGTAACTGGATGTCCAGACGCTTCCCGAACCCCAGGCACCCTGCCCTCTGCATCCTTAACATGCTGTTCCCACTGCGGAGAACATGCTCTTCCCACTTCCTACCTGTATAACCCACCCCTCAAAATTCCACCCATTTTTCAAGGTCCACCTCAATGCTATCTCCTCCAGGAAGAATTTCCTACCCCTTCAACCATCTGTGGTCTTGACTACATTTTAATCTCGGTATGGAATATATATTGTGCCTTACGCTGTGTTGCCTTAAATGATAAGCTTCATAATTCAGTTAAAAGACATTTATCAAGAACGTACTGTGTGCTGTGCCAGACATTGGAGATAGAGATGCATGAGATAAAGTTAACTCAGCCAACATGGGGCTCTTAGCAGCCCAGGTAGTACCTATTTCAACTGATGAATTTCCAGGATTTTAAAATTTATTGCCTTCTCCTAGTTCATTCTTCAGCTAATCCATTCACTACCTGCTCAGAGCTTGGATGTCCCCATCTACAAAGTAAAAGCTTTGGGCTACAAGGTCACTGAAGATCTTTTCTCACTCAACAATGAATCTCTTCTACATGCTGGAGCCACCTTGTCATCACTTCAATGGCCACTTTGCTCCTTTATTAACATAGAGCAATACAGTGTCCCTCTGAGCTCAGAGAGCTGGGGGCAGAAGTTTGGAATTAATACATCATTAGCATATTTTTATTAGCTGCACATGGTCAGCACGTCGGTCAAGCTGATAATGAGCCATACCCTCTATCTAGAGTGTAATCTCATCTGTAAAATGGGATGGTTGGAGTGAGCCCCTTCCAACTCTGATGTTCCATGATTCATAATTATTCTCTCTCTTGCTCCCGCAAAAAGCATATCATGGTCTACAAGGATCTGGCCGCCAAGCCACCTGGCAGTGAGAAACACATACTCAGCTACTCCCAGCCTCACCCCAGGGTAACTGAATTTTGAGGAGGAGGCTGCGACTGAGCCCAGAGGCTTGAATTTTAGTCACTGACCCTCATTCTTAGCATAAGTTGTTGTGGGAACCAGGTGAACAAATTTAATCTCTGGAGAGGAAAGGGCAACCTCCAACACTACTTGATGGAAAAGCTCACCCTCCTCACCTCATGTGCCAGCTCCCTTCCCCTGCGTGTTGCTTCTGGTCCCAGCCACGTGCCCGTGTGTGGAATGAACTACAGTCTGCTGGCACCACATCGACCTTCCCCAGACTCAGCACGCTTGTTGGCCAGGTACCCATCACTCAAAGAATTTGATTTAAGAGGAAAACCTCAGTCAGCCAATTCAAATTTTCCCAAATAGAGGAGAAGCTTTTTTAACTGACCTCCTCCTAGCCCACTATATTAACCATACTTTCCATCTTCCTACAAAACATGCTGGTGGATGCCTGACACTCGGAGGCTGCACCATGCCCTTTGCTCCCACCAGCTGAGCTCTGGGCTTACCAAGAATCTCAGCTGTGCTTGTCTCCCAGTCTGTTTATGGTAGCAGTCCTTGTAATTGTGGTGAGGCAATTTACTCAAATGTTATATAAATCAATTAAATACAAGTGCAAAACAGAGAGCTGTTGGTTATATAAAAGCCAAAGTGTTTAGCTTATAAGGAGTAAACTAAGTTAAATTCCTAAAGATATTTGCAGTCAGTTTTGGCTTGTGGAAAAAATTTTGGTGTTTGGTGAAAATAGTAAATATATAGAAAGATTCAGCACTCAGATTGCTCTGTAGTGTCTATATCTTCTTGTTCCACTTTGAAGAAACCAGAATAAAAAATTGTAGATGAGACACTATGGCTGGATTCTATGTAAGAGAAACAACACAAATGCCACTCAACAGACCCCATACTCAAAAAGAAAAAAAAAGCCTTTACCCAATATCAAAACATTGGCTAATATTGTAGGTTGTAAGTTAAAATACAATACATAAGATACACTCAAATCAGTTACTTTTCACATATCAGACCTAATAAGATTTCAACCAAACATAGGTGAACAGTGTTCAGTCTGGGACCCAAATATTTGATCAAGTTTTTCATTTTACAGTTAACATTCAGTTCTTAGGGTGTCTCCATTGTTTTTATCACTATTATCATAAAAAATTTCAAGCATGTATGAAAGTAGAGAGAAAAGTAAATTTCCATATTCCATCATCCAAATTTTGCTATCCATGCTTCATCTATTTCTTTTTTTTCCTTTCTGATATATTTTCAAGAAAATTTTAGCTATTGTGTAATTTTATCCCTCCTTTAGTAGTTATCTCTTAAAAATGTGAACATTTTCTTGTCTAACCACAACACAATCATCACACCTAACATAATTAGCAACAGTTCTTTGCTGTCATCTGATCCTTTGTACATACCCAGTTTTCTCAGAATGCCCCCCAAATGTCTTTTTACTGTCAGTTTGTTTAAATCATGATACAAAAACAACACCCACATTACATTTAGTTGTTATGTCTCATGTGTTTTTAAATTTAGAACAATATTCCCTCACATTTTTTTTTCTTTCTTTCTTCTATTAACTTGTTGAAGAATCCAGGCTTTTTAAAAGAGAGATGTGGAAAGTTCAAAGAAGAGCAATTGACAAGGGGTTAGTGGTGAGGAATCTCAAAAAATGACAGAATGAACCCCCAGTTTTTCAGGGTGGTCAAGGAGTTGATGCTGTCATGGCTCAGAGAAAAGTTTCCACTCCTCTGGGAGCTAAGGGCAGGAGAGTGGGTTGAAAGGTGAAATGTTTAAAGTTCTAAAACAGATTTAATCTCTCAAAAACAAAAGGTCAAGCTATCAAAGAAATGCAAATCAAAGCCACAATGAAATAGCACTTCACACCCAGAAAAAGACAATAAACAATGGCTGTTGAGGCTGTAGAGAAATTAAAACCTTCACAAATTGCTGGAAAGAACGCAAAATGGTACATTGAAATTGTGCCTTGGGAAGCAGTCTGGAAGTTCCTCAAAAGACTAAACAGAGTTTGCCATGTGACCTAGCAATTCCACTCCTAAAGTATATACCCAAGAGAACAGAAAACACATGTTGACACGAAAACTTGTCCATGAATGTTCATAGCAGATTATTCACAATAGCTCAAAGGTGGAAAGAACCCAAATGTCCATGATGAATGGCTAAATTAACGTGGTACATCCACACGATGGAATGTTTTTCACCATAAAAACGAGTGAAGCACTTTTACACGCTACAACATGGATGAACCTGAAAACTAGTATGCTAAGTGAAAGAAGCCAGCCAGAAAAAACACATACTATATGATTTCCATTTAAATGAAATGTTCAGAATCAACAAGTCTATAGAGATAAGAAGAAGATTAGTGGTTGCCTAGGTCTAGGGGGTTGGGGAAGATTAGAGGGGGTGATAGCTAAGGCGTGTGGGATTGCTTTTGGGGATGATGAAAATGCTCGAAATTAGAGAGTGGTGATAGCTGCACAGCCCTGTGAATATACTAAAAGCCACTGAATTGTACACTTTAAAGAGTGAATTGTATGGTAGATGAATTATATCTCAATAACGCTGTTAAAACACACACACACACACACAAAGGTTTAGGGGTTGTTTATCAGCCGGCTTTGAGCAAGTACAAGGACCCTGCCTGGGAGGGACCCACCTCCACAGAAGGCAGGTGGCCACCTGCTTTACTGCTGCTGGAAAGTGTGACTCCGCCCACGCGGCCATCAAGGCACTGCTCACACCGCCTCCCTGCCGGCCCCTGCAGTCTTCTGGAGTGGATGGGTCCCGGGTTATGAACTATGCAACCTCTTGACCCTGGCTTCCCATGAACGGAAACCCAAGAGGAACTTAAAGGAGATTCATTTTCACTTCCGCCCACCTGATTTCCCTCCAGGCTGACCGCTTCCTCTCAGGCCTGTGCACGTCCTTGGAAAACAGCAAGACCAGATGCAGGTCCAGGTGCTAAACACTCAGCAGAGGAGAGAGGGGGAGAGGCTGCAGGGCAGCCTCACCGCCATGGCAGCCTCCGTCCCCGCCGAGAAGGTGGGAAGAACCCAGCCCGGAGGCCGAAAGCAGGCTTCCCAGGCAGCTGGGTGAAGATAAGATTTCACTTCCACATGGTTTGGGGATGGGGCTCCGTGTGACTGGTGGGACTGTTGAGCAATATCCAGCATGAAGTTATGGCCAAAGAACAGCGGGAGATTGGTACAGAAGTCTCCTTGCCTGACTCTGAAATGTTCTCCAGACTGTTTAAACTGCTGCTCTTGTCAGATGTGGACATCTGCCCGGCCCACACATCTCCAATTATCCCTCCGGCCACAGGATCCTTTGCCCATTTTGGCCAAGAAACGGGCCTCAGGAGAAACATTTGGGCCCACGGAAATTGCAGAGGACCTGGGTCTGCTGACACGCCTCTGGGCCTGCTGTTAATAGGGAAAGCTCCACTGATGGAAGGGCGCCGTGGGCGGGCCACATTCCCACGAGGCCCTGAGCACTCTCCTGGCCACCCACAGGCCTTACAGGCACCTCCCTTCTTGCTCCCATTGCTCCCAATTCCTGGTTCCACTCAGAGGAAAAGAGGCCACAGGCCACAGCCCTTCTTAGCAGCTCCAAGAAAACAGGTCAATAGACAGAGAGAAGACAGACATCAAAAGAAAGAGTGCAACTTACAAAGCACATGTTTCAAGGGAGAAGAATCCAGAGAAAACATTAGATGGTTGTTTGGAGCCCTCACCCTAGATGCTAAAGAAGTGCCCTCTTTCACCCTGGGGGACCTGACACTCCATCCCCTCGTTGCCCTCGTTTCCAGCCCTGTGAACCCAGGAACCATCCTCCGTGCTGAGCAGCCAGGAGCTGGTCTCTCTGTACATGTTGCTGCCAACATCTGTCCTCTGTCCCCTCCATCTCACCTCTTCCTTCCCACGCAGCACCCAGACCCTGCAGCCAGGCAGGTGGGAGTTAGAATCCTTGCTGGGCAACCATGGGAAAGTCTCTTGACCACTGTACTTCCCATTTATGTCTGCATGTCCTGGGAGTAATAATAGCACTCTCCTCCTATAACTGTGGTGAGTTGATGAGAAAATGTGTGCACCCAGCCCAGAGCAAGTGCAGGAGATTTTTTAAAAATTCTCTTCTCCTTCCCTCTTTTCTTTCTTTCCACAATCTTTCCTTCCTTCTCCTGAAGTTAAGTCTTCCAGGCTCAAACCTCCATCTCAGCTTCAGTGGTAAGCTGGGTGTGTCCCATTCCCAGCTGGTTTGCAGGCTGCTGTGCAACACATTTCTGAATCCCAGTGAGGGATCTGATCCTCACTCAGTTCCCAGATCTGCCCATCTCTGGAGCACACTGCACTGCTCTCTCAGGCCAGCCGCCACACAGGAAAGGGGTCCTGGCAGGATTTAGCCCATCATCACTGGCACACCCACAGCGTGACCTGCAGTAACTTCTGCATTAGATGACACTCACCGTGTCAGGTAACGAAACAAGGGTCTCCCTTAGCTGCTGCCTTTCCAGAGCGTGAACACCATCTTCCAGAGCAGGCAGGTTCCTGTGAGGGATGCAGCTCTAGTTTGCTTCCTTTTCAACTCATTTGGGCCTTCAGCTTATTTGGGCAACAGCACTGTGCACCTGTGAGGTGTCCTGTGACTGCTCTATGGATCCATTTTTGTCCCTGTGAAGCACCTGAGTAAGCAGGAAGGGGTTGGGGGAAGGGAGGGTCCTTTGGTCAATTCTAGAACTCCATAAAGAATCCATTCCCTCACTTTGGAGCCCACACATCACAGTGTACCAGCTAGGCCTTGTAACTACCTCCTGAGCAAGAAGCAGCATCCTGGGGAGAGGGTGGTCATCCCTTCCCAGGTGCCTAGAGGAAGCCTTGGCTCTGGAAGGAAGTACCCACCAGGGAGCTTTTATGCATCAAGGCTGCTGCCTGTCACCATGATGGCTCCTGACTACATGGCACTCTCTGGCCAGCTGGTGGGAGGCACCGTGCCCTGCCTTCGCCTCACTCCTGCAGTGAGTGATGGAGGTCACCAGAATTAGTCAGGGTTCTCCAGAGTACCAGAACCAATAGGATGGATGGATGGATGGATGGATGGAGAGAGAGACAGATAGATGATAGGGTAGGGGTGGAAAAAGAATTCTTTTCCTTCTACCCTTCAAAATTCTCAGCTGAGATCCCTGTAATAAAACAGATTAACAAGAGAAAGACAGTTTATTAACATGTATATCTCATGTATACACGGGAGACTCCCAGAAACTCTCAAAGAAGTATCTTAGAATTCAGGCTTAAATACCATCTTCAGCTAAATCAAAGAGACAAGGGTGTGGTGAGGCCAATTATGGGGGAGATCAGGAAAAGTATGATAAAGAAAAGCAAAGTTTGTTATACAGATTTGAATCGATGTCTTCTCCATTGATGTCTCTGATAATGCAGTCGTCCTTCTCTTTCAGGTACAGAGAAGGAAACACCCTCGTAAACTGAGATGTTTTCAAAATAAATGCAAATTTCCCTTACCGAAGAGTAACTTCTAGTCAGTTTTTATAGTTTCTCCTGTGTTTACTATTCCTCGAAATAATCTCTATGCCAAGAGCATGTTTTGGGGTGGGCTAGTATGGTCTCCTACAAAAGGTAGATAGAAAGACATTTATTTATAAGGAATCAGCTCATGAGATTATGGAGGCTGACAAGTCCCAAGATCTGCAGGATGAGTCAGCAGTCTGGAGACTCAGGAGAGGTGATGGTATAATTCCAGTCCAAAGGCTGGCAGCCTCAAGACCCAGGAAGAGCCAGTGTTTCAGTTCAAGTCTAAAGGCAGGAAAAATAAACATCAATATCCCAGTCTGAAGGCAGTCAGACAGGAAAGAATTTTCTCTTACCTGGAGGAGGGTCAGCTATTCAGGCCTTCAACTGATTGGATAGGGTCCACCCATATTAGGGAGGGCAATCTGCTTTACTCATTTACTGATTTAAATGTTAAGCTCACCCAAAATGCCTTCACAGAAACACCAAGAAGAATGTTTGGCCAGTATCTAGGTACCCTGTGGCCCAGTCAAGATGACACATAAAATTAACCATCACCAGGAAAATTAACACCATTTTCCTGAGCTTCTAGAGCAGCTTTCCTCAAAATATGTGCTGCATGGAGTCCAGTCTTAAGAAATACTCCACCAAAAGAGAGGGAGAGGGAGAGAAATAGAGAGAGAAACACCATATGGTCAAATATGTTTAGAAAATATAATACAATATATTTCTTCCTACCCTTGCCCCACTTCCTCTTGGGGAGTCTTACAGTGTAGTAGCAGATAAAGAAAACCGAGAGGTCCTGTAATTAAGACAACTGTTTAAATGTGTTTGACCCAGTAGCTCCCAGAACAATGGAACACAGGTTTTTTGTTGTTGTTTTTTAAGATTTTTTGACGTGGACCATTTTTAAAGTCTTTATTGAGTTGTTACAATACTGTTTCTATTTTATGTTTTGGTTTTTTTGGCCCTGAGGCATGTGGGATCTTGGCTCCCTGACCAGGGGTCAAACTCTCACCCCCTGCATTGGAAGGCAAGGTCTTAACCACTGGACCACCAGGGAAGTCCCTGGGACACAGTTTAAGAAATGCTGCTTCAAGAATGGTTTTGAGACCTGGCTGGACATCCACATCACATGGGGAGCTTTGAAAATGCCAGTTCCCATTCTCTGACTGGAGGGGGACCTGGAAGTCCTCATTCCTAAACACTCCCTGGACTCTTCCGGGTCCTGCCTGTGGATTGGGCCAGGGTAGGGGGGCAGGAGCTGCTCCATTTGGCAGTCATCCCATTCACTTAGATGTGTCCAGGGAAGGGGAACCACTGCCAATTAGACAGAACTCCCTCTCTTCGGCCTGACTCCCTACTTTGGTGAGGGCAGCATGAGGACTAATCCTTCCTGGAATCACCCCTATTTTCCCCCTAAAGCAATGTGAGAAAGCTCTTCCTGTTTGAAGCCCCAGGGAGGCAGCAGGATTAAGGAGAATAATAAATTAAGGGGTTGGGTGCACATCCAAGGTGTTGTACACAGTGGTGGGTCTGAGGCCTGGCCTGGCCCTCTGGGTCCTGCCCAGCCTCCAAAGCCTCTTTCTGTCCTGGGCACAAAGTTGCATTTAGCTGTCTCACATGCTAAATTGTTTCACTTTACCGTGACTGCCATCACTGTTCCCTCTACTTTCTTACTTAATGCTCACCTTTCTTTACTTGGATAACTCTTTCTCCAAAGTGTAGCCCAGGTATTGTCTTCTAAAAGTTTTCTCACATACCAGGTTGGGCCCAGTGCTCCTAAAATGCTGCACAAGATCCCATTTTAGCATTTAGCATGTATGTGCTAAAATGATGTGTTTATTAGTCCATGCCTTCCCAGACCCTAACCCTACTCACTCTACTTTAAAATTGAGGGTGTGTGTGTGTGAAAAATCCGAGGTTCCATTTCATGAACATTTTGGCTAAAAACTGGTGCTCTTAATCTAAACTGTCCCTAATTCCCTAATTCCTAAGTAGCACTTGCTGAGTACCTACAAATTCATGATTTCCAAACAAACAACTCACTCTTCTCTCCTCCTCTTTGTGAAGGGTTAGAACACTTCCACTAGGCCTTCAACTCTTTAAAGTCAGACGATATGCTTTAAACGTCTTTGAATCCCCAGAGCCTATATATTATAGGCTTTCAATAAATGGTGGAAGTTAACTGAACTGTTGATAACCTCTTAGGAAACAGATTTCATTTATATGATTCATTATCTTCATGATTTCATACCCAGAAAGCTAACCCAATGATTTTTCTTCTTTGCCAGACTTCTATATTAAGGACGCAGAGATTTCTAACTCTTCACCAGGGGGAAGAGAGGACAGCGAGCTGTCAGGAAATCATGAATTTGTAAGAACTCAGCAAGTTCCTGGAAGGAATTAGGGACAGGTGGGGCAATTGGGATTAAGGAATGACACTAGTTTATAACCAAAATCTTCGTGAAATGAGACCTCATATTTTGCCAAAATAAGTAAATGAATAAAAAAATTTTCATTAAAAAAAGAAGATAAAAGATAAATAGGCATCTGGAAACATTTGGTGTGCCAAAAATTATAATTCTTGAAGGCTTACCACCAACGTTTCAAATCTAGGGCTCAGAATCCTGATTTTAAGAATTCCGTTATAGAGTTCTGGCAACAATTCTCAGAACTAAATTTGGTATCAATCAGCTCCACCTCTTTCTACCTCCAACAGGATGTGGTGAAATTCTGCTTAATTTGTATTCATAGCCAAGATGCCTTTTAGAATATTTTTGCTGGGAGAGAGGGAGGTGGAGAGGAGATGCTGGATGCTTCTAACGTCACCTAATGATGGTCAGAAACTCTTTGGGTATGAAAACATTGGGGGATTGTATTAGAATGTTTTTGGCTCTCACACAACAAGGAAAATTTCTTATTTTACATAACAAAAAGCCCTGCAATAGGATGGCCCCCAAGTTAGTGACATCATCAAGAACCCAGCTTCTCTCCACGTTTCTGCTTTACCATCCTTAGTGCAAATCCACTGGCTTATCCTTAGGTTATCAACTTGTGGTTATAAAATGGCAGCCACTGCTATAAGTATCACTTAAAAACACAAAAATGTCACATAAAAGAAATATCTCTGTCTCTTTTTTAAGGAGCTAATCTTCTCAAATCCCTTCAGCAGACTCCTCTCATTTCTTTTTGGTCGGAATTGTATCACATGTTCAGGCTTAAACTATCCCTAGTAAGAGGAACAGGGTCATTTGAAGTGGCTTAACTTCATCAAAACCCAGCCTCTGGAAGCGGGGGATGGTCCCAGCCTCCCTGGAAGCACAAGTGCCTCACTAAGGAGGGGATACCGTATAGAACTGGGGTTCAGTTAGGAGGGAGGGTGGGTACCATGCCCATGGGGGGACCTAACAGTGCCCACTGCAGACATCTAGCCACATGCCTGAGAAAGTGCAGCAGGTTTAAAGACCCTGGTAGGATGGAAGGTGATGGGCAAGTCAGTAAACTCAGGGCAGGATGTATTTTCAGGGATGCTGCCACCTGGTCCTCATTCTCCACACAGATATGGGGAGCTCTGTTCTAGGAGACTGGAGGGAAAACAGATAAAGGCAAACCTAGTGGATGCCCTTTCAGTACATGCTTGCATATGTAACATAATGTTATATTTTTATCTGTATAAATATCTTAAAGTATGGACCTAAAAGATGTATGTATTTTATCTGTGTAAGTATCTTGAAAGTATGGAGTTAGAAAGATGGAGGGGGTAGAATTCTCAAGTCAAGCAATCGGGTGTTCTCTAGCTGTGCTGTATACTTTCCTGTGTTCCCTGGGAATGGCCTTCTACAAACTCTGACTCATTAGATGGCTATGTTTCAGATGACTGTACCGATTCTTAGTTGAGAACATACGGTCCCTGTACCTAGGAGGAAGCCAAGAGCTTTCAGGTAAAGTTTTCACATCATCATAAACTATCTCCAGGTGAAAAGGTATGTTTACCTTTCTGGGTCCCACCTAGTCCTGCTGCTGCCAACGGCTGGAGGACTGTTATTTCGTGATGTCTAGACTTGTATTTCCCAGCCCAGGCACACACCTGCTCACCTGTGACTCAACCACCAGAGAGCCGCCCGACAGCCTCTTGGCCTCCCACTCCAGCCCGCTCTTTGAGAGTCACTTACAGCCCCCTTTTGCCCATTCTTGTCCCTTCTATCACCCTGAAGTTGGACTTATCAACTTTATGTTACAATTTTTAGAGTGGGTTTCTATAATATTTAGGTACAGGTAATTTTCCAGAAACGCAAGTTATTAAGACAGATGAGTGATCTTGCCAGCCCAATTGCCAGTCCTTTCATGAGTAAAGGCAACATTTTCTCAACCAAGGGGCTATCGGCTGGGCTTAAGAGGGCAGCAAGCCAACTCTACCTTGAAAGGGTCAAAAATGAAACATCTTAGCTGCATGTTGCTAAGGGGGACATTATAGCTCATTGGAGCCCTCCTGATGTCATTTGTTAAATAAATGAATGGGTCCACCAGTAGCAGGTGGCCTCCTGGGTTAAAGGTCTGCTTATAGCCGGCTACCCTTCCTTCAAGGCACTAATAGGGCCTCTCCTTCTACAAAAAGGTCCTATTCTTCCAGGGAGGCAGTACCATTTAGAAGTTAAGGGCTCTATGCTAGAGTTCCTGCATTCAAGTCCTGGTTCTGCCACTTGCCTGCTGTGGGATCTTAGGGAAGTTATTTCACGTGTCTGTGAACGTGTCCTCATCTGCAGGATGGTACAATAAGGGTGTCTACTTCATACGTGTGTTGTGACTGTGACAGGTAAAGTAATTGGTATATAGCAAGTGTTCAATTAATGTCAGCTATTATTATTTTTAAAATGTTTATGTCCTTTAACCCAGAAATTCTGCTTCTAGGAATTCATTCTAAGAAAGTAATCATGGATTTATACAAAAAAACTACCCTTCAGCATTTTCTTATAATAGCAAAATCTAGGTACAGCCTAAGTACCAAAGAACAGGGAATTGGTTGACTAAATTATAATATGCCTATAAAATGAAACATTATTCAATAATTAAATACCAGTGTATCTCTGGATATGACATGGAATGATGTTCATGAAATATGATTAATATGTGATAAAAACAAAAATATAAAATAATAGGCATAGTAGATACAGTGTATTAAAGTGTTTATAAAAACAATGAGCATATTATGTATGCCAGGAAAAGGGTATACCAAGATGTTAATAGTAGTTAGGATTTTAATCTATTTTTTCTTATCTACACTTTCAGCTTTTCTATAATTACAAGTAATGCATAGAAAATTCAAAGAATTCCAAACCGTCTTGTATTATTCCTGTCCTGAGCTTGGCTGACTGACCTGAACCTGGGTCCCTGCTCAGCAAAGTAGAGTGAGGCTGTAAGAGTAGGTCCCTGGTCAAGGGCAGCTCACCCTTGGGCAGCTCCAGTGACCCACGAGGTGTGAGGGCCTCTGCCCAACAGGGGGACGGTGAACATCAGGCAGAGCAGCCCTCGTGGGATCTGGACAAGAGAGTGGGGAATGGGGTGGGAAGCCTGGCAGGTGAGGAGAACAAACCAGGGCCTCCAAGATGGGCCAGAGGCTCTGTAGGAGGGGAAAACCATGGGAGAAAAGGAAAGGGTGGGTTCCCAATGCTGCCCTCGGCTCCTGATGGCTTTCTTCTCCTTGGACCTATTTTAGTCCACAGGTGTCCTTAAAATCAACCCCAATTTCTGAGAGTATGTTCTTTAAATTATTAATTTTATTTATTTATTTTTTGGCTGTGTTGGGTCTTGGTTGCTTCACGCAGCCTTTCTCTAGTAGTGGCAAGCGGAGGCTACTCCTAGTTGCAGTGCTCGGGCTTCTCATAGCGGTGGCTTCTCTTGTTGTGGAGCACGGACTCTAGGTGCGTGGGCTTAGTAGTTGCGGCACACGGGCTTTGTTGCTCCATGGCATGTGGGATCTTCCCGGACCAGGGCTCGAACCTGTGTCCCCCGCATTGGCAGGCGGATTCTTAACCGCTGCGCCACCAGGGAAGTCCCCTGAGAGTTTTTTTTGAGCGAGTCTCTGTGTCTCACGGCAAAACTACCTTGAACGGCCAGTGCTCCCAGCACTGTCTTCCCAAATGGATCATGCGTTTCTTTAGAGTAAGCAGCTTGTTCTCCACACCGTGCTCATGTAGCTCAAGACTGGGCAGAGTTTAGTTTTTCATTTAATACTTCATTTATTCATTTCTACACTCAACAAATATGTAATGTGTATTTATGATGTGCTAGGCATGCTTCTGAGCACTGAGGATACAACAATAAACAAAATAGTCCAAAAAATCCCTGCCCCATGGATTGGCAAAATATAATAAATAAAATATATAGTATGTTAGGTCATGACAAGTGCTAATGAGAAAGATAAAAGAAGAGAGGGAGCACCAGGGTGGAGGGGTGGTAGGCAGAAGGAGTTGCAATTGTAAATAACACCGTCAGAGAAGAAAGAAACATGGGAACAGAGTCCTAAAGGAAATGAGGAGGCATGTCATGCAATTATTTGGGGGAAAAGCATTCCAGGCAGAGAGAACAGCAAGTGTAAATGCCCTGAGGCAGAGAGAACCTGGTGTGTTTGACAAAGAGCAATGACACCAATGTGGCTGGAGCAGAGTGAGAAATGGGGACAGCAAGGCTGTCCATGGGAAACGGGCCCATGCCGAAAACATGACGAGATCGGAGGACAAGGGAGGTGCAAGAAATGCAGAGGTTGTTTCTGGAAGGGACGTGTTGAGGTGAAGCCTTGACCTCCAACCTAAGACCAGAAAGTGAAGTCTGAGCCCTTGCTTTGGGTCCTATCTTTAGGTAGGAGAGGAGGTCAGCAAGGGAAGGGAGGAGGCAGATCGCATGGCCGGACCACGGAGGGCATGGAAGGACTGTGGCTTCTACTCTTAGTAACGTGGGGAGACACGGGAAGCTTTTGAGCAGAGTAGAGGCATATGTGACTTGGGTTCTAACAGATGATCCAGGCTGCTGCGTGGAAGATGGCCTGCAGGAAGGCCAGGAAGCAGGCTTTTGTGGCAACACCAGGGGAGATGATGGGAGTGCAGATGAGGGTGGTAATAACAGCCATGGTGAGAAGAGGCAAGACCACATTCCAGATGTGATTTGAAGTTGGAACACTGCAGCAGACATGATATCCTAGAGAGATACAGCCCAAACCGAAGGCTCTGGCTCCAGTTCCAGGTTTAGGTTGGAGGTCAACATGTCCCTCCCAGGAACAACCACTAACTCTTCTTGCACAACATGACTCATTTTGGTTTTAGACAATAGGGCGTTTTCACGGGTCTCTGCCTGGATGAATCTTCTTTTTTAAACAACTCCCAACTTTCCTCCCTTCTGACTGTTCACCACCAATTGTCCGAAATAATTGAAAGAACCACATTGTCCTTTCTGAGCTCCTATCAAGTCTTTGGCAAGTTCAGATGAAATAGCAAAATTCTCCTTTAAAATTAATCTACACATTTTCTTTGAAGATGAAAAACAGATTTCCCGTAGCCTTGGAAGGGAGCAGGACAGGGAGACAGTAAGAAATGCTCAAGGCCAATGCTCCTGGAGTAAAGTTGCCCTTGGGTTGAAAGTTGAGAAGAGCCTCGGGGGAGTGATTAAGATACCTTCTGTGTCATGAATCACTGCCGAAAAACATCAAACAGCGCCCTGTGGCCTCCAAGACTTAACATGCTTCCAAATATAGCTAATAAATTACTGGGAAGAATCTTAGCCCCTTGATAAACATCTCACTGAGGCTGAACAACATAACTGCTGTGAAATTAATAACCAGCCCTCCTCCCTCAACTTCACCCCCCACCAACTGAACACTGTTCATCAAAGAGAGACCAGACAGTTTTGAAACATATTGACCCTGTCTTTCTAGCTATGACCAAAGCATTCTAAGGATGCATTAATAACAGGGAGAAAATTATGCTCAAAATCATGCCAGGAATAGGGCTGTTGAGTTTCTGAGTCAATCAGAACTAGAGCTAATGTCTGCCCATGTGTGTGGTTTAATCGCTCAAGGTCACTTTCAAGGACCTGTACCAGAGGCTGACGAGCTTTGTTGGAATTACTGGAATTTTTTCGGGCTCTGTCCTGTTGGCCTACTTCATGTAGGAGTCAGATGAAATGCCAGTGGTCCGACAGCCTAAACTCCAAGTAACATATTTTCTACCCTGCCTGTGTTCACTAGCCTTCCCTGAAGTGCGTTGACTTTGGGGTCAAACGATCTGGTTTTGAATTTTAACTTTACCATTTCTAGCTGTATGGCCCTTAACAAGAGGCTTAATTAGCATCATTCAACACATATTTATTGAACACCTACTGTGTTCCAGGTACTGTAAACACTGATGAGTATACAGTTCTTTGAGGCTTGGTTTTCTCATATGTAGATGCCACTACATCCCCTTCTTTGAGAATAAGCTTAGTAGAGAGCAGGGTTAGTGAGAGGATTAAGTGAGATGTTTGCTAAGCAAACAGCACAGAGTAGGTACACAGTGAATGATATTCATTATTGTAATTTTAAGAAGGCATTCAGATTTTACAAGGGGTTAAGGAACATTTTCTCAACAGGCAGATAAGAAAACCTGGTCCTCTTTGAGAAGGTAATCAGAAGTCTGCTCCAGAACTTCACACTCTTTTGAATAGTCTTTCACTGGTCCGTGCCTATGTTTCCATGATGATTAATTTTATGTCAGCTTGATTGGGCCACACGGTGCCCAGATATTTGGTCAGACATTATTTTCGGTGTTTCTGTGAGGGTATAAACCAAGTAAAGCAGATTGCCCTCTTTCATGCTTGTGGGCCCATCCTATCAGTTGAAGCTCTGAATAGAACAAGAAGGCCGATCCTCCTCTGAGTAGGAGAGAAACCTCTCCTGCCTGAATGCTTTCAGAATAGGACGCCAGTTTTTTTCCTGCCTTCAGACTTGAACTGAAACATCAGCTCTTGTGGGGTCTTGAGCCTGCCAGCCTTTGGACACAAACTACACCATCAGCTCTCCTGGTTCTCAGGCTTTTGGACTTGGAGTGAAACTAAACCCCCAGCTCTCCCAGGCTTCCAGCTTGCAGACTCATCCAGCAGATCGAGGGACTTGCCAGCCTCATAATTGCAAGGCTGTAAGAGCTTATTAATTCATGTATGGAGTGGTATAAAACACGGAAACAATAAGTTACTACCCCCATTAACTAAATTTGCCTTTAAATTTTTTTCCAGTTTACCATTTTCAAGATAGCCTTAGCTTTTAAAAAACTCATCTCTTGGGCTTTCCTGGTGGCGCAGTGTTTGAGAATCCACCTGCCAGTGCAGGGGATTGTTCTAGCCCTGGTCCGGGAAGATCCCACATGCCACAGAGCAACTAAGCCCGTGTACCACAACTACTGAGCCTGCACTCTAGAGCCCATGAGCCACAACTACTGAAGCCCGCACGCCTAGAGACCATGCTCCCACAACGAGAAGCCACCGCAATGAGAAGGCCACGCACCGCAATGAAGAGTAGCCTCCGCTTGCTGCAACTAGAGAAAGCCCGTGCACAGCAGCAAAGAACCAACACAGCCAAAAATAAATAAATAAAATAAACTTATTAAAAAAAAAACTCTTTGTTTCCAGAAAGTGGATAAAAATATCTTACTATTCTAGATTAAATAGATCTCTCCACAGCTAAGCATGTTATCTGGGAACTGCATTCCCTTTGTTTCAGCCTCTTTAAACATACCCACCTTTAACAAATGTGTGGATTAAGCATTGCACATGGTATAATGTTTCAGTATATTTTAGTTATGAATTGCCCAACACTTTATCAGGAAAGTAAATAGCACTGGGATTAAAAAACTTTAACCCATCTGGGTAAGCAGAACTTTCATTGTACAGGATCGTTTTGCTCACACAGCATTGCTTATACATCATGTACGATTCTGGGGTCCACACATTGAGCCCTGGCTTCAGTTTCCTGGTGTCAAGGACACAGTCCCCCTTGCATGGCCCAGGTTCATCACCAGTGGGAAGAAGAACACTGTCTTGTTTTTCTTCTCTTCAATAACACCTAGACCCACATCCCACGGGACCTGTAGAAGCCGTGTCTCAGCTCAGAGCAAAGGACAGTGATGCCTCCCACACACTTGCTGAAAACCCATCTGGATCAAGGTGAGGGGAGGCCCTCCTCAACCTTCCCAAGGACTCCCTCCACCTCCCCTCCAACCCCGTGGTCAGTCCCTGATCCCAGTCTGCCTCCAGGGGGTCCCAACCTAGGCCAGTCCTGGAAGAAGGGTTGCTTTTCCCTGGGGGAGCATCGAGAAGGCTAGCTGAGGCCCAGATGGCCCTGACCCAAGGGAACACACAGTACCCAGAGTCATCTTCCAATGACCTTTGCTCAGGGAGGAGGCAGGATGTGAAAAGTCCCCCAATCCTTCCTTTTCGGCTCTGCGATGTGTTAATCTTATTATTTCCAGATATTTTTCCTAATAATAGTTGCTTGATCTAATGTGAGAGTGAGTCTGTGTTCCCTGAACACACAGTAGACAAGGGGAAATAATCTAGAAAAGAGTAAGAAAACAGAATAGTTGGAATTAAATACATTTTTTACCTGGATGATTCTCACAGTTGATAATCCACCATGATGGCATACATATTGGAGAGGAACAAATAAAACTATCCTTATTTTCAGATGACATATGGCCTACGCAGAAAATCCCAAAGAATCCTTTTTAAAAAGCCCAAAACAAAAATGAAGCAAGCAAACAAACAAAACCCATCTAGCACTAATAGCTTAGCTAGGTCGCAGGATACAAGGTCAACATTCAAAAATCAATCCTATTTCTATATACTGTCAATGACCATGTGGAAGCCAAAATTAAAAACATAATACTGTTTATACTATCCCTGTAAATAAAATATATAGGCATAATTATAACAAAAGATGTACAGGACTTGTTTACTGAAGACTACAAAAAGCTGATGAAAGAAATTAAGGAAGATGTAAATAAAGGGAAAAACATACTGTGTTCACAGCTTCGAAGACCCAACCCAGTAAAGATGTCAATTCTCCCCACATTGACCTATAGGTTTAACACAATTTCTATCAAAACCCCAGCAAAATTTGTGTAGGTTTTGACAAGATTATTATAAATATATGTGGAAAGGCAAAGGAATTAGAATAGCTGAAACAATTTTAGAAAAGAAGAATAAAGAGGAAGGAATCACTCTACCCAATTTTAAGATTTACTATATAACTACAGTAATCAAGACAATGTGTATTATGGAGGAATAAATACCCAGACCAATAAAACAAAATAGATAAGCCAGAGATAAATCCACACCAGTACAGCCAACTGATTTTTTTTTCCAATGGATATTTTTGTTATTTATTTAATAGATCACCAACTTCATCTCCCTCCCCACCAACAACTGGCATTTCATTTTGTTTCCATGCTGAGTGGTGAAACAATGACAAAGCTAATCAGAATAAGCTACTTCATAAAGAGAACTAAGCTAACACAGCTCACTTTCTTTTAACAGGCATAATATAAATATATGCACTCTAGAATGCACAATGGTTTAGCCTCTAAGAAATTCAAATGGAAACTTGAAGAATGTAGGCAAATGCAGGGTGCAGTAAAGGTGAGCTGAGATGCCGTACAACTGTTCAAGGGTTCCTGGCGCTATATCTCTTGGCCACTAGCGAAATCTTGACATGGGGGAAGATATTAGCTAATGCCAAGTGGAGAAGCAGGAAGCACTAAGTTGACTTAGGGGCTATGCACAGGAACCAAAAGGCAGGAAAGTACTAAACATTGCTGAGAGCATCCACCACCCCAGGAAGGACTTTACCTTCCAGGAGCTCTAAGCTGGCACCACCTCCAGTGCTCACATGGCTGACTTTATCCTCCGTGTTCCATTTGGCACAGCAAATAGCAGTGTCTCCCCCACCTATGATGGTGACGCAGCCCCTGGAAGTGGCTTTCACCACCTCATCCATGAGGGCTTTGGTTCCTCGGGCAAAAGCTTCCCATTCAAATACACCCACAGGTCCATTCCACATGATTTGCTTAGCCCGAGCAACAGCCTCAGCATACTTTTTGCTGCTCTCAGGACTGCAGTCCAAGCCCATCCAGCCAGCAGGTATGCCAGAGGGCACAGTGGCTTGGCCAGTCTTGGCATTCTCATAAAACTTATCAGCAGTGACAAAGTCAATAGGCAAGGTAATCTTCACACCATTCTTCTCAGCTTTGGATATCAGGTCTTTGATGATCTTGGATCCCTCTTCAAACAGAGAAGTGACAATCTCCATGTTGTTGAGCACATTAAGGAAGGTAAAGGCCATTCCACCACCAATAATCATCTCACTGACTTTGTCCAGCATATTATTGATCAGCTGGATCTTGTCTGCAACTTTAGCTCCGCCCAACTTTAGATGGCCAGGAAGGGTCGCTCTGGGCTCTCCAAGGCCCAGGCAAAGTGGTTCAGCTCCTTCTTCATCAAAAAACCTCCAGCCTTCTCTGGCAGATTTACTCCCACCATGGAGCTGTGGGCTCGGTGAGCAGTGCCAAAAGCATCATTGACATAGACATCCCCTAGCTTGGAAAGCGAAGCTTGGAAGGCTTCTATTTTGGCTGGCTCCGCTTTAACCTTGTTCCCAGAAGCATCTTTTCCCTTCCCTTCCTCCTCCACATGAAAGCAAAGGTTCTCCAGCAGGATGACAGACCCAGCAGCTGTGTCAGCACAAGCTTTCTCCAGTTCTGGGCTCACGCAGTCCTTCAAGAACAAAACATCCTTGACTAGCAGAGATTTGAGTTCTACAGCAACTGGTTGCCAGGAGTGCTTGTCAGGCATGGGAACACCATCAGGCAGGCCCAGGTCAGCCAACTGATTTTTGACAAAGGAGCAAAAGATACTCAATGGAGAAAGGATGGTTTTTTTAAAACAGAAAACACTGGAACAATTCAATATTTATAGGCAAAAAAAAAAAAAAAAAAAAGAACTTCGAACCAAACCTCACACCTTTTACAAAATTAACTGAAAAATGACCATAGATTTAAATGTAAAATTATAAACTTTTAGAAGAAAACACGGAAAACCTTCAAACCTAGGGAAAAATGAAGAGTTCTTAAACGTGACACTACAAGCACAGTCCATAGAAGAAAAAATTAAGTTGTACTTCATCAAAATTAAAATCTTTTTTTCTGCGAAAGACCCTGTAAAGAGGATGAAAAGACATTCTATAGACAAGTAGAAAATATTTGCAAAGGGCTCATGTCTAGAACACCAAGAACTTTCAAAACTCAACACTAGCCAGGGGTTGGGGAGGTGGGGGGTGGTAACTCTAAAGGTGTAGCACCAGGGATATCTTTGTGGTGACAGAACTGTTCTGTATCTTGACTGTGATGGTTGTTATGTGAATTTACACATGTGAAACGATTTTGTAGACTCATATGTAAAACAAAGGAAATCTGAACTAGATCTGTGCCTTTTACTAATGTCAGTTTCCTGGCTGTGGTATTGTCCTGTAGTTATGTAAGTATTTCCACTGGGGGAAATTGGGTGACGGCACACACAACCTCTCTGTACTATTTTTTGCAACTTTCTTCAAGTCTTTAATTATTTTCAAATAAAAAGTCTTTAAAAATGGTTGCCTGGATGGTCCTTACTGGTTGATAATCCTCAGGATAACTGTGACTTTCCTCTCCCACTGTAGACAGCGGATCTTCACAGGGACGGACTGAGGCTTCTATCTCTTTGTGACTTCCAATATGCTGACCACAGATGCGTTCAATATGTTTCTAAATGACGGCTGTCCTTGACCTCCTTTGGTTCCCTCCTCCTACTGGGATGTCTGCCCCCGTGCCTTTACTTACAACTGCCTGAGGTTTCCATCAGCCAGGCCCTGATGAGCCCCACTTGTTCCAGATTCTTCAGACCCCGCCAGTGACAGCAGGCTAGTCCGAATGAAAATTCCATTCTGTACTATTCTTTGCCTTCCAAGGGAGGGAAGTTCTTTGAGGTGGGACCTCCTTCTGTCATGTGCACCCCTATATCTCCATCCCCTAGAATGGTGCCCAGAATAGTAGGGACTCCGAAAATATTTATGGACTGAGGGACTGACTATCCATTAAACAAATATAAAAATGAAAAGAGCAGAAACGATCTTGCATGCCAAATTAAGGAGCAGGTCTACAGGTCTCTCCCCAGGAAGGAGGCAGCAACCTCCTTTACAGGCATGTGTCTTCTTCAAGGCCACCTAACACACATTCAAGGGCCACCTTGTCTGCAGCAATTGCTCCCTCAGGATTCCTACAAATACTGCAAAGAAGGGGCACTGTGCAGTGCCCTCTGATGAATTCTGTTCAAAAGCATTTACTGAGCCATACTGCCTGCAACGGGGATTCAGAGGTGAGCAAAGCCTGCTTCCTGCCCTAAAGAAGCTCCTGGTACAGTTGGGGGAGACAGACAGGCAAACAGATCATTCCAATAGGTGAGCCCAGGGTGCTAGGACAGTGAGCAGAGTAGAATCCCAATCCAGCCCAGGGGTGACAGGGAAGGTTCCCCAAGGCATAAGACAGATGAGGATATGGGCAGATAATCACCCCTGAGAGCATAGTCTCTGTCAGGCTCTGGGCTAAACACCTCAGTGAGCCCTCTACTACACCAAAAGGAAAGCTTATTCTTTCTACTCACCTGAATCTGGAGAACAAGTAGCATTAGGCAGCTAAGAGGAAGGGAAAGGGTGCTCCCAGGCCAAGACAGCATCATGAGAAAAGGCAGGGAGGTGTGCTCCACCATCCGGTGGGGCCCGCCAGCACAAATCACTTGTATCACTGGGTGACAACTTGACTGTGACTAAGGAGGGAAAGGAACCAGAAGTAGTTGACAGGAGCCAGACCATGGAAAGCTTCATTTGCTGCTCCCACGAATGCCAATGGCTTTGAGACTGGGCTCTGTGGAAGCCTGGCAATCGCGGGGCTAGGCCACGGTTGCTGCAAATGTTTGGTTCAAATTTCATTCAAAATGTTTTTAGGAGAATGTTGTAGCAGATGCTGTTGGTGCCCTGCCTGTACCTCCTGCTTCTTAACATTTCAGGGCACACCTGCACACTCTAAAGGGCCAGCTCTTGCATTTCTTTGACTGAGAGTTTTCTCTGACCACCAGGGTCCCCTGTGCCTGGCCACATGGCTGGCTGCCCACACCGCACAGCCCTCAAACAATGTAGTTGGTTATAAATTGCCAGCTTCATTTCCCCACAGGAGAAATAATACTGGGCCACGTGTCCTATGCTGGCTCCCAGAGTTCCCCGGTGGCATTACGCTCTGTTTGTTCATGGTGGAATTTACTCTATGATCTTCCCTTTATTGGCTGCCTTCCATCCCCATTCTCATGCCCCCAGCCCCTGCAGGAGTCTCCTGGGAGCTCTTCCCAGATAAATAGCTTCATTTAAATCCTTGTGTCAAGGTCTGTTTCTAGGGTAGCCCAAATTAAGACACACTCCCACACACACACACCGAATGTCTCTGGTAGGATTCAAAGAAACTGGTAACAGTGAAGAAAAATACTGGGGAGAACAATACTGGTTGAGGATGAGGTGGAGGGAGATTTATTTGTCACTAAATATCCTTCTTTTACCTTTTGGCTTTTGGACCCTGTCCATGGATTTTTCTTTTTTTTTAAAAAAAGCTACCCAAAATATGTACTTTAAATCATTAAAAAATCAACTGTAATTTTATATCAACATAGTCACATGTGCTTTATATCAAATGCTAACATATCAGAGACCACAAATGCACTAATTCATGTCGCTGGGCAAATGCTCTTTGATACAGTGAGAATTGATCTTTTCTTCTGATTTGGTTCATGATTTTCAATATTTAATAAAGGTGTCACTGATTAGAAAGATTGTAGCTCTGTACGGGTGATTTCTTAAAATCCAGGTCTATGTATGCCCTCTTGCATCAATTTGTACAGATACATGACCATGGTAAACTGAATAACCAAATGCAGGCTGACAAAACCTAGGTGATCACATTCACTCCCTACTGCATAATGGTTAGCTGTGCAGTCAGGATAATACTGCATGAGCACCTATCTTAAATTTGAGCTACTTCTGATGTGAATTTTACATTTAACATAAGCAATGAAAGCAGTTAGATATTGTTAATGATTCGATATTAGACTCAATATTTTCTCCTACTCTGCATTCAAGAACTTGGATTTGTTTAATTTAGAGCATCCCGAGATGGCAAGGCAAGATGTGTAAAAATAAAACATAAAGATGTTGCTAGTTTTATTACTTATATCTTGAGCCAAACTTTCTCAACACTGGGCAACAGAAACAAACACAGGAATAAATTGGATGCTGAGGCTGATCTAAAACTGCAAGTGCACCATAATCAAAAAGTCTACAAATAATAAATGTTGGAGAGGGTGTGGAGAGAAGGGAACCCTCCTACACTGTTGGTGGGAATGTAAAGTGGTGCAGCCACTATGGAGACCAGTATGGAGGTTCCTTAAAAAACTAGAAATAGAGTTGCCATATGATCCAGCAATCCTACTCGTGGGCAAATATCCAGAAAAGATGAAAACTCTAACTTGAAAAGATACATGCACCTCAATGTTCATTGCAGCACTATTTATAATAGCCAAGACATGGAAGCAACCTAAATGTCCACTGACAGATGAATGGATAAAGAAGATGTGGTACATGTACACAATAAAATATTACTCAGCCATAAAAACGAATGAAATAATGCCACTTGCAGCAACATGGATGGACCTGGAGATTATCATACTAAATGAAGTAAGTCAGACAGAGAAAGACAAAGTATATGATATCGCTTATAGATGGAATCTAAAAAAATGATACAAATGAACTTATTTACAAAACAGAAATAGACTCACAGACACAGAAAACAAACTTATGGTTACCAAAGGGGAAAAGGGTGGGGGGGGGATAAATTAGGAGTTTGGGATTAACAGATACACACTACTATAGATAAAACAAGGACCTACTGTATAGCACAGGGAACTATATTCAATACCTTGTAATAACCTATAATGGAAAAGAATCTGAAAAAGACCATATATATATTATATATATTATATATAATATATATATGAATCACTTTGCTGTACACTTGAAACTAAACTAACATTGTAAATCATCTATACTAAAATAATTAATGCATTAAAAAATAAAAACTGCAAGTGCATCCATGACCATAAATGTCAAATGTTTATGCTTTTGAAAATAGCCTCATTATTCAGAGTGGCTGGCTTTAGAGCAAGCAAATGTTATAAACAGATGCCTGTAAAGTACATGTCTACCAATAAAGTAACTTCCCATCTTTCTTCTACTGGTGTTCAATGCAATATTTTACTTGAAAAACAAGTTACATTTCCGGATGTTTGGACCTCTGATGTGGATAACAGTGACCAGTGGAGGCTCCTGGCTAGACCAGAGCTGTGGTCAGATGCGTGTGTTTCAGGCAGCCCACCCCAAGGGCCGGAGGGAGAAGGGGTTTCAGGGAGTGAGCCTGCAGTCCTCCGCATCCTGGAAAAGCACCTGGGAGGTAGCGTGAAGTCAGGCTGGAGACTGATTTGGCACTGAAAGCTTGACAGAGAGTGGTGATGTCTCAGGTGTGGGTGCAACAGTCCAGGGAAAACACATTGAATAAGAAGAGAAATAGTCAAGTGTAAGGCCTGAGAAGCAATGCCATGGCACCATCATCACCAGACCAAAATCACCTCCAGGAGTAGGATTTTGGATTCAACCTCCTTGAATAAGGAGGCCCTAAAATAAAACTGCGTATATAGCAGCTGTGTTATAAATGCTTCTTGGTTGATTTATTCCAAAAGACAAAGGACTGTATTACAATAAGAGCTCCATTCAAACAAATTAATCAAAATTTCCATATCATATCCAAACTTGCTTAAATGTCTCTACCTAGACAAAGATAGCAATTGGCACTTTAAAGAAAAATTATTATGATTTTTTTTAATTGGGAAGGGTCTACATACACCAGCTACTTTTAAATGGGATCTTTTCTCATCAATGAATGAAAGAGAGAGAAAGAAGAGAGGGAGGGAGGGAGGGAGGAAGGGAGGGAGGAAGGAAGGAAGGAAGGGAGGAGGGAAGGAAGGAAGGAAGGAGGAAGGGAAGGAAGGAAGGAAGGAAGGAAGGAAGGAGGGAGGGAAGGAAGGAAGGAGGGAGGGAAGGAAGGGAGGGAGGAGGGAGGAAGGAAGGAAGGAAGGAGGGAAGGAGGGAAGGGAGGAAGGAAGGAAGGAAGGGAGGGAGGAAGGAAGGAAGGAAGGAAGGAGGGAAGGAGGGAAGGAAGGAAGGAGGGAAGGAGGGAAGGAAGGAAGGAAGGGAGGAAGGGAGGAAGGAAGGAAGGAGGGAAGGAGGGAAGGAAGGAAGGAAGGAAGGAAGGGAGGAGGGAAGGAAGGAAGGGAGGAGGGAAGGAAGGGAGGGAGGGAGGAAGGGAGGGCATAGTTCGTATTTAACCAGGCCCCACAGAAGCCACATCACATAGAGGAACATAATGACTACTCCCCCAAACATCTTGGTTTCTTTCCCCACTGCTAATAGTTCATAACTGGACTCTGAGTAATTCCTTTCTTCTCTCTCCCACCTGCTCCACTCCTGTCCCCAACCCCTTCCTGGTTTCCAAAGCAGAACCTGGGCCTCCCTGGGTGGTGCTCACCAGCCAGCTTAAGAGAGTCCCCCAGCTCATCTTCCGGGACCCAGCCCCATGCAGCTACTCCCTGAAGGGTCACAGTGGGGGGCCTGGAGGAGGACCCCAGCCTCCTTTCATGTTGAGTGTGCGCTTGCCCTCCTGGTTTCTTTTCCTGGATGGGGACAGAACCACAAAATCAGAGAAATGTCCTCTGCGGAGACGTGATTCCTGTCCTTCCCCTCCTAAGGTGACTTCCCTGCCACCCTCACTGTCACTGTCATCCCTGCTGGCTGGACTCTGACCCATGTGGCCAGGTTGGGGACACGGAGGTCCCTCAGGTCCTCTCTCTGTCCCCATTGCTATCTGTGCAAACACTGGTTGAGATGGATGTCACAGGAAGCTTGGACCAGGAAAGAAGTCACAGAAGGGCAATGCTGTAGGGGAGGGAGAGAGGGAGGAGGGTGCTGCCTTGGGGTGAGTGGGGCCCTCCGGAGCCATCCCAAGCACAGGCCTTGGGTCCACATCCACCATCGGGAAATTAAGGAACCTAAGCTTCAGGGGCCCTTGCTTGCATTTCCAAAACCCTGTGCTTAATTTCATATTTGTAATTTCATATTTTTCCTTAAAGAAGGCATTCCCACATTATGAAGACTTCAAGGACTCCCAAACCAGAGCCAGCCCTTGCCACCAGCTGATTCTGAACCACTTTTCTCCTGCTGCCACCTGCCAGGGTTGCTCTCCACACCTGGCCACTGCTAGTTTCCCAAATCACTACTTCCCCCACTCACTGGTCTCCTGATTCCTTAAACACACCAGGCGGTGGCCAAGGCCTCAGGGCCTTAGCACTGGCTGTTCCCCCTTTGTGGAATGTTTCCCAGCTCCCCTCCCAGGTGCTCACCTTCTTGGTGTTGACTCAGGTGGTACATTCTCTGTGGACCCCACTGTGGAACCTGCTGCTCCCTTCCCCCTGCACTCACCCTTACCCTCTTTACCCTGCCAATTTTCCACGTCATTTGTCATCTGTTTACACACTTCAGAATCTAGTTATTTACTTTTTCTGTCCCTCCTACCCTCCCCACACTAGAATGGAAGTTCCATGAAGGAAGGGAAATTCAGTATTGGTTTTGTTCATTGGTGAGTTCCTAGCACCTAGTACATAGTGTACAGTAGTCACTTGGTTAATATTTGTCTTATAAATGCATTAAGTTGCAGAGCCTGAGGCAAGGACCCTGCCTGCTGTAGTTGGGGGCTGGCTCTGGCCAAATGAGAGAAGTTTGCTTCTCAGAGGTGACTTGGCTTTATGAGCTGGGCCAGGGCCTGGGCCCACAAGCTGAGGCCATGGGCACCAGTACATCCTGAGCCTGCCTGTCTGCTGCAGGAGGCATCGTCTGGCCCTGGACAGTGCCGCCACCTAAGAATGAGTGTTCCCCAGAAACAGTGAGGCTAGGATGGGGAGGGGCTGGAGCGTGTGTGTCTCACTGGGGCTGGGAACCAGGGGACTTCCAGGAGTGTGTCCACTCCTACAAAAGTACAGCCAGTTACCAATATAGCAAAGTGCAAAGATGTTTATTCAGAGCTGGTGCTAATTTCCTGCCTTCCCACATCTGGCAGACACCTGCTGGCCTGACTGCGGGGGGTGCAGTGGCGGAGCTCCCAGGAATGAGGGCCTTGTGTCATTTTAACCCCCGCCCCGAGGACGCATCTCTGAGTGTTATTTGATCCTGGCGCCAGGAAAAGGGCGTGCGTCTATGAGGTACAGGGAGTGGGTGACACCAAGATGTCCACGGAGCCCATGATCCCCAGTCAGCTAGTCAGGACCCCCTCCCCCTGCAGACAATGCTGATGACACGATCTGGGCTTTATATAGCAGTTTAAGGTTGCCAAAGCTTTTGTCATAGCCTCTTTCATTTCGTGGTCAGCCAAACCTGGAAGACAGACAGACCAGGAAACACCATCCTGTTTTCCACAGGAAGAACGTGAGGCTGAGTAGTTAAGGGGTGCGAGGGTCACAGAGCCAGCACATGTCAAGACCAGACAGGCTGCACCCTGTCCTGTGTGCTCAGTGACAGGGGCCTCTGACACTCAGGGTTTAACACTGGTGACAACTATTTCCCAAAACTTCCAAGCCACCTGAGTGCAGAGACTTATCCCTGGGGCTGCATGAGGGGTGAGTCACTCCACAGGCAGAAGAGTGATACTGGCCTCTCAGCACCCAGAGCACACCCGTCAGCTATTCTCTAATCTCTAATGGGCCACAGTGATTACCAAAAAAGAACAAAAACAAAACCACTGTTTCTTTTTGAAAAATGGTCATCAACTGAGAGTCAGTAAAAATTGGAAGAGGCAATCATGGGGTGGGGGGTAATTTCATGATCAGGAGGAGCATGGCTGTGATGGCAGGAGCACTGGCAGCTGTCTTCTCTTCCGCACTTGCCAGGGGTCAGACCTGGCACTGCATGCTTGACACATGTATCTCATTTATGCCTCCCAACTGCTCCAAGACTGGGTAATATTGTTATTACCATTTAACAGATAGGGAAACTGAGGCCGAGAGATGCATTCCGTGCTTAAAGCCTTACAAGTGTTAAGTGGTGCAGCCCAGACTCAAATTTTGAGTCTGTGGCAAAGACTGTGTTCTCAAAGTCTACATCGTATGCATTGTATGGCCCCTCCATGCAAATGTCTTCTAGCAGCTGTGTGGGCTCCCACACTTCTTAAGTCACCCACAGATGAGAGTGGTCTCAGACTGCATCCTGTCTCTTCTCTCAATTCATTCTGTCTGTCTGTCTCTGTCTCTCTGTCTCACTCTGTCTCTGACTGTCTCTGTCTTTCTCCTCCCCTCCTCGCTCTCCACTCTTTCCCCTCTTATCTCAGGGCCTTCTGCTCTTACCTTCTCTTTCTTGGGATGACTGGGAAAAATCAAAATTCTCTCTCCTGATCATGCAGAATAATCCATTCATTCAACAGATGGCTTGGGGTGACTGTTTTGTGCCAGGCCCTGTTCTAGACACTGGGCACATGACAGTGAACAAAACTGAGGTGAATCCCTGACTTAATGACGTGATCGTGCTTGTGGAGAGATGGACAGAAAACACATATGCGAGGGCAAGTCAGACAGGTGCTACGGAGGGGGAAATAAGGCAAGGGGCAGTGGAGGGTCAGGATGGGGCCATGCTTTGAGATGCGGGGACGAGGGGAGGCCTCCCTGAAGACAAGGCATCTGGGCCAAGGCCAGAGCCCAGTGAGGGGGGAGTCATGTGACTGACAAACATCCCCAGTGACAGGAATGAGCTTGGCATTGTCACCAGATTTAGCAAAAAAAGAAACGAGAAAGAAAGCAAAGGTTGGACACTCTGTTAAATATAAATTTCAGATAAACAAGAAGTAATTTAACTTGGGACATACTTATACAAAAAAATCATTTGTTGTTTATCTGAGACTGAAATGTAACTGGGAAACCTGTATTTTATCTGGCAACCCTAGCCTTGGATGTTTAAGGAGCAGCAAGAGACCAGTGTGGCCAGAGTGGAGGCAGCAAGGCGAGGATGGAGGAAGGTGACGGAGGGGGAAACTGGCAGAGGGGAGGGTGGTTGATATTTCATGCCCAGAGAAGCCATCTAGATACGCTTCCAGATTTTCCAGTGCAATTTTCTCCTGGCAGTTCAAGAGAAAAACGTGTGCTAAGAGCTGTGAAAGAGGAGATGGGAGAAAACGCATCGCAGGGGGAATTAATCTAGCCTGGGTCATAAAGACGTTTACGTCTGCAGCGCCTGTTCTCCAAAGAAGGTGAAACCCTGGGAAACCCCCAGCATCAACGTGATGTTGGTCTTTTACCCAGCACAGAAGCTGGATCCCGAGCAGACTAACTGAAGGGGACGGCATGGGGTGTGAACCGGAAGCCCAGAGATGAAGTCGTAGAAGGTCTGGGGCCTCCCCCCCTCCCCTCATGATGGGTGGGGAGGTGGAATTGCAGGTCAGCCAGGCCTCCTGGGCCCCTGGTGGCTGTGGGTAGCCGGGAGTCGGGCACCTGCCATTGGCGGAGCAGCTCATTTGGTTATCTGAGCTGGGAGGAAACCTTTGGGACTGATCTGAGCCGTTAAGTATTAAGGCTGAAAAACAGAAAACCCCCTTTGAGGTTAAAATGTAAATAACCCAAGGGGCCTCATCCTGGCTGACTCTGGGATGTAGAGAGCAGCCAGATAGATCAGAGTAGACATTTCAGGGAAATTCCACTGTAAACCCAAATACCTACTTCACAGATCACCTTGAGAATTAAATGAGGTGATGGATGTAAAGCACTGGGCTTGGTACCTATGACATTAAATATTCGATGTCCCTTCTCCTTTCTAACAAAAGGAGTTACCTCCCTTCCCAAGTCCTGGGACCTGCGTGGACCTTGAGGGCCTCACAAAAATAAAAAACAATGAAACTAATATTGGATCCCGGGCAGCCTTGAAGCTCAGCACCACATCTGGATCTCTTCCCTTTCCTGTAAATAATCCTCATGTGACCCCATGAGATTAAAGAGCATGGCATATAGCAGCTGCCTAATACATTTTGCTCAGTGAATAGCATGGAAATAAACGGCCTCCTTGTTAAGGTTCTCCTGTAGTTGGATTTCTCACATTCAAATCATCAGAAGAGGAAGTAGAGCCGCCTGAGCGGGGCTATTAGAGAATTAAGAGCAAGCTGTCCCCACCCTTCCCAGTTCAGGGACATTGCTTCATTGCCCTAGTGAAAAGCAGGCCAGGGAAGCCACGGGGGCGGCACTGCAGTTGCCTTATAAGGACATTCACCAAGCCTGCCAGGTGTGTCAGCCCGAAGTCCAAGAGGAGGCCGGTGACAGCCCCACATGGGTGGCAAGTGAGAGTTTTCTCACTTCCCTCCCCCCTTACATGTTTCATATGTTTTAAATTATTATCTCATTTACCTTGGCAATTGAGAAAATGATTTCTGAGTTTTAAAAAAAAAAGGGTTCTCATAAGGTATCACTTCAGTAGTGAAGGAAAGTCTCTCTCTACTTTTTTGGGAGGCATGGGGAACAGGGGGTTGGCAATGAAATAAAGAAAATGAAGGTCTGTGGAGAGACCCCCTTGAGAATTAACACACAGCAGCACCTCCAAGACAAGACAATATCCACAGTGATAGAGAGCCTCACCACAAGGGCGGCCACAGGGAGACCCAGGCTCCTCCTGTTGTCTCCCAGCAAAGACCAGCCAGCGATGGGTGGTCTCGGAGAAAAGTGGGCCTTTTGAAATATACTAAGGGGAACGAAGGAGCGGTAGGCCTGACCAGAGGTGGCATACAGTCGTAGTTAAGAGATTGGAGTTTGAAATCATACAGATCTTGACTTCACCACTTTAGCTGGGTGAACTTGAGCAAGTTAATTAATCTTTCTAAGTCTTACTTGCCCCTTGTGAAGTATCTGTTCATTTCACAAACATCTACAAAGCATTCCAATGCTTTACATTAACTCATCGAATTTTCATAAACAGCCTGTGAAGTAGACCCTATTATTATCCCCATTTTACAGATGAGGCAAGTAACCTGCCCAAGGTCACACAGCCAGTCACTGGCAGAACCAGAATTTGACCCCAAATAGTTGGGCTCCTGGGCCTGTGCCCTAAAGCCCTAAGCTCTGCTGCTGAGAGTTTTTATTCAGCACCTGGGGTCAGGGAGCGGGGAGTTCTGGAGGATTCAGTGGACCTGGTAATGTAAGAGCTCTCACCACGGTGCCCTGCGCATGGTAGATGCCCAGTGAATGTGACCTATTATTACCACCACCACCACCCCCGTTAATCTCCCTGTTAAGTAGTGGGAGATTACCCAGAGCAGACTCTGAGAGGAAGACTCTAAGGGCAGGTGGTTTAGTAAGACTGGCCCTGGAAGAAACTGATAGGAGAGTGAAGGAAGAAGGCCATGGAAAGGGAAGGACCCAAGGTTGTGAGATTTCAGGCGGAGTCTCACAAGGGAGAGACTTGTGAGTTTGTCCCCATCGAGGCAAGGAGCTGGACTTCATGCTCACAAACTCTGTCAGCCCCTGGCTAAGGGGGGCCCTGAGGAAATGGAAACTCCCAGGCACCTCTGGGCTCTGCACCTGTGGGCAAAGCAGTGTAGTTACCAGGTGGCAGTCTTCCAAAGAGAGTGGCTGGTGTGGGGCCATTAGAAGAAAAGCAGCCACCCACTCACCACTGCAGTTGGTCCCTAGGTTGGAACTGATGTTCATCATCTCCTTCCTCCACCATTCTTTCTAGATTCCCCCCACTCTCCACCAGCACTTCTACTGGTCTAGGTGGCTTGTTTGCTGAAGTGGACAGACTTTTATCCCTGAACAGTCTGAACCCTTGGTTACCATGCTCTTATCAGTTTGTAGCTGCAATAATTGCCCACCTACAGCTAAAACTGGGCACCAAGATATGGTCCCAATAAATCCTCTAATTTCCAAACCTATTCCTTCCTGTCCCCATGATGCAGCAGCAACCCTACTTCCTCATGATGATCAGGGTCATCTGCTCTGCCATGATGGGTATATGCGTTGTTCTCATTTCTGTAACCATGGTGATTCCATTTCACAGGCCCATTGTGCTGGCACTGGGAAGGCTGAGAGCAGGTCACGTCATCCTGTCCAGCTGATTGTTGAGTCCCTGATTCTGTAGTAGATTCTCTCTGGTGGGCATTCATAGATGATGTAACAACCCCTACACTTTGGGCCCCCTCTGTATGCTCTTCTCCCATATCACCTCATCTCCAATCTTCCAATATTGCTCCATCCAAACCCCTGACCCACCAGCCGAACCACTTGCCACAGCTCAGGACTCACAGCATAGTCTTAGCTAAAGCCATTTCTCTCTCTTCACAAACTGGAAGACTAATACAGTGCCTGCAGCTCTGCCCATGGGGGAGGATTTTCTCCTGCCCTCCTATTCTTTTCAGAGTCCCCTGAGTGGAGCTGTAATGCAGAACAGTCTGTTTTCAGCTCACACCAACAGACCCAGTCAACCCCTCCATGAGTTAGGCCTGGATTTTCTTCTCTTCCTTTGCCAACTGGTCATAGGAAACCCCTGGCCATCGGCATGAGCTTAGAGAGAGGCATCAGTGCAACATAAGCAGGTGATACGTGAGACTGTTCAACTTGGTCAGTTAGTGTTCTCATGCCCTCTGGACTTGCCCAGGCCCACTCTTAGCTGCACCATGATCACTTTAAGATGAATTATGCTGGGCTTCTCCAGCCTTATGACTTGGTGGGAATGACAGCCCTCAGTCCATGATAGATAGCTCTGGATGCACATTTATTTGATGACTTCTGGCAAGATGCTCAGTCTCTTCCCAGGTTCAGTAGCCTGGCAAGAGTTTCCATTCAAAAAGTGCATAATTTCTTGCAACAGATAGCATGTCCTTGCTCCAGAGCCTAGAGATCTGCACTGCAACTCCCCCAATACAACTTGTCAGAGACACCACATAGTGCTCTCATTTATCACAAGATTCCTCCAGCACTATGGGATTTTCCACTTCACATGACCCAAGTGGCAGGACAGCTTATACTACAGCCTGGACCTGCTGCAGAGCCCCCTCTTGCTCTGAGACCCAATCAAAATTGCCAGCAACATGAGTCCTCTGATAAATGGGATGGAGCAGTTGTCCCAAGTGCAATACATATTACCTCCAGCACCTGAAGGACTTCCAAAAAGCTGTGCTTCTTTCATGGTTGTAAGAGGTGCAGATGCATTCACTGGTCCTTTACCTTGGAGAGAATATTGTTCAGCATAGTCCAGAACACTGAAGCCTAAATACTTTACCAATATGGCTGGCCCATGGAATCTCTGTAGGGTTTATTTCCAACATTCTAGAGCACATGTATCCTCCCAGGGCATCCAGAGATGCCACTTTCAGTTTACCAGGTCCAATCAACATAAAGACATCAACATGGTGGACCAAAGGGCAAAGCACTTAGAGTTTCCTAAGAAGGAAAAAGGATGAAGTTCCAGGAGCCATTGTTAGATGAGCATGTCATCAACACCAAGGAAAAGTGTAAACTTGTATTAGTTAACCTTTTGTGATTAGGTAGAAAAGAAATTAGTGACCAATAGGAAACCAGCCAGTGTTCTCTAAGACCAAGTCAGGCCAAGAGCACATGGGGAAGAGCAAAATAAAATCCAGAAATCAGTTCACTTTGTCTTGGTAATGAGTAAATAAAATAAAATGATGATTGAGAGTATAGGTAGAAGAGAGAAAACAAATGTATAAAATGTTTATTATTTGCTGATTTCATATACCCACACAATTCTTAACCACTGATAGTTGGAAATTAAATGTAATTTGTTCCCCTTTACTGGCGCAGGAATGGACTGTGAAAATGTTATCTTGTGTTTCTTAGGAGTTAGTGAAAGCTGGGGTCGAAAACGCAGGACAGGGCTTCCCTGGTGGCGCAGTGGTTGAGAGTCCGCCTGCCGATGCAGGGGACACGGGATCGTGCCCCAGTCCGGGAAGATCCCACATGCCGCGGAGCGGCTGGGCCCGTGAGCCATGGCCGCTGAGCCTGCGCGTCCGGAGCCTGTGCTCTGCAACGGGAGAGGCCACAGCAGTGAGAGGCCCGCGTACCGCAAAAACAAACAAACAAACAAAAAAAACCGCAGGACAAATTCCACATGATGCAAGGCTCTGCCACCAGGGGCTAATCCACCAAGCCAAGATGCCTCGTGATGAAAAATTATCCCATATGGCAACGTGTTCCCCAAATGCCAGCAGAGATAAATCTCTCATATTGCTCTTTCAATCAACAAGAAGAAAAACTTTCCCCCTAACTGGCATTACCTATGGTTTTTGCTGTTTCAAGAATAATATACCACACTGCTCATTGTAAAATCTTCAGAATATGAAATAGAGTGTGGAAGTCACTAAAAAGTCTAACTTGATCCAGTGATAATTACTGTTAATGACTTAATAATACTCTTTTACTATTTTCTTGCTGAATGAAAGAATGAAAGGAAGGGTGGATGGGTAGGTGGATAAAATGCTTTATAACCTGTCTCTTTCACTTGATATATCACGCGCATTTTTCCTTGTAGAAACACATATCTAGAGATTTGCTTCTCTTCTAACAAGTGCATAATATTCCATTATATGGCTGTACCATGATTTATTTAACCATATCACCATGATAAAAGCTTGACTTATTTGCATTTTTAACTATTCTATTATTAATGTTGCAATTACTATTCTTTCACATAAACTTGGTACCCTTATCTGATTATTCCTAGCGGACAGAGTCCTGGGATTGTTGGGTCAAAGATCATGTAAATTCTAAAGTTTGAATTATTATTGCTTAATTGCCCACAGGAAGTGTTCTACAAATTTACACTCCTGCCAACAGTGCAAGTCCCTGTTTTCCCCACCTCCTGCAAAGAGTAGTTTTCATTGTACATGGAGATTAAGCCTCTGCCATATGTTTCATGGCCATTGGTATTGTTTATTTTGTAAATTCTTTTGTAAATTGTCTATCATCTTTGGTCAACTTTTCTCTCAGGGAATTTGTCTTTTTATTATTGATTCATAAGTGCAAAATACTCATTAGGAACATAATCCTTTGTAATATGGGGAGATATTTGTAGAAAGCTATTTTAATGAAATAAATATTCCTGGCTAATGGGGAAAGACATAATACTGTGATTTAATAATTGGCCATTCATATACCGAGATCCTCCTCTGCCCTATGCATAGAAGATATGCACTGCACAGAAGGCACATAGAAGATGCAGACAGATGCATCTTCCCCAAACTCTGGGTTGCTGTTGTTTTAAAGTAAGAGCTAAACCAAGTGCTAAATAAATAAATAGATGCCACAGAGTATGAAATGTCATAAGAGAGTTACAGGCAAGGTTCACTGAGGGCCCAACAGGCTCTGGTCTGGAAGAGCAGTAAAGGCTCTAGCTTTCTTCCCCAGTTATCCTGGTTAGCTTCTGTCATTGTCTTAGGCTATTTGTATTTTTCTTTTCTTTTTTTTTTTTTCTTGGTTTCAGCAAAGCATCTTTTTAATGGAAGTATAGTTGATTTACAATGTTGTGTTAGTTTCAGGTATACAGCAAAGTGATTCAGTTGTATATATATATATATGTATATATTCTTTTTCAGATTCTTTTCCCCTATAGGTTATTTTCTTACTGATTTGTAAGCAGGTTACTCTGATGTACTATCTTTAGAAACAGCATCTTGGACTCTGCTGGGATGTTCTGAATTCAGAAATATGGTAGAGTGCGGGTGTTGGGAGAGATGGTAATTTCCATTTAACAACTTCACCTCGTCCATCTCCTGTTCCTGTCAGAGAATGCACAGGCCTGGAGGGAGGTTCCCATGAGAGCCAAGCCTCAGATCACTGGAGTGATACACCAGGCCCGACTCGAGGATGGTGCTTTACACTGAACAAGTTTAGGCTGAATCCCCAAAGCAACTGGCAGGCTTCGAGGAGCTTTAAGGAGGGGAGTTACACCTCCTATTTGTGCTGTGGAAGCACTTTAGCTGTTGTGTGAAGGGTGGGTTCAAGAGGAGCAAACTGGAAGGCAGGCAGACCCCTGAGAGAGCTGCTATAGGACAGAGATGCAGGGCCTGAACTGAGGTTCACACATGGAGTGGAAAGACATGGGAGGGAACTGGTGACTCTTTGCACATGGAGGATGGTGAGGGTGAGTGATGGTGCCATTCACTGAGTTAGAAGGTGGATGGGGAGAAGCAAGTTTGGGAGGAGTTTAGTTGAGAAGAGGTACCTGTGGGACTCAGAATGACGACACCCAGGAGGCAGCCACATTCATGAGTCCAGAGCCTACGTCCAGCTCCCAGCTGGAACTCTAAGGCTGGGATTAACAGATACATACTACCATATATAAAATAGATAACTAACAAGGACCTACTGTATAGCACAGGGAACTTTACTCAATATTTTATAATAACCTATAAGGGAAAAGAATCTGAAAAAGAATATATAATACATATATACATACTGTGCTATACACCCGAAATACAACATTATAAATCAACTATACTTCAATAAAAATATAAAATTTTTAAAGTAAAGTTGTGAGCCATCAGCCTGCTGCTAAACACTGAAATCTTGGAAAGGTATTATCCCTTGCAGTAGTAGAATGAGCAGCAGAGCTGGCACAGAACCGTAGGGAAGAAAACCAACAGAGGAAGAGACACAGTGGGAGACCAAGAATCCTGGGATAGATGCCGCCTCTCCACAGGCTCTGAGATGTCACAGTATGAGTCAACACAAACCTAAGATTCGTTCTTCAGCCCAAGCTCAACATTTTAAAATACTGTCTCCAGTGTTTCCATTCCCCGGTGTCATGGCCCCAACCCAGTCAAACTGTGTTTCTCACAACTAGTTCTTTATGGTTGAAGTAACCAGCCTCAGGGTGTGTGGTGTCTCTGTCACCAGGTTCATTCACTGACTTTTGCACAATCCCAACTAGCTTTCTATTTCTGGGGCTCTGCCTGCTCACCATACATCCTCTTCATCCCATGCATAGCCCTGTGGAGAAATATTTCAACATAAGGAAGCATGTTATGTGGAGGAAGAAAACACCCACCCTCTAAGTGTTGATGCTTTTGCTGAAATGGGGCACGTCCACCAGCTGCACAGGGCTCCCAGCTGTGGGTGGGGCAGGTAGGGCCGACTGGGAGCCAGATGATAATGACTTGTCTGCCAGGCAAGTGTTTCTGCCTAACAGAGAAGTAATTTTTAGCAGTGGTTAAGGAGGATTTGCTCTTCCTTTAAGATGATCCATTTTTCCACTAGGCAAGACTTGTTCAGCTGCCCTCCCAGAGCCCTTACTTACACTCTGGTCTGAATCACACTTTGGAAAGTTAGTTATTTACCATCTTGTATCATCAGTTGTGTCCCCAAATATAAGTTCCCTGAGGAGGCCAGAGGCCATGATATTACTTCTCGTGGAGACCCCAGGTGCCCAGGGCTGGCCGGCATCTGTGGGAGGCCTCCACGAAGGGCAGTGAATCAGGGAATGCGAACACTGGGCCCCATAGGCCTGCTCCTCATAAGCAGGGAAACTGAAACACACAGAGGTTCAGCAGTGTGCCCACACAGCCAGCAGAGCAGAACCAGGACTACTGAGCAAGGAAGTGAGGTGAAGCAGGGCAGTGACTGGTCAAGAGCACGGCCCTGGCCAGGCCTCCTGCACTTATTAGCCATGTGAGCAGGAGCGAGTCACCCGCCTCTGTCTCCTCTTCTATAAAACAGAGACAGCAGGAGAGCTCAGGGCTGGTATGAAGACTGAGTGGGCAGATCCAGGGAAAGCAAAGAAAACCATCTCCCTTCAGTGAAGTATTTGGGACTTCTAAGTATTTAGTACAAGTTTGCTGAATAATGACATTTTCAATCTAACTCTGCCCACAGTGCAGTTGGGAGCTAGGGCTTCTTTTCCCCAAGCACAGGGCTGTTTCCTCTGGAGACAGAGGCCCACGAGGCTCTGGGCACTGTCCAGGCTGCACTGGAACTGAAGAATCTATTGTCAGGGCAGTGACCTACAGCCAGGCCCCACAGCCGGGAGTGGAAGTGTGAAGTCACGCAACCAGAGGCAGAATGGAGATGGAGTCTGCACTGCACCGTGAAGGAAGCAGCATGAGTTCCACAAGAACCGTGCTGGGTGCCGGGTGGTGGGAGAGGAGGGACAGGTTGCCTCACTCCCCAGAGCCCCTCCTACTCCTTGGATCCATGCTGTGTTCTCTTGTAATAGGGAAGAACAGATCTGACTCCATATTGATCTGTTTCTTTTACTTTAACCTCTGTATTCTATTGCTTTTGCTACAAGTAAAGCATGCTACCTACAGCCTGAAATATACAGGATGGCCCATTCTCAAGGCTCTGACCTTTAAAGGTATAACACTTTTCCATTCATATAGAGATAAAAAGTTGCAGAACAGAGAATAACATTTGTCTTGTTGGAGGTTTACAGGAACACTGTGACATGACCTACCTGGGCAGCTGCAAGAACAAAGGATTTCCACATCAAGAAGTTTGCAGCAACCAACCACACCCCCTCCCCTTTTAGTATAAAAGAAGTCTGAATTCTAACTCCGCCAAGATGGTTCTTTGGGACGCTAGTCCACCATCTTCTCGGTCTGCTGGCTTTCCAAATAAAGTCACTATTCCTTGTCCCAACAACTTGATTTACTGGCCTCTCTTGCAACGAGCAGTATGAGCTTAGACTCAGTAACACTCTCAGTTACACCTCTCTGCTGAGTGTTAATCCCCATAATCTGTTTATGCCACCCCTGTGTGTTCTCGTCCTCACGTCCCAGCCCATCACAACGGGCTGCTCCTATTTCCAGAACTTCAGCCACTGGCACATCCTTTTCCCCTTCAATCATCATTGCTGCCGTCATCATATAGGCTTTGTACCTATCTGTTTGGTTGTTTATTTGTTGGTTGGTTTTAGAGTATGATTCATTAGCATAGAGTTCAAAAACTAGCAAACTAGACCATATCTGCTAAGGCATGTATATTTCGGTGACCGTACTACAAAAAGCACCCATACTACCCAAGGCACTGTTCTAAGCACTACACATATATTAACTCATATTTAATCTTTTAAACAACCTCATCAGCTTGCATTCTCTCATGATCCTTACGTCACAGATAAAGAAAGTGAGCACAGAGAGATAAAGTATTCGGCCCAAGGATACGCAGCAAGTGAGTAGAGGAACCAAGAAGTGAATGAAACCAAGAAGTGAATGAACACCTTCTGTCTCCAGAATCCATGTTCTTACCACTGTACTATGCTGCCTTGTAAAAAAAAAAACAAACAAACACACAAAAAACATGGGAATTATTGTTCCAGAAGTCAGCATGGTAATTACCTTCAGGGGGAGGCAAGGAATAGAAATCAGAAAGGGATGAAGGGGAGATGGCAGTGGTCCCCTCATGTCCTAGGTGGTGGTTACAGAGGATTCACTTTGTAATTACTTGTTGTGCTGCAGGTGTCTCTTACACAACATATACTACTGAGGGCTGGAGGGCACTAAACCTTGAAGTTGTGGTTTCTGCTTAACGTGGATGGAAAGCGAGAGGCTACACCTCAGGGTTTGACTTCTCAGCCTGTTCCTCCCCACAGTGCAGTGGGGTCCCCATCTTCATGTTGTCGGCTCTGTGGCACCACAAGGCCTCCTGGGCACCAAAGAAGCCAGAGTGCCTGAGGGGCTCACATCATTGGAATAACCGCTATCCTGGGCTCCTTCATCCCTGGGGCCTGGACCTGAGGGACCTCCAAACTTCCTGGGAAGTCTTCCAGAATAATCCACCAGGAAGGCCAGAGCAAGGCACAGCCCAAGGCAGAAAAGGCCAGAGCCATGGTGGGTCCAGAGGGTAAGGGCAGGGCCCTCAGTCCTCCACACGCTCATCCTGCCTGACTGTGACCTCCCAGGCCTTGACCCTCTTCTCCACACCATCTGAGACCCCCAGGGCACAGAACCCCTCAGACCTCTGCTTCCATCACTCTCCTCACTTACTCCTCACTGGCTGGTGACAAAGAGCCATTGTCCACTGCTGCCCAGAACGAGGCTCCAGCTCTTTCATGGGATTTTCAAGTAGTAAGGCACGGGACTCAGGAGTCCAACCCTCATCCGGTCTGAAGTATGTGGGACCCTGCCAAGTTACAGTGTTCTTCTCATGGCCCCTCGATCCTCGCAGGGGGCCACCCACAGTGTCATTCCTCCCGGGAGCAATGACTTGTGCCTTTGGAGAGAGTCTGTGTCTGCAATTCTTCTGCATTCTGGCACTGGTATGCTGATGATGACACCAGAATTCCCCTTCTACTCCCTAATCATCCTTCAAAGTCCAACTTGCTTCCTGGCTCCCCCTCATGGGGTTCATCCCTGAGAAATCGGCAAGGTCAGCAGAGTCCCCTCCCCTCACCCCACACTCTGCTCACTCCCTGTGGGTCAGTACGCTCACTGCCAGCTCAGCGGCTCTCACACAGCCCTGTCTCCTGACTGCTTAACGCTCTTTCCTCTGCTAATACTCAGTAAAGGCTTTACGGCCAGTTTGCAATATGGCAGACACAATGTCAAACTCTTCTATAAATTCTCTCATCTAACCCCCATTTAAACATAGCTCCTGGCACATGGGAGGGGGTCCATAAATATTTCTTGACTGGATGCATCCTCACAAAAATCTTTTGTGGGAGGTACTATTAATCTCTCCGTTTCATAGATGAGAAAATTAAGGCTTAGAGATGGTAAATAACCAGTCCAAGGTCACAATGACTAGTGTCAGAGCTGGGATTCCAAGGGCTTGTTTATTCCTAGGCCTTATATACTCAGCCTGTTGATCGTCTGCAGTTTATTCTTTCATTTAACAAATATTTCAGTTTTTACTATGCACCAGGAACCAGTCCAGGTTCAGGGATGCAGCAGAAAATAAAACAGAGAAAATTTCTGCCTTACAGAGTTTACATTCAAATGAGGGACACAGACATTAAATATGATAAATAAGTATCATTTATAGTATGACTAATAGTGGTAAGAGCTGGTGAAAAAAATAAAGAAGGCAAGGAAAGAATGGGGTGTCATTTTAGATGGAGTGAGCAGGAAGTCTTCACAGAGAAGGGGTAGCTGAGTACAGACCTGAAGGTGGTGAGGGAGATAGCTCCTCAGAAATCCAAGGGAAGAGTACCAGGTGCAAAGGCCCTGAGGCAAAGGAGGATTCCTGGTGAGTCCCAGGAACAGCAAGGAGCTCAGTGTGGTTAAAGCAGAGTCACTGAGGGAGAGGGCAGTGGAGCTCAGAGTAGCAGGGCCAGGTCGCATAGAACCTTAGGCCACTGTACAGAGTGGAGTGAGTGCCGTGGAATTCACTGGAAGACTGTGAGGGGAGGCATGCCATGTTCTGATGTGCTTTTAACGAGGTTATTCTGACTGTTGATTGAGACTTGAGAAAAAGCAAGGCAAATGCATCAGCAAAAAAACTAGCTAGAAGGCCGCAGCGATAATCCAGACCGGGTATTATAGTGGTTAGATTAGGAGGAAGCAGCAGAGGTGGCAGGAGATGGTTGATTTGGGATACATTTTGTAGACGGTGCCAACAGGGTTCCAGATCCCTGTACCCACTTGCCTGCTGGACACCTGAAAGCTCCCTAGCACCTCAGACTCATCAGGTCTGAAATTGAACACATTATCTTCCCCCAAGATATCTTCATTCCTCCTACACTTCCATCTCTGGTAATACCACTCCAGCTGGACAGTGGTCCAGCCAGAAACCTGGGCATCACCCTCGATTCCTCCCTCTGCCCACCTCTCACATGCAATCTGCCACCCTGTCCCATCCAGTGTGCTCTCTCCTCCTTCATCCCCACGTCCTCTGCCTCATTCAGTGCCTCATCCCTCTGGCCTGGACTCTCTCAAGTTTCCCTCCTCTGGCCTGGGCTCAGCAAACTCTACATGGCACCAGATGGATCATTATGGGAAGCAGACCATATCTGTTTAAAACTCTCCTAAGACTCTCTGTTGCCTGTTGAATAAAGTCCAAATTCTCTGGCTCAAAGCTGTCTAAAAGAAATATATTGCGAGTTACACATGTAGTTTGGCTTTCTCTAGTAGCTGCATTTTTAAAAGTAAAAGGAAAACAGAGGAAATTAATTGTAAATATGTGATTAAGCCAATATATCCAAATATTATCATTTTAATATGTAATCAACACAAATATATTAATTATATACATTCATATATCTATTAATTATATAATATATATATATTTACTAAGTCTTTGAAATCCAGTGTATAATTTACACTTACAGCACATCCCAATTTGGACCAGACACATTTCAAGCACTCAGTAGCAACATGTGGGTACCACACTGGACAGTGCAGCTCCAGACAAAGCCCTCTCTCATGGTCTTTTCTACCACTTCTCTTGTCTCATCCCTGTTCCCATTCCACCTTCCCCTGCCACTTGTTCCTTGTGTTCTAGCAGATCTTACCAACCTAGAGCACCCCAAACACACGTGCTGTTTCCTGACTCCCTGCCCTTGCACATAAATACAGAGGTGCACAGCAGCAGGCCTGTACCCACTCTCAAGAGCCAATTTTGCACATCTCTTCCCCACGTGCCATTCAGTGATGCCATATTGGTAGCTTGACATTGGCCATCATGGGAGTATTTATGCCACAGAGACTGGCAAACACTCTAAACCAGGCTTTTGGGGAGGATGGAGACCACCTGCTAAACATATCACTGCCTGTCACTGCACATAATACTCACCCCTCCATAATCCTCTTCTCCCACCCCTAGTTCATCTGCTAAACATTTCATCCAAACGTTTCATCATTTCATTCATCCTGTCTGTGTAGGTTTGCCCTCCTACTAGTCTTCAAGTTTGAAAAAAGAGCCTAGTTTTCTGTATGCAATTAGTACATGAGGTCCTCCCTCCTCCTCTGTTTTTTCCCTGAATACCCTATCATAATTATCACTGTATATAAGAGACCATAAAAAAAAGAAGTTTATAGTATAAATTTTAAAATGAAACCCATCTGGGTAGGAATCCTGCCTCCTCTACTTACTGGTGATGTAGCCTCAGTCAAGATACTTATTTATAACAAACACTGGTTTCCATACCTGAAAAGAGGTTTAAAAACACATCATCACAAGATTATCGTGATGATTAAATTATATAAATTGCTTAGTCCATTAGCTGGCACATACCAGACACTCAAAAATGTTTAGATATTATTAAGTCTTCCAGTATTTATCATTTGAATAAAGTAGTTGCTCAAAACACTTTTGTTAAAATAAATGTTGAATGAAATTTCAGAAATTCCTCAAGTCCAATTCAGAGAGTGTATGAGTCAGAATTCCAGCTGGAGACAGACGGCACATACACTCAAAGGGCTGACTAAGGGAGGGTTTGTTAAAGGACTCTTTACAAAGGTCTGAGCAGGGTTGAGGGAAGTCCAGGGTTGGCAACAGTCTGTTACCACATGTAGGCATGAAGGTGTGATGGGGGAGCATGTCCCTGAACCCGGTGAGAACTGTAGCTGGAGGAAAGGCCACCCAACGGGAGCTATAGCCTCAATGAAGGAACCTAGCAGGTGTCAAACCATCAGGATGGGGGTTGAAGAGATACTCCACCTCGATTTTCTCCAGCTTATTTGGAGGACGCCCTGCCGGTGCTTCCCACTGGCTGAACCCAAGTCAAGCCCAGGGCAAGCGGCACTCACACAGCTCCTGAAGGTCAGCCTCTTGGGCAGTGAGCTGATGGGAAAGATGGAAGATGGGCTGGAGGCCCAAAGGGAGACTCGAGAGCAGAGCTTTCAAGTGGGATTGAGCCTCCTTCAGCCTGCAGGTGTCAAGTCTTGCTTACAAACCATAGATAATAATCATTGAGACTGGGCCTTGAAGGATAGAATCAGATAACAAGCATTCATATGGGCCAATTTTGGTTACTTTATCTACAAGTTTGTTCTCTCAAACGTAAGAAAGCTGATTTCATTCTGTAATCCTCTACTTGGTTGGCACCTAACAATTCTTAGAGTCAGGAAGTCCATACCTATGTCTTAACTTAAAATATTCCCACCACGACAGAAATATATTGTATTTTAAACAGTTCTCTGTAGAGAGGGGAAAGAACTGGTATGCAGATGGATAAATAGATAGCCTTAATTAAATCACCACTATAGTGTTTTCACCTTTACAATTGATCATCATAGTTCTTTTCATTTTTCCCCTATGGTCCTCTTTTCTAACTTTCTAGTGGGTCTGTAGAAATGACGTGTTGAGTATCCTGCTGATGTCAGAAGAACTGTTAAAATGCCGGTTGTGATTATCTTTGCTGTTGTTGTAGGCCTGGATGATTTTCCTGGAAAGGCCTGGAGGGAGGCTGTAATCATCTCCTGGCTTTATTGTGAGGCCTATTCAGCTTCTCCACAAGTCCCTTATTCTGGAGAAAATAGTTATGGCCAGACCAATTCTACTTCCCTATCTGTCCTAAAATTTGGTGTTCTGAGTCTTCCCTTCCCAGCTAACACTTTCTAAAAGTACTGGCTGACACGAAAAGAAATGACATTGAGTTATTTGTAGTGAGGTGGATGGACCTAGAGTCTGTCATACAGAGTGAACTAAGTCAGAAAGAGAAAAACAAATACCATATGCTAACACATATATATGGAATCTAAAAAAAAAAAAAAGGTTATGAAGAACCTAGGGGCAGGACAGGAATAAAGATGCAGACGTAGAGAATGGACTTGAGGACACAGGGAGGGGGAAGGGTAAGCTGGGACGAAGTGAGAGAGTGGCAGGGACATATATACACTACCAAATCTAAAATAGATAGCTAGTGGGAAGCAGCCGCATAGCACAGGGAGATCAGCTGGGTGCTTTGTGAACAGCTAGAGGGGTGGGATAGGGAGGGTGGGAGGGAGATGCAAGAGGGAGGGGATATGGAGATGTATGTATATGTATAGCTGATTCACTTTGTTATACAGCAGCAATGAACACACCATTGTAAAGCAATTATACTCCAATAAAGATGTTAAAAAATAAAATAAAATAAAAGTACTGGCTGAAGCCCATTCCACAGGAAAGAGGCCCCAGGAAGGGGCAAGCAGTGAGGGATCCAGACTCAACCAACATTCTGATTCCTCCAATAGAATGTAAGCCCCATGAAGACAGGGGCCACGTCTACCTGCTTACCGGTGTCCCCAGTGCCTAGCCTGCTGCCTGGCACATAGCAAGTGCCTAATGTTTTTATAGAATGAATAAATGAATGAATGCACACTATGTGCCAAACACTCTCATGTACAAAATATTGGAGACATTATTTTTCACATGTGAAAACTGAGAGGCCAATGTTATTTATGTCAGCAGTGGGCAAGGCCTCAACCACAGACCTTCTGACTTTTGTAGTCAAATGCACCCCACTGCTTCCCATCCAAGATGCCTCCCTTCAAACAAGCCACTTTGCTTTACCTTTGCTATTCCCTAGCCCAAGCTCAGCTTTTCAGTAATAAGCCTGGACCACAGGGGCTGCCATGATCAAGAGCTCCTCTCCCCACAGCTAACTAACCCATATGTGTTACTGTCTCTTTAATGTTTGCCTTGACCCAGAATCTTCCCCTTCTGATCTTAGGATCTGCAGCCACTTTGGGGGAGATTCTGAGTATATCCCAGAGGTTTCTCTCTCTTTTTTTTTTTTTCTTTTAAAGAGACAGCCTTTATTTTAAGGATTTTTACACTGAAGACTTCAAAAAGTGGTAGGTTTTTGGAACTTACTGACCTGTATTTAAAAGGAACTGTTGACAAAGATTCGCCAGAAATAATCTGAACAAGAGGGAAAATAGTTAATACTGCTGAAACCTACTAAAATGATTCCAGGAAATATGGTTTATCTGACATAACGTTACCTCTAAATACTGTCACTGATATGAAACTGACTGCTTCTTACTTTTCTAAACACACAGTGGTATAATTAACAGTATTCAATCACTTCTGTTCTCTCCTGAACATATAAAAATTAAAATACCAATTAAAAAACTAATATATTCTTTTTAAAAAATGTTTCTTATAGATACAATTTCAATATTTTCATTCAATAGTGGTGTGGTTTAAGAGATTTTTCATTCACAAGTCAAACAACAATCCACCCAAAGGGAACTGATTGTCTCTAGGCTCATAATACAAATAAAGAGTTCGGGAATGCAGCAGCTGACATTTCTAAAATACAAAACAGATAAAATTCTTAGAAAATACATGCAATAAGCTCTACTAAGCAGCTGGTCACAGAACTAGAACATTTGATAATTTTCCTGGTGATTTCAATGGGACTCCAGATGTTTCCAAATTCAACTTGAACTCTTATCTTAGGCTTTGTATTTTGCTTTTCCAGTTTTGATAATGACACAAACATGATTCAAATCCCTGAAGTATTTATTATAGTCAAGGGCATATCCTACAACAAACTTGTCTGGAATTTCAAATCCAACAAAATCTGGTCTATATCCAACACTTTGAGGGGTCCTTTTCACCAGCAAGTTTGCAACCTTGACCATCTTTGGATTATGCTGCTTGGCCAAGGAAAGCAAGGTTTGCATTGTTTTGCCAGTGCCAATTATATCTTCAACAATCAAGACATTCTTTCCAGTTAAAGTTGAGAGATCATCTCCACCAATTACTTTTATGTCACCTGTTGACTGGTCATTACAGTAGCTTTTCAGTCTGATAAAATCTACAGTCATAGGTATAGATCTATCACTATTTCTGTTCAGTGCTTTGATGTAATCCAGCAGGTCAGCAAAGAATTTATAGCCCTCCTTGAGCACACAAAGGGCCACGATGTGACGGCCTCCCATCTCCTTCATCACATCTCCAGCTAGCCGTTCGGTCCTGTCTATAATTAGAGGAATAAATGCCTTTTCCAAATCCTCAGCATAATGATTAGGTATACAAAATAAATCTAGGTCATAACCTGGTTCATCACCACTAATCACGATGCTGGGGCTGTGGTTGCCATAACGGAGCCGGCTGGCGTGTGGGCTGAAGGCAGTCTCCAGTGGTTTCTCTTTGAGTAAACTATTGTTGAGACACAGTAAGTCCCCCACATGCGAACATTCAAGTTGCGAACTTTCAAAGATGTGAACATGCATTTGCATGTCCAATCAGGTAAGCTAGTTCACGTGTCTGGCATACATTGTCACATGCGTGCATCCTCCACGAGGGGTTGTGCTTTTGTGCACTTTACTGTCATCTATGACAAGAAAAAAAGAGCTACTACCTAGACATCACTGGATCGTTTTTTCAAGAGGGTAAATAGAATTGATCCAGCAAGGAACCAGAATCTGTGCCATCAATGTCAGGCGTGAGTGAAATACAGCTTGCCCTCCGTCTCCTACTGCTGACAATCCTTCAGTTCTACCATCTCCCACCTCCTCTCCCTCCTCCAGTCAGTAACTCTTCTTGCCTGTTCACTCGATGCCAGCCCCTGTATGCCAGCTGTTGTACTGTACTACTGTACTTTTCACGGTACTGTACTATAAGATTAAAAATGTTTTCTTTATTTTTTGTGTGTGTTTGTTTTCTATGTATTATTTGTGTGGAAAGTATTATAAACCTGGGCTTCCCTGGTGGCGCAGTGGTTGAGAGTCTGCCTGCCGATGCAGGGGACGAGGGTTTGTGCCCCGGTCCGGGAAGATCCCACATGCCGCGGAACAGCTAGGCCCATGAGCCATGGCCGCTGAGCCTGCGTGTCTGGAGCCTGTGCTCCACAGCGGGAGAGGCCGCAACAGTGAGAGGCCCGCGTATCGCAAAAAAAAAAGTATTATAAACCTGTTGTAGTACAGTACTACGTAGCCGATTGTGTTAGCTGGGCACCTAGGCTAACTTTGCTGGACTTACGAACAAATTGGACTTAGGAACACGTTCTCAGCATGGAACTCATTCGTATGTGGGGTACTTACTGTATTAGAAACCCTGACTGCCCCAGAGCCACCACCTGCCAGTAGTGAGCTCCACGACCCAATGGTAGTCTGGCATCTCCTGGGGCATCCCTGGTCGGGGTGGAAGCCTGTCTAGTTTCAGGCTGCCCCAGGGTACCCACATCAAACTGTAACCTGGCTCCAGACTGAGTTTCCCTTCAGTTTTTCCCTCCAGTCATCCCCACGGACTCCTGGACATCCCTGGATTAAGGGCCCCAGGGAATGGTGAGGACAGTGTCTTGTTTGGGTCGCCCTCCCCTCCTCCCCCACGATGCAGTGCCTCACTGTCCAGGATGTCTCCTCGCTCACAGCCCAAACTACCAGCTCTGGGACTTCTGTTGCCTCTGCTTGCCCTGGCTGTGTTCTCTCTGGCAGAGCCAGTTGTGGAGCTAGCAAAGCCCTGAGTGAAAGACACGCTTGATCTTTTTGCAGTCCCTTCTCCTCCACTTATCGGTATACCTTTTACAAAACTTGAACTCTTGTGTGTGGGCCTTGGGACAGTGTCACATTTCAGAAGCACAGGACAATAGCCAAAATAGATTAAAAGGAATTTCTTTGCTCATCCCTCATGCAAGTCATTATGGAAGCTAGACAAAGATAGGAACTCATAAACATTTACTACATTTTTGTTTCCATCTCCTTTGCTCAGAGTTGCTCTGAGAGGCTCTCCTCCTATCCTTGAAGAAAACTTCTCTATTCTCTGCCTCCACCTCCATTCTCCTCCTCCCCCAGGACTGGGTTATATAGCTTGACTTAGCTTCTCTCCCAGCAACAAGGATCCTTCCTCTTTGGAAGTGGGGGAGAAGTCAGGAGTGTACAGTTAAAGAATTCTTTTTACATGTTGGGAGAGAGGGAGTAGTGAGTACTTACACAGAAATCAGCTCTGATCCATGACTTAGTTTTCAGAATAGACATATGCCTCATGATTTTATTCTTAGTCACTAACCACTAGAAACACGCTCCCTACTGATCTTATGATGTTTAAAGTGTCATGTTAACGATTACCATCCCAGCTTGGTAACTAAGCCGGCTGGCTGGTGAAAAGCAACAGCTCTGTGCTTGAGACTGGCTCAGGAACAGGACTCTGATGAGTTCTAGTTGGTCAGTTTTATCTGGTAGAGGTAGGGAAGGCTGCAACTGCATCATGGCTCTACCTTGTGTGGCAGAGCCTGTTCACCCATTCATTCACTCACTCATTGATTTATTCAACCAACCAAGATTTTTCTGTGCAGCCATTACTAGTCCAGCTCTGTGCTACATACAGAAGAGAGAGACGAATAAGTCTCAACCTTCACCTTCAAGGAGCACACCTCAAACTGGGGAGATAATCATGCGACCTCATCAATCATAACACAGTTTGGTGGTGTAATAGCAGACAGAGAAGCAGGGACCAAAGGGTCACTGGGACAGAACTAACTCTGATGTGGGATAGAGATGGATCCGTCTAAGAAGCCTTCTCAGAGGAGGTGATATTTGAGCTGGGTCAAAAGAAAAAGCAGAAGCACTTCAGATGAAGAATGAAGTACAAGCATTTCAGGAAGAAGGCACAGAACAGGCAATGCCACAGTTACATGAAAGGGGATCCTAAGTTTGGGCAAGAATGAAAAGCTTAGAATAGCTGGACACAGAGTAGTGGGAGGGATACTGGGAAGTAGGTGGGAGCAGAATGTGAAGGACCTTGGAAAGTTTAAAAAAATATATTGGAGGAAAACAGAAAAAATTAAAAATTACCTATATTCCCCATCCTTTATTAATGTTATAGAAAGTACGACACAATGGAAATTTCCTCTTTGCCCATCCAAAATCACCATACCAAGGAAACCTCTGTTAATAGTTTAATAAATGTCCTCCCTTTTTCCTAAATGTATGCAGGTATTTTTATGTATACAAATTTAAATCACATTTTAAAAGATCCTTTATATGTATTGACCTGCATTTTTCCCCCAGTTAGTAACATAGGAGATATGTTTACAGATCAATTTATACAGAACTATTTTGTTATTTTTAATAGGCAATGAGGAACCAGTGAAGGACTCTAAGTTTGGGGGTGAGTGGGTCAGATCTGTTTTATGTGGAGGCTGGATGAGACAGAAGAGGCCAGGAAGCTCACTCAGGAAGGGTAAGGATGAGAACCCCACTGAAAAGGCCACAAGGATGAGATGTAAGAGAGGTTTCTGAGGTAAAATATGCAGATTGTAGTGACCATTGTTGGCTGGGTTGTGAGAAAATCTTGGTGAAGTTTCATTTTGTTATACATAATAGAAGTTACTAGAACTAGCTTCAGAAGAAACATTTTAGAAGGAGGATTCAAGGGCAAGAGCTACAACCAGGCCTGAGGGGGCTTGGAATCCAGAAATAGAAAACTATCATGGGTCAAGATCACTGTCTACTCTTTCTAGAGCGAGGGTTTCTCATTCCAGTTTCTCTCTGAAGGTCCACCTCATCATCCTTTGTGTCTGCTTCTCCGTGCACTTGTGCCTAGCTGCACTAGGAGGGTCTGCAGAGCACGCTGTACTACAGACAGATCAGGGGTGTGTGTGTGTGTGTGTGTGTGCGTGTGTGTGTGTGCTTTCAGAATTCCCTGGGCAATTTCAACACAGAGCAAAGGTGAATAACCCATAGTAGTGGGACTTGTTCCGTGTCTCTGAGGCCCATTTCCAAATTCCCAGGAAAGGTTGTGATTGGCCCAGCCAGGTCAGGTGTTTGCTCTGGTCCAATCAACTGTGTTCATGGTGGAGCGCCAGTCAGAATAACCAGGACGGTTAAGTCAGCCTCAGGGACAAGGAAGTGGAGGGGGAGACAGAAGAGCCCATGGCTTCAAGATTTTGTGGTTCCACACGACACAGGCAAATCAGATTTCACGTTTACCTCTTGCTCCTTCCCCGGGGGAAAAAGCCTTTGCCTGAGTGGACAGAGTACTTTGTGTCACTGGCACGGCTGCCATTACGCCATCTCTGCCTGAAAGGACAAAGGGAATGACTTAGTCCCTCGGCTTCCGCCGCTGGGGCTGCCGGGCCGCCCTCCTCCACGGGAGCAGCGCAGCCTGACTGTTCGGGGCTCAGGGCCGGCTGGGCAAGGCCCGGTGGCACAAAGTACGTCTCCCCGGAAGTAGAAGCAGAAGCAAACAGCTGTGAAATGATGCTTCATTGCAATCAGCTTCTTGCTTGTCATTAGGATGAATAACTGTGGGTAGACTGTGGCTTCGTATTTCCCTCCGAGTGGGGAAAGAGCTGACCAGTGGGAGGCAAGCCTCTCGAGCCGGCAGCTGACTGCGCCTTCCCCGCTGTTTACCTGCGTTGTCAGGGCGCTCCTCCCACCCCCCTAAGCCTTCTCCCTGGATGGAGAACTCCTCACCCCCGCTTCCCGAAGCGGCACTTGGTGGCGTGTGAGGGGACTTTTTAGCCCAACCGCAAGTGATTTCTGTTTCCTGCTCCTCCAACTCAGTCACACTCCTCCCCAGGGCCGTGGGTCCTAAAATAATTACAAACCTCAAGACCAGCCCACGCACGGGTGGGTTTGAAGCCAGTAGCCTCTGTTTCTCTGTCCTGTAAGGTCTTATCTTGCCTTTTAATATCCTACTCTTGACTTTTCAACCGTGTTTCTATACTTCTGCCAACTCCGTAATTTATGGATGTGTTTGAGTGATTTTCTTCAGGTTTCATTTTACATCTCTGGAAAAGCTAAGGGGGTTATATTTTTATGCCAAGACAGAGGACTTGCTTGAGACTCAGGAGGCCTTAAGACAAGCCCCAGATCTGACAATTACTAGTTTTGTAACCTCTGGCAGATGACTTCAGTTCCCTCCCCCATTCTCCCATGGCTATGTTTATACTTCTATTATTATATGTATCACGTCTTTGTGCTCCCTAGGAGATTCTGAACTTCTCAAGACTAAGCTTTTATCTGTCTGGGTAACAACCACAATACCTAGTACAGTGCCTGACACATAGCGGATGTCCAAAAAAACTAAAATGTAACCTCTAGAAATCTATAAAATTGGGATAATTATACCAAATTATAAACATTAAATAAGGCAATTCATGTGATTTATAAACTATAAAGAATAATAATACATATGTCTAAAAGTTATAACAATGCCATTATAAAATTTGTACAACTTTAAAAATATGGTTCTATTAAATTAGTCTTACTTCATATTTGAAAAGCTTAGGGTAAAGGATTGATGAGGAAAAGCTAAGATTTCTCATTTACAGTGACTTTATTAATCACATGACTTATTCTGTCTCTAGCATAAGCCTCTGTTCTCATGTGTGGTGTTTTTTATTTTGTTTTGCTTTGTTTTTATTCAGTGAGTTACATGGTTTAATGGTTGATACATTTGGTATAAAGGATGATGAATCTAACCCAGGGTTTCTCAACCTCTGCACTATTGACATTTTGGGCCAAATAATTCTTTGTTGGGGGTTGGGAGCTGTCCTGTGCATTGTAGGATATTTAGGAGCACTGCAGCTCCCCTCAACCCACCAGATGCCAGTATCACCCTCCCCCCGACCAAGGTAACACCCAAAAAAGTCAAATATCCCCTGGAAGGAGAGAGGGGGCAAAATTGCCCCCATCCTTTCTATTGCTCTGAAGTTTTGACTCATGCTTTTTTTCTCTTGCATCTTTTTTTTTTTTTTTTTTTGCGGTAGGCGGGCCTCTCACTGTTGTGGCCTCTCCCGTCGTGGAGCACAGGCTCCGGACGCGCAGGCTCAGCAGCCATGGCTCACGGGCCCAGCCGCTCCGCGGCATGTGGGATTTTCCCGGACCGGGGCACAAACCCGTATCCCCTGCATCGGCAGGCGGACTCTCAAGCACTGCGCCACCAGGGAAGCCCCCTCTCTTGCATCTTTAAGTATTAACTTTCTCAATATTTGAAATGTATGAACTCAGGTCTCTTAAGTGCTGCAGAATAAGACCAGTCTGAGTCCTACTCAAAGCATTTTTCACTGACTTGGATTTGAAGGTACTCATGTCCTTCAACACATTCGATTAGTCAGAATTTCCTAGCTTGCCAGAGAAATTCCCTCTTTCTCCCTTATTCTTCTTCCATACTCGGGGTTGGTACAGCCTTAATATCTATCCCTTACACCAAGACTTTGAAGACCAATCCTACAATTCCATCACCATTTCTTCTAAGAAGCAAGTAGGCTTCTTACCCCTAGGGCCTGTGATGGCCTGACTTCTCAGACTTCCCCCAAGCAGACACATAATCAAGGCCCCTCTGTGAGCCTCACTGCACTCCAGGGACCCTAGGTCTATAGCATGTATACATTTAGGTGTGGACACTTTATATTACCACCAAGAACAAGTCTCTCCTAAGTGATCTACACCTATCTTCCTTTTTACACATGTACCTTTGCTCCTCACCTCCCTCCCTTCCTCTGCATTTGGTGTCTTTGTGGACTTACCCCAATTCACAGGCAATGATGTAACTTTTCCATCCCCCTGATGGCTGGGGCCAGTGTCACAGTCCTTGCATTGCAGACAAGATGCTTGCTTTCCTCCCCATCTCCTGTCTACCCTCCTTTGAAGAGCATAGCCTATGGTTTTATCTGACATTCATTTTCTCCAAAGTGCAAAAGCTGTTATTAATAGTCTCCACTTGTTTGCCTATGAACCTGATAAGCATGAATTTACCAAGTGCAAATGCTCTGATCACCTGTGATGCTGGCACTTACTTAACAAATGCCTCTCTCCCACACAGAAAGGATGCTGTGTCATGAATTGAAAATGACCCTGCGTACCATGCACACAGTTTTCATTCCTGCTTGAGAAACCACGTTCTTGTGGCCAAAAAAGAATGAGATTCGGTCATCTGATTGCATTATGCCTGCCTTGGATGCTCAGTATCTGGCACATAACAACACTTTTATAGTTGTTTTTGGCAAGAGAGCTTGCTAACTCAAAATTATCTTTACAAAGTAGTATAACCAGCTTGTTTTAAAGTTAATTTGTGAAGATGAGTTGACATCTTAGAAGACAGGAGAGTAGCTAATTAGGAACTCATCTGAAGAGGAAATTTTGAAAGGCTGTTTATTGTATCCAATATGTCTCAAAATAATTCTTTTTTTTTTTTTTTTTGCTGTACGTGGGCCTCTCACTGCCGTGGCCTCTCCTGCCGCGGAGCACAGGCTCTGGACACGCAGGCCCAGCGGCCATGGCTCACGGGCCCAGCCGCCCCGCGGCACGTGGGACCCTCCCGGACCGGGGCACGAACCCGTGCCCCCTGCATCGGCAGGCGGACTCCCAACCACTGCGCCACCAGGGAAGCCCCTCAAAATAATTCTCTACACATTGAAAACCACCATCAACACCACTGCTTTGAGCTCCTACTTAGTGCCTGATGTACGTTATGTCATTTAAACCTCACAACAACCTGGTGAGGTTTTCTTGGAGACAACTATCCCCATCTCACAGATTGGAAACTAAAACTCAGAGATGTCATGTGAACATGACCAAAGGCACACAGTCATTAAGTAGCGAACTTAGGATCCAATCCAAAGCCCAACAAAGTGAGATGTTGGATATCACTATTCAGTATAGGGATTTCTACAAAACTCTGAAGTAGAGTAAAGAGCTTCTTGTCTAATCCCAACAAGTATCACACTAAGAAGTCCTAAAAACATCTCACAGAGTAGTATGAAAAAATAAAGATTAGGAATCAGATCTGGATCTTAATCCATACTTTACTACTTTCTAGTGGAATCATCATGGACAATTGCCTTATCATTGCTGAGCATCAGTTTCCTCATCAAAAACAGAGATTAAGGGTTTCTGTGAGTAATTATGAGTTAACTCTTATGCTCTACAAAAATGTAGTTTGACCATAGGTATTTCCCAGGAGCCTCATCACCAAATCACGGGAAGAACCTGGCTTCCCTACTCAAGTTGGAAGGCCATTGCCAAGGCTGTCCGAAGGTGATGGTGTTCTCTTTCCCATAACATCAGTGATGACACAGGGAGAGTGAGCATGTCAGGCCACAGGGACTGCCTCTCTAATAGGCTGACCACATTTGGAACACAAACAGAGCCTCTTCTGAGCAACCACAAGGAGAAGCCAAGCAGACTCAAGGGCATGCCTCCAAGTGGCTGGCCAGTGTCCACGGGCTTTAGAACACTGTGGTTAGCCTCAGACTCTGTCAAAAGGGACAAGCCCCAGCTCCCAAGTTAGTCGCTTCCACAACAGTAAACCAAGATGAGTCATGTGAGGATGGAGAAACCTCTAGAGACAGCTTTCCATGTGAGGATCACTGTAAAGAATTAAGGCTGGAGACGGGAGAACTCTAAGAACCTGGGCGGCTGATGTTTCCATCTTAGTGAGTCAATATGTGAGACGTGGCAGGACGTGAGCATGTATGTGTACCTGTTCACACTCGTGTTCAATGAAGGAGAACCTCTGTGTATCCTTCTGCCTCCTCTTGGTTTGCCAGCTGCCACTCAACAGTATCCCTGTGGATTGGAGACTTACACAATATTATTACTTCAGGGACAGTCTGCTTCTTTTTAATATTACAAAATTGCCCTTTCAAAAGTTTGGACCAATTCATTTTCACTCTTGCAGAGTATAAGAGGGTCTATTTTCTTCACCAATTTCAACACTTGGTAATAGTATTATTATTTCCACTTTTAAAGTAATGCTGACACATGATGAAAATTACATTTAAATAGTATATAACACTGTGAAAAATCTCCTTCTCACCCTCCTTACACTGTTCCACTCCCTGTGCTAACCAACTTTAGCCAATTCCGATTTTAGTTATTCTGGTGGTCGCCACAAAATACTAAATAATATGCTTATGCCTCAGTTTCTTGATTTATCAACTCTCTACAGTATTTACTGACTCCTGAACAGAGATTTGTGCTAACTTATCCTCTCACTGTCTCTTCTCACCTTCATGATTTTAGACAGTGTTCCCCTTGATTTGTCACTATGCAACTGAAGAAACAGTCCCTCTACTCTTTCCCCCACCCTTTCTCCCCACATCCTTCACCTTCTGTCTTCTGCAATCACTGTCCTGTTCCTTTTTACATTTATTGGGTTTGCAATAGTTATATTCTATTCTGAAACCAAAATTAAGCCTTTCATACTTTGTCTAAAAATTTATTCTAAAAATTGAAGATCAATAGGCAGCTTTTATAATTCTGTAAATATATAAAAATTATTTACTGAAGAATCAAGTAAGTAAGAAAATAATCCTGAACCACTGAAGAGAATGTTCAAAAGTTAAAATCAAATGAATCCTCTTTCCTTAACCTAATTAGTTTCTCACAACTATGCCTTAATTTAGGTTGCTTCTTATTTGGATTAAGAGTTTCCCTCTGATTTTTGTTTTTCCTGGGGTTTCTATTTGCTTTTCTTTTTTAACTAATTGACAGTAGAAATATATATGCTCATTACCATATGATGATCATCCAATTTCTTAAAACATATCATTTTTGAATGGTTTAATGTTGCCTCATTGTCTTCCAGGTATGCACCACAGTTGCTGTCATGTTTTTTTTATTTTAATTACACATTTATTTCTAATATGTTTTAATCCCATGACTTCCTCTTTGTTGTATTTCTCTTTCATCTTATTGGAGTGTACACACAAGTAATCTTTCAATGCTGTGGTCTGAATGTTTGTGTCTGCCCAAATTCATATGCTGAAATCCTAATTCCCAATGTGATGGTATTTGGAGGTGGGGCCTTTAGGAGGTGGAGCCCTCATGAAGAGAATAGTGCCCTTATAAAAGAGGCTCCTGCGAGCTTGCTTGCCCCTTCTACCATGTGAGGAAGTCGGCAGTCTGCAACCCAGAAAAGGGCCTTCAAGAGCACCCAACCATGCTGGCACCGTGATCTTGGACTTCCAGCCTCCAGAACTGTGAGAAATGAATTTCTGTTGTTTATAAGGTACCCAGCCTCTGGTATTTTGTCATAGCATCCTGAATGGACTAAGAGAGCAGATAAACGTTTGTTTTTGTTTTGTCTATAAACAAAATTAATTCTGAAAATTGAAAATCAATTATCAGTTTTTGTATTATTATAATTGTATAAATATTATTAACTGAAGATTTGAGTAGTGTGGCTCTTAAAAAGCTCTTTGTTTGTCCCAATGCTTGGTGAAGAGTTTGGTTAGGTTGATAACTCTAGACAGAAAATCACATTCCCTTTACACTACGAAGGCATTGCTCTACTAGATTACTCTTCTGGCACCCAAAATTACTGACAAGAAGGCCAAGGCCATGTTAGTTCTTATTCTTTTATGTTACCCATCTTTACTCCTTGGAATCACTAAGAATCTTCTCTTTATATTGCATGTCCTAAGTTTTAACACAATGTATATGGGTTCTTAAAAAAAATTTTTTTTTTTTTGCTCAATCTCCAGTGGCTCCTTCCAGTTTGAAAACTCTTTCCTTTCCTTTGATTATTTTTCTCCCTTGTGTTCTCTGTTCTTTCTGGAATTCCTGCCAGAAAGATGTTGGACTTCCTGAATTGATCCTCCATGTCTTTTAACTTTTCCCTCATATTTTCCATCTCTCTCCTTCTGGTCTACATTCTGGAATATTTCCTCAACTTTTCTTCCAGCCCTTCTGTTGAAATGATTAATTTTCAAGAACTCTGGCTGTCCTTGCTTATCCATTCACATTCACGAGTATATGTCAATAAGTGGAGCACATGGACTTTCACTGCCCACTTTAGGTAACGGGGTAGAAATCAGGCTGATGAGATGCTCCCCACACCTTGTATGCCCCCTTCTTGGGGCCAAAACAAGGAAAACCTCACTCTGGAGGACCAACCCTCACTCAAGGAGCCCTAGACCTCCCCAGACAAACTGTTGAATTTCCCTGAAGAGCAGACTCATCTCTGAAGGCAACCAATACATGTTGCAGCTGCTGTGCATCTGTGGTGGGGAGGTGGTGGGAGTGAGGGTGGGCAACTGGCTCAGCTGCTCCACAGATCATCGTGCAAATAGTCAACCTGATTGCCAGCCTGCTCTCCACCTCTACTTTCCCTTTCTGTCAACTCAGAGCTTTGCACATCTTCCAGAGCCCCCCAGGAAGATGGCTCCCCTTCCCAGAAATCGGCTCTCTCTCCATTGCAGCATTCTCCCACACCTCAGATACTGCTTCCCCCGTTTCTGGGTTATTTGACGATTCAATCTCATTTGCTTTCTATCTCCCAGAAAATTATCAAAAACTCTGCTGATGTCCCCACCTACTGTATTCTGCACCGCTATGGATGTATCCCCTTTTACACATCTCCACTGCCATTTCAATAGGCCTCTGTACAGGAGGGAAGGAAACATGTGGGCCCACTTCACCCTCTGAACTGGGAACCCAAAGCGGTACTGTTAAACATTTAAAATTTTGTCTTGGAGGCAAAAAAGCATATATCATCTTTAACCTGTCCTTCTGTAACTTTTAGTGAGGTTAAGTATCTCTCGTATTTGACTGGCCATTTAAACTTCTCCTATGGACAGCCTGTGTTTACGATGAATGGCTCTAGACATCATTCAAGTCCAGCAGAAGTTTTACTTCAGCTCCATGCACAGACCATTTTAGGTTGCAAAGACATGCCACTTGTGAACTCTCAATGCTGTGAGTACTAACTCATAATTCTTTAAAAAAAATTTTTTTTGATGCGGACAATTTTTAAAGTCTTCATTGAATTTGTTACAATATTGCTTCTTTTTATTTTATTATTTTTTATTTTTTTTGCAGTACGCGGGCCTCTCACTGCCGTGGCCTCGCCCGTTGAGGAGCACAGGCTCCAGACGCGCAGGCTCTGCGGCCATGGCTCATGGACCCAGCCGCTCTGCGGCATGTGGGATCCTCCCAGACCAGGGCACGAACCCATGTCCCCTGCAATGGCAGGCAGACTCTCAACCACTGTGCCACCAGGGAAGCCCCCTTCTTTTTATTTTATGTTTTGGTTTTTTGGCCTCGAGGCATATGGGATCTTAGCTCCCCATCCAGGGATTGAACCCACACCCCGTGCATTGGAAGGAAAAGTCTTAACCACTGGACTGCCAGGGAAGTCCCACTCATAACTCTTTATGAATTATTAATCCACAACAATAGAACTGTCAGTTTAAAAATCTTGGTAGTCTTCTTTCTCCAACTTTCCCTCCTGCTCCTCCTTCCTCACTTCATTGATAAATTCAGGGTGAAGAGGAAAGGCTGCACCACACTGTGTATTCTCTCCTTGAGTCAGATTCCATCCTGTCACCTACTTGAATTGTGACCCTCACAATTTCTCTGCTCTCAGAGTTGACCCACATGAGACCTATGGTTGGAGCCACCTCTGTTTGCCCAGAACAATCCTCTGGAACATGGCGGGCTGGCAGCCCTGTCCGATATTCCACTTCCCAGCAGGACATAAATGTGAGATGGAAGGTTCTGTGAGTGGCAGCTGATGGACACACTGGCAGGTACCAGTGTCCACTTTGTCAGCAGTCCAGGGGCTCTCACTTTGGCTTCTATAAGCTGAACTCTCTCCATCCCCTGCAGCTCAGAACCATACTCATGGCAGCTTACTTCAATAACTTGAGCACTCTTTGAACAAAATATTTTACTTGGGGGCATGCATCAAACCTTTCCTGAAAATTAATCCTTGAAAAGTCACAATGATGCTGAGGAAACTTGAAGTCATATATGTGCCTCTTAGGAGTTTTATTTTAAGTAAGACAAGGAGTTTTAGTACATTCATGCAGCAAACTGGGAAGATCTGGGGAATTCAGAGCTCATGTTCTCCCACTCCCAGCCTGGCAGGGATGTGAGTCTATTTATGGCAGAAAGTCTGTGCAGCAAGAGTTTGAGAATGACTCTTCTCCCATTTACTGCAGAGGTACACGAACTTCTGAATTTAGGAGGGAGAAAGAGCAACAGGAGGGAGTGGCTTTTAATGAAGGATAAAGGGTGCCTTCTCTCAGAACTTCTAGAGAGCCACAATTGTATCTTAAACCATAGTGTCACAGAAAGAAATGCTACCTAACGAGACTCAAAGAATGGGACTCAAACAGGACAATCCCTATGAAACCATGGGTCCCTGAAAGGGATCCTCTTTTGCAAGCCCCAAAGGCAAAGGACTCTGCACACAATGGATATTTGTTTGTCTGCTGGGGCTGACATAACAGAACACACAGGCTGGGCGGCTTAACAGCAGACATTTATTTGTCCCAGTTCCGAAGGTGCTAGCACGATTTGTTTTTGGTGAGGGCTCTCTTCCTGGCTTGCAGAACTTCTTCGTGTGTCTTCATACAACCTTTTCTCTGTGTGTATATGTGGAGAAAAAGAAATCTCTCGTGTCTCTTCCTTTTCTTATAAGAATACCAGTCCTGGGCTTCCCTGGTGGCGCAGTGGCTAAGAATCCGCCTGCCAATGCAGGAGACACAGGTTCGAGCCCTGGTCCAGGAAGATCCCACATGCCGCGGAGCAACAAAGCCCGTGCACCACAACTACTGAGCCTGTGTTCTACAGCCCATGCTCCGCAACAAGAGAAGCCACTGCAATGAGAAGCCCACGCACTGCAATGAAGAGTAGCCCCCCGCTCGCCACAACCAGAGAAAGCCCGCACGCAGCAACGAAGACCCAACGCAACCAAAAATAAATAAACAAATAAATAAATTTATTAAAAAAAAAAAAGAATACCAGTCCTATCTGATTAAGGTCCCACTTTTATGACCTCTTTTAACCTTAATTATTTCCTTATATGCTCCTATCTCCAAATACAGTCACATTGGGGGTTATTTAACATACAAATTTGGGCGAGGACCACAATTTAATCCACAACCATATTGAATAAACACCTATGGTTAATTAATTAACTAATGATCTAGCTGCCTGCCTTCTCAGATATGTGGAGCCCCTCCTTTTACCCACATCCTTCTTAGTCTTCCTCAAGGCAAATGCCATTGCCAATATGCTGGCACTACCCAGGTCATCAAGGGTGTAGTTTTTACAATGTCCCTATGAGGTGACAGGGCCTCGTTCATCCATCAATCAACAAACACCCACATGTCCACGACCAGACACCTCCATCCCCACCCTGCCTGCATACTGGGTTCTCCTGGCCCCTTCTCTCTATTTCTGTCCCTTTGACACTCTCTCTGTAGCCCATGGAGTGTGAGAGCCTGAGACCTGTATTCACTATTAGGGGGAAATAGGAGACCCCACTTCAGTCTAGCTTTAGACCTCTGCTCTGAGGGGAGGGGAGTGCGGGTGGGAGAGAGTAGAGTGAGACTTGTGCAGCGCCCACAAAAAATAGCAGTACTTTCTTTCCCATTTGCTATCATCACCCCCACCCCTCTATCACACACACACACACACACCAAGAAAGGCATCACTGACAAGGAGAATATGGACATTCCCAGGACCTCTGCCAAAATGTCATCAAAATCTAATCTACATCTTTAATAAGGACTGTAAGTTTGTTGTTCTAAAAGTCTGCGTGTTCCATCATATAAACACAAGGAAGCTCTGGTTTCAAGCTATAAATATATTTGCTCACCACCCGAGCATGTAACGGAATGACTGTGCTACATGAACAGACCAGAGCTGTACAAGAATGATCCCCCTGAGCATACGTGACCTAGAGTGATTCCTCGAGATGTCATTTCCCTTCTCGAATAGTCCCAAGTCATGTGTTGTATTCAGGGCTGTCCTCGCATTCTCCTGACTCCCTAGGACATCGCAGCTCAACATCTTTCTTTGTTCACTGTCCAGGGGACCTATCTAGCTTGTTCATTTCCTCCCTAAATCCTTTGACTCTCCAGAATATCCCTAACAAACACATTTACAGTTTGCAAAGTCTTTCACATGTCATCATTTAATTCTCACAGATACTCTGTGAGGTGATGGAGACTCAGTCACTCATTCATTCAACAAGCACTGACGGAGGTTTCAGCACCATGCCAGGAACTGGGGAGACTGGGGTGGCTGAGGCATACTGCCCACACAAGGGGAGCTCACAGACCCCTGGGGGAAATAGGCAGCACCACTCAGTATGCTAGCTGTCTGGGAGGAGGTGCCTCAAGACAGTGCATTCTAACTCAGGTAGACCAGGAAGGCTCCCTGAGGGAGAATATGGATCTCACTCCTGACTGGGGGGGGAGCGGATAGGGGTTGGGCAGGAAAAGAAGGGGGCCAAAGGAATGCCAGGCAAGGGAGCAGGACATTCAAGTTATAGAAGAGCAAGTCTGGTCCACTTGTGGCACTCTGAGTAGTTGAATGTAGTTTGAGAGAGAATGTAAAATGGGGTAGCGAAGGTGGGCAGGGAAGGAATCAAGAGAGGAACTCAGGGGCCAGATCACAGGGGACTATATTTCAGGACATGTTAAGGAGTTTGGATTTTTACCCTAAGGGGAATAAACAGGTAATCACTAAGGGTGTGAAGTAAAAGAGGCACATGGTGAGATTTGCAGTTTAGAAAAAGTAATTGGGCAGTGGCCAGACTGAGGGTGAGGCAGGAGGATACTGACATGGTCTGGGAGAGATAGACGCTGAGATTTCAATTCGGAGCAGTGGCAGTGGGGCTGGGGAGGAGGGATGGATTCAAGAGATATTTAAGGGTATGGTATAGGGAGGGTGGGAGGGAGACACAAGAGGGAGGGGATATGGGGATATATACATACAGCTGATTCACTTTGTTATACAGCAGAAACTAACAAAACATTGTAAAGCAATTATACTCCAATAAAGATGTTAAAAAAAAGAGAGAGATTTAAGAGGACTACACAGGACTTGTGACTGGATGAATGTGGAAGGTCTGGGAGAAGCTAAGGCAAACATCCAGCCTTCTCTGGGGGCCTATCGGTGGGAGACACTGCCCTTCACCTAAGTGTGACTGGGGCGGGGAGCAGGTGTGGAATGAAAGGTGAGCAGATAGATTGATGCTAAACTCCAGGGGCCTGTGAATCCCAAATAGAGACGTTCAGGGAAGTTTGGATTCAGGCCTCATGAATTCAGAGGAGGGGTCTGGCTTGGAGATCTGGATTTGGGAGATATTGGCATATTAGCAGTAGCTGCGGTAACAGGAGTATGTGAGGTCACCCAGGGGGTGGATGCAGAAGCCTGATGTCATTTATTCGCCAGACCTGCTCCAGGTTTTGCTCAAAACCCACCAAGCCCCACCTTTAGCAGGAGTTAACATAAGTCTTTAAGTTAAAGGGTCCAGAGATTTAAAAAAAAAAGGAAGCTACAAAACAAACAAACAAAAAGAAAACAGATGGCACCAGCTGGGACCAAGATGGCGACAAATCTGACCTCCAACAGACCTTGAGTCTTATTGCATACTGATTTACTACATTGGCATATTAAATGACACACCTACCGGTGGCCAAGACCAGACATTAAGAAAAGCATAAAAAGGGGTGGTACCCTGCTTCCTGGGAAGAAGACCTGTCCCTTCCCCGGTATACTAATGCATATGCCTCCCCATCATTAGCCTCACTCCTCCTCTCTGTAAAATTAAATCCCTCTCACCACACGGGTGAGAAGTTGATCTGTGTACTTAGGTCCCGCTTCTCCATTCTTTGGCCACTGAATGAAGTTTGTGCTGTGTTGATCTCAGCTTAGGTTGTTATTCGGCTGCTCGAACCCAAAAGGAAAAAGAAGCCTCCCCCACCGAGGCAGAGACCCTTGGCCAGGCTAGGGCCTGAGTAGGGTCCATAAGACTTAATTTGGTAACAGTCTGACAAATGAGGAAACTGAGGGTGGCCCAAGATCTCTCAGTGGGTACATGGTATTGCTGGGCCTGCAGCCAAGTCTTTGGACTCCAAGCCCAGCGCACTTCCTGCCACTCCCAAGCCTCTGAGGGAGGCCTGGAAATGAGCACTGGCTGCACCTGGGGCCAGCAGGTTTTACTTCTGTGGTTTTCCTGCTTTATCAGTAGGAAGCAGCCCTAAGCAGCAGCCCCAGGTGGGAGAAATCTTCGCTATGTTGCTCTCAGGAGATTGGGAAGCTAGTCCAAGTCCTCGTCCCATTAATACTCTTGTATATGGTAAGGCAGAAAATGCACACATTAGTCATCATGTTCACACTCCCATTTGATTCTTACATCTGCCCTATAGGGCCCCTCTCTGCCCTGTCTCCTTCCCTAGACTCTGCCCCATCAGGTCCTTTGCTTCTCCTTCCTTCTCCATCAAAATTTGCTTGTCTTAGATCCCATTCTATCTCCACCCTAGAATCTAGGTTCTCAGCTAACCTATGTGATCAAGCCATTCCTGCTAAGACGGATACTAATAGGTTAGTGAGATATCCATCCCATGGTACTCGCTCCTTTTAACCAGAATTTCTGGAGACATGTAAGTAGCATTATTAAAGGTAAGAATTTCAAGCAACTTGGCAGATTATTGAGGAAGGGACAGGAGTGTGAGCAGGAGAGGAAGCAGGGAGAAAGTTGGGAGCTAGATCACCATGGGTATAATTCATAGCACATTAAGGTATTTGGATTTGAGTTCATTCAACATGGCAAAGCAGGAGTCTGCTAGTCTACAAGCCCCTTTTTATCATTACAGTTGACATTCTATTTCACCACTGGGCAAAATAATAGATGTGCCCTTGCCCTTGACTGTATACACACCCCCCACACACACCACAAGCATCTCTCACCTATGGTCTGAAAAACAACAGAAGCAGAGACAGGGTAGATTTCAAATCAAGGCCACAAGTTCCAAATCTTCTTTCTGAAGTGCTGTGAGTGCTCTCATTGGTAGATCCAGCGCTGGGCCAGCCTAGAAACCCACTCAGAGCAGTGTTTACAAAGAGGTGAGTTGAAAAGAAGTCCTCCAGGTGAGGGATTTTTTTTTTTCCCGCTCCCAGCAAAATATAATTTGCTATTTTCAAGTCAATGAAAAGGGGAGGAAAAACACGACTGAAAGGTCTGTTAAAGAAGTACAAACTTGGACAGACTAAGAACCACTTACAAAACAAACAGCCTGTCCTGCTGTCCTGTTCCAGCCTTGCAAGACTCCAGCCACAGTGACTCCAGGGTCATAGAAAGAAGAAGCCCGCAGGGTGGGGATTTAGGGAGGAGTGGTGTCAGTACTTGACTTGGAGCAGCGGCTTATGTCCAGGGTCTAAGATCCTACAGCAGGCCCCAGGGCATGCTGCCTGTCTGGGTAGCAATCAGCTGCCAGACCCTCTGCCATACCTCCTACGAGGAGCCCTGGGTAGCAGGTGGCCGGGCAGCTCAGCCAGCCTCCCAGCTGCAGACAGGAAATGCCAGTGCACTGGGAATCACGGGCAGCGGAGTTCCGAGAAATCACATGCTCTCCAGCTGGAATGGAACATCCCACTCCCACCAGTCGGCATCTGAATTTCCTCCAAAACATTCCCATCAAGTGCGCCTTAAGCCAGAGCTTGACTAGCCCCCATGGTAGGACACTCATCTTTCAAGGAAGGCCACTTTATCTTTGGACAGTTCAGGCTGGAGTGGCAGTTTTGCTAACACTGAGTCTAAGCGCCTCCCTAACTTTAGCTAATGGGTGTGAGGTGATCCTCTGCAGTCACACAGAATATGTTCCTACCTGTTCCAAGTGGCAGATGTTTGACTGTCTGAACACCTGGGTCTGCTATCATGCAGATCAGACTGGTAAAAAATAAAGAAATTTCAATAAAGTATAGACTTTAGTTAATAATATTTTTAAATTAATGGAACAAAAAGAAAAACAATGGGAAAAAAACCACTGAAACCCAAAGCTGGTTCACTGAGAAGATCAATAAAATGGAAAAAACTCTAGCCAGACTGATAAGGATAAAAGAAGACACAAATTGTCAATGTCACAAATGAGAGAGCAGTATAACTACAGATTCTATAGATATTTAAAAAAATAAGGGCACATGAACATTATGCCAATAAATTCAACAACTTATATGAAATAGACAAATACTTTGAAAGACACACACTACTAAATCTCACTCAAGAAAATATAGATAACTGCTATATCTATTAAAGAAATAAAATTTATACTCAAAAACCTTGCCATAAAAAACAAAACTAGGGCTTCCCTGGTGGCGCAGTGGTTGAGAGTCCGCCTGCCGATGCAGGGGACACGGGTTCGTGCCCCGGTCCGGGAAGATCCCACATGCCATGGAGCGGCTAGGCCCGTGAGCCATGGCCGCTGAGCCTGCGCGTCCAGAGCCTGTGCTCCGCAACGGGAGAGGCCACAACAGTGAGAGGCCCGCGTACCGCAAAAAAAAAAAAAAAAAAAAAACTAAACTAAAAAAAAAAGGGAAATCTTCCCAACTCATTCTATTAGGCCACCACTACTTTGATATAAAAACTAAACAGATTTTAAAAGAAAACTACAGATCAATAACCCTCATAGTCATAGATGCAAAAATTAGTACCAAGTATTTAACAAGTCAAAACCTAGAATATATTGGAAAAAAATCTACTATGACCAAATGGAGTTTACTTCAGGAATGCAGGATGGTTTACTATTTGAATACTAATTAGTGGAATTCTTCATATTAACAGACTCCAAAAGAAAAATTATGATCAACTCAATAACTTCTCAGTAATAAGATAAACAATGTCTGAGGATCTAATGTATAACATGGTGACTATAGTTGATAACACTGTATTGTATAATTGAAATTTGCTTAGAACTTAAATGTTCTCACCAATGCCAACAACAACAAAAAGATAAATTATAAAAAGATAAATATGTGAGGTGATGGATGTGTTAATTAGCTTAATGCAGGAATCCTTTCACAATGTATACATATAGCAAATCATTACAATGTACACTTTAAATAGCTTACAATTTTATTTGTCAACTTTACCTCAATAAAACTGAAACAAAAAGGATAAAAAGAAACAACAGAGTGAATGGTTAAACAAACTATGGTGTATCCATAGGGTAGAATACTACTTAGTAATAAAACAGAATGAACTATTGATATATTCAGCTTCTATAAATCTCCAAGAAATTATGCTGTGTAAAAAAGCCAGTCTCAAAGATTATATACTTGTGATTCCATACATATGACATTGTTGAAATGAGAAAACTATAGAAATGAAGAACAAATTAGTGGTTGCCAGGGATCAGAGATGAGTTGTGAGGCAGGAGGTAGGTGTGGCTATAAAAGGGCAAAAGAGAGATCCTTACGGTGATGGAATGGTGACGGAATGGTTTTATATCTTGACTGTATTGAGGTCAATATCCTGACTGTGATATTGTACTACAGATGTTACCATTGGGAGAAACTGGATAAAGGATACACTGGGTTTCTCTGTATTATTTCTTACAACTGCAGGTGAACCTACAACTATCTCAAAATGAAAAGTTTGATTAAGAAACAAAACATTTAAAACTCTGTTTATGCACAATGAAGAATTAGGTATTAAAATTAAAATCAATATTATTTATAATAACATTAAAAATGTTAAACACTTTGAGATAGATCTGACAAAAGCTGGGTAAGGCACACAAAGAAAGCTATAAAACACTGCTTATAAAAGTTAAAGAAGATCTAAATAAAGACAGAGATAATCTGTGTTCACAGATTGGAAGACTCAATGTGGTTAATTCATTAAACTTTCTCAAATTTATCTATAGATTCAATGCAATCCTAATCCAAATCTCAGCAGGTACTTTTTAGAAAATCACAGACTGATTTAAAAATCCATGTGGAAATGTGAAAGTCCTTATATTAGTTTGCTAGGGCTGTCATAATAAATACCACAGACTAGGTGGCCTAAATAAGAGAAAGTTATTTTTTCACAGTTCTGGAGGCAGGGTTGTTTCTTCTAGGGTCTCTCTCCTTGGCTTGTAGAAGATGGCCATGTTCTCCCTATGTGTTCACAGGGTCTTCCCTCTATTTATACCTGTGTTCTTCTCTTATAAGGACATCAGTCATAGTGGATTAGGGCCAACCCATATGACCTCATTTTACCTTAATCACTTCTTTAAAGGCCCTACTTCCAAATATACTCATATCTGAGATACTTGGGGTTAGGATTTCAACATATGAATTTTGTTGGGGACATAATCCTCTAAACACTCAGCCCATGACAGACCTAAATAAACTGAAACAGCTCAACTCTGAAGAAGAAAATCAAAGTTGGAGAACTTACACTACCTGACTTTAAGACATTACAAAGCTGCAGTATCCAAGACAGTGTGGTATTGGTGTAAAGATAGACAACTCGATCAATGGAGCAGTACAGAAAGTTCAGAAATGGACTCACATGTAATGGTCAGTTGACTTTCAACAAAAGTGTAACATAAAGACAATTCATGGAGAAAAGATAGTCTTTTCTACAAATGGTGGCAGAACAAATTGGTTATACATACACACACAAAAAACTGAACTTCAATACATAACTTTTACAACTAACCAAAATTAACTTAAAGTGGATCAGAAGCCTAAATATAAAACCTGAAACTGTAAAACTTCTAGAAAAAAAATTAGGGGAGAAAACCTTTGTGATCTTTGGTTGGGCAGAAGTTTCTTATAACATCAAAAGCATGATCCATGAAAGAAAAAACAAATAATCGAAACTTAAAACTTAGAACTCTTAAAAGACAAAATTAGGAGCTCTTCAAAAGACACTGTTAAGAAAATAAAAAGATAAGCCACAGGCTGGAAGAAAATATTTGCCAATCACATATCTGATAAAGGACTTGTATCTACACTATATAAGGAATTCTCAAAACTCAATTAAAGGAAGACAACACAATTTTTAAAACTCAGCAAAAGATTTTAACAGGAACTTTACCAAAAAACAACAACAACAACAACAACAACACAGGTGACAAACATATGAAAAGACATTCAACATGATTAGTCATTAGGGAAATGCAAAGTAAAACCACAATGAGATACCACTATAAACCTACTAGCATGTTTATGGTTAAAAGGATTGATCAAATGTTGGCAAGAATGTAGAAGAGCTAGAACTCTCATATACTGCTGGTGAAATGTAAAATGGTACAACCATTTCGGAAAATAGTTTGGAAGTTTCTTATAAAGTTAAATGTATAACTACCATATTCTCCAGTCATTCTCTTCCGAGATGTTTACCCAAGATAAATGAAAGTATATGCTCATAAGACACTTGTGCACAAACATACACAGCAGTTTTATTTGTAATAGCCAAAACCTGGCAACAATCCGAGTCCATCAGCAGGTGAATGCATAAACATATTGTGATATATCCACACAACTAAATACTACTCAGCAATAAAAAGGAATGAACTATTGATAAATGCAACAGCATGATGAATCTCAAAATCATTATAAAAAGAAAGTAAAGGAAGCTAGACGAGAAAGAGCTGGAATTTGTATTAAATTCTTGGAAATACAACTAATCTATAGTAACGGAGAGCAGATTGGTCGTTTCCTGGGGACAGAGCAGCAGCAAGGGAAGGGCAGGGCAGGAGGGAGAGGTGACAAAGGGGCATGAAGAAAGTTTGGGGCACGATGGATACGTTCATCGTCTTGATTTTGGTGGTAGTTTCACAGGCATTTACATATGTGAAAACTTGTCAAATTGTATACTGTAAATATATATAGTTTATTGTATGCTAATTATATATATATATTTTAAAATATACACACTCCCAAGACCCAGAATCAGAATCTTCAGGGGTGAGACACAGGAATCTAATATACGACATGGATTTGAAACCACTGAGATTGGATACAATAGGAGGTAAGCAAACAGAATCGAAGCAAATAGGAGGGACTAGAGCGTAATGAGATGTGATGGTACGGGCCTTGGAATTCTTGCTAAAAATCTGATGGTGACTTGCAACACAAATAAGTATGATTTCTGAGAAGGGAAGTGACATAATCAAAACAAAGCTGCCATAAACTTGAAGCTTGAAGAAGGTTCGGAAGTGGTGGTTCCTGCGTGTTCACAGAACAGTGATGACTGCTTGACCCCTTGTGAGTTTCAAGAATGCCAAAGGCTGGCTGGTCAATGTTTCCTTTGCCACCTTAATAGATAACTTATTTGCATCATATGATTCTATAACTCTGAATGGTGACTTTTCTAAATAATTTTATGTTAGATGTTCTTTATGTTGGTTAATATATTCCTGGTCTCTACATTTCAAATATTCTGCCACATACACAGAGAAGATTTGAGGTTTTATCCTGTCATGATTTTTAAAGAGACGTTAGGAGGTGACTGTCTAGCCCATGACCCCTTCCCTGAGAACTGCCACCCTGTCCACAGCAATGCACACTTTTCAGCAGCTATGCTTGTGCTGTAGGACCTTGCTCATCAGGCTGGGACAGAGACCACAGGCAGTTGGAACTGGGATAGAAAGATAAGATCTGGCTGTCTCTGGCCCCCTGCACTGAGCACAGACCATTCGGGTGCTGTGGGGTGGCTGAAACAGTCAAGGTCAGCCTGCAGAGAGAAAAGGCAGCTGATTGAGAGAGAGGCAGAAGCAGGGAACAAAGCAGGGCTCTCAGGACTCAGTAAGTTTCAGTCACTTTCTGTCTTGGGTGACCCGAGATGCCCCCATAACCTACCAATACACCCTTTTTTCTGGCAAAGCTGTTTCAAGTGGCATTCTGTTACCAGCCACCTCTAGAGATTTGTACTTGATAGCTCTACAACCCAAATCCACTATTCCTGCTACATTCAGCATGCTTATTTTAAATTAACAAAGGAATTTAGCACAGCTATTTCCAGTGGTGAATCCATGTCCATTGCTTTGTGCAACAGTGATGCTGACTTTTCTGGGTTAGGAGGAAACAACTGACCAAGGAGGGACTGAGCTGGGTTTTTAGTAAGGGGGATGGAAGGAGGCACATCTCCCCATCTCCAGGCAGTGATGCAAGATTGGAGCTCACAGTAAAACGTCTCCTGCTGTTGGGTCCCCACTTGAAAATTCTTTCTTACCTCTCCTCCATATCCTTCAGACTTTAACTTGACCCATTTTCTGAAGAGATCATGGAACAGTTGTCATTGGTCTCTTTCACACTCTCATTAAGGTGCTGGTCAACCTTCTTTCTGAGCTAAACAACCCCATTTCCCTCATCTTCACCACCTGTCATCCAGATTGTTATCCTATTCCCTCTTCCATTCCCAGTTGTTCCCACCCTGCCCAATTCCCACACTGGAGTTGGATGTAGATAAATGTAGACAGATCTTCTCTTTCCACCTCCCAAGTGTTTCCTTAGTCTCTTTTCTTCCCTCCCTTCCATTCTCTCTGGCACTTCCAAAGTTCAGGGCCTCAACAACTCTGACCTGCATTTTGTAGCTAATACCTCTGCTCTCTCCTGTCTTCCTGCATCCTGCATAGAACTGCTGACAGACTCCCTCCTTGACCAATTCCTTTTTCTAAGACCTAGCCATGATCATACCGCTCTTTTTCTTGACTGCCTTCCCTTCCTCCTTGCATATGAAAGAAAGCATAAACTCTGTAGTCTCACATCCAGTCCACATCTTCCACTAGCTGTCCCAACTGATCTCCCATGAAACTGCCTTTGGGCTTCCTATGGTCCAATAAAGCATGCCGATTGCCTGACATGATGCCCTGAACCTGTATACATTTTACAGCTTCCTCACGCCCTCTGCCCAAACTTTCTTTCCCTTTCTCAGCTTTTCAAAGTCCTACTTATTCTATTTTTCTTCCAAAGCCTAACTCAATGTGCCTTCCTTTGCGATTCTCCCCAGTCAGAAGGTATTACTCTGTGCTTAATGGTCACACGGTTTATACTTCTGTTTATAGTTTAGAAAACTCTTTAAGATTCAACTAGTAGTTCTTGAATATGGACCTGTCCTCCCTGCTAGAAAGCAATCTCTTTGTGGACAAAGCTGGACCCTACCCCTTCCAGTAAGCTCTAGGCCCCTAAGTCAATGCAGGGCATGCAGTATGTGATCTGTGAAGGAATGTAAGTCGATCAAGTTTGCAAAAATATGTGCCTGCAGGCAAGCAGTGGGCCCACAAGTTTCGTCTGGTCATGTGACCACTGTCTCAGAAGATGCTTGAGCTCAAATGACTCAGCAAAAATTTACTGACAGGAAATAAGAGTTTCAGAAGCAGACTCTATTAATACTGATCTAAAACACATGTGTCTGGAGTCACAGCTCAGGTTTTCCATAACACATGCCAAGGGTCTGCAGCCTGATACTGTGCCCCAGAGGGGCTGATGAACAACAGGCTCCCTCCCTTCCTCACTGAGGGCACTGAAGAGGCCTGCAGAGCTTTGAGCCTGCACACAAGAGTTGTGCCTCCCTTATCCAAAAAATCCATCTGCCTGGATTTTCCAGATCATGGAAATTTGTCCCTATAGACACCCAAACTTTTCAAATTAAAATTCATTTTGATAAACAGTTTCCAAAAGGAAGAACATAATCCCACTTTCCCCCCTTCTTAAGCTTTCATGAATGTTATTTGATCACTTCTGGGTTGACATCAGATCTATCAGTTGCTATTTTTCCCACAGGATTGCCCAACCAACTACTGCCATTATACCATCAGATAATAATACATACAACATCAGCAGCAGCTACCATTATGAGCACTTCCTACGTGCACAGCACACTGAGAGGCACTCTACATACATTATCTTACTTTGGCTTCACAACAGCTCTAAGAGGTAGATGTTATTTTTAGGTGTGAAAAACTGAAGAGCAGGGAGGTTAAGTCACTTACCCACGGTTACATGGCGAGTGAAATGATGGAGACAGGCCCTAATCCAGGTGGTCGGCTCCAGAGCCTGCATGTGGCAAACCCTTACTCTGCTGCTTCCCTCGACGTAAGTTGGCCAGAAATAACGTGACTGACTTGTCTGGGGCTACCCTGGTTTTAGCACTGAAAACCCTCCATCCGGGAAAAACCACAATAGTTGGTCACCCTCACTTGAGAGCAAGAAAACACTCACCATAACACTTGGCTCTTGGAGACCGGATGTTCTGCTGCCAGTGGTCCATCCCTAGCCGCTGAGGACAGGGAAAGAACCATTAACCAAGCAAGTCAAACCAGTAGGGCCAGACAGACACAGGGGCTCCCAAGACAGTAATAATGTCACTCTCCTTGAAAGCAGATTTTGTTCAACACAGTGAAGGTTAGAAAATTCTATGAATAAAAATCATATACTTCTTTCTTCACATTCAAAACAAGAGAATGGCTACTTACACTTATTGTGGGCAATTTTCTAAGCTAGACTGTTTATGAGGTATGTTAAAGAGCTTATCGTTTAGGCAATAAAAGATTTTTTAAAACCCTCATTTCCAGGAAACAGCATCTTAGGAGCCATGCATTATTTAGCTTCACAGGTCAGCTGACGGAAATGTGACTCCAGTCTTGACCTGTGGACACAAGCAGGCGGAGGCTGAGGCCAGCCTGCAGTTGTGCCCCGCTGCCTGCATGGAGGCATCACAAAACTGAATGCTTCATTGAGAGGACCCTTCCTTGCAACAAGGAACCTCGCACTTCCACTGAAAAGCTGTAAGGGAAAGCCCGAGTTAACTGACATCACATTTCTAGTTTATTCCACTTGGGTTTTAGTACTCCTTCAAAACCAGTATCCTAGGCAATGTCCATACTGCTCCTGGGGCCTCCTCCTTAATCTGCCTGGTCCACCGGCCTGAGAAAAGTGGATAGGCTTTGTGACCACCTTTTCCTCAAAGACCCTTTCCCAATATTTTGTGGCTGGAAAAGCTGAGTTCAACAGCAATCTGGCCTCCAGAATGGTGGGGTTGCTATATTTGGAGGGTGTTGCTTCCACAGAATTCTAAGTGCTCCTTTGAGAGTCCAAGGTTAACTTCCAGGCAAAACAAAGTGGAGTAGCTTTCTGCCCTGTTTATTGCATCTGCACAAGTCAGGACATTATCTTGGCAGGAAGACTTAATCTTTTAGGGAAAGAGAAGAGGCAGAGGAAAGCTGACCACCCTAATGGCAAGATTGGTGCCGCCCTCTCTCTTGGAGCCCCTTGGCTTGTCTTGGACTTGCTATGCAGCAGTGTCCAGCAGGGACTGGACACAGAGCCATGCCCTTGGGGGTGCCCTTGAGCCTCCCCAGAGGGATCCCCAAGCTCCAAGCAAGCAGTGGGCATTTGTTGGGGGAGCTGGGTTTACTCTTCAGTGAGCTAAATGACTCCTTTAGGAATTACAAACCAAATAGTTTGAGGCTGCCAGAAAAGATGACAAATTTGCTTTTCCTTAACGAAACACAAAACTGTTCCTTGGAAAATTATAAAGGTATTTTTAAAGGACATTAGGGTTCACGTTTCTGTTCATTTTATTTTTCATTTTCTTCTTAAATTTAACTTAATTTAGCTATTTAAGAAATTGCTTATTAAAACCAAAAGATCAAGATGTTTTTCTCCCTTACACCCAAATGTGGTCTGTTTTCCTTCATGAGAAGAAGTTTTCTTTCATAGCATCTTCAGGAGGGATGTGGTCACCTCTCCTCAGTGATCTAGTGATGCTTTGGCTCAACCTCCATAAATACTATTATTTAGTTTGTGCTTTTCCCAACTTCCACCTACCTGGCCCACTTATGGGCTTTTAAATCTTCCAGGAAATTTCTGTAAATTGCCACTGACACAATGTTGAGAGCCTATACAAACACCTTTGTACTGTGGCGGGATTCTAGGTGGACTCAGCTATGGCTCAGAGCAAAATTAGACCCTGAAACACACTGCAGAAGTCTATCTTCCCCAAGAGTGTTAAAGGGGTACCCCAACTTACGTTCTTTTCAATGACCTTGGTGTCCAAATAGAAAAACCTGCTCAGACCATCTGACTTATGGGACTATAGGAAGAACATGCTAACCAAAGAGGATAGGCTCAGAACTGGTAAGGCGTTTTCAAAGTAATAAAATCTGATTTCAAACTAATAAGATCAGAGTAAGCTATAATTTCAGTTATTTGTGCAAGGTGTTAAGCCCCAAAGTATTGATGACATCTTGAAATTTAAAAAAAATACTGACGTTATGGCCCCTTCCAAATGGATGTACAGAGAAAAAGCTATAAAACCCTTCTTCTCTGGCCTTTACATTCAGTTTAAGGCAAGTTAGATACAGTTATGCTCATCATTCAGATTCCGTATTCTCGGATTTGTGTACTCGCTAAAATTTATTTGTAATCACAAAATGAATACGCTCTGTCCTTCCGCGGTCATTAGCAGACACGCAGAGGAGAAGAAAAGCTGAGTCACCCAATGCACGTATCTCTAGCTAAGGTCTGAGCAAGGAGAGGGGTACAGAACAGGGGGCTGCTCTACACTCTCTTACTGTAAACAAGCCTTCTTTTCACAGTCTATTTAGTGTCACGTTTTTCACGTTTTCGTGCCTTTTTTTGGTGATTCCATTGTTTAAGGTAACTCCCAAGCACCTGCTGAAGTGCCGTCTAGTGTTCCTAATCAGAAGACAGGCTGTGATGGAGAAAATATGTGTTAGATAAGCTTCGTTCAGGCATGAGGTATAGTGCTGTTGTTGACCATGAGCTTAATATTAATGAATCGCAGTATATCATAAATAAGGTGTCTTTAAACAGAAACACATAATAGATGGTTATATATTGCTTGGATGATGAAACTTGTGATCAGAGGCTCGCAGGTATCTAACCCTGTATTTCTACCAGGAGTGATGGTTCAGTATTCACTAATTCGATGTTCACAACAACTTTATAGAACATAACTGCCACGAATAATGAGAATCGACTAATTCCTCAAGCTTATAAGTGCCCTTTTAAGGGAATTTAACTTATATAGTATCCCTTTGTTGCTAATGTCTGTTCACCCTCACTTATTAGGTATCTATTGTGCGGAAAACATCACGATAGGACCTTAGAGGGTCCAGAGATGACCAAAGCTAACATCTCTGCCCTCCAGAAGCTTCTGATCCAGCAGAAGAGAGAAGAATTTGGATTGATGCAGCCTAACAGCCTGAGTTAGGAATACAAACACCTTTTCGGGCGTTTCCCATCACGAAATCACAGTCTTCAAAACTGAAAAATCTGGTTCATTGCCCCCTCCTTCAGCGCTTTTCTCACCTGGCTTCCAGGACGCCACACTACACCCCTGGTCTATCCCCATCAGTCTCATTTGCCCCCCTTTTCCTTCACTGCTAAATGTCGGGTGTCCTAGAACTCGATTCTCGGATCACATTCTTTTCTGTCTACACTCACTTCTTTGGCCATATTCTCTGGCTTTCTGATTTTAAATATTAACTATACATTGGTGACAACCCCTGACCTCTAAATTCACATATCCACCTACCTGCCTGAGTTCTCCCTTTGAAAGTCCAAGGGGCATGTCAAACAAAATTATCTCAGACTCCTGATATCAGCTCCTGATCTCAAAGCACCCCAACCTGCTCCTTCTGTAGTTTTCTTTATGTCAAATAAATGGCCACTCCATCCGTGGCGAAATTTATTTTCCAAAACCAAATCCTGCATCAATATATCTACTCCTGCCTGCTCTTGCTACTCCCCCATCAAGAATGGGAGTCTATTTCCCTCTGTCTGACTCTTGGCAGGACTTTGTAACCTCCTTGATGCAATAAATGTGGCAGAAGTGACACAGACTTCCATGGCGAGGTCATAAAAGTTGATACAGCTTGTACCTGGCTTGCTCTCTTTTGGGGGCCACTCTCCCTTGGACCTTTGCAACCCAGCCACTATGTTGTGAGGAAGCCAAGCAGCCACATGGAAAGGCCACACAGGGGTGACCCAACCTCGACTCACAATCAGCATCAATCACTGCACATGTGAGCAAGCAAACTTTCAGATGATTTCAGCCCCCAACTTCAAGCTGCCTCAGCTGACTCAAGTGAGCAGAGACAAACTGTTGCCTCAGAGCCCAGCTCAAATTGCAGATTTGGGGGCAAAATTAATGTCGCTATTGTTTATTCCACTAAGATTGGCTTGTTATGCAGCAATAGAAACCTAAAACACTGTTCTTCGTGCTGTCCAGTCCTGAAACCTTGGAGTCGCCCTTGCCCCCTCTCTGTCTCTTGTAGCCCACTTCCAATCTGTCAAAAAAATTCTAACAAAACATGTCCAGAATCTGACCTCTTCTTACCACCTCCATTGCTCTCAAATTTTCACCATCGTTCCTCATATGAGTTACTTCAATAGCTTCCCAACTAGTCACCCTGCTTCCACGTTTGCCCCTCTTCAATCTAATCCTCGACACAGCAGCTAAAGTGATCCTGTTAAAGTGTGTCAGATCATATTAGCTCTGTAATCAAAAGCTCAGATGGCTTCCCATATCACTATACAATCTGCTGCCCCCTCCATAACCTTTCCATCCTCATTTGCTACGGTCCTCAGTCCCTGGGTCCCACTGGCTCCTTCATGCTCCTCACACGCACACGTCTGTTCCCACATGGGCCTTTGCACATGCTTCACTTCCTCACCTCCTTCAAGTCTTTACTCAAATGTCACTTTTTGGGGGAGGACTTCCCCCGCCACTCTCTCCTCCCTCTCTGCTTTATTTTTCTCCATCGTACTCCTCGCCACTCACATCAGTTTAATTATTCATCTGGTTTGTCACTTGCCACCACATTCCACCACCATCCTCACACACAGAGACCCACAGAACACAGAGGAGACTGTTAGCTCCACGGTGACAGGGATTTCTATTTACTCACTATATTGCATCCCTAGTGTCTTAAACAGTACCTGGTACCTGGTTGGCACATTGAAGGCAATTGATAAACATCTGTTGAATAAATGAATTGGATTAAATGCTTTGGTTGAAGTCATATCATCTAAGCAGCTTTGGGAGAATCTGAACCCAATTCTTTTGCTCTGGCTTTTATACCACGTAATATAGTTTCAGCTACAATAATAGAATAAATCAATAAAGAAAATGTACTATCTTATGAAACAAGACATTCAGAAATGTTTCTAAGGTTTATTATTTCAGCAGCACAATTATGGTATCAAGGACCTAGGTTTTTTCTATCTTTCCTCTTTACATTATCTTTAATGTATGTTATGGACTGAATGTGTTCCCCTAAAATTCATAAGTTGAAACCATAACCCCCAATGTGGGGCTCTCGTGATGGGATTAATGCCCTTATAAAAAGAGGGGGAGACATGGGATCTTTCTCTCTTTGTGCACCTACCAAGGAAAGACCATTTGAGGGCATAACCAGGAATAGGGCCCTCATCAAGGACGTGACCATGGTAGCACCCTGATCTTGGACTTCCAGCCTCCAGAACTGGAAGAAATAAATATTTGTCGTTTAAGTCACCCAGCCTATGGTATTTGTTATGGCAGCCAAAGTAAACTAAGACAGTGCAGCAGATTGTATTTCACAAAGATGACCACACCTATATATTTCTCCAGATCTAGGCAGGGGATTGTGACCATCCCAATCCACAGAGTAAGGCAGAAGTGATGCTGTATGGGGCTAGGTCACAGAAAGGATCCAGCTTCCCCTTGGCGCTCTCTCTTTCAGGATGCTTGTCTGGGAACCATGTTGTGAGGAAGCTAGGCCACACGGAGAAGCTGACATGGGGAGGAACTGAGCCTCCCCTCCAGCAGACAGCACTATCCCAGCCATATGAGTGAGGCATCTTGGAAGTGGGTCCTCCAGCCCCAGGCAAGTCTTTGGATAATTACAGCTCTAGCCAACATTAATTGCATCCTCATGAGAAACACCAAAGCCAGGACCTCTCCCAAATTCCTGGCTGACAGAATCCACTGGAAAGTAATAAACGATTGTTGTTGTTTTAAGCCACTAAATTTCAGGGTAATTTGTTAGGGAGCATTACATAACTAATAACATTCAACATGTTGGCTTTCGTCCTTCATAGTTAAGGCAAAGCTGCTATAGCTCCTGACATCACATCATCATGTCAGAAAATGTGACAATATTCTAGGAGCAGAATTCAATTAATCTTACAATAATTATCAAGCAACCAGAATCTTCTAAATTCAAATTTGGACACAGGAAGCTCACCAAGAGCTACCGAACCGTCTGGTTTTTTATACTCTTTTCAAGCAAGGGCTATTCTAAAATCTTTTCGACAACCCACATATCTTTACAACTAGCAATCTCACTATTGAAACCCCACTGGTAGCATCCATTATGCCAATTAAAAAGCCACTGCTTTCATCAATGGAAACCTATTTCTATGTCAACTGGTAAAGCAACTGCTATTGATCAGAGATAAAGATTTTCACCATCGTTCCTCATATGAGTAACCCCGGGAGACAGCCTGTATTCCAGCCCCACTTCGTGGTCTTAGACCTGCTCCTTAACTTTTCTTGGCCCCTACATTTCCTCATCTATAAAACAAACGTTCTCAAGATCCTTCTTTGCTGGATAGGCTAGTTCTAGCTACACTGGCTATTACTTCTGGACAAACCTGGCAGTGCTCCCTTCTTAGTTGTTCCCATAATTATTTCCTCCCTCTTTCTCCTCCATCTCTCCCTCTCTTCCCCTATCCTCCCCTCCTTTCCCTGTCTTTTTTTCTTTCCACATATATAGAGTATCTACTATGACCTCAGAACAGCTGCTGTCCTCTAGGAACTCACCATCTGGTAAAATACATATCAATAATAATTACTATTATTTCAATGAGAATAAATACTAAAAGGCACTAATATTTACTGAGCTCTCACCATGTGCCAGATATCATGCTACATGCTTTTCATGCATCAGCTTCTTTAATTGAATTCTCACAGCACCTCTCTGTGGAAGGAACTGTTATTCCCCTTTGACTTTCAGAGAAGTCAAATGATGTACCCCAAGTCTGTCTTGCCTGAAAGAACTTTTTGAACAAATGAAAAACCACAGTGCAACATGACAAGTGCTATCTTAGTGGTATGTACAAAAGCAGAAAAGCTGACAAGAAAGAGAGAAAAAGGATCTCCCCCTATGTGAATCTGGAAAGAAGGTACACGAATGGAACCTTCGAAGAGGGACCACTGAAGAATGAGAGGGACTTTACCTGATGGAGAAGGACCTGAGAGCCAGATTAGATTAACTCATAACTTAGAAAATGATAGGGAAGAAATAAAAAATGTCGCTGTCATCTAATAACATCACAATAACGGAAATTACTGGGGTTTTCTTTAGGCTAAATATTAACACAGACGTTGCACCATTTTTTTTTGTCAAAAAAAACAACCACTTCATTATTTCAATTCTTGCCTCATTTCCTCCTTTATTCTAAGTAAGCTGTCTATTTGTTGAAAGGATATGAGCCTTCTCTCTTAGGTTCCTGCTTACCCTTCCCCCAGTTTCCAGTCCATTTGTTTGTTAGTCACATGATTATTTTCCAGTGCTAAGTGCTTGAGCATACTTTATTTCTTAAGAAACATTCTAGAGCAGGTCAGGGAAACCCCTTCGCTTTCTAGGAACACTGCAGCTGCATGAAGACTTTAGGTAACCGGTTCTTCATTGAAATTCTGGCTTTGACTTACACCCAGTCACACATTTCAAGTCAGAAAGTGTGGAAATGTGACTTTTTTGCTGCTCAGTACTCATCCCCTTTTCTTAGATGAAGGGAACTCAGTTTTTCTTGGAGACCCACTTCTCCCCCAGTCTCAGGCTAAGGGCTTGAGAGTAGTTACCTGCCCCAGGTCTAGCTGATCAAGGTCACAGTCATACTACCTGACTCATGCTCAGCCAGTGAGCATCACCAGCCTTGGAACTGTCACTGGTCCTCCTGGGAAAGAGAAAAATTCTTCCCACTTTGGTAACAAGCTTGTGGGATATGAACTTGGCATTACCAGTGCTTATCTTTGTCACTGCTTGAGCAGAGCAACCTGAAAATGAAGCTAACCCAGTGTCATCTTTCTGCTCAAGCTGGTTAATGCCCTTCATGGCTTTCTCCCTCCCCACACAAGAGGCTACAAGTGTCACTGCAACCAGACACTAGCAGAGGAGCCCCTGATAGGGGACACAGTGACCACTGATACTGCCTTTATTGAAGAGGTCAGTGCTGTCCCTCACCCTACCTTGATTCCCCACATCCTGGTGGAGATTGCATAACCCCCTCCTACTACTTAAAAACCTCTCTCTTGCTTAGTATATTACAACACTGTCCTTATGCCCTGCCAAGACCTGCTAGCCCCTTCTTCATGTTCCAGGAAGTACATCTGAGCAGTCAGTCTGGAATTCTCTCTAAGCTGATATCAGCCCCTCCATCAGCAGGGTGGCACAGTCTTATGGCCAGAAGGCCTTAGACTCTCCACCTTCCCCTGAGGCCCCAGGGTCCTCATGCAGAAGAACAAGGTGCCAGGCTTCTGCCTGGATATCTGTGGCCTCAGCACAGATGCCATCTGAGACTGCCTGCTTCTCACAAACCCCAACCTCCAGGAGAACAAGCTGGGGTGCCTAAATGAGCCTACATGAAGAATATCCCTTCAAACCTGCATCATTATGCAATAATGCTATTTGCTGTGTGTGATAGCCCAGCCATCTCTCAGAGCTGATCAACCAGCCTCATGTCAAACCTTATGATTTTCTGTGATGTTACCCTGATTTTCTCTGGTTCATCTGCATCTTACTGAAACTCATGACTTCTGGTGGCCACTCGGATGTTTCTGAGTCACACTCTGCTCAGCCAGAGCATCTAAGATATTAACATACCTGGAAGGACCTCTCCCGGGCCCGTTTAAGATCCTCTGGTCTTCTTGGGACACTTAGGAAAATGTCACAGCTGCAAAGTGGTCTACAAAGTCCAAGTCTACATTCCTGATACTACACCGACACTTCCTGGTAGGAACAAAGCACAAGAATAAAGGCCATCGGGTTTCCCAGCAATGCCTTATTTGTGGACATATTACTAAACAGCCACAGCTGAACCAGAGTTTCAGGAAGGTTTCAACTAAGATTGGTTTGTATTTCCCAAGGTCACTTATAAGCCAATTCTTGGGACTCAGATGCATTTTCAATGGAAACAGTGTGACAGACTGTGCAAGGGCCTCAGGTCAAGCCATAAGTGCCTACAGTAACTGTGGTGCCAAGAGTGCTATTTCAACTCCTTCCGGTCACTATTAATTATATAACTTCTTAAAAAGTGCATGTCAAGCTCCCATGCAGGGTTCTCAGACGTGCTTCCCAGCCCTCACAGATTCTTGGCAGCCTAAGAGAATTACCTCCACTGATCAAACATTCATTCATTCCTACAGATATTTATCTGTTTTGCACCAGGCACAGCTCTTGGTGCTACAGATACAGCAATGAACAAAATGCACCTCCCAGGTATTCCAAAATGGGAAAACAAGGTCACCTGCTGCTATACTGGCCAGCATAATGGAGGAAGGGCCACCTAACCGTTTCTTCAAAAATGACTAGGGTGCTCCAAAGGTAAATTTCCATTTCTACCCTTGAATGCAGAAATGCAGACTCTCAAAGTACCAGTTTTCTACCTTAACAATGTTTAGATCTAGTCTTTTTTTTTTTAAAACAAAATGTCCCAATAATTTAATGGCAGATCTAGAAGACAGCATTTATAGCTATTCCGGGACTTTCCAACAAAAAGCTTTCCCTGGATGCACAGACATTCATAATACCGATCACGCTCAGTCGATAGCTCTGGCTTGTACACGTGGTCACGACGCCCTTCGTACAGCAAAGGAGAGCATGAGAGGGTGCCCGGGAGGCATCTGGACAGCACACAGCAAAAGGAAAGGCTGAACTCCCCCCACAGAACCCCATTAAAAAAAAAGTTTGTCTATTACAAAGTGACGTTTTCCATTTTTTCCACTTTATAAAGTCAGCGATGCTGGAGGGTGTCTAGCGGAATCCGTCCTCCAGGAATGAGTGCAAAAGGGGAGCACGAGGCTCAGGGACGTCCCCTCAGTGAGCAGATGGAAGGGCCAGCCAGAGACCTCCCATCCGTTTTGGACAAACGCACACATACAGAAAAGGATTATTGCCAGCTTGTGTACTTTCACAATGTGATTTTTGTATTTCAAAAGCTTGAATTACCCTTGATGCTGTCGGTGTGGGTTTTGTATTCCATAATGGTGTTGGGAGGTAGGTTTAGCACTCGCCGAAGAGTATCCCGGATGTGGGCTGTGGTGGCTTGGTCACTGGCAGTCTTATTCCATATTGAAATAATGTCCTCCTGAAACTGGACAGAGACCACAGCCCCACAGATCTCCTCCCCAACCATGAACTGTTCCCCCAACATGGCCAGGATGAGAGTCTCCCAGCAACGGGATGCCAAGCCCTTCCAGGGCCGAATCCCATTTTTATTTGCATCATCCTCCCACATGGGTTTAACTCCTTCTTTGAAGAGATGGAAGTCACTGTGGCCTGTCAGGTCCCCGGGACGTACCATGTGGCTGTAAAACCTCCAGAACTGCTCCACAGAGGCAAAGATGCCAATCTGTTTGACATTCTGTTCGTAACTCTGTGAGCTGGTGGGACGGCCAGGGGTTCTCCTGGAGTACCAGAAAGTGTAGTTATACTGCAGGGGGTGCTCCACTGGCCCAGGGACGACAGCCTTCCTCTTGCTGCTGCTCTGAGCCTTGTCTTGTTCCGTTTTTTCCTTCTCACCATCTTTCTGTGTGCTGTTTTCTTCATTCGGATCATGGTCCCCACTGTCGTCATCTTTCAATGCGTCGAACTTGTTGTTCATCCTCTCACCGTCGCCGTCGCCACTGCCTCACATGGATCTAGTCTTTACATCTCTTTTTCACCTTTGGCTGTTGACCCTTAAATAGACTAGAAGCAAATTATCGAACTCAGAAATATTCCTTCTTCTTCCATGTGTCAGAGAAGATCATGGGAGATACACTGAGCCTCGGTGAGCTTGACTGGCTTGAGGGCTTCAGGTTCCTTGGGAATTATGAAAGGGCAAGGGTGGGGAAGGCGGAGATGGCGACGCTTCTCACACCAGGGAACCGCCAGGCCAGGGCATTTCCAGCCAGTCCAGAGAGTAAAAAGGAAATGGCATTCTTCTTCTTCCCCACTGCTCTGGGAAAACCTTCCGGGTAGAAGCACCTGGACTCCAGCTCTCTAACCTTTGCTCACTTCCTTATATAACTGAGCATCCCTCTGGAAAACTAACTGCAGAATGGAGTTTACATATTTACCTAGCTCTTTACCCCCTCTCATTAATTCACTCAGAGCACTCAAAGTGTTCCTAAATTTAAAGGAATATTGATAATTTTCAAGTGCTCATTGCTCCTTATAAAGTGGTCCTATGGGTACACCCTCCCACCACGTTTAATGGGTTGTTTTTGCAATTGGTTTTAAAAACAAAACCAAAAAGAACCACCCATTTCCCTACAGAGAGAAAAACAAACTCCAAGAATAACAAATCTCCAGTGATACTTTGTAGCTTCTCCATTTCCTTCTTAATAGGTTTATTTATATGGATTACGACTTGCATTGACCGTTTTTGTTTTTTTGATTTGCAAAATATCCACAATAAAAACCAATGACTTCCCAATGGCATCATTAGATCATGAGCTTCCTTAGACCAGAGGGTGTCTTTAGTTCTATTGAGGAGTGTATGATGAAGGGCAAACAAAAAGTAATAAGAAAATAAAATCTACCAGTTATACAGATATTGCTCAAACACTGACCCAGGCTTTCACGACCAGGGTGTCACATTTTTCTGTTGACCTGACACCAGAAAAAGCAAAGCAATCTTATGAAGACATGGATGAAATGTTTCCAAAATATGTCTGTTTAAGATTATGGGAGGGGAAAATTATACTTGTTTTATTTGGCAATAATAATTCGACCTAGACGTGTGTAGAGGATAAATAACTTTTATTCCCATAGAGAGTGAATTCTCAAAGGTCACTAGAATGAGTTCAGAGACATGGTGCTGGTAAACAGCATCCCTCTTCCTCTCTGGAGCAAGTGCCGTTGTGTCCCAAACCCCAGCACCAGAAACTTGAGACCATGTGCCAACCCATCACACCAGAGTCCAGTCCATACTCATTGCTGCAGCTCATGGTGACAAACATTGAGAGGGCAAGTGGAGGTGGCTGGATCTCCTCTGCTTCTTTTTCACCCTTCCATGGGGACAGGATGTGGAGGTGAGAACGTGAACAAGTGTTCTGCTGTCCCCGTTAGGAGTCTGGGCGTGGAGAACAGAAGCCCAGCATCTGGCAGGAGATGGCAGCTCAACAGCCTTTATCCCTGGGAGCCCTCCTGCCATGTCTTCAGACATTTCTGGATTGGAGGGCTTACAGTCAGCCAATTGGACTCCACGTTCTGCAACATTCTACCTTATGACTTTGGACAAGCAACTGAGTCTCACTCTTCTCATTCATAAAATTGGGAATAATATAATTTCACCACTTAGGGCTGAGCACTGAATGAGTTAATAGGAGCACCATAACTGACACATAGAAAGCAGGCCACAGTGGTAGCTAATATTCCAAGGCATATTACTTGGATTTTACTTATGTGAAACTACAAAGCCTGTACTTTCTTCCCCACCTTAGAGATGATGCTTTTCTATTTAAGCCCAAAAGATCCAGAGACTTTACAGTACTGATGATGCCCTGTACTCAGCATGATGGCCAGTAGGGGAATTCCAGCCTCTGTGTGAAGTGCCGTGCTAGACCCCGAAAACAAGCTTGGTTTGTTTTTTCTGTTCAAGAATGAATGATATCACTGCCCTATTCCTTGAAAACCGCATGTGGAAGTCATGGAAGATGCCTTGCAGTGTTTCCCCACACACTTCTAGTGCATTTCCTGCAAGCTGACATGACAACCCCCAGCAAATCAAAAGTTAGGCTACACTTTTCCTAAGTATCATCTGCATAAAGACGACTGTGCTCTGGTTACAAAGCCACGAAGGGTTGAGGGAAAGAAGGTAATAAAATACCCAGGGCTGACCATGCGCATGGAGGCAGCGTTGGCTGGTGGACTGAGCACTAAGCTGGATGTCAAAAAGCCTGGGTTCTGGGTCCATCCCTTCACTAATAACTGTGTGCTCTCAGGCATAACGACTCTGGGCCTTTGAGCTCAATGCGCGATGCAGGGTGGGCTAAATCATCCCGAAGGTCCCTTCCAGTCTGTGGTTCCAGTGAAGGAGGAGCCCGGAGACATGAAAATATGTGAGATAAATAGCAGATCCACTTCTCACTGCACCCCAAATCCTGAGAAGGCTAGACTAGAGCAAAGGGATCATTGATCGGGTAGGAAGTTTAAGTGCCCACTTTCCCCAATTAGTTTTCAGTCCTTGAACTCTCCACTTTCCTCAGCTTATCAGAGGGAACTACTGATGAGAACATGAGTTCACTGGGACAGAAACCTGAGCTGCTGGTGAGAGTTGGACACCCCGGAAATGTGGTAACTTGTAGGAGCCTCAATAAGAAAATGGGCTACTCCTTAGTTTATGGTGACGATGGTGGTACAAAACCCTGTATCAGCCTGAGTTAGAAAGAAGGCTTTACCTCCCAGGTGGGAGCAAAATGATCTCATGGAGATCCATGCCTTATGGTTTTTTCACCTGTGAGTAAAACCCTGCCCATGCATCACTTTACAAGAATCAGTGTCAATATAAGCAGACCAGCCTTGAGGGAAACAAAGCAACCTCCTGTGCTGAGGAACAGGCTGATCTGAGGGTGTGCCTCTCCCAGGCCTACTGCCCAGTGGTCCACCCTAAAGATAAACTGGCCCAAACTGGCTAAGGCTGCGTTCCTTCACAAGCCAGCCAGAGGGCAAGCGTGCAACCCACTGGACTTTTCCACAGAGGTCTCAGACATCAGCATCCAGGGGAGGCCAGCCAACCTACCCGTTTCAGTCCCTTCTAATTCTGAAATTCTGGGAAACCCCAAGGTTTAGCCCACCCACCTCTCCCAGGCCCGGGGCACCCCATCCTAGATCCCACCTCTGTTGACAGGGATTTGGCAAGAGGTCTTTCCATTTCCAAAAAATGAATCATAAATATAGCAATACAGTGCTCTTTGGGGATCCCTGTTAAGGAAGTAGCTGGAAATGGGGTGCCTTCTCATCCCCCCACTGGCATCAGCTGGCCAGGAGTGTGGTTTCTCAGAATCACACTGGGTAACCACTCTTGCAGACACTCCAAGGTGAGAAAGCATTGTCACCTGGAACAAACAGTAACCACTAAGCCATATCACACCCTAAGAAAACATGCAGAGATGGATTCCAGACTTGCTGGGAGTTCTCACACCTTTGTGGCTTTCATCATCTTGTCCTCTTCACCTAGAACAGTGGTCCCCAACCTTTTTGGCACCAGGGACCAGTTTCGTGGAAGACAATTTTTCCACCGATGGGGTGGGGGGAGATGGTTTCGGGATGATTCGAGTGCATTGATTTATTATGGTCTCTGTGCAGTCAAACCTCTCTGCTAATGATGATCTGTATTTGCAGCCGCTCCCCAGCACTAGCATCACCGCCTTGGCTCCACCTCAGATCATCAGGCATTAGATCCCCATAAGGAGCGCCCAACCTAGATCCCTCGCATGCGCAGTTCACAGTAGGGTTTACGCTCCTATGAGAATCTAATGCCGCCGCTGATCTGACAGGAGGGGTAGCTCAGGTGGTAATGCAAGCGATGGGGAGTGGCTGTAAATACAGATGAAGCTTCACTTGCTTACCCGCAGGTCACCTCCTGCTGTTTGGCCTGGTTCCTAACAGGCCACCAACTGGTACTGGTCTGTGGCCCGGGGGTTGGGGACCCCTGACCTTGAACATATTCTTTTGCTTCCTAATTTGCATTTGTCCTTCAAGACTTACTAGAGATCCTTAGGCCTCTCCCTGAGCACCTGGCCTGCTTCCAGGACATACACACACACACACACACACACACAGTGTCATTAACACATGCCTCAGTGTCTGCACGCTGGGTAGCTTCTGAATGGACTCCCAGTGCCTGGCCTGGGGCATGGAAAAGAGAGCACTACAGAAGATTTTAGACAAATGACCCATGACCAATGGTGGCCTTCAAAGGGCCTCTACTTCAGGAGTTCCTTGAGATAGTTTCTGATCTGATTTTCCTTCATAACATGGCAATGTCCAAACTTCTGTTTGGGGTATAAATTAAGAATGTTATTGGGTCTTGTGAAAGGTAGCATCTCCTTCCAATTAATACATGGGTGGGGAGAGAGAAGAAATTGGCCATGGCATTGTGGAGCCTCTGGGAGAGTGCTCTCCAGCACACCAGCCTGGAACCTCCATGGGGACAGCAGCATTTCCCAAGCATCAGCATTTCCCAACTTTTAGAAGGGCAACTGATCCTTGAGAAAGGATATATTACTCCCATTTAATTAATTAGCAATTGAGGCAAAAAGTGACCAAGTGTCATAACTGTGCAGAATTGCTATGAGAAAGACTGTTTTTCATTCATTACTTTAGAACCTATTTGGCGAGGGCCTCCACTGTGCCAGGCAATTTGCTAGCACACAAGTGTTGAACAAAACAGATTTGGTATCTGTCATCAAGAAATGGAGGGTGGGATGGGACTTCCCTGGTGATCCAGTGGTTAAGACTTCACCTTCCAACGCAGGGAGTGTGGGTTCAATCCCTGGTCGGGGAGCTAAGATCCCACATGCTTCTGGGCCAAAACACCAAAACATAAAACAGAAGCAATATTGTCACAAATTCAATATAGACTTTAAGAATGGTCCACATCAAAAAAGAAAATCTAAAAAAGAAAAAAAAGAAAAAAAGAAATGGAGGGTGGAAGAGGGATAAATTGGGAGATTGGTACTGACATATACACACTACTATACATATAATAGATAACTAATAAGAACCTACTGTATAGCACAGGGAACTCTACTCAACACTCTGTAGTGGCCTACGTGGGAAAAGAATCTAAAAAAGAGTGGATATATGTGTATGTATAACAGATTCACTTTGCTATACACCTGAAACTGAAAAAAACTATACTCAAAAAAAAAAAAAAAAGAAAGAAAGAAATGGATGTGGAAGGATTGACGTTGAACAAATAAGTATATATACTGAACCCATGAACAACACAGGGGTTAGGGGCGCTGACCCACCACAAAGTCAAAAATCTGTGTATAACTTATAGTCAGCCCACCATATACATGATTCCTTCTTATCCACCGTTCCACATCCTCGGATTCAACCAACTGCAGATCGTATGGTACTATAGTATTTACTACTGAAAAAGATCCCTGTATAAGTGGACCTGCGCAGTTCAAACCATGTAGTTCAAGGGTCAACTGCCTGGTGCATGACATGCTAAGAGGAAAAGCATAGGACACCAGAGAAGTTATGTAAAGGGTGGGGGGCTCTGATTGGCTGGCATTTATGAAGAACTCACTGTGTGTCAGGATTCTGCAATGTTCAGACTTGGCTCATGTGCCCATAGTCCTCAAGAACCAGCTCAGGGCACAGACTCAAGATTCTCACACAGGGAAGGTCCTATGGCTTCTCTGCAGCCCCAGTTTCCCCACCTGTCAGAAATAGAAATAATAACACCTTTACTACCTGCTTCACATCTGAATGTGAAAAATCAATGTTCAAGCACTTGTCTTTTTAAAATACAGGGTGAAATTAATACTTGAATAAAATCTTTTACAGAAATGAGCAGTTATTTCCTTGCATTCAGATTTATACTCAACAAACAGACCTCATTTCCTCAACCATCCGACTCTAATTTTTATACTGTAACTTTTTTAAACTATGGCTCTGCTAACAGGTAAAACCACGTGGACACGATGCATGCTTCCCTCAGGAACGCAGCGTAGGAAGGCCACCTTTCCTCCCTTCCCCAAGCCTTCTCTGAGGTCTGAGAGACGGAGCTTCCTGTCTGAGACCAGCTGAGGGAGCCATTGGCCTTGTGTTTATTTGAGCGTTTCTCCTCCTCTCGGGTCCACCTCACAGGGAGAGGAAACAGTGTGAGAACTACACAGAGAACGAGCTAGAAACTGGGAATCCTCCGGAGCTGAGGGAGAGGCAAAGTGAGGCCTCCACTCCAGCCCCTCCCCACCTCCACCCTGACGGCGGCCCTGCACAATCACCTCCATGTGAGTCAGGGAAAAAGGGAGGAGTTGCCTTGTCCTCATGTTCATGTGACTGAAATGAGGTCCTGCTGGACAGGACAGAGCACGGCAGGCCTCTGTGGGCCGCCTCTCAGGAGGCTCAGGGCCCCAGGGCCAGGAGCTGCAGGGGGCCAGGAGGGCTGCCCTGGTGGCTGGGACGGTGTGGCAATAAAGTAGAGTTTGGTTCAAGCTCTGAGTATCCCCCACAGGTCTGACTTTTCTCCAGCACAGCCTCCTTTCTACCTGGGGCAGCTGGGAGCTCAGCTCCAGCCTCTGCCCACAAGATGGAGGGAAAAGGAGACCCAGCTAGTGTTCTTGTGGCATGGGTGCAGGAGACCAAAAGGGCTTCCTCTAGAGAAGAAGCTGCACAGGAGAGGTGTCTGTAGAGCAGCAGGTCTGAGAGGCTGGCCTCCTTCGTGATGGGGGGAGAGAATGGCTGGTGTGACTCCAGGGCCCCAACATACCTGCAGCCCCATTTGATCTGCATCGTCTTTAGGCAGGTAAGGCACCTGAGCTGCCTGTCACCTCACAGGTGGTGACGGACTCAGCCAACTGAGCATGTTTGCTGTTACACTGCTACCTCCCCACGGCCTGGGGCCTCCTGCTACAGAGAAGGGAGAAAATGATTCCCTGAATGCTTCCATGGCTGTATGACCTGCCTTCTCCCTTTCCCCTCCAAAATTTGAGAAACTAGTTCTCAAAAACCCTGAATTGTGAATGACTGACAAGCCCATCTCCCAGCATATTTGTGATTTAAAGGAACAGTGCCTTGATACAAAGGAGTAGCTTCCATAGTAGACCATCAGGCAAGAGATCCATGGAAGAGGTGTTTGAGGGCCCATGGTGAAGGACTTTACTCCTTTTCCACCAGGTGGCAAGCTCCTCCTCCCGGGGTGGGTGGGCTACATCTGCCCAACCCGGTGTCTGTGGTGCCCAGCAAAGTGCCTGGTGCATGGCAGGTTCTCCATAAGGTATCTGATGATGGATGAATGAATGGATGGATGGATGCATGGCCACCCCCAAACCCCCCAGTAAATGAACCACTCATTGACTTATTCAAATTTTACTAAGAATGAAGCCTACACCAGGCAATAAGCAAGCACTAGGGATACTGCTGTGGACTAGACAGACATAGCCCTGGGCTCACAGAGCCTAGAGTCTAACAAAGGAGATTGCCATTAAACAAACAGTGGCCAAATAATTTATGGTTGACACTACGTGTGCTATTAAGGCTGATGGCAACAACTGTCAGTTCTGACCATTTAGGTATCCAGCTACTAATCTGTAATCTAATTTTACAATCTGGCCATTAAATTTATAAAATTCTAGTTTCGCTTTTGTTTTTTTTTAATTCTAGTTTTTTAAAATCCACTTTAATGTCGTTTAAACACAAACCTATGTTATAATTTTTTTTTAATTCAGAAGATTTATATTTAAGTTCCACAAAGGAAAGCCAAGGCACATAAATTAAAGCTCTAGGGAATTAGGTTTAAGTTCCAACAAACTAAGAAATTTCCACCAACCTATCCAAAGAGTAGTATTTTAAAGTTCAAAATAACTTCTACAGTGATATTATAATTATATAAAAATTACATGTGTAAAAACCCTCAAAAGAAATAAAAAAATAACAGTAGTTATTTATTAAATAATGATTATGGGTGATCTTTTTACTCTTTCCATTTGTTAAAAAAATGTTATTTAATGGATGATTATGACTTTGTAATAGAATAAATGTTTTAAAAGCCTGTTAAAATATATCATAGATTATCTCATTTTCCTTTTGGAATTATTCATATTGCTCAGTCTGTAGTGTTTTAGTGGATGTTAACTATGTCTTTTTTTTCCCCAGCTATGTATTTCTTTTTTTTTTCCAGCTATGTATTTCTTGAATGAAGGAATAAATGAATGAATTTTGAATCCCATGTCTTTAAGACCACCATATTGAAATTTTTGTCTTAAAGTGTTGAAGTCAGATTTCCCAAACAATGAACAAAGTCCAGACCTTTAGGCTTTCTCAAAAAAGATTCATCCAAAGCTTGTTTTAGTTGTCTTATTCAGTTCTTGGCTATTTTGTTTGTAAATATGGGTTTTGAATATGGTAAATGAGTTAAAGAACAAATGTTTAAATACATTCTGAAATACAACACTTCTCTAATTCCATTATTTTAAAATGATCTATCTCTAATCAAGAGCAACATCCTGTTGTCTTCTCAAGAAATCTCATTTATTATCAACAAATATTTAGATCCCATCAGAACATTTGCTTTTCATTTGCAAATATATCTCCTTTGGAGACCTTCTGTCACCTATTTGATTGTTATGACTCATAAGTTAGAAATTATTATCTAAAATTTATTCAATCATAGAATTTTACATTTGAAAGGGTCATTAGTTGTCACTTAGTCCAACATTCCTCCCAAAGCAGGAATTCCTTCTACAATCTTGGTCAGTAGTCTGCTTGAATACCTCCTATGCTAGGAAGCTCACTGCCTCCCATGGAAGCCCAGTTTGTTTTTAAAAGCTGCTTATCTTTAAGTTATATCCATCATAGATGAAAGTTTTATTCCCCAGCACAGAACTCATCACATCAAAAATGTTCAATAAATGTTCATTGATGAACAAGTAGATGTTTGAATTCATTTATCTATTCAGCATATTTACTGAACATCTATCATGTGGTGGGTGTTATTTAAGCACTGGGGGTATAGCAATTGACAAGAAAGACATGGTTCCTGGCCCAGGAAGTGTTTTCATTCTAGGGTTAGTTGGAATGAATAGTCTACCCATACATCTTTTTCCTATTTAAATCTTAGACATACGTCGGGGGGAAGATGGGGAGCAGTACTATTAAGACAGGTTGAGGAATATGTAAGGGTTTTTTGAATATTCCTAGAAACTACTTGAGAATCCCAGAGGAAAACTAGCCTGCCTGTCAAGTTTGTACATTAAAGAAATGTAATCTTATTTTATACCTAAGGCTGGTGAAGCAGGATATTTGATATATACAGTATAGACATAAGATGGAGAAGTATAAGCATGTACACTTACATTTTGTTACTTATTGATACATTAATATATGTATGTGTATATATATACACACACATAAATGCACATTTATTTTTATTCAAACACTTATACACACTCACATAAAAATGGCAGAATATATACCTAATTTAAAAATATTTATCTCAAGGTAGTGGGATTATAGCTTTATTCTTTTTGTTTTTCTATATTTGACACATTTTCTACAATAAACAAGCATTACTTAAGTAAGCAAAAGAAGTTTTATAAAACAAAATAATGAATGAACAAAACCCAGAAATTCCCACTAACTGGTCGTGCTGTTGATTCCTCAGTGCTTTCTTCTTGCTGGTGCCTCCCACTCCCTCTCCTCTCCTCCTCCCCACCTTCTTGACCAGGTAAATAGAGTCTCAGATCAAGCATCATCTCCACTGAAATCTTTCCTGATGCCTACCCTGTCCCTACCCTCCGCAGCTACAGGGCCCCCCCAACACCACGCTCCTTCCTTGTGTGCCCACCAAATTTGGTGCCTACAACTCTGCGTTGCCTTCTCGCCTGATTGTAAGCACCCGTCAGGCCTGGGCTCTGGAATCCAGCCCCAAGCATGGCCCCCAGGAGATGTGTGATAAACACTTGGGCCTCACCTAGGTCATTGCCACAGCTTGCCACCAGTTTCTAGCCTCTGGCTCAGATCACACTGGCCCCTCCTTGACAGCTCCCTATTGCCAGTCAAGAAAGTACAATGCCTTGGGGGCATCCAAAAGCTCTATAATATGGTACCAGCTCACCTTTCAAGCCTCATTTTTCTCTTTTGTATCCCCTTCCAGGACCATTTTCCTGCCCTCAACAGGCCATGCTTCCCCGCCCTTGCTCCTTCTTTTAAACTGAAATTTTCTTCTCCATCTCCATCTAAGGAATTTCTAAAAATTCACCCAAAACTAGGATAACATCAATAGCTACCCTTAGAAGTGTGATGGGCATAAATGATATAATGTGTGTGGAGCTCTTAGCACTGTGCCTTGCAACTGCTAAGCATATAATGAATAATAGCTGTTATTATTATCCTAATCATCATCATCGTTGATGTGCATCAGGCATCAACCTTGACCCTAAGAATAAAGAATTTTTTTTAAAAAAAGTTCTTGCACCTGGGCAGGTAAATAACTCACCATAATCCAATATGGTAAGAGTTATGACAGAGCTAGGAACAAAAAGCTGTGGGAACCAAGTGTTAGGGGAGAGAAGTGGTGGCTTCTCAGAAGAGATGGTGTTTTCACTGAGCCTTAAAGAATAAGTAGGAATTTCACCAGGAGAAAAGGAGAGAGTAAGGTAAGACACTCCAGGCAGAGGACATGTCAAAAGCAAAGGTATGGAGGAATGAATGAGCAAGGTGAGTTTGGGCAGCTGCATGCGTGACAGCCGAGGCCTTCCTCTTGTCTAGTGCACTGCAGAGAACCATCTTCTTCTGCCTTCTGCTGCCCAGGAAACACAGCCTGTGGTGCTGGGCTGAGAGGGCGATTCCAAAGGAAGGGATGTACAGAACCCTGGCACTCTTTTTGCCGTCACCCTGATGTGGGGAGAGGAGGCCTGATCCCCCGTGGGAAGGGCAGAGTTGCTCAGGTAGTAGCTGAGGTAGATGAGGAACCAGAGGGCTCTGCAGAGACCTGAGCCACCCTTGCAGCAGAGCCCTGGGGAATCCACAATCAGCAGTGACTGCGAGGGGCCAGTCAGGCAGCTGAAGTGCAGCCAGCAGGCCACCCAAGCAGCCCTCCCAGAACAAGCACTATTTACTTTGGTTGCTGGCCGTCCCCACAATTCACACATAAGATTTATCACCAGAAGCTAGTCACACAGACTGAACACTAATAAACTTCTCAAACATAACCCTCCGAGGCTAGGCGTGGAGGATGTAAAGGGAGGAACAGCGTCTGGTTCTTGGGAAAGTCTATCATGCCTTATGCAGATAGAGAAATTAAGTTCTCTAGAAAGAGAGAAGTCAGGAAGTCTTTCCCTCCATCTTCATCAACTTTGGTATCTCACCCCCACCACAGGGTAATATAAGAAAGTGTAAACTGTGTTCCTGATCCCTGTATTTTCCCCTACCCTCATTTCAGGCAGGAAGGCAAGCTTTGTAATTTCTTGAAAGGGGACTTCGGCAGAGCAGAAAGCAGACATCAATCCTAGAGCAATTGAAGTCTATATTCTTCTAGAGGATGGGGCAGGAAGAGTGTCTCTGAGGAGCCGTAAGGTAGGAAATAGAGATTCCTGGAACTGGAAAGGAGATGATGAGACTTCAGAGAGGAACTGGTAACTGGTTACAGACTCACCAAAGATTCCTGGAGCCCAGGCTTGGCCCTGAGAGGAAAACAGAGAATGGACAAACAGGTGGTAACTAGAGAGGACCTAGAACTGGAGGGGCCTCCATAATGCCTTAATGCACCAAACCCTGGGACAAAGCTGATTCATCAAAATAATAGGGTTGTAATTTCCTCCTAGTCAAGTGAAATGGGGACTCACATGAGTCTTCTTTGCCAGTAGAAGCATCCCTTCCACCCCCATCTGAGCATATTAGTCCTGCATTGCCCAAGGAAACTATAATGACCTCCCCTGAGGTAGTTGCCTTGCAAGACACTGTGAAAAGGAAGATATTTATGTTCCATGTTAATGCTCACCAAGGGTAACCTCAGTGGAAGAAGCTTTTAATAATCAAGTGGATAGGATGACCCATTTTGTGGATAGCAGTCAGACTCCTTCCCCAGCCAATAGGCTCATGAACAAAGTGGCCATGGTAGCAGGGATGGAGGTTATAAATGGGCTGAGGAACAAGGACTTCTATTCACCAAGAGTAACAAACTGGCTACAGCCACTGCTGAGTGCCCAATCTGCCAGCAGCAGAGAACAATGCAGAGACCAATGCAGCAGAGACTACCAATAGTGGCAGATTGGGCACTATTCCCCAGGTGATCAGCCAGCTACCTGACGGCAGGTTGGTTACATTGGACCCACTCCATTATGGAAGGGATAGCACTTTGTTCTTACTGAAATAGACACTCTAGAGTGGGATTTGCAGTCCCTGCCCACAGTGCTTCTACCCAAACTACCATCTGCGGGCTTACAGAATACCTTATCCACCACCATGGTATTCCACACAGCACTGTTTTTAACCAGCAAATGAAATGCAGAAATGGGCCCATGCTCATAGAATTAACCGATCTTACAATGTTCCACACCATCTTGAAGCTGTTGGCTCAGCCTTTTAAAGACTCAGTTACAGCACCAGCTAGGTGGCTGGGGCAAGGTTTTCCAGAAGGTTGTGTATGCTCTGAATCAGCATCTGATACAAGGTGCTATTTCTCCCATATCCAGGACTCAAGGGCCAGCACTGAAAAAGTGGAAATAAGAGTGGCACCATTTACTATTACTCCTAGTGATCCACCAGCAAAATTGTTGCTTCCTGACCCCACAACCTAATTCTCTCCTGGTCTAGAGGTCTTGGTTCCAAGGTAGAAAATGCGTTTACCAGGAGACACAGCAAGGATTCCACTAAACTGGAAGTTAAGACTGTGACCCAGCCACTTTGGTCTCCTCATAACTCTGAATCAACAGACAAAGAAAGGTAGATAAGGTATTCTATACGTCCACAGAGGGTGAGGGTGATTAATCCTGATTACCAATGGGAATTTGAGCTGCTACTACACAATGGAAGTGAGGAAGAATATTTCTGGAATACAGGAGATTCCTTATGGCATCTCTTAGCAGTACCATGCCCTTGTGATTAAAGTCAATGGAAAACTATAACAACCCAATTCAAGCAGGACTACCCTACAGAAGTGTAAAGGATTATTATGAACAACTTATTCCAACAAAATAGACAATCTAGATGAAATGGACAAACTCCTAAAACACACACATTATCAAAATTGACTCGAGAAAAAAATACGGAAAATCTGAGTAGACCTACGTCAACAAAGAGTATTGAATTAATAATTTAAAATTTTCCCACAAAGAAGAGCCTAGGTCCTGCTGTTGACTTCTATGAAACATTTAATGAAAAAACAATACCAATCTGTCACAAATTCTTTCAGAAAATAGAAGATGAGGGAACACTCTCAAACTCATTTTAGTAGCTCAGTATTAGCCTCATAGTAAAGCCAGACAAAGAAGTCACATGAAAAGGAAACTATAAATCAATATCCCTCAGAATATAGATGCAAAACCCTTAACAAAAAATAGCAAACCAGGGCTTCCCTGGTGGCGCAGTGGTTGAAAATCCGCCTGCCGATGCAGGGGACACGGGTTCGTGCCCCGGTCTGGGAAGATCCCACATTCCGCGGAGCAGCTGGGCCCGTGAGCCATGGCCGCTGGGCCTGCACGTCCGGAGCCTGTGCTCCGCAACGGGAGAGGCCACAACAGTGAGAGGCCCGCGTACCGCAAAAAAAAAAAAAAAATAGCAAACCAAATCTAGCAACATTAAAAAAAATCACCATGACCAAATGGGATTTATCTCAGGAGTACAACGTTGGCCTAATACCCAAAAATCAATAAATGTAACACACCATATCAAAAGAATAAAAGACAAACCCACATGATCATCTTAACAGATGCAGAAAAATATTTGGCAAATTTTAATATTTATTCATGATATCTTAAAAACTCAACAAACCAGAAATAAAAGTGAACTTTCTCTACCTGATAAAGAACATCTATGAAAAACCTTTGTTAACATCATATTTAATGGTGAAAGACTGAATGCTTTCCCCTTAAGACTGGGAATAAGGCAAGGATGTTTGTTCTGACCATTTCTATTCAACACTGTACTTTGTACTGGACGTTCTAGCCAGCACAATAGGCAGCTGAAAAAAATTAAGGGCATACAGATTAAAAGGAAGAAGCAAGATTGTCTTCATGTGCAGATGATATAATCTCGTAAGCAAGAAAATTTTATAAAATCTACAAAAAGTGTATTAGACCTAATAAGCAAATTTGGTAAAGTCACAGGATAAAAGATCTTGTTCTGCAGTAATTTTATAAAATTTATATGAAAATTCAAAGGACTTAAGACAACAACAAAAACCTGCATAAGAATTATTAAAGAAATGCAAATCAAAACTCCAGTGAGGTACCACCTTACATCAGTCAGGATGGCCATCATCAAAATGTTTAATAATAAATGATGGAGAGGGTGTGGAGAAAAGGGAACCCTCCTACACTGTTGGTGGGAATGTAAATTGGTACAGCCACTATGCAGAACAGTATGAAAGTTCCTTAAAAAACTAAAAATAGAGTTACCATATGATCCAGCAGTCTCACTCCTGGGCATATATCTGGAAAAGATGAAAACTAATTCGAAAAGATACACGCACCCCAATGTTCATTGCAGCACTATTTACAATGACCAAGACGTGGAAGCAACCTAAATGTCCATTGACAGATGAATGGATAAAGAAGATGTGGTATATATGCACAATGGAATATTACTCCACCATAAAAAAGAATGAAATAATGCCATTTGCAGCAACATGGATGGACATAGAGATTACCATACTAAGTACAGTAAGTCAGACAAAGTCAAATATTATATGATATCACTCATATGTGGAATCTAAAAAAATGATACAAATGAACTTATTTACAAAACAGAAATAGATTCACAGACAGAGAAAACAAACTTATGGTTACCAAAGAAGAAAGAGGGGGGAGGGATAAATTGGGAATTTGGGATTAACAGACACACACTACTATATATAATATAGATAAACAACAAGGACCTACTGTATAGCACAGGGAGCTATATTCAATATCTTGTAATAACATATAATGGAAAAGAATATATATATGTTACATATATATATATATGTTTTCAGTTTTCTGTACACCTGAATCATTGTAAATCAACTATACTTCAACAACAACAAAAAACTGCACAAGAAGAACACTGGAGGACTTATACAAAACTTACATAAAGGTACAGTAATCGGGCTTCCCTGGGGGCACAGTGGTTGAGAGTCCGCCTGCCCATGCAGGGGACAAGGGTTCGTACCCCGGTCCAGGAGGATCCCACATGCCGCGCAGCGGCTGGGCCCGTGAGCCATGGCCGCTGGGCCTGCGCGTAGAGAGCCTGTGCTCCGCAACGGGAGAGGCCACAACAGTGAGAGGCCCGCGTACCGCAAAAAAAAAAAAAAAAAAAAGGTACAGTAATCAAGACAGTGTGCTGCTAGGGTAAGGAACAACATATAGTCAGTGGAGCAGAGTAGAGAGTCCAGAAATAAACGTTCATATTTACGGTCAATTGATTTTGACAAAAGTGCCAAGGCAATTCAATAGGGGAAAGGATAGGCTTTTCAAAAAATGGATGGAACAACTGGATATCCATATGCCAAAAAAAAAAAAAGAACTTAGACCTTTGCCTCCCACCATACACACCATACATAGTTCACACTGGATCACAGATGTAAATGTAAATTCTAAATCTATAAAATTTCTGGAAGAAAACATAGGAGAAAATCTTTGTGACCTTGGGTTAGGCAAACATTTATTAGATATGATACCAAAAGCATGATCCATAAAAGAAAAAAAGTGTCAACCAGACCTCATCAAATTGAAAGCTTTTACTCTTAAAAAGAAACCATTAAGGGGGCTTCCCTGGTGGCACAGTGGTTGAGAGTCCGCCTGCCGATGCAGGGGACACGGGTTCGTGCCCCGGTCCGGGAAGATCCCACATGCCGCGGAGTGGCTAGGCCCGTGAGCCATGGCCACTGAGCCTGCGCGTCCGGAGCCTGTGCTCCGCAACGGGAGAGGCCACAACAGTGAGAGGCCCGCGTTCCGCAAAAAAAAAAAAAAAAAAAAGAAACCATTAAGAAAATTAAAAGGCAAGTCACAAATTGGGAGAAAATAACTGCAAGTCATGTATCTGATAAAGGACTTGAATGCAGAACATATAAAGAACTCTTACAATTCAACAATAAGACAAACAACCTAATAGAAAACAGGCAAATAATTTGAACAGATACTTTACCAAAAAACGATATACACATGGCTAATATACACATGAAAAGATTCTCAAAATTCTCAAACTTTCATTAGGGAAATGCAAATTAATACCACAATAAGATACTTAACCCACTAGGATGCCTATAATAAAAAAGACTGATTATATCAAGTCATATAGTGTTGGTGGGAAAATAAAATGATACAGCAAATTTGGAAAACATTTTCAGTTTCTCAAAATGTTAAACATACACTTCCCACATGACCAAGCAATTCCACTCTTAATTATCTATCTACGAGAAACAAAAACATATGCCCACACAAAACCTTGTAAGCAAATAATCACAGCAACATTATCAGCAATAACCCTAAACTGGAAACAACCTACATGTCCATCAAATAGTGAATGAGTAAACATACTGTGGTTTGTCCATACACTGGCATACTGCTCAGCAATGGAAAGGAACAAACTGCTGACACATGCAACAACATGGATGAAACTCGAAACATCATGTAAATGAATGACACCAGACACCTAAGATTACATACTGCACAATTCTATTTACATGAAATTCCTAGAAAAGGCAAAACTATGGAGACAGGAAGCAGATTAGTGGTTGCCTGGGGCTGAGGCTGGGAGTGGGGATTGACTGCAAATAGACAAAAAGGAATTTGGGGGGATGATGGAAGTATTCTAAAACTGAATTGTAGTGATGGTGGCAAATCTACATAAATTTACTAAAATTCATCAAACCACACAGTTACAGTGGATGAACTGTAAGTTATACTTCAATAAAGTTGTTTTTAAAAACTGGACTAATTCTGGTATTGAGTTTGCAGATTTAAATTCATACCTATTTCATCAGTTTTAGTTTTCCCCAAGAAGATATACTTTTTACTATGAGAATCAGTTTGGACAAAAGATGGTCACCTGCCTTCATCATCCTGCAATTTATTTTGAAAATGCAAAAGCTTCTGTTACATGCCTTTGATTCCTTCTGCTTCAAAACTTTTGCTGTTTTGCATTATTCCACTTGGGAAGGGCTCAGTTATTGGGTCAGAACACAAGAATCCACAGTAATCAGAAGGTCCAGGTAAGTTTCCATCCCCTTATATGCCATCTTTCTTCCAAATCTATAGCAATGATTACTTGAAGCCAAGATTACTGCATTTTAAAGACTGAAAAACCAATAAGAAGACTTCTACTTTCTAATTGTATTGAATCTTCCTCCCGTTAACATAGAGATGAAATTATTGGGAAGCCCCTATCTGGAGCCTGTTCTAAATATAAGCCTTCCAGACCCAGTGCCACCCAGGATCTGAGTTCTGGGATCTTGGAAACGCTAGGTAAACCTCCCTGGCCCCTTTGGCCACACTTTGCAAATCTTTTATACTTGGGAAGTTCTGTGAGTGACTTAAAAGATTTTTAAAATTTTCACAAAACATAAAACCCAAATCAAATCATGTTTAGAACCCTCTCATTTACCATCACAACAAAAAGAATAAAATATCTAGGAATAAACCTACCTAAGGAGACAAAAGACCTGTATACAGAAAATTATAAGACACTGATGAAAGAAATTAAAGATGATACAAATAGATGGAGAGATATACCATGCTCCTGGATTGGAAGAATCAATATTGTGAAAATGACTCTACTACCCAAAGCAATCTACAGATTCAATGCAATCCCTATCAAACTACCACTGGCATTTTTCACAGAACTAGAACAAAAAATTTCAAAATTTGTTTGGAAAAACAAAAGACCCCAAATAGCCAAAGCAATCTTGAGAACGAAAAACGGAGCTGGAGGAATCAGGCTCCCTGACTTCAGACTATACTACAAAGCTACAGTAATCAAGACAGTGTGGTACTGGCATAAAAACAGAAAGATAGATCAGTGGATCAGGATAGAAAGCCCAGAGATAAACCCACGCACATATGGCCAACTTATCTTTGATAAAGGAGGCAGGAATGTACAGTGGAGAAAGGACAGCCTCTTCAATAAGTGGTGCTGGGAAAACTGGACAGGGACATGTAAAAGTTTGAGATTAGATCATTCCCTAGCACCATACACAAAAATAAGCTCAAAATGGATTAAAGACTTAAATGTAAGGCCAGAAACTATCAAACTCTTAGAGGAAAACATAGGTAGAACACTCTATGACATAAATCACAGCAAGATCCTTTTGGACCCACCTCCTAGAGAAATGGAAATAAAAACAAAGATAAACAAATGGGACCTAATGAAACTTCAAAGCTTTTGCACAGCAAAGGAAACCATAAACAAGACCAAAAGACAACCCTCAGAATGGGAGAAAATATTTGCAAATGAAGCAACTGACAAAGGATTAATCTCCAAAATTTATAAACAGCTCATGCAGCTCAATAGCTAAAAAACAAACAACCCAATCCAAAAATGGGCAGAAGACTTAAATAGGCATTTCTCCAAAGAAGATATACAGACTGCCAACAAACACATGAAAGAATGCTCAACATCATTAATCATTAGAGAAATGCAAATCAAAACTACAATGAGATATCATCTCACACCAGTCAGAATGGCCATCATCAAGAAATCTAGAAACAATAAATGCTGGAGAGGGTGTGGAAAAAAGGGAACAGTCTTGCACTGCTGGTGGGAATGTGAATTGGTACAGCCACTATGGAGAACAGTATGGAGGTTCCTTAAAAAACTAAAAATAGAACTACCATATGACCCAGCAATCCCACTACTAGGCATATACCCTGAGAAAACCATAATTCCAAAAGAGACATGTACCAAAATGTTCATTGCAGCTCTATTCACAATAGCCCGGAGCTGGAAACAACCTAAGTGTCCATCATCGGATGAATGGATAAAGAAGATGTGGCACATATATACAATGGAATATTACTCAGCCATAAAAAGAAACGAAACTGAGCTATTTGTAATGAGGTGGATAGACCTAGAGTCTGTCATACAGAGTGAAGTAAGTCAGAAAGAGAAAGACAAATACCGTATGCTAACACATATATACGGAATTTAAAAAAAAAAAAAAAAAGTCATGAAGGACCTAGGGGCAAAACAGGAATAAAGACACAGACCTACTTGAGAATGGACTTGAGGCTATGGGGAGGGGGAAGGGTAAGCTGTGACAAAGCGAAAGAGAGGCATGGACATATATACACTACCAAACGTAAGGTAGATAGATAGTGGGAAGCAGCCACAGAGCACAGGGAGATCAGCTCGGTGCTTTGTGACCTCCTGGAGGGGTGGGATGGGGAGGGTGGGAGGGAGGGAGTTGCATGAGGGAAGGGATGTGGGAACAGATGTATATGTATGACTGATTCACTTTGTTATAAAGCAGAAACTAATTAAAAAATTAAAAAAAAAAAATTTTCACAAAACATAAAACCCAAATCAAATCATGTTTAGAATCTCTTTCTAAATCTATAAATTTCAACTTAATTGAACTATTGATGAAATTATCACTCCAAAAAATTCATTTGGCTAAAAACTGAACCAAACTATACCTACCAGTTTGTGCAATGAAATTCCGAGCAAAATACACACACAATTCTGAGGAAAGTTGCGCAAATCCAGTAGCAGAAAACCCATGGCTCTATTTATAAGTATTTCTCCAATGGGAATAATGATAGTTGTACCTTTAAATTTGTTTTTCCTTTAGAGGTCACCAGCTCTTCCCAGCTATTGTCAGCACTGCTTCCCAAGAAAAGAAAGTGTATGTCATTGAGTTTTTATTCAGAAGATTATTTTGGTCAAATCTCTCTGAGATTCTGGGAAGCTGAAAATTTGTCTCCACTTATCAGACCTACCAGCGTGGTTATAGAATGATATAATCTCAGAGGTGAAGGAGACCAGCCACCTCCTCAGGAATCATCCGTAAAATTTCCCTGGGGTTCATCTGTGTAATTCTAGTGACTCTCAAAGTTTGGAAATCCATATTCTAGTCATCCATTTTCTGCTTTGTTTAGCCATTTGTATACTTCAGGATAAGGAATCAGTTCTGGCTGTGTGGCTGTGTTTGATTAGGTGACTGGACTTCTGAATCTGGGTAGACTTATACCAAAAATAAAAAGTAAAGGTCATGAATTTAAGTATCAGAAAGAAAACTGTTCCCTCCCTCTTCCCAGGATCATCCTATTCATGGTCCCCCAGTTGCTTCATTTGCTAGACCTCAAATACTATCTCCAGATGCCACCTCCTGCCTATGGGAGGACAGAGGAGCATGCAGAGGTCTTCAGTTTCTGTTCCTGGTTCACAGCTTGTATTTTTAGGAGACAGTGATAGAGAGATGCTTCCTCTACCCAACTCAGTACATCTAAATTGTGAGTCACTGTACGGGAAATAAAAGGAATTCCCCAAACCATATACATATATCCTTTGGGTTTTTTTTATTATTATTAAATGAGGTTTCACATATCACAAAATAACATGTGCAATTTGTGTAAAAAACAGTTCATAAGCCTTCCAAAAAAGGACTTAGAGTGATTATCTGCCATAAGCATCATCTTGCCAGTTATTACTCATGGGGCTGAGGGTGCCTTGCATTCTTTTTCAAAATAGATCTTTCCATGAAAAAGCACAATATGTTGTTGCTGTATGAAGTAAAATTACGAAAGAAGTTATTTTTATCCTCCAGGAGGTTAACATTACATTCTGAATGGAATCAACCAGTTTACAAAAGAAGAAAAAAAAAAAGGAACCAACATATCCGGAAACTCAATATTTTTTTCTTTTCCTCCAGTTTAAATTTCTGAAATACCTCTTCCTATTACATAAAACCATATTCTCTAAACAATTACGTGTGTTAATGAATGTCCCCAGCTTGTAGAAGGTGGTGACAGTAAATCCAAGCTGCAAAAATGAAAGAAAGTAAAGGGAGATCATATCATTCAAAGAATTAGCAGCCGACTCTAAAACATGCCTTCTTTTTCTACCATTTCTGTCCCAGGCTCTGCACTGAGGCAGTGCAGTGTTGCAAAAGAGCTTAATCTGTTCTTAGAAACATCTACGTAATTGCCAGGTCTCTGTGGGAACAGTAGCTCCATCATTTACCAACTGATCTTGAGCAAGATAATTAATCAGCAGTATCTCAGCCTCCTCATCTGTGAAGTGGGGATAATGGTACCTCCTGTATCAGAGAGTACGATTAAATGAGGTATGTGAGCAAAGACCTCAGCACCTTTCCTGTCACACAGCCAGCACCCAGGGATTATCAAGGAGGAACCTCGCTCTTAGATTTACACGAGATTTTGAGGAAGGAGTGGCTGGGAACAGTAAGAAATAAAATGAAAAGAAAGAAGTGAAAGGACAATAACAGGCCTGGTGACCTGCCCAATACTGAGGTCCTTTAAGTACTGCAGCATTTGATACCACATCTTTCCATCTTGGTGAAATTGAAATCACTCACCAGTTATTTTTCCACTCAATATGTTTGTAAGGTGACTAGTCACCCACTCCCATTTTTCATAGGTCAAGCTGAAATACAAAAATGATGAAGTCCCCATGGGCAAAGCCAAAAGGAAATCCACAACTTACTGTGGTCTGTAACTTACTTCTGTTGCTCTGTCCATGAGCACCAAAAGTGGGTCTAAATGTCATTTCTTTTTTTTTTTTCTTTTTTTTTTTTTTTTGCAGTACGCGGGCCTCTAGCTGTTGTGGCCTCTCCCGTTAAGGAGCACAGGCTCCGGACGCGCAGGCTCAGCGGCCGTGGCTCATGGGCTCAGCCCCTCCACGGCATGTGGGATCTTCCCGGATGGGGGCACGAACCTGTGTCCCCTGCAACTGGCAGGCGGACTCTCAACCACTGCACCACCAGGGAAGCCCGTCATTTCTTTTTTAAAGAACATCTCTTATACATGAATTTAGGTAAAGACATAAAATACTTATGATGATACATAAACAGGTTAAAAATTACATATCACAACAACTAGAAGAGCACATAAACAAATAAAAACACAACTTTATTTTGGGCTAAAATTATATGCAATATTTGTGTTGGATTTCCATTATTGAAAATTTTTATAATAAAACCTACACTACCCATGCATAGATCTTAGTAGTCAATATTATTCTTTTCTTTTGCTTTCTTTCTATCTTTCTCTAAATACTAAAATCTGAAATCACTAGGTGATAGGTGAAGCCTTTAGCAGTCTTACCTACCTGGAACATTCCCTCGCATCTAGTTCCATAATGCATGGATATCCTTAAGAGATAATTTCCTAGTAATTGTGGCCCATTCCTAGCACAATCACTTACCATAGAGTAAAAGAAATTCAAAAAGAAATTCAGCAAACCATTGAGTACTAATTGCAAAGCACATGGTTTTTAAATCTTAAAGGCAGATTCTTGGGACCAGCAGCCCCAAAGTTTTGAGCACCACCATCTTGAATGCTTGATTTATCTTAGACACACTGCAGTCCTGAGCTACTGGATAGCCCAGAGCTGGAAGAGGCCTCTCACTTCCTGAAGGACGCTAATTATCAACATAAAACCCGAGAATCGGCAATTGCTTTCTGCTTAATCCCACCCCCATGCAAAGCAGCATGGAACCATTGTGTGATCATTATCCCGACTGAAACACATGTAAGAAAAGGGGACAAGAAAGAGAAGATGAATAGGAGCAGTGAAGGTAAAAAGAAAGAAGCAGAAGGGACTTCTGACGTTCCTGCATCCAGGAAGCTCTTCCGTCAGCTGACGTAGCTGAGTGAAGGAATGACAAGCTGTGCTTTGAGGGAGGAGCTCCGTGCACCAGCAATTCCGCATGAGCCAGATGCCTCTCACGCAATGACTATGGGCTTCCCGCAACTGGGAAAATCCATCCTTCCCTTTGAGAGAGGCAACCACATTTCTATTTCTGGACATGATCCACAATCTCATACTCACTAGGACTGCCACTGAGAAATTCCCAACATTACATTCCTATTCTTAGAGGAAACACTCAGTGCCTTTGTGACCAGTTTTCAGACGGCAAATAGGATATTCTTCTACTTCTTAGATGGGTATGGCTACAGATTGAGCAGTCATATAACAAAAAGTTGGCTTTTAGCCAGTATTATTTCACAAGAAGCTTGAGGTCTTCCAAAATCATGATATATGGACTTTGATTTGCAGTGTCTTAAAAAAAATTACATATCAATACACACACGTAGCGTGCAAACGCCTCATAAGCGTCATGTTTTTCTAACCATCTTGGTCTGCTGCCCCACTTCCTGCCTTCATGAACAGGATGTGACCCAACAGGATGTAGCTGTCCCCTGTTTTCCATTTTCCAGCTCTGAAAACCTGATGTCTGGGTTTGATGACTTGATCACTGACCTCTAGTGACCACGGCCAACAAGGGGAAAATCCACACTCCAATAATCTGAGCCTCAAAGACTGTGAGACTTCCTGTTCTTTTCCTAGGTGACTAGTAGTCTCCTCTCCAGAAACAGGTGAAGAGCAGGTAAAAACTGAACAGCTGATCCATCATCTGACTGGATCTATAACTGTTCTGCTACATTTCTGCCAAGGCTGTGTTGTACTGAAGGGTGATCATTTTACACTGCAGGGGAAGATGGTAGGGACCACATGTGAACTCACAACCCACCCAGCGCACCCCAGCTCCCTTACTGGACACTCCATTTGATCATCTGAGATCAGCTGCATGTGTGGAGGGGGTCTGATCCTCGTCATCAAAGCTGGCTCCTTCTAAAGAGCTGTCATTCATCCAGTTTTTATAGATGATGTAACTGAGGCATAGAAAGGTTAAGTACCTTGCTCAAGGACAAAACTTTTTCTACCACAGCACACTTCTAAGGGAGCAGTAATAGAGGAACCTGGAGACGGGAACTGCCAAGTATGACCAATAGCAGACTCAAGACCAATGCCATGGGAGGGCATGAATGACCCCTCTCGACTTCAACCCCCCAGCTCCTCTTAGCCACCTGCCGTTCACCAATTTGTGGAACACATTTGGAATTCGTCTGTATCTCTCACCTGTGCCAGCCCTCAGAGTGACACCCAGTGTAGACGTGCAACTCTGCTGGCTTTCCTTCTCCAGGACAGTGCTGTGACCAGAGGCTGGTCCTGGTGGCCCTCTGAGAGCCTCCTGTGAGCATCCCTCCTCTCCTGAAGCCCCCTCCATGTACAACAGAGAAGCAAAAGCTGGAAGCAGGAGGGGGAAGGGTGGGGGGAAGCTGTCCCAGGCTGGCCTTCTTGGGCTTTCAGAGCTAGAATCTCAGTAGTCAGGCTTGCAGCCAGCACTGAGGCCCACAGACCACCCACAATACCCCAGCCTGGTTTCCCCTTCTCTAACCAAGGAGACAGCTTGAGAAACGTAAAGTAACTTCTGTCCTACCGCAAAGCACACGACTGTCCACCATGCCACAGTTAGAGGAGGGAAGATGGGTTTGGGGAAGAGGCAAGAAGGAGCTAAGAACTCTTTTGGGGAGATACATTAAATTTGGGGTTCCAGAGAACCATCTAGGTGGACTGTCCAGTAGGCAACTGGAACTCTGTGATGGAACTCTGAAATACTAAATAGCACCATAGTTCTCCCACAACATGATTTTATTCATGAGAATCTAAACCGTCTCGCATGAGCTTCCTTGTCATAATTCACCACTAAATTAGACTTAAACAAGCATAACTGTGATTTGTGCAGCTAACAGCACATAAGCCAAAATTAGAACCCTTTCTTTAACTCCATACTGAAGATGGAGTGAAATCATACCTTCAGATGACCATGATATTTTTCAAATATGTAATGTTTAAAGGGCAATCATACTCTATTTGAATCTGGCTAAAAGAGTTTCTGAATTTTCCTGTTGCTTTTGGTGTAAATAACATAATTGTCATAAATGAGCTATACTATGAGGATATTAGAAACATAGGTTTTTAATGGTATTATTTCTAAATTCCTATGATCATGAAATTACCACTCTCTCCCTGGTGTTATAGTTACTTGCATGCCTAGGTTAGGGTACTTATTATATGGTGAGCTGCCGGCTCACCTTCTCACTCCACACATCTGGGGTTACGCTTTGCACACAGTAGGCCTGAAAAAAATATAGGAGACTTAAATTTAAATAAAGAGTGACCCTTGGAAATGACATGTGCTTAATAGTCAGAACTCTTACAACTGAACAAAACATTTTAGAAAGTTAATCATATGTATTTGTTTAAATGCCTGTGGAGTAAATTTTGAAATAAATATCAAATTCAACGGGATATCAACCCAAATGCAGTTTTATAAAGTGACAACCTAGTTATGTCGTGAACAATACCATCACACAAATCTCTAATTTACTATAACCATTTATAGCATTTATTCTTAGCCTTGGCCACAAATTTTGATACCTGAGCCCAATCTCTAGAGATTACTGGGTCCAGCAATTAATTCAAGAATGTGATTTTTTTGTAGTTCTAATATGCATTGGAAGTTGAGAAACAATGAATTATAGATTACTCTCTTCAAAAACATGATTTTCCAAAATGTTCAGCCTCGAGTAATTGAAGAAGTCAAGATAGAAACAATAGCATGCCATTATCTCAGATTATCAGATAGGCAAATACTAAAAAGAATGTTAATATACAAGCATTGAATAGTGTTTTTTTCAAACTGTGAGTTACTACTCATTCGTGGATCATGTAATTAACTTAGTGAATCATATCTGGCATTTAAGAGAATTTTGAAAAGGAAAGGAGAGAGAGGAGAGAAAAAGAGGTCATTGCATCTAGCGAAGAAAATAGAAATGTGTGTTTATTTAATGTGTGTGTACTGAATCACTATATAAAATGCATGTCTTACAGTAAGTCAAGGTGCAAAAGTTCGAGAAACACTCTAGAATGTAGAGAAAAATATACTCTCCTGTCCTGTCACGGGGAAATGTAAATGGACACAACATTCTTGAAGGCCTTTTGGCAACAGGTATTTAAAACCTTGAAAATCTTCACTTTGACCCAGAAATTTCTTATCTAAGAATTTATCCTAATAAAATACTCTCTTAAGTGCACACTTGCACGTGGGAATGTGCATTCCTTTGTTGTTTACAATTGGAAAGAATTTTAAATATCCAACCATATGGATTATGGTTAAATACATTGTGAGACACCCATGCAATAAAATACAATGCAGTTATTAAAAATACTGATGTAGATTTATCTCTACTGATTTGGAATGATGTTCAGATATATTAAAAAGAAAAAGCAGGGCTTCCCTGGTGGCACAGTGGTTGAGAGTCCGCCTACCGATGCAGGGGACATGGGTTTGTGCCCCGGTCCGGGAAGATGCCACATGCCACGGAGTGCCTGGGCCCGTGAGCCATGGCCGCTGAGCCTGTGCGTCCAGAGCCTGTGCTCCGCAATGGGAGAGATCACAACAGTGAGAGGCCTGCGTACCGCAAAAAAAAAAAGAAAGAAAAAGCAGGTTACAAGGTTAGGTGCAGTATAACCCCACTGTGGTAAAATATGTACTTATAAAGATATTGACGCTATGGAGAGAGAGGGGTTAAGTGCACAGACTCAGAGTCGGGATGCCTGTTCCACATCCTGGCTCCGCCACATCCCAGCTGCATGGTCTTCAATAAGAAACTGAACTTCACCAATGCAAAGTAATCATTGTAGATAATTAGGAATTCTCATTCTCTAAGACTGAACTTAGTTAATACATGTAGAAGTCTCCAAGCAGTGCCAAGCACTTGCTAATCACTCAAGAAATGTTAGCTCTAGCTATACCAGAGAGAGAATAAGAAACCTCACATTGTACATCCTAACTAACAGTGGTGATTCTTTGGGTGCTTGGATTACTAATGAACTTCATTCGTTAATTTACACATTTTATATATTTAAAATTTATAACCAGAAAAGACAATACACTGCATAAAAATTAAAAGTATATAATTGTATCTTCGGATTCTAAAATGTTTTTAATTTGATGACTTTAGGCTAAAAAAATAATTATTACTAAAACAGAAATGACAATAACAACATGTTTCAATTGGATTTTTCTTACTTCTTAAAAAGATAAGGTTTGAGTGATTTCTTTGTCCAATCAGGCAAAGAATTCTGCTTTGGAATTCCATTTTCCTGATTTTGGAATTTCTGTAACGTCTGTGACTGGTACAAAATATCTGCTTCCTCACTCCCTTCTCTAAAGGTGTTCTGCTTTCTCTCATTTTATCAGTCTAAGCAAGGCCACTGACAGGAATCTACACTAAATTACCCCCTTATACAGCCCCCAAAGCTGCTCCCCTGACCCAACAGCATACCTTGGGCAATTGCATTTTTAATGAAATAAAGATGACATCATGTCCAAAGAAAACAGTTCAAACTGAGCTGTCCTTTGCGTTGATCCAAGAGTTATGAACAGGGACCTGCTATGGCATTGTGTGTAGGTGGGGAGATTCATTATGAGAGAAAGCCAGGAATTACAGAAACACATGGAAAAAAGGATTTTTTAAAAAAATAAATAATTTATATTTTATTTTTGGCTGCGTTGGGTCTTCGTTGCTGCATGCGGGCTTTTTATAGTTGTGGTGAGCAGGGGCTACTCTTCATGGCAGTGCACAGGCTTCTCATTGCAGTGGCTTCTCTTGTTGCGGAGCATGGGCTCTAGGTGTGCGAGCTTCAGTAGTTGCGGCATGTGGGCTCAGTAGTTGTGGTTCACGAGCTCCAGAGCACAGGCTCAGTAGTTGTGGCACACAGGCTTAGTTGCTCCGCGGCATGTGGGATCTTCCCGGACCAGGGCTCGAACCCGTGTCTGCAGTATTGGCAGGCGGATTCTTAACCACTGCGCCACCAGGGAAGTCCGGGAAAAAGGATTTTAAAAGCATCCATTGTTTCTCCACTCAAACTCCCTTATTAACATGTTAGTATATTTCCTTCTGGTCTTTTTCTTTATAAATTTTCATAGGTTGCTGTAGTCATTTTACAGTTAAGTAAACTGCTTTTTTCCCTTTGCTTTATATCATAGGCATTTACCATGCTATCACATAGTTTTCAAAAACAAAGACTGCATAAAGTTTGCTTGAGTGAATATTAACCATTTCTCTTTTAAAGGGCATTCAGATTATTTTCAAGTTTTAGCTATTATAGATAAAACTATGAAAGAATTTTGTGAGTAAGCTTTTTATGTATATAAAAGTGTTTCAGCTTTTTTTTCACTTCTGGAGTCAAAAAATGAAATTACTGTGTCAAAGTTAATGAGTATTTTAAGTCTTAGGATAGATGCTGACAAATTGCAACTCACCTTGTGTCTAATTACTCTCCTATATTGGAGGTGGCAGAATAAATTTATACAATTCTTAAAGAAGGCACTGGCAATACAGATTACTAATTTACATGCAGCCTGGTTCCAAAAAGGATTTGAAGCAATTTACAAAAGCAAACACAGCTAAACAAATATTTTTTTAAAGTGGGAGAGTTAAGGTGAAGGGTGAAAATAAGAAAAGTAACAACCAGCATTTACTGAATACTTATTCTGTATCAGGCACTGTATTAAGTCCAGCATATATAATCCCATTTAATTCCCACAGCAAAGAGGGAGGTATTAATATGCCCATTCTACAGATAAGAAAACTGAGGCCTGGAAAGTTAGTAACTTGCCCAATTTTACAAAACCAGTAAGGCACAGAGTAGTTATTTACACTCCAGGATTTGAGCTCTTATGCTCTACTTCATTTGGGGCTTCACAGAGGTATCTTTATTAGGTGTGAGCCAAAATAAAAGTCTTCTTTCCAGTGGTCTATGCAGACAGGGAGACAGGAGACATTAGAAGATTCATAGTGTTCAAAAGATAAACAGAGCTTCAAGATGGTGGAAGAGTAAGACGCGGAGATCACCTTCCTCCCCACAGATACATCAGAAATACATCTACACGTGGAACAACTCCTATAGAACACCTACTGAATGCTGGAGAAGACCTCAGACTTCCCAAAAGGCAAGAAACTCCCCACGTACCTGGGTAGGGCAACGGAAAAAAGAAAAAAACAGAGACAAAAGAACAGGGACGGGACCTGCACCAGTGGGAGGGAGCTGTGAAGGAGGAAAGGTTTCCACACACTAGGAAGCCCCTTCGCGGGCGGAGACTGCGGGTGGCGGAGGGGGGGAGCTTCAGAGCCACGGAGGAGAGCACAGCAACAGGGGTGCGGAGGGCAAAGCGGAGAGATTCCCGCACAGAGGATCGGTGCCGACCAGCACTCACCAGCCCGAGAGCCTTGTCTGCTCACCCGCCGGGGTGGGCGGGGGCTGGGAGCTGAGGCTCGGGGCTTCGGTCGGATCGCAGGGAGAGGACAGGCGGCGTGAACACAGCCTGAAGGAGGCTAGTGTGCCACAGCGAGCCGGGAGGGAGTCTGGGAAAAGGCCTGGAACTGCCGAAGTGGCAAGAGACTTTTTCTTGCCTCTTTGTTTCCTGGTGCGCGAGGAGAGGGGATTAAGAGCACTGCTTAAAGGAGCTCCAGAGACGGGCGCAAGCCGTGGCTATCAGCACGGACCCCAGAGACGGGCATGAGACGCTAATTAGGGCCTCTGCTGCAGCCACCAAGAAGCCTGTGTGCGAGCACAGGTCACTATCCACGCCGCCCCTCCCAGGAGCCTGTGCAGCCCACCACTGCCAGGGTCCCGGGATCCAGGGACAACTTACTCGGGAGAACGCACGGCGCCTCAGGCTGGTGCAACATCACGTAGGCCTCTGCCGCCGCAGGCTTGCCCCGCACTCCGTGCCTCTCCCTCCCTTCTGCCTGAGTGAGCCAGAGCCTCCGAATCAGCTGCTCCTTTAACCCCGTCCTGTCCGAGCGAAGAACAGATGCCCTCAGGCGACCTACACGCAGGTGGGGCCATATCCAAAGCTGAACGCCAGGAGCTGTGCGAACAAAGAAGAGAAAGGGAAATCTCTCCCAGCAGCCTCAGGCGAAGCGGATTAAAGCTCCACAATCAACTTGATATACCCTGCATCTGTGGAACACCTGAACAGACTACGAATCATGCCAAATTGAGGAGGTGGGCTTTGGGAGAAACGATATATATATATGTATTTTTTTTTACCTTTTCCTCTTTTTGTGAGTGTGTAAGTGGATGCTTTTGTGTGTGATATTGTCTGTATAGCTTTGCCTTTACCATTTATACTAGGGTTCTGTCTGTCCAATTTTTTTTTTTTAGTATAGTTTTTAGCGCTTGTTATTGGTGGATTTGTTTTTTGGTTTGGTTGCTCTCTTCTTTCTTTCTTTTTTTTATTACTTTTTTTTAATAATTATTTTTTATTTTAATAACTTTATTTTATTTTGTTTTATTTTATTTTACTTTATATTTTCTTTCTTTCTTTTTTCTCCCTTTTATTCTGAGCCGTGTGGATGACAGGCTCTTGGTGCTCCAGCCAGGCATCAGGGCTGTGCCTCAGAGGTGGGAGACCCAAGTTCAGGACACTGGTCCACAAGAGACCTCCCAGCTCCACATAATATCAAATGGCGAAAATCTCCCAGAGAGCTCCATCTCAACACCAACACCCAGCTCCACTCAACGACCAGCAAGCTACAGTGCTGGACATCTTATGCCAAACAACTAGCAAGACAGGAACACAACCCCTCCCATTAGCAGAGAGGCTGCCTAAAATCATAATAAGGCCACAGACACCCCAAAACACACCACCAGACGTGGACCTGCCCACCAGAAAGACAAGATCCAGCCTCATCCACCAGAACACAGGCAGTAGTCCCCTCCACCAGGACCCTACACAACCCACTGAACCAAACTTAGCCACTGGGGGCAGACACCAAAAACAACGGGAACTATGAACCTGCAGCCTGCGAAAAGGAGACCCCAAACACAGTAAGTTAAGCAAAATGAGAAGACAGAGAAACACACAGCAGATGAAGGAGCAAGGTAAAAACCCACCCAACCTAACAAATGAAGAGGAAATAGGCAGTCTACCTGAAAAAGAATTCAGAATAATGATAGTAAAGATGATCCAAAATCTTGGAAATAGAATGGAGAAAATACAAGAAACGTTTAACAAGGACTTAGAAGAACTAAAGAGCAAACAGTGATGAACAACACAATAAATGAAATTAAAAATTCTCTAGAAGGGATCAATAGCAGAATAACTGAGGCAGAAGAACGGATAAGTGACCTGGAAGATAAAATAGTGGAAATAACTGATGCAGAGCAGAATAAAGAAAAAAGAATGAAAAGAATTGAGGACAGTCTCAGAGACCTCTGGGACAACATTAAATGCACCAACATTCAAATTATAGGGGTCCCAGAAGAAGAAGAGAAAAAGAAAGGGACTGCGAAAATATTGGAAGAGATTATAGTTGAAAACTTCCCTAATATGGGAAAGGAAATAGTCAATCAACTCCAGGAAGCACAGAGTGTCCCATACAGGATAAATCCAAGGAGAAACACACCGAGACACATATTAATCAAACTATCAAAAATTAAATACAAAGAAAAAATATTAAAAGCAGCAAGGGAAAAACAACAAATAACACACAAGGGAATCCCCATAAGGTTAACAGCTGATCTTTCAGCAGAAACTCTGCAAGCCAGAAGGGAGTGCCAGGACATATGTAAAGTGATGAAGGGGAAAAACCTAAAACCAAGATTACCCAGCAAGGATCTCATTCAGATTTGACGGAGAAATTAAAACCTGTACAGACAAGCGAAAGCTAAGAGAATCCAGCACCACCAAACCAGGTGTACAACAAAGGAACAACAAAATTCCTAAAGGAACTTCTCCAGGCAGGAAACACACAGAAGGAAAAGACCTACAATAACAAACGCAAAACAATTAAGAAAATGGTAATAGGAACATAGATATCGATAATTACCTTAAATGTAAATGGATTAAATGCTCCAACCAAAAGATATAGACTGGCTGAATGGATACAAAAACAAGACCTGTATATATGCTGTCTACAAGAGACGCACTTCAGACCTAGGGACACATACAGACTGAAAGTGAGGGGATGGAAAAATACATTCCATGCAAATGGAAATCAAAAGAAAGCTGGAATAGCAATTCTCATATCAGACAAAATAAAGTTTAAAACAAAGACTATTACAAGAGACAAAGGACACTACATAATGATCAAGGGATCAATCCAAGATGAAGATATAACAATTGTAAACATTTGTGCATCCAACATAGGAGCACCTCAATACATAAGGCAAATACTAACAGCCATAAAAGAGGAAATCGACAGTAACACAATCATAGTAGGAGACGTTAACACTCCACTTTCACCAATGGACAGATCATCCAAAATGAAATAAATAAGGAAACACAAGCTTTAAATGATACGTTAAACAAGAGGGACTTATTTGATATTTATAGGACATTCCATCCAAAAACAACAGAATACACTTTCTTCTCAAGTGTTCATGGAACATTCTCCAGGATAGATCATATCTTGGGTCACAAATCAAGCCTTGGTAAATTTAAGAAAATTGAAATCGTATCAAGTGTCTTTTCCGATCACAACGCTATGAGACTAGATATCAATTACAGGAAAAAAGTCTGTAAAAAGTACAAACACATGGAGGCTAAACAATACACTACTCAATAACCAAGAGATCAATGAAGAAATCAAAGAGAAAATCAAAAAATACCTAGAAACAAATGACAATGAAAACACGATGACCCAAAACCTATGGGATGCAGCAAAAGCAGTTCTAAGAGGGAAGTATATAGCAATATATTCCTACCTTAAGAAACAAGAAACATCTCAAATAAACAACCTAACCTTACACCCAAAGCAATTAGAGAAAGAAGAACAAAACAACCCAAAGTTAGCAGAAGGAAAGATATCATAAAGATCAGATCAGAAATAAATGAAAAAGAAATGAAGGAAACAATAGCAAAGATCAATAAAACTAAAAGCTGGTTCTTTGAGAAGATAAACAAAATTGATAAACCATTAGCCAGACTCATCAAGAAAAAAAGGGAGACGACTCAAATCAATAGAATTAGAAATCAAAAAGGAGAAGTAACAACTGACACTGCAGAAATACAAAGGATCATGAGAGATTACTACAAGCAACTATATGCCAACAAAATGGACAATCTGGAAGAAATGGACAAATTCTTAGAAATGCACAACTTCCAAAACTGAACCAGGAAGAAATAGAAAATATGAACAGACCAATCACAAGCACTGAAATTGAGACTGTGATTAAAAATCTTCCAACAAACAATAGCCCAGGACCAGATGGCTTCACAGGCGAATTCTATCAAATATTTAGAAAAGAGCTAACACCTATCCTTCTCAAAATCTTCCAAAATATAGCAGCAGGAGGAACACTCCCAAACTCATTCTACGAGGCCACCATCACCCTGATACCAAAACCAGACAAAGATGTCACAAAGAAAGAAAAGTACAGGCCAATATCACTGATGAACATAGATGCAAATATCCTCAACAAAATACTAGCAAACAGAATCCAACAGCACATTAAAAGGAGTATACACCATTATCAAGTGGGGTTTATCCCAGGAATGCAAGAATTCTTCAGTGTATGCAAATCAATCAATGTGATACACCATATTACAAATTGAAGGAGAAAAAAACATATGATCATCTCAATAGATGCAGAGAAAGCTTTTGACAAAATTCAACACACATTTATGATAAAAACCCTCCAAAAAGTAGGCATAGAGGGAACTTACCTCAACATAAAAAAGGCCATATATGACAAACCCACAGCCAACACTGTCCTCAGTGGTGAAAAACTAAAACCATTTCCACTAAGATCAGGAACAACACAAGGTTGCCCACTCTCAACACTATTGTTCAACATAGTTTTGGAAGTTTTAGCCACAGCAGTCAGAGAAGAAAAAGAAATAAAAGGAATCCAAATCAGAAAAGAAGAAATAAAGCTGTCACTGTTTGCAGATGACATGATACTATACATAGAGAATCCTAAAGATGCTACCAGAAAACTACTAGAGCTAATCAATGAATTTGATAAAGTAGCAGGATACAAAATCAATGCACAGAAATCTCTGGCATTCCTGTACACTACTGATGAAAAATCTGAAAGTGAAATTAAGAAAACCCTCTCATTTACCATCACAACAAAAAGAATAAAATATCTAGGAATAAACCTACCTAAGGAGACAAAAAACCTGTATGCAGAAAATTATAAGACACTGATGAAAAAATTAAAGATGATACAAACAGATGGAGAGATATACCATGTTCTTGGATTGGAAGAATCAACATTGTGAAAATGACCATACTCTCCAAAGCAATCTACAGATTCAATGCAATCCCTATCAAACTACCACTGGCATTTTTCACAGAACTAGAACAAAAAATTTCACAATTTGTATGGAGACACAAAGACCTCGAATAGCCAAAGCAACCTTGAGAAAGAAAAACAAAGCTGGAGGAATCAGGCTCCCTGACTTCAGACTATACTACAAAGCTACAGTAATCAAGACAATATGGTACTGGCACAAAAACAGAAATATAGATCAATGGAACAGGATAGAAAGGCCAGAGATAAACCCATGCACCTTATCTTTGATAAAGGAGCTACGAATTTACAGTGGAGAAAAGACAGCCTCTTCAATAAGTGGTGCTGGGAAAACTGGACAGCTACATGTAAAAGAATGAAATTAGAACACTCCCTAACACCATACACAAAAATAAACTCAAAATGGATTGAAGACCTAAATGTAAGGCCAGACACTATAAAACTCTTAGAGGAAAACATAGGCAGAACACTCTATGACATAAATCACAGCAAGATCCTTTTTGACCCACCTCCTAGAGAAATGGAAATAAAAACAAAAATAAACAAATGGGACCTAATGAAACTTCAAAGCCTTTGCACAGCACAGGAAACCATAAACAAGGTGAAAAGACAACCCTCAGAATGGGATAAAATATTTGCAAATGAAGCAACTGACAAAGGATTAATCTCCAAAATATACAAGCAGCTCATGCAGGTCAATATCAAATAAACAAATAACCCAATCCAAAAATGGGCAGAAGACCTAAATAGACATTCTCCAAAGAAGATATACAGATTGCCAACAAACACATGAAAGAATGCTCAACATCATTAATCATTAGAGAAATGCAAATCAAAACTACAACGAGAGGGCTTCCCTGGTGGCACAGTGGTTGAGAGTCAGCCTGCTGATGCAGGGGACGCGGGTTCATGCCCCAGTCCGGGAAGATCCCACATGCCGCGGAATGGCTAGGCCCATGAGCCATGGCCGCTGAGCCTGCGCGTCTGGAGCCTGTGCTCCACAACGGGAGAGGCCACAACAGTGAGAGGCCCGCGTACCGCAAAAAAAAAAAAAAAAAGCTACAATGAGGTATCATCTCATACTGGTCAGAATGGCCATCATCAAAAAATCTTCAAACAATAAATGCTGGAGAGGGTGTGGAGAAAAGGGAACCCTCTTGCACTGTTGGTGGGAATGTAAATTGGTACAGCCACTATGGAGAACAGTATGGAGATTCCTTAAAAAACTAAGAATAGAGCTACCATACGACCCAGCAGTCCCACTACTGAGCATATACCCTGAGAAAAGCATAATTCAAAAAGAGTCATGTACCACAATGTTCACTGCAGTTCTATTTACAATAGCCAGGACATGGAAGCAACCTAAGTGTCCATCAACAAATGAATGGATAAAGAAGATGTGGCACATATATACAATGGAATATTACTCAGCCATAAAAAACGAAATTGAGTTATTTGTAGTGAGGTGGATGGACCTAGAGACTGTCATACAGAGTGAAGTCAGAAACAGAAAAACAAACACCATATGCTAACACATATATATGGAATCTAAAAAACAAACAAACAAAAATGGTCCTGAAGAACCTAGGGGCAAGACGGGAATAAAGATGCAGACCTACTAGAGAATGGACTTGAGGATACGGGGAGGGGGAAGGGTAAGCTATGACACAGTGAGAGAGTGGCATGGACATATATACACTACCAAATGTAAAATAGATAGCTAGTGGGAAGCAGCCGCGTAGCACAGGGAGATCAGCTCGGTGCTTTGTGACCACGTAGAGGGGTGGGATAGGGAGGGTGGGAGGGAGGGAGACGCAAGAGGGAAGAGCTATGGGAACATATGTATATGTATAACTGCTTCACTTTGTTATAAAGCAGAAACTAACACACCATTGTAAAACAATTATACTCCAATAAAGATGTAAAAAAAAAAAAAGATAAACACAAACCAATTTCTTCTAAGTGTGAGCATACCCATTAGATCACCCTCTCTCTGGCAATGGATCATTTTATTTTTAAATGCATGTATTTAAAATGTTTGCATCAATGAATGTTCTATACCTGCAGTTTCATTTTAATATCAGGAGTTGGCATTTTTCTATATGTGTGTTTATTCCTGTGCTTGTGTGTCTTCTGCTGTGAACTGGCCAATTCTTTCATTTGCCCATTTTTCTCTATAGTCTTTAGGATCACACCTTAGAATAAGTATACCAAGGTTTTCAGAAACTCTTTGCAGCAAATATGACAATCTCTTATTTAATTTTGAATTCAGAAATTTTTTTTTACAGTGTTAGCCAATATTTATTTATTTAGTTATTTATGGCTGAGTTGGGTCTTTGTTGCTGTGCACAGGCTTTCTCTAGTTGCGGCGAGCAGGGACTACTCTTCGTTGCGGTGCGTGGGCTTCTCATTGCGGTGGCTTCTCTTGTTATGAAGCATGCGCTCCAGGCATGAGGGCTTCAGTAGTTGTGGCACGCCAGCTCAGTAGTGTGGCTTACGGGCTCTAGAGCTCAGGCTCAGTAATTGTGGTGCACGGGCTTAGTTGCTCTGCAGCATGTGGGATCTTCCCAGACCAGGGATAGAACTCGTGTCCCCTGCACTGGCAGGTAGATTCTTAACAACTGAGCCACCAGGGAAGTCCTGAATTCAGAAATTTTACATTATGTTCTGTACTCAAGTATTTTCCATTATGATTTTCTTTCTACCACTTGGAAACTCAGTCTTCCATCTTCTAGAAGTTTGACAAATATTAAAACTTACATCCATGAAGTTGTTCTGTGATGTACTATCTGTTTAACTCGAATTCATCAAGAATGTATTTGGGGCCATGGTGTGAGATGAGAACTTATACTGATTCCTTCTCTTTATTTATGACTATTATTTATTTGTTTATTTCATATATTTGTTTATTTATGTGCAGCCTTGTTCCAACAAGGATTAATTTTATTTATTATTATTTATTTAGTCTTTCTCTTTGTAATACATGTTGAATTCACGTACATATAACATGTAGCATCGTTAGGTCATCGATTCTGCTCCAAGAACTGTATCCTTCCATCCCATTACTATTTTTGTGCTACTCTCTGATGACACCAGTGCTCCCCTAATGGTGCAGCCTCATCCTCCTCCTCTTCTTTAGAATTTGATGTGATCTTGTCTGAATATACATTTAGATAAATTTTGAGACTTTAAATTTGCCAAGACTTCTCCCTCACAAATAATCCTATTGAATTCAGTTTGAAATTGCATCAAGCCTCTGAATTAATTTTGAAAACAGTCTCACTTTCACAATGGTTCCTTTTCTCAACATGCGGGGGCCTTCTCTTTCTTCCAGCCTCCTTTGCATTGCTTAGTAAAACTGGTGCTTTTATTTCTGTTTGTCACATTTGGTCCCCTTTCTTCTGGCCCACTTCAGTTTCACTCTGTATCCTCCTGTTTCCTTGCGTACATCCAAATATAACACAATAGAACTTTTATTTACTGCAGATGAGAAATCCTGGATCAGTTCTCATTTCCTTAAACAATAAGCTAACAAATGCTGCCTAAGAGGCCCAAACTGTAACTAGAAGGGTAGCGTTTTCTAAGCTGTTCGTTTTATCTGGTTAATAACCACTTAGAACATGAGAGGCATATATTCTTTTTAAAGTTATTTGGCTCCATCCTCAGGGTGGAACTTCGAGTATTTGGAGTGAAGACATTTGGAAGCTCCCAGAGACAGACAAGACAAGAGTGAGGCAGGCACAGTGCCCATGGTGCAAAATTTCAGGAGGCACGAGCTCCTAGACCCCCTGGGTGCCTCACTCTCCTCACCTTTGTCCTGGCCGCACCCCAGGGGGCTGGCTGTGGGGTGCCAGGTAGTGACCATACGCATTTGGGAGATGGGCCCCATATGTGCTTATCCAGGTCACTTTTGCATTTTGATAGTAAAAAAAAAAAAAGAAAACCTAGAACAGTGTGAGAGCCTGACACCTACTGGAGTGCTCTTACAGGCTCCCTGAAGCCCATTGATTTCAATCTGAGAAACACTTTGTCTGAACTGCTTTACTGGTCAATGGAGTCATGACCTGCACTCTGGCCTTTGGCACCCTTAACTGTCCAAAACAACCACTGACCCAGAAGCACCCAGAAAAGACTTGAACACAAGAACAAGAGCCAGTTAAAAATCTAAGAACTAGAGATAAGCAGATGAAAGCAAGTATAATAAAACGCACTGTAAAACTGGCATCTGGAGGCTACATATATGTGAGGCCTGATTCTGTAGTCTTTGTATGCTATTCAAAAACATACAGCAAAATGGCTTTGGTTTGGGACAAGGACAAATTTATTTAATGGTCTTAGTTAGCAATGCAGGACACATTCTCATTGGTTAGAAAAGGCTCTAAAAACAAAGTATCTAAGATAATAAAATTCAGAATGAGAGAGGAAAGGAAAGAGAAGAGAGAAGATGGAAGAGGGCATCAGAGAGCAGAAAGGTGCCAGGAGGGGCAAGAGGCTCACACAGTGACAAGAAGACCCTGGGATGCGGAGACGGTCACAGCACCGAGAGGGCTGAGCCACTCAGCGGGGGGCAAATGCACCTGCCCACCACCAGCCACACAAATTACTCACAGTAAGTCCCAAGATGATCTCACAGTACAATATTTATGTTCCTAATAATGACCTTCTGTCATTAAGAAAGTTGAAACACACATGCCCCCATTTGAAGCAGCCATACTACTGTTTCATTATAATGCCATTTGTCTCTGAAATAGTAAGCTATCAAAGTAAATAGAGATGCCAACCCATACAGCAGATGGCAATCTATATTCTCCCACGCTCTGAGCGCTGTCCTAAGCTCTGTGACAATGACAGCTGTGCTCACTGGCAGTGAGTGTTGACTTGCATCTGCAAATGCTCTCAGCCAGGGGCCCTCTGCTGCCTCATCCCACACTGACATCCAACACTGTGTGTGGCTCACTTCACTGTGACCTTGTCTCCTGTCATGTTACTTGTATCCTAGAAAACCACTTTGACCTAGAGAAGTAGATCAAGAAGTAGATCACGTGTGCAGAAGCAAGAGTGTGCTGGACCTTCCACCCAAATACACATACATATGTATGTATGTGTGTGTACACGTTTGTAGATATATAGCTAGCTGTATATTCACGGGTTTTGGCACCTTAAGTTGCCTTCAATGAAAACATTTGAATGCATGCCACAACTAAGAGTTCGCATGCCACAAATAAGGAGCCCATGAGCCACAAATAAGGAGCCCATGAGCCACAACTAAGGAGCCCGCCTACCACAACTAAGACCCAGCACAACGAAAGGAAGGAAGGAAGGAAGGGAGGAAGGGAGGGAGGGAGGAAGGAAGGAAGGAAGGAGAGAGAGAGAGAGAGAGAAAGAAAAAGAAAGAAAGAGAGAAAGAAAGAAAGAAAGGAAGAAATGAAGGAAGGAAGAAAAAGGAAAGGAAGGGAGGAGGAAGGGAGGGAGGAAAGGAAGGAAAAAAGAAAGAAGGAGGGAAGGAAGGAAAGAAGGAATGTTTGAGGAGGAAGAAACAGGCAACTTGATATTTTGAGGGGCATCATAAATGTCATGGGAGACTTGAAAGTCTGACGACAGCTGTGTGAAGGGCAGCGGGAAGAACGCTCATCCAGACAGGTCCTGACTGAGGGGACTGATGGCCCTCTTCTCGGGAACCTTGCTGTGTGTGGAGAGCTGGTCCAGCTGGGTCTCCCAGCTCCATACACTGTGTGCTCTATTCCTTGTGTTCAGCGTACTGACAAAGAGAACCTGAGCCTGGGACCTAGGAAGCCATCAACAAGTATTTGTCGAATAAATAATTTCCATCAAAAATGTTAAAATAGTGTAGACATTTAAAAAGGTTAAACTTCAGTTATCTAGAACTGTCACTCACCAATCTAGAATTATCCTTTTCTAACTATTTCATACAATAGAGATGACACCTTATCACTGTCATGGCAGACCCATTCATTTTTTTAACACAGGTTGTAGATTTTTATTGAGAAATAATTGACATATGACACAGTGTAAGTTTAGGTGTACAACATGCTGATTTGATACATTTATATATTACAGTATGATTATGTCAGCTAACACCTCTATCGAGTCATAAAATTATTTTTTTTTGGTGATAAGAACATTTAAGATCTAGTCCCTTAGCAACTTTGAAATATATAATACATTATTGTTGGCTATAATCACTATGCTGTGCATTAAATCTCCAGAATTTTTTTACCTTCTAGTTGCAAGTTCAAGACTCATTCAGCTGCGGTTGACTTGTGAAAGATGAGTAACATGCGGGGAAACAGAACAGAAGGAACCAGAGCTGCCCTTTAGTTTTGTTTTTCCAATACCCAATAAACAAATTAAAATCACATATCATTCAAGTACTACAGAAATTAAGCTAAGTTAATACGATCCCAACACTAGTCTGTAGGAAATCATACTCTAGGTCAGAGTTATCACATTTTTATTCGCTACAAACAATATGGAGAACTCATTTTAAAGACACATTCTGTGCCCCACCTCCAGAGATTTTTAATTTAGTAGGTCTGGGTGGGCCCAGGAACCCACCACTTGTTTAACAAACATCCCAGGAGGTTCTGTTCTGGGAACCATTGGAGATGATAAAAAAACGCCATCTGGGTTGAGTGCCAAACAAGGGCCCAATATCCACAGTCCCCAAGTCAATTAGCTAATTCATGGAATAGCAGAGGTGCACTCTCCCTATTTGTTATATTGATAAATTAACAGAGGTCTGTTTTCACATTTCATTGTTAACCTCAGCTTTTAAAAATCACATAACACTAGCTAGAGGTTATTGAAACTGTCTTGAGCCAAGATATACGGTAGGCATAGAATAACAATTTTCCAAATTAGCCATTGTTATCTCCATTTTAAAGATGAGGAAACAGGCTTATAGAGGATAAGAAATTTGCCCAAGATCACACAGCAAGTAAGTGTCCAAGCTGCATTTCAAACTACTGAGTCTGTCCAACCCCAAAGCAAAAGTGATTCCTAGATAACTAAATAATGCACCACTTTCAATTCACTTGTGTTCAGTGATTTTGAACATTCTCTACAGGTAATCAATTCATTTCAGATTCATAAGTTCATAACATATTGAATGTCTTCCATTCTAAGACAATATTAAGATTTAATGAGAGGCAACATCGTTTTGATAACAGCTTTCAGGGGGCATAAAACTCTACAGTAAATCCATATGTTGAGTGAAAGATGCATCACAATTTTGGAAATGTGAAAGGAAGGGAGGGAGGGAGGGAGGAAGTAAGGAAGGAAGACGGGGAAGAGATCTTAGAATTAGTGGGGAAAAAAACATGCTACAACTTATGGCTGGTTTGACTATGCAGCCATTGGCTTACAGTGCCACCTGTTGTAAGAAAGTGGCAACGGCATCGGCCCTCAATACCAGGGCTTTGAGGTTATAATCTCTTTATTACCCCAAGTTTCTAACAGAGTGAGTGCCAGTATCAGATATAATATGTGGCTATGGAATAAAGGTGAAATTAAGAATAAATATAAATTGTTAAAGGAGTAAAACTAAGGAGTATGGAAGAAAAAAGGATAGCAACATAGGGAGGAGGCGTCACATCACCAATCATCGTGTCATTAGTGTCTATCTCTTATTACGCACCAAGTATTTTGCATATTTTATCTTCAAACTATTTTAGTTATGATATGTCTGACACAGACTTGTCTTTTTTTCTTTTTTCAGTCTTTCAAAGAATAAGCTTTTGGGACTTCCCTGGTGGTCCAGTGGGTAAGCCTCCACACTCCCAATGCAGGGGGCCGGTGTTCAATCCCTGGTCAGGGAACTAGATACCACATGCTGCAACTAAGAGTTCGCATGCTGCAACTAAAAGTCCGTGTGCTGTAACTAAGAAGTCCACATGCCACAATTAAGAAGCACACACGTCGCAATTAAAAGATCCCGTATGCTATAATGAAGACCTGGTACAGCCAAAATAAATTAATTAATTAAATAAGTATTTTTAAAAATAAAAATAAAATAAAATTTCTTCATCTATTAAAAAAAGAATAAGTTTTTGTTTTTATTGACCATCTCTGTGATATTTTCATTTCTACTTCACTTATTTCTGCTCATCTTTGTCATTTGCTTCCTTCTACTTACTTTGGGTTCTTACTTTCCATACCTCTACCATGTAACTTTAAATCACAGAATTTCAGAGCTGGAAGGAGACAGAACGTAGCCCTCGTCTCTCATTTTTACAAAGAGGCCCAGAAGGAAAGAGCACTTGCCTAAAATCCTACAGCTGGTAACAGAGCTTCCACATTCTCCATCCACTGCTTCTCCCCTCACACCACCACTCTCCCACTCCCTTCTCTCTCTCCTTTCCTGTTCCTCTTTCCCCAGCCGAGAAGAGAAAAGGGTAAGATTTTTGGATTGATAAAATTCAGAAGAAATAGGCAAATGTCTCTCTCAAAAGAGTTGCATGTAAGAACTTAAAAATCAGAGCACATTTGTGTTGGTGGATTTTTCCAACCAACAACACAGCGTGGACCGTTTAATGCAAAGGGACAGGTTACCTGTTGAATGAGAAGACAGAAGCGTCACAGGTAATCATATACAGTACAATTTTATAAAACAAAATTCAATCTGCCTTCTAGAAGTGTATGCTTGTATCAATTAAAAATTCTGATATTTATATCAGATATTTGGCAAAAAGCAAAAATAGACAGTATCTTAATGAATCAGATATTGGTGTCAGAATGCAAAGGTAGTCTTATATTTCAGGTTAAACAGATGAGGACTTCTAGCCGTAAAATGTATTGCATTGTGCATAAAAAGCACTGGCCCTGAACCGGTTAAAAGGAAGGAAGCTGAAGTTTGACTTCTGGGCTCCTGTCCTGCCACCCCTGGGACTTCAGAAGCCCTGGTGGCTTTGAGGTCCGGGTCTCTTCCTCCCTCTACCAAGACCTTGGATAAGAAAGGCTCTGATGTTAGTCATTCGCATTAGTAAGGAGATATTGCTCAAATGCCCTCTCCAGGGCCATTTGTATTTGAAGTTTTCCTTCAGTGTAAGCTAAAAGGCTTTCTTGTCTAAGAAATGTGAGGAAGCATTGATCAGGTAGGTAGGTATGGGGAAGGAGGGCTTTCCAGGTGCTTGAAAATAATTCCATCCATTCTAAGACCCTGAATATTTCAATGCAAGTTAAGTTTGCCATGTCCTCCAAAAATGTATAGTCCCTAACAGCACTTCCCAAAGCAGTGTTATAGTTGTTAACACACACACACACACACACACACACACACACACTGTGGTCCAGTCTCTGATACACTGGTGCACAGTGTGATGCTCCGAGAGGGGTGTAGAGAATACTTCCAAAACGTATCCAACCACGGGACATCTCCTTCAAGTAGCATCTGCAGTGGGTAAATAATGTCACCCCCTCCCCCCAAAATAAAGACGCATCTACCTGGAACCTCAGAATGTGACTTTACTTGGAATGAAGATAATTAAGGTAAGAATCTTGAGATAAGGTCATTCTGAATTGACTCGGGTGGGCCCTGAATCCAATGATGGGTGTTCTTACAAAAGACAGAAAAAAGACACATGGCGACCCAGAAAAGAAGGCCACGGGAAGAGAGGCAGAGATTGGAGAGATACAGCCACAAGCCAAGGGACACTAAAGCCACTAGAATCTGAAGGGAAGGGTCCTCGCCTTCTAGAGCCTTCGGAGTGAGTATGGTCCTGCTGGCACCTTGATTTCAGGCTTCTAGGCTCCAGAACTGGGAGAAAATAAATTTCTGTTGTTTTAAGCTACCAAATGTGTGGTAATTAATTGAAACAGCCCTGGGAAAGTAATACAAGGCCTAATGTTGCTCAGAACACGCAAGAGGAATCAGGTCATAAACTTCCTTCCACTCAGTCTCCAGCCCCATCAAAGAACCATTCTGAAGGCTTTCCTATGGCTCTGCCGTTAGAACTCTCAGTATCCATCATAAGACACAGAAAGAAGGAAATGGTTTCTGAAGACCTGCATGGACATGAAAGGCTTTGGCAAGAGGTGTCCTAGAGACAGGTACAAACGCTTGGTGAGGGGAAGCAGGAAGTGTCTCAAAGTCATTCATAGGATGGCTCTGCGCCGCACAAATATAGAAATCTGGGAGGTAAGAGATATAATTACTACACAAATAACATTACAATCAGACTAAGTGAAAGTGGTGGGACAAAGGAAAGCCAACAAATGAGACCAAGCAGTCAGCCCCTAGCAGCACAAGCATTTTATCTTCAACAGAATTTGAGAACTCGGGAATCTGATTGTCCTGCTCTTCCACATTACAGTCAGAAAGTCTGTGCTTAAATTGATTAAGCCTGGGAAGAACCAGTCTCAATTTTAAAACCAAGCATGAAAAAAAAAAAAAAAACAATTATGAGTGAAAAAGTTTCAAATAACTCTATACCATATACCACCATTTTTATAACATATCCTGAAAAGCAAACTAAATTATAAGGAACAGGATAATGTGAGATAAGTAGGCTCAAGCAAGAGATTGATAAACAAAATTCAGAACACTGGTTTCCTCTGAGATTGAAGGTTTGGCAGGGGTGCATTCAAGGAGGGACATCATGGTACTAGTCTAGCTCTGAGATTGGCTGGTGGACTCTGAGTGTTCATGTTAACATGCCTTAGAACTCGCACATGTGAAATATGTAACATATATATGTTACATACAATTTTATTATGCAACACTTGATACATACAAAAGAATACATTAACACAACGTAATTTAATATATAGAGCTTTTTGTCATAAAAAAAAATAACCAAACTGAAAGCCCCTCGGGCTTGAGGACAGCTGTGTTCCAAGGACCACATTTCGTTGGGAGCCTGGAGGCTGTACTATCTCACTTCCCCACGAGAGTTTTCTCACTTGATTCTTGCTGTCCTCACCAAGCCCAGCCCCAAGATTGTCACTCTTGCTCCCGGCTCTGCTGAGGTACAAGGAGAACACAAGCCCCCCTCCTTCAAGTCCTCTGAGCACAACCAGGGCAGGGCAGCATTCTCTAAAAGCTGTCCTACAAAGTGAGGGTGAATGGGAAAGATATAACCACAGAAGGACAAGCAGTTCCTTGGTGTGGCAGGCCGGGCCCAACACTCTCTGCCGTTAGACTCACCACACCCTCCTTCCCTCGCTCACACTCCTCCTCCAATCATGCTACACTGCTTGGGGTTCTCTGTGTGGTTCCATGCAGCCAGGCCTCTATCCCTGCTGTGTCCCCTGCCTGGAATGCCCTCCCTACCTTTCTGTGCCTCGCCATCTCTTACTCATCCTTTGCCCCTCCACTCAGGCAGCCTTTCCCAGGAAGGCTTCAGGAAACATCACGCTGGGAAAAGAACCCTCATCACGTGTCTCATATCTCATCACCAACCCCCAAGTAAGCGTGACCTTGAAGGGCCAAATCTTCCTGCTTGGTGTTTGTGCCCCTAGGGTTGGCCAAGTCCTGGTACAAAGTAAATGCTTAGTCAATCCTTGCTGAACAGAGATGGGCTAAAAAGAATCAAGGTCCCAGAGACCAGATTTCTGTCCAAAGATTTAAAGGAGAAAAGAAAGACTTTTCTGAGCCTCCAACTCTTTCATCCTGAAATTACCTCAACCCAGCTCCAAAGGGCTGAGACTCCTTTGCACACATACCTTCCTTGGCTCCCTTCTCCCACCCCCTTCCCTATCTCATAGCCAAATGGCCCCTTGCAGCCCCCTTATCTGTCAAGTGCATCTTGAATCATTCCTGGACCAACTACAAAGACCAAAGTTCAAACCCAAGACCCCTTGTATCCATCTTACTTCTGGCTTCCAATCTGAGGGATGAGTTTTCACAACTGACAGGAAAGGCAAGAATGATGAAAGGTCCCGCAGGCCTGGGTTGATGGTCCTGGCCCCTCTGGAGCCTCTACTAATTGCCTCTCTAAGATAAGCCGTAATTCCTGGAAGGGAAATTGCTTTATCCATTCCAACATCACAGTATTTTAACCATAGAGTGTCAGGCTCTGGTTCAAAGCATGCTGGGAACTCAGCCACAGGAGCTGGTGAGGAAGGGAAGGAAGCTTGAGAAACGTGGAATGAAGGCTGGGAAACCAGACCTTTCCCAGGTGCTGGCCCCAGAGCACAGCATCAATAAGACACACCAGCTGAAGCTTAGCTCAAGCCTTAATCTGCACCTGGAGTACCTGACCCAAAGGGTAATGGTCAGACACTTGAAAGCAAAGCAGGCAATTTGAGTGGTTCTAGTTGCATCCCTGGCTGGACTGGGACAGGAGCAAGGGTCCAGGATCTTTGGCTAGAAGTTAAGGAAGGTGCCAAAGCGTTGGATTAGAATATCAGGAAAGACAAGTGTGAGAATCCTGAGAAACCTAGGGACAGATTGGCAAAAGAGGCAGCATGAGGGAGGGGATGAAGAGATTCACGTAGAAGAGGAGAAAATGTTACGACCAAAGTGCTACAGAAGCACTGGGGGCCCAGATGGGGTCGGAGAGGAGACTGAGGGGGAGGGAAACCATGAGAGCCGGCACCTTGGCTATGCTAATAGCCAGACAACCATCCTAAGGCCCAGCAGGGAGTGTTGCTCCTGAGGAATGGATGGGCTCAGGTTGAGGGAGTAGGGAGTAAAAAAGGAGAGAAGGCAAATATGTTCAATAACAGGTACATGCATACAGTGTTAGAAGCTTCCTATGTGGAGACTAGGAGGTGGCACGCGTTGTTATTTTCTCTCTGTGTGTGTGTGTAACATATAAAAATAGAAAAAATAATTTAACGGACCCCCATGTATACTGCCCCCAACTTCAGCAAGTATCAACTGATGGTCCATCCTCAGACTCCCCAGGCTTTTAATTCTTGTTTTACTTCCTGGAACCCGTGGTTCCTCCAGCTGCTTTAGTTTCTCCAGGTCACGCGTTATGGGAGCCAGCAGCCCCTGGCCACCATCCTGATAGAAAGCGGACCACCGCGACAACTCCTCGAATCTCGTGGCGGGGTTCAACTCCTAGCTCTACAGTTTTCTCGCTGTGTGTCCCCGAGCAAGTCACATGGCTGCTGTCCGTGCCTCAGTTTCCCTCATCTGTAGACTGGGGATAACGGTAGTTTCTGCCTTTTTGATTGTTTAATAATGTCTTAAAGCAGTTAAAATAGAATCAGGGGCAGGGTAAGGGCACTCACCTGTTAGCTATGTAGATGTAATTCAGCACCCCACCCTGGCCCGCCCTCTGGAAGGGTTTGTTGAGACTTTCGGCTTCCTGCTCACTGCGGTGGCCGCCGGCTCATTACGCCCCAGAGAGGACGCGCCCAGGGTCGTGGCGGGGCCAGCGGGGACCTCGCGCTTCAGCGGGCGACACGGGCTTCCCGGGCGCCGCATCGCGAGGAGGTTGAAGCGGGCAACCCGGGTGCTCGCGGGGGCCGGAGGCCGGGGGCCCCTCGGGGCAGCACCCGGGGCCAAGTCCGTGGCGCTCGCAGGCGGCCGCGGGGCGGCGCTGCGCCCCTTCCCCCCGCTTGACTGCCGGGCCCCGGGCCGGCCCGCCGTGGGCTCTGCGTGGGCTCCCAGTGCGCGGCCCCTGGGGCGGAGCGCAGGATGCAGTGCCTCCGCGCCGAGCACCTGGTAAGGCCTGTACCTGGCCCCGGGGGAGGGACCGCGGGGGAAGGCTCGGGTCCCTCGAAACACCTGCCCTCCCGGACGCTTCCGCCTCCCCGGATCCCCTCGGATCAATACCCACCGCCCTCCCCTCCCCCCGGCGCCGCCGCGTCCTGGGGGCACCTGGCGGGGAGGACCTCGGACCCCACTCCTGGGGCGGAGGTGCGGGAGAGGCTGGCCGCCCAGCACCAACTTGGGGCCGCCTCTAGGGGCACCTCCAGGTAAGCACTCGGCGACTGGGACCTTAACATCCGCTCTGCACAGGACAGGTGTTTCAAAGGCTCCGTGAGAGCTTCAGGCGGCCACGTTTAAAAAAAAAAAAAAGGAATGGGTTATTCTGAGCAGTCTTCAAGTAAGTTTCGATTCATTTACCAGGTTGGGACCTATATGATTATCCTCTTTTCCTCAATACTCTTCCTTCTTTTTCTGGAAGGTTTCCACGGAGAGAACCCCCAGGCAAAGACAGTGGCGACCTCAGATTTATAGGAAATGCACAGATAAGGCCTGGTTGTTCCTGTTCTTTCTCTTTTGGGCTGGTTTGGTAAGTGTGAGCGCCTGGCAGGGAAGAGACCGGAGTATGTGTGTGTGTCCTGAGATAGCTGTGCCCCAAATGTAAATAGCGTCCCCAGGGCCTTTTCTGGGGAGAAGGCTCCGGGTGGTACGAGGTTAAAATTTGTGCTTCAGGGAGCAATCTATCTACCAGTACCGCAGGGTAAACAGCAGTTCTCTGAAATTCCTGGCAGGTGTCTCAACCTACTAGGCTCGGTAAATTGGAGAGGCTGGCTTATGCCTTCTAATGCGAGACTACATTAGGAAATGAAAACCACCGTTTGCAGTGGGATTGTTGTTTAATAGGCCAATATGTGGTCTCATTATCCCAGCTCACTGAGGGGAAGTTCTTTTACCATCTCATCTCAGTCCCCCAAATACTGAAAAAATGTTCCTCTAACAAAGGGAAATCCAGTGTAAGCCTAGAAATATCAATAAATTCTTCTTACTTTAGCTGAGTGTAATGCCCTCTCCATATGTTGTGTTTAGCAGCTAATAGGTAAACAAGCCTTTGCTGTAAACCCTCTAGTTTGATAGGTAATGGGATTCCCCCTTCCTACTCTAGTTTCCAGGTGTGTCTGATTGATGGTAGACCTCATCATGCTGTGCCATTTTTGTCCTGGGAGGGTCCCTTGGAACCTGAATCTTGTAGCCTTTGTACTTATTTTAGAGTTGTAGGTAACAGCAGAAAAAAGCTCACTCAACTTCTTCAAAGATTATGTTCATGAAATCATCCATTCCAGACTGAGCCATGCAATTTGCTGCATGGTAAATGATCAATCTATAAAGCTGGACAATAGCTATCACATAATTACCTCTGTTGAAGGGAAACAAATTTGAATAAACCCTAAAATATATTTGTTCTTCTTTCCAAGTAAGAAAGGCATTTATTCAGTTGTTGACTTACCCACTGGTTTCTCACAGGCAGATGGGTAACAGGCACAATGGAAGGTTGGTCCTTAAAGGCATAATTGAATGTTCTGTGTTGCTCCTATTATGACCCTTGGAGCTCTTCTCTAGGAGCTGCGAGAAACTGTACCTACAACACCTCCACCTAAACTTGCCCACAGATGCTGGTATTTCTCTCTGGATCTGCTATTGTATAAATGCAGGGAGCAGCTGTTTTTTTTTTTTTTTTTTTTTTTTTTTTTTGCGTTACATGGGCCTCTCACTGTTGTGGCCTCTCCCGTTGCGGAGCACAGGCTCCGGACGCACAGGCTCAACAGCCATGGCTCACGGGCCCAGCCGCTCCGCGGCACGTGGGATCTTCCCAGACCGGGGCACGAACCCGTGTCCCCTGCATCGGCAGGCGGACTCTCAACCACTGCGCCACCAGGGAAGCCCTGGGAGCAGCTGTTTTGCCAGTACCTGGCAGCTTTGAACTTGGGCTGTTAATGATCTTCCCTAGCCCCTCTACAATTCAAACCTAGTGCAGCACTACCAAACCTTCAACCAACGGCTTTCTGAGGAAAGGATATGTAGATGGCCCATCACAGCCTGAAGAATTAAGAACCATCTGAGAGGTGGTACAGAGCTAGAAACTGCTTTAAATTTATATGTCCTTTGCAAAATAAATCTGAAATGCCCACATTCTCTTTACTATGTTAAATTTGAATAATGATAGTTCTTCCTTAGGTGACTAGCTTTTAGTACCTTTGCAACATTTTTTTAACCACAGCCAAGATAGCAAGGAGTGCTTTTTCTGCCTCTCTGCTGTTCGGCTTTCTGGTCTTTCTTGTGACATCCTGACCAGTGACAAGGTACATGTGGGATGGGATTATTGATGGTGCTGCCCTGAGTTAGGGCTAGACAAAGGAGGTTTGGGGTGAGGGGGCAGAATTCTAAGCAGGGACAGTCTATTATAAACAGAAAGAGTGCCAGCCTTTCTTTATATGTGCGTAAGACACAGAACAGAACAGCTCAAATCCTGGACCATCTCTGCCTCTACTACCTCTCCAGTGTCCTCTCCCACCTTGCCTTTTCTTATTCATCTTTCAAGACTCCTTTTTCTAGATCTCCCCTAGTACAGTTGACGGTGACCTCCTTGATAACCCCACCATAACTGCTATACACGCCTACTGTTTGGAATTGCAATTGTGTGTTTGAAATTGGAAAAAACTTTTGATGGTTTAAAGTAGTAGTAGTATGACAGGGACTCAGGATTACCCAAATCTGTTCCCCCCAGAAACCCCCCCCCCAAAAAAACCTTCCACTCCTCCCCACAAGCTTCCCAAGGGGGACATTAACATAAAGGATGCTGATAAATGGGAAATATCACTTCATTATTAGATCTCTGGTGAGCTGGGCAAAAGCCCAGGACTCCTTTCCTCCCTCTAAGTCCAAAACCAATCAGGATCTGACCACACTCCAGAAGGAAGGGCAGGAGGGCAGCACTCAGGGGCTGGGTCAGCCTATCACCTCAGCCACATGGGCCCACGGTCACACCCAGGGCCACAGCCTCAGAGTAAAGGGTAAGGGGTCTGTCCACCGGCAAGGGTGACCCACTCGCCCTGGAGTTTGACCTCAAGACTGAGGGGGTGCTAGCGGAGTAGGAGGGGCAGAGAGCCTCCTTCCCCAGGAGGCCAGCTATTTATAAGCCCTGAGCCCTGCCTGTCTTCTAGGCCGAGTTCCTCAGGGGCAGGGGTTCGGTTGTGTTTGTTTCTATGTCCCTCAGCAACAGAGTCTCTAGCACACACTGGGCACTTTAAGACTGTTATTTTGATTCCTAAATTAGTAATGAATGTAGAGTATCTGAAACATATTTGACTTTGGGACAACGTACCTTTGGAACATATGATACCAGTGCTATAGATTCCAAGTATTAAATGGTATTCTACACATTGTAGATTGAGAAACTTACAACACTAAGCTTATGTTATGGGAAGATACAGACTCAATCCGAGTAGAGGGCCCGTCAATGCATATTAAGGGAACAGTCGTTTGAGCTGAATACTTTAAATAGTCCACATTCATTACGGAATTGGACAAAAGTGACTATAGATTGCATGATGTTCTTGTCCAGCAGAACTCCTGAGACTCTTTATCTTGTGTATTTTTAAGGACTTAACTCCAAAACACCATTTTCTCACTTGTTATGGACAGAGGGTTAGAATCCCCTAAATACAAGGTAAAAAGAAAAGTTGAGGGAGGTGGAAGGAAGTAAGGGTTCTACAGATGGATAGAACCTCAGGGAAGGCAGCATAGCCTTGCTTATGACCTTAGATAAAACAAGAACCTCAAGTGGAAAAAATTGAATTATCCTGGTGAACTTAGGCCAAGAAGAAAAAAATGAGACTCTTGGAGAAGAAGGTGAGAAGCACAAACTGGTGAGAAAATAGAGAGGAATCTGCTTCAGTGTTTTAGAATGTTCTCCCTCCCTAACCTGTTAAAGCACATACCAGAGGAGCAGCGCGCTAACTGCTCTGATTTGCTGGTATTACTGATGAAGGAGGAAAGTGCAGTGATGCTGGGGAGATTCGTTTCCACCCGGTTCCATTTTATATCAACATCCAAGGATATGGGGGACCGGTTTCCAGCCCTTGGCCAGGCTCTCATGGCGGCTACTTGGGTCTTGCCAGGTGTTCATCATGGGCTACTCAGTGACGGCTGGGGCCACAGGAAGACTCCTCTTCGGCTACGACAGCTTTGGCAATGTGTGTGGCAGGAAGAACTCCCCAGTAGAAGGGGCCCCTCTTTCGGGGCAGGACATGACCCTAAAAAAGTAAGTTTTCAAGTAAGTCCCCAACCTACAGAGGGGCTAGATTTCAAAACTTTGTATAAATTAGTCGTTTGAGCCTGGAAACTTTTCCCACTCAAAACTCTGTCCGCCCAACTCAGGAGAGGGAGGCATGTGTGTGGTAGTAAGGACACAGGTTTTAGAATCAGCCAGTCCTAAATTGAAATTGGGCAGAGTACTTAACCTCTCTGAGCTGAGTTTTCATCTTTTTAAACTGGTTATTAGACCCACCTCACAAGGTTGTTTTAAGGATCCACTGAGACACTGCATAAGCTAAGGCTTAATACATGTTAGTTGTCACTATTATTAGCCATAATGTATCAGAATCATGTTACTAATTATACACCATCCACAGTATTGTTTCTATGTGGAAATACCTGAATTCCACCTGAAAATGCTGGGGACCTGTGTCCCACTCCCTCCCCAGCCTACACTCTCAGCTACGGCACTCTCAGCTTTGGTGTCTCACATTTTTCCCACCGACTCCAACACAGAAACAAAAAGGGGAGAGAAGAGACAGGAATCCCCTGAGGGGAGAGAAATCCCTGGCCATGATTTTCTAAGATGCATACAGCTTTGTGATAATTTCAAGACTTAATAATCAAAAGCAGCTCCTAGGAAAGAAATCTTAAAGGCCTAGATAGGTCCTGAGTATAAGTTTAGAATCACCAAATACAAATCTCCAACCAGGCCTCCTCTACCCCTGAATTTGCTCTTGAAGAGGGGGGCTTTGCACTGCTGAACATGGGCTGCCTGAGGGGCATTTCCCCCTGCACTTGTGGGTGTCACTCACAAAGAAGACAGGAGAGGAAGGGGCTCCCCAGATGCACCTGTGCTCCTGTTTAGACATTGTATTCGTAATGCAATGCTGGGAAATAGTCATCCTCTTTGAAATGAAAAGTACATATTTTATTATTCTCAATAGCCAAAAGGTAGAAGCAACCAAGTGTCCATCAGCAGATGAATAAATAAACAAAATGTGTATATATATATACTGGGATATTGTTCAGCCTTATAAAGGAAAGCAATTATGACACATGTTACAAGATAGATGAATCTTGAGGATATTATGCTAAGTGAAATAAGCCAGTCACAAAAAGATATTTTATGATTCCACTTATATGAGATATCTAGAGTAATCACATTCATAGAGACAGAAATTAGAATGGTGGTTGCCAGGGTTTGGGAGTGATGAATTATTATTAAATGGGTACAGAGTTTCAGTTTTGCAAGATGAAAAGAGTTCTGGGCGGTAGTGATTGCTGCACAGCAATGTGAATGTTCTTAATGCCACTGCACACATAAAAGCTTTAAGATGGTAAAATTTTATGTGTATTTTACTACAATTTTTTAAAATTAATAAGTAGAATAAAGTACGTATTTACGTATTTATCATACACCTAGGAAATCTGTTCCCCCGTCTCCTGTTACACCACCCACCTTTCTCCCAACCCCAATTGGAGGAAAAAGAAGCTTCTGGCACCCCTTCTCCATTCCCTCCCCTGGAGGACTGCCTACAGGGCTCTTGGTCTGACATTCCTCTGCTCTCAGCAACCCGGTTAAGTGTAGGACATGGGCCTGAGAGCTGCCACTGCCAACCAGCATGTGACCCTGTTAATGTCAACAACCAGTTTTGTTCTTGTGCCCAGTGGCTGGGCAGCTGCAGCAGGAAGGGTCTCATGAGTTTCCTGCCTCAAACTGGGAGGCAGGGGGAGGGGTAAGCCTTTAATTCACAGCCTCGGTCTCCTCCTCTCCACTTCTCACTTCCCTGGGTTCAGCTATTCTCTGAGGTATAATTGAACACTGTTGGGTGCAAATATGCTTTCTGTGGACTTCATGAGTAGTTCATGCACTGGCCTCACCTAGCAAGCCAGGGACAGTTTAATCAGTCCTTTCCCTTCCTCAGTGACTTCCTTGGAGAACTCCCTAGTGTTAATCAACGTCCCAGAAAATGCTGAATCTGGAAAAGGGAAGTTTTGTTAACATTTGAATATGGTTCCCAAGCTGTACAACTCCATAGATGAACCCAGGTAGGCATAATACATGTTAAATTATGTGGAAGTATTTGATGATGAAAGTTTGCCTTAATTATTCCTACATTTGATAGCATGTGGATATTTTTAAGTCCCACAATCAAACTCAATGACAGGAAATGCTCTACGACATTCTTCTCCTGTTTCATTTGTCTCCTAGACACGTGTTTTTTATGAATTCCTGCAACCTAGAAGTCAAGGATGTGAGGTTCAGTTCCACCATTCTCTGTGTGTCCAGCTGTCCTGAAGAGCAGCTTAATACCCTGGAAGAGGTCCAGCTCTTTGCAAACACCAGTGGTAGGTACCGAGGGATGGGGTACACTCTTCCTTCTGAGGCTGGGGACCACAGCAGAGTAACCTGTGCAGACCTAGATAACTTGCCCTTCCCTGGCTTTCTCTGCAAAACTGGAAATTGTCCTTCCTGTGGGTGCCTCTCCTTGTGTAGGAAGGGCCATAAACATTTTCTTCTGAGTTGTTCAATTTTATTCAGGTTTATCTGGAATTCATCTGAAACCCTAGCTGTTCTCTGCTAACTGCCAGGGACTGGTCTGCCGTAGAGAGCGGGAGGAGACAGCAGACATTTAGGGCCCAAAGGCAAGGTCAGATGGAGGTCAGAGAGCTCTGTGCACTTGGCACATCCAGTCCTAGAGAGGCACCCACAGGCTTTGGGTTGAATTGCCGACAGGCATGTTCTTTCATTAAGATATTCGGGCCATGGATAGTTTCACTGACCAGTGGGATAGCCTTAAGCTGTTCCAAAAGCATTTGTGTAACTTGCTCTGAGCCTGCTTTTCAGATTTATATTTTAAGCGTTAGATAAGCAAAGGAAAGTAAAAAGAAATTCGAGACAACCCACTGCAAATTTCATCTGACTGTGAAATGGGGTGCCAGAGTTTTAAAAACTGTTTGCAAGGCTGGGTTAAAAATATGAATCCTATATAATAATTCATCTTCCTATCGTTTTAGTACCTATCATATAACTTTCAGTTTTGAATTTGGCATTTTGGAGAGAGAAAAAGAGAGGACCTAGCTCAGTCTCAGTTTTGATGCTGATTCTTTTTGTCTTAGGTCATCCAGAGACCTGTTTTCTAAACCTGAGTGATTTATTCTGGGTTTTTTTTTTTCCAGTTTGGTAAAATGACTATGGTTTCCTTACTGGCTCCCCTAGAAAGATGAGCACAATGTAGGAAGGTGGTACAGTCTGTGTGTCTTCTGCTTCCAGGGTCCTTCCTGTGTGTTTATAGTTTGAATTCCTTCAGCTACACCCAGAATCCAAATGCAGACTCACTGTGCCCCAGGCTACCAGTTCCTCCAAGGTAAAAGCTTCCATACATTTTCCTTATCCATTAACAAAAGTTATTGGGTACTTGGTGGGAGGCTGTTACTCTTCTGGGTATCACAGAAAGCAGCGCAAAGGAGATATCCAATAGAGCCCCTGCCCGCAGGGAGCTTACGGTTTACAGAAGGACAGGGATAAACAAGGAGGGGCTATTTGCAATATACATATTGGCTTAGGACAATGGATTAGAAACCAGGCTAAATAAGGAGAAAGCTCAACAAACAGTAAAAATACACGTAGTCTTCAAATGACAACCCTGGAGCTAGCAAAGAAGTACTATATGAATTATTACCAAATGAATGATTTTATAAAGTAGTTGGTGTGTTTTTTCTACTCCAGCTATTTATTACAAAGTAGAAATCATTTACTTTTGCTTTTTTATTGCAACCAGACATTGTTAGTTTTTTTTAGCTCTAGATTTCTCCATAAGAAACAGGCCTTGGTGGACAAGGCCAAATGAGTCCACACCTTTCTTCTCAATGAGAATAGAAAACAGGTCCTTCTCAAGAACACCACTCAGCGAACTGCTTTCAGCGTCTTATTCATCCCAATCAACTAGGGCAGTACTTGGCACAGAGGAGGGTCCCTATAATTAAAGTTGTAATGGTGAAGCAGTAGTTGCACTGCCATGGTAAATGGCTCACATGTGAGCCATTGAGAAGACTAAGGGGAAAAATGCAATTAATAATCATTGCCACCATCAAGATGCTGAGATGTACTGAAGGAGGACTTGGGTTTATTTTGCATTACCATTCTTTTGAAAATTGTACATATGTTTACAGTGAATGAGACCTCTGTGCAAAATCCCTTCAAGATAATGACAATTTAAGTAGAACCAAGGCATCACGCCAACCCCCTACTATAGTGTTCATCAAACTCGTGACTGGGATTCACAGTAAGACATGTATTACATCACAACCCCAGTATACATACCTTCATACATACTTCTGTATTTGGAACAGACATAAAAGTCTCACAAAACAAGACTTCCTCTTACTGCATATGATTCACACTAATAGTTTCTATTCTATTTCACTTTTTTAAAAAGTAATCTATTTCATAATCTTCTAACAGGTTGCAAATGCAGCTTGAAAAATTCTGAGATAACAGGTGCTAAAAAATGAGATTTTAACAGAATAGGAGGAAGAATATAGTTAACCATCCTTGTGCCCTTCTTTTCTAAAATAAATACTTTGTGTTATAAGTAATTGAAAGAGGGGAGAATTATTTCCAGAGGAGAATACCATATCATTTTTCTATAATATCTTATTTTTTTAATTCTGATTTTTGTTAGATGTCATAAGCATGTCTCAATGAAACATAACTAAATCCAGGGGAAAAAACCAAAATGCTGTAGTAACTTGAAAGAAAATTATTTAACAGGCGGAGAGAAGTTTTTTTAACTTTATACCCTTTGACCAACATCTCCCCTTTTCCCTCCCTCCCCTGTGGTGACTACCATTCTGTTCTCTGCTTCTGTGAGATTAACTATTTTAGATTCCACATATAAGTAATGTAGTGCAGTGTTTGTCTTTTGAGAAGGATTTTTTAAAGAACACTATTTGTAACTGGACCCACAGAAGGAATTGAAAGAGAATAGAATTTTTAAGGCTGTAATTTAACCAGAGTTGGATAAACTCTCCTCTTACTGTAAGTGGGATGGTAACTGTAATTCCATGGGAAGCTTATTTCTTGATATTGATGATGATAACAAACATCTATTGAGCTCTGATACTTGCCAGGTACTTTTCTAAGCTCTTTACATGTATTAATTTACTTGGACCTCATAAAACCTCTGTGTTGTGGATATTGTTTCAACCCTATTTTACAGCTGAGAAAGCTGATGCAGAGGTAGGTTAAGGTTGCACACGTGGAAGAGCTGGCATTCAAACCCAAACAGCGTCCATATTTGTTCCTATAACCCAAAACAAACAATCAAGACTTCGTTGGTTTTATTTTGCCTGACAAATGGCCTCCTTAGGCTCACACCAAGCTTGGTGGGGGGCGCGTTGGGCCGGGAGGATGGTCCTGTACACTGTGTCCTCGGGGCGCCATCTTTTCTACCACTCAAGCTGATCCTACTCCTTTCACCCCTTAAATGCAGACCTTTCCAACACTAACTTTTCAAGTGAAGACAAAACTGCTGATTGACTGGCTTTTCTTGGATGGAGTTAGGGAGATAGAAATAGGCTCCAGGGCTCCATTTCCTTTTCCTACACAAGCAAGTGGTTGTTTTAAGATGGAAATTATCATATTTATCATGGAAGAGCAGTGCCAAGAGTGAAAAGCTTGAAAACATGAGAAGTGTGGCTATACGGCCAAAGCACATTTTCTAAATACCTCTTTTTGACTAAGCCAATTGTTTCTTCTTTCTGGGTTGGTCACGTGAAGTATAACATACCCTTTTAGAGCAATGACTGAATATCAAGAAGATTTGTATACCTAGGAATGAGCTTCTAAGAGCAGTGAAAAAATACTGCAGAAGATAACAAGCATATCTTTTTCCTTTTGGTGTTCAGTGTAATATTTGTATTTTGAGTCCCCCATATATTTAAAATGTAAAAGGCTTGGGCTTTTCCCTCCAGTAAATTCTGTTTCTAGCCTCTCACATTGGTGCCTGTGCATGTCACTGCATTGCTTGCTTGAATAAATTCCATATATGAGTCACCTAAATATACAGTCAGCTCTCCAAATTACTTCCAGCATATCTGAGTGGCTTTGCTGGTGGGGAGAGGAAAAGCAGAAGTGGGGAAGAAACCACAGTTTGTGGCCAATAGACACACACCCTGCCCCAGCTAATGAGGTACTCCATAGGCAGCTACCTGGTCAGCCACCTACCAGCTAGCTGGTCACCAGGGGTGACCCACACTTTACATGCCTCTCTCCATCACTCTCCGGGGTAAGATGGGTCATTCTTTACCAGTACAGGGAAGTTAAATGCCTAAAAAGCACCATGTTTAACAAACTATGTTGACAAAATTAAGCTCTTAGGGAAAATTATGTTTGGAGAAAAATAAAATGACATTGAATCTATATATCTGAACTTATTTTTCAGAAACACTAAATGAAAGTTCAGAAAACATTTTCTTTCAAAACAACTCAGATTCTTTGGTATTAAGACTGTTTAGTAAAAGCAAAGAAAAAGAAAATAGAGGTTTAGAAATTGGAAAGCAGGAGGTAAAATTATTACTCTGTAGGTGGTAAGAAAATTAAATGAAAAGCTACAAATGACAAGAAACTTTGGTGGCAGGGAACAAGATAAATATACTGAAATCTGTAGCATTCATATGTTTTTTGAAAAGACTCCTTTTACCATAGCAAGAAAAAGCACCTACAAAAACACAAAAGTGCCTAGAAATAAATTTAACAAGAAATGTACAAGAGCCACAGGAAGAAAACTTTCATATTCCTGAGCTACAAAGAAAGCTTGAACAAATCAGAAGACAGAAATTGTTCTTGACAGTATGACTCAACATTATAAAAATGTTACTTCTCCCTACATTATTAAGATGTTATTTCTGTCTAAGTTGAGCTATAGGTTTATCATGATTAAAATAAAAATAATAGCAGGAATTTTTCAGTAGCTAGATAAGCTGATGTAAGTTTGTAAGGAAAAAAGTTTCTTAAATGGCCAAGAAAAATCTGAAAAAGAAAAACAATGAAGGAAAACCAGCGCTTCCAGTTTTTAAAACAATGTTTAATAATTAAAATGCTGGGTACTAGTTCATATGTAGAAAGATCAGTGAAAGATATTATATAATCCAGGAATAGACCCAAATTCTTATAAGAATTTAGTAAATGATAAAAAAAAAAAAAGGAATCTCAAATCAGTGACAAAAAGATGGACTATTCAACATGTAGGTTGGGACAGCTGGGTAGGCATCCAGAGGGAAGAGCTGGATCTATACCTCGTGGCTTATATGGATAAATTCCAAATGGATTAAAGATTTTAACTTATAAAGTGAAACCAGGAAGTACTAGAAGGCATGGGAGAATTCTCTTATAGCCTGGAAGTAAGGAAGGCTTCTAACCATGACTTAAAACTCAGGAGGCATAAAATTAAAAATTCATTGACTACATTAAAAGCAAATATTTCTGCATGACAAAACACTAGAAGCAAAATTAACAGGCAAATAACTTGCTATTCATATAAAAAAGATTAATCTCTAATTTATGAAAGGTCTTACTAGTCAACTTTTAAAAGACCAATATCTCAATATAAAAATGAAAAAAAGAATATGAATAGATGCTGCAGAGAAAAAGCACAATATTTTTTAAAGATACTAAAAAAGAATGAACCTCCCGATAGGGTAAATTCCTCCCGATAGGGTAAATTCCATTTAAGACTCTAATGACTCTAATGTTTTCACCCCATAGACTGGCAACATGTTAAAAAAAACAACCTTGGCAAGAGTGTAGGGAAATAGGCACTTCCATACAACCCTGAGGCAGGATCCTGAGGGTAATTCATCAATATTCATCAGTCATGAAGGTACATACATTCATTAATCTTTTACTGAAGTATGGTTGATTTACAATATTGTGTTAGGGGACTTCCCTGGTGGCACAGTGGTTAAGAATCCACCTGCCAATGCAGGGGACACGAGTTTGAGCCCTGGCCTGGGAAGATCCCATGTGCCACGGAGCAACTAAGCCCGTGCACCACGACACTGAGCCTGCACTCTAGAGCCTGCAAACCACAACTAAGGAAGCCCACGAGCCTAGAGCCCGTGCTCCGCAACAAGAGAAGCCACCGCAATGAGAAGCCCGCTCACCGCAACTAGAGAAAGCCCACGAGCAGCAAGGAAGGCCCAATGCAGCCAAAAATAAATAAATAAATAAATAAATAAATTTCTTAAGAACTCCTAAAAAAATATATATTATGTTAGTTTTGGGTGTACAGCATAGTGATTCAGTAATTTTTTTCTGATTATATTGATTATATGTTGTTATAAGATATTGAATATAATTCCCTGTGCTATACAGTAAATCCTTGTTGCTTATCTATTTTATGTATAGTAGCTTGTATCTGTTAATCCCATACTCCCTTTCTCTCCCCTTTGGTAACCACAAGTTTGTTTTCTATGTCTATTAGTCTGTTTCTGTTTTGTATATAGATTCATCTGTATTATAATATTTTTTAGGTTCCACATTATAAGTGATATCATATAGTATTTGTCTTTGTCTGGTATACTAAGTATTATACTAAGTATAATATTCTCTAGGTCCCTCCATGTTGCTGCAAATGACAGTATTTCATTCTTCTTTGTGGCTGAGTAATATTCCATTTTATGTATATACCACATCTTCTTTATCCATTCATCTGTTGATGGACATTTTAGGTTGCTTCCCTGTCCTGGTTATTATAAATAGTGCTGCTATGTACACTGGTGTGCATGTATCTTTTTGAATTAGAGTTTTCATTTTTTCTGGTATATACACAGGAGTGGGATTGCTGGATCATATGGTAGCTCTAATTCTAGTTTTTTAAAGGAACCTAAATACTGTTTTCCCTAGTGGCTACACCAATTTACATTCCCACCAACAGTGTACAAGTGTTCTCTTTTCTCCACACCCTTTCCAGCATTTATTATTTGTAGACTTCTGATGACAGCACTTCCAACTGGTGCAAGATGATACCTCACTGTGGTTTTGTTTTACATTTCTCTAATAATCAGCAATGTTGAGCATCTTTTCCTGTGCTTGTTGGCCATCTACATTTCCTCACTGGAAAAATGTCTATTGAGTTCTCTGCCCATTTTTTAATCGAATTGTTTTTCTTTTCAGTATTGAGTTATATGAGCTATTGGTATATTTTGGATATTGACCCCTTGTCAGTCTCATCATTTGCAAATATTTTCTCTGAATCCATAGGTTGTCTTTTCATTTTGTTGATGGTTTCCTTTGCTGTGCAAAAGCATTTAAGTTTAATTAGGTCCCATTTGTTTATTTTTGCTTTTGTTTCCTTTGCTCTAGGAGACAGATGCAAAAAAATATTGCTACAATTTATGTCAAAGAGTGTTCTGTCTATGTTTTCCTCTGGGAATTTTTTAGTGTCTGGTCTTACATTTAGGTTTTTAATCCATTTTGAGTTTATTTTTGTATATGGTGTTATAGAATGTTCTGATTTTATTCTTTTACAAATATCTCCAGTTTTCCCAGCACCACTTATTGAAGAGACTGTCTTTTTTCCATTGCATGTTCTTGCATCCTTTGTTGTAGATTAATTGACCATAGGTATGTGGGTTTATTTCTGGGCTCTGTATCCTGTTCCATTGATCTATATGTCTGCTTTTGTGCCAGTACCATGCTGTTTTGATTACCGTAGCTTGGTAGCATTGTCTGAAGTCTGGAAGGGTTTTACCTCTAGCTTTGTTCTTTTTTCTCAATATTGCTTTGGCAATATGGGGTCTTTTGTGGTTCCATATAAATTTTAGGATTATTTGTTCTAGTTCTGTGAAAAATGTCATGGGTATTTTGATAGGGATTGCATTAAGTCTGTAGGTTGCCTTGGGTAATATGGCCATTTTAACAATATTACTTCTCCCAATCCAAGAGCATGGGGTGTCTTTCCATTTCTTTGACTCTTCTTCAGTTTCTTTTTCAATGTTTTACAGTTTTCAGCATATAGTCTTTCACCTCTTTGGTTAATTTTATTCCTATGTGGTTTTTTTTTTAATGAGATTTTAAATGGGACTTTTTAAAATTTTTGATATTTTGTTATTAATGTAAAGAAATACAACAGATTTCTGTATACTAATTCTGTATCCTGCTACCTTGCTGAATTCATTTATTACTTCTAGTAGTTTTTGTGTGGAAACTTCAGGGTTCTCTACATAGAGTATCATGTCATCTGCAAATAGTGACAGTTTTACCTCTTCCCTTCCAATTTGGATACCTTTTATTTCTTTTTCTTGTCTGATTGCTGTGGCTAAGACTTCCAATACTATGTTGAATAGAAGTGGTGAGAGCGGGCATCCTTGTCTTTTTCCTGAATTTAGTGGGAAGGCGTTTGTTTTTCAATGTTGAGTATTGTGTTGGCTGTGGATTTGTCATAAATGGCTTTTATTATATTGAGATATGTCCCCTTTATACCCACTTTGGTGAGTGTTTTTATCATGAATGAATGTTGAATTTTGTCAAATTTTTTTGCATCTATTAAAATGATTATGTGGTTTTTGTCTTTTGTTAATGTGGTGAATCACATTGATTGATTTGTATATGTTGAACCTTTCTTGCAACCCTGCAGTTAATCCGACTTGATCATGGTGTATGATCCTTTTTATGTATGGATTTGGTTTGCTAATATTTTGTTGAGATTTTTGCATCTATATTCATTAAAGATATTGGCCTATAATTTTCTTTTTTGGTAGTGTCTTTGTCTGGTTTTGGCATCAGCATGATGGTAGCCTCATAGAATGAATTTGTGAGTGTTCCTCTCTCTTCAACTTTTTGGAATTGTTTGAGAAGGATAGATATAAGTTCATCTTTACATGTTTGGTAAGATTCCCCAGTGAAGCTGTCTGGTCCTAGACTTTTGTTTGCAGGGAGTTTTTTTTTTTTTTTTTTTTTTTTTTTTTATCATTACACATTCTATTTCACTTCTAGTAATGTGTGTTCAAATTATCTGTTTCTTCTTGACTCAGCCTTGGCAGGCTGTATGTTTCTAGAAACTTTACCATTTCTTCTAGGTTGTCCAATTTGTTGGCATATAACTGTTCATAGTATTTTCTAATGTTTTAATATTTCTGTGGTATAAGTTATTTCTTCTCTTTCATATCTTGTTTTGTTTATTTGGATCCTCTCTCTTTTCCTGTTGGTGAGCCTGGCTAGAGGTTTGTTGATTTTGTTTATCTTTTTAAAAAACTAGCTCTTGGTTTTATTGATCTTTTCAATTTTTTTATCTCTATTTTATGTATTTCCTCTCTGATCTTTATTGTTTCCTTCCTTTTGCTGACTTTGGGTTTTGTTTGTTCTTTTTCTAATTCTTTAGGTGACAAGTTAGGTAGTTTATTTGAGATTTTTCTTGTTTCTTGAAGAAGGCCTGTATCACTATGAACTTCCCTCTTAGAACTGCTTTTACTGCATCCCATAGATTTTGTAAGGTTATATTTTCATTTTCATTTGTCTTGGTATTTTCCAATTTCTTCTTTGATTTCATCATGGTCCATTTTTGTTTGTTTGTTTTTGAGGGGTTTTTCTTTAGTAGGATGTTGTTTAGTATTTTCTTCTTTTTCTTTCTGTATTGGATTTCTAATTTCATACTCTTGTGGTCAGAAAAGGTGCTTGAAATAATTTATATCCTCTTAAATTTGTTGAGGCTTGTTTTGTGACCTAGTACGTGGTGTATCCTGGAGAACATTCCATGTGCGCTTGAAAAGAACATGTATTATGGTTTTTTTGGATGTAGTGTCCTGTAGATATCAGTTAGTTACAACTGGTTTATTGTGTCATTTAGGACCTCTGTTGCCTTATTGATTTTCTGTCTGGATGATCTGTCCATTGATGTCAGTGGAGGGTTAAAGTCTCCTACTGTTATTGTATTCTTGTCCATTTCTCCCTTTATGCTTGTTAGTATTTGTTTTATGTATTTAGGAGGTCCCATACTGGGTGCATAATATTAAAGAGTGTAATATCCTCTTCTTGTATTGAACCCTTTATCATTATTTAATGTCCTTCTTTGTCTTTCTTTATGGCCTTTGTTTTAAAGCCTATTTTGTCTGATATGAGTATTGCTACCCCTGCTTTCTTCTTGTTTCTATTTACATTAAATATTTTTTTCTATACCCTCATTTTTAGTCTGTGAGTGTCTTTTGCCCTGAAGTGAGTCTCTTGCAGGCAGCATATTGTAGTTTCCTGTTTCTTTTATTCAATCTGCCATGCTATGTCTTTTGAGTGGAGCATTTGGTCCATTGACATTTAAAGTAATAATTGATAGGTATGTATTTACTGCCATTTAAATTCTTGTTTTCCAGTTGTTCTGTAGTTCTCCATTCACTTCTTCTTCTTTTTGTTTTTCCTTTTGTGATTTGATGACTTTCTTTTGTAGTATGCTTGAGTTCCTTTCTTTTTGTTTTTTGTGAATCTATTCTGTTTTTTTTTTTTTTTTTTTTTGGCGGTACGCGGGCCTCTCACTGTTGCGGCCTCTCCCATTGCAGAGCACAGGCTCCGGACACGCACGCTCAGCGGCCATGGCTCACGGGCTCAGCCGCTCCGCAGCATGTGGAATCTTCCCAGACCGGGGCACGAATCCATGTCCCCTGCATTGGCAGGCGGATTCTCAACCACTGCGCCACCAGGGAAGCCCTCTATTCTGTTTTTGATTTGTAGTTACCATGAAGTTCAAGCATGTTGACCCACAACTATATCTATTTACTTGCTTTAAACTAATAGTCATTCAAGGTCAAACACATTCTAAAAGATCTACATTTTTATACTCACCCCCTCACATTTTGTGCTTTTGATGTCATATTTTACATCTTCATGCTTATCCTTTTCCTATTTATTGTAATTACAATTGCTTTTACAATTTTTTATTGTTGTTTAATCTATGTACTGGCTTATTTAAGTAATCTTCAATCCTTTTATATATTTGCCTTTTCTATTATGATTTTCCCTTTCCTATAAATTCTTGCGGGTTTTCTATTTAGAGAAGACCCTTCAATGTTTCTTTTAGGGTAGGTTTAGTATTGCTGAATGATTTTTGTTTTTGCCTTTCTGGGAAATCTTTATCTCTCCTTCTATTCTAAATGATAATCATGCTGGGTGGAGCATCCTAGGTTTTTCCCTTTCAGGACTTTGAATACATCTTGCCACTCCCTTCAGGTCCTGCAAAGTTTCTGCAGAGAAATCAGCTGATAGTCTTATGGGAGTTCCCTTGTAACTGACCCTTTGTTTTTCTCTTGCTGCCTTTAGAATCCTCTCTTTAACTTTTGCCATATTAATTATGATATGTCTTGATGTGGGTCTGTTTGGGTTCATATTGTTTGGGACCCTCTGTGCTTCCTGCACCTGGTTATATGTTTCCTTCTTAAGGTTTGGGAAGTTTTCAGCCATAATTTCTTCAAATACATTTTCAATCCTCCCTACCTTCTCCTTCTGGAACGCCTATTATGTGTAGGTTGGCACATTTTATATTATCCCATAGATCTCGTATGTTGCTTTCATTTGTCTTCATTTGTCTTTCTATCTGCTGTTCTGATTGGGTGATTTGCATTATTCTATCTTCCAGTCACTTATTCATTCTTCTGTGTCATTTATTCTGCTACTAACTGCTTCTAGATTGGTTTTTATCTTGGCAGTTGAATTGTCTCTTTTTGATTGGTTCATCTTTATAGTTTCTAGCTCCTTGTTACAGTGATCTGCATTTCTATCAATAATCTTTCTTAATTCAGTTATCATTTTTATTGCCCACTTTTTTAACTTGGGGTGTAGTGGATTGGAAAGGTCTGTTTCATTGTTTGTTCTTTCAGGGGATTTTTCTTTTTCATTTAATTGGGAGTAGTTCCTTTGCCTTTTCATTTTATTTAACTTTCTCTGTCTTTATAAATTTAGGAGACACAGTTATCTACTGTGGTCTTGAAGGGGTGTTTTTATGTGGGAGCATCTCTGTGTAGACTGTGCATGTCCAATGTCTTTGGTGCAAGTTGCTGGCTTGGGTATGGCTGCCAGCCAGGTCTTTCCTCAGAGTTTGCTGGCCATTATCCCCTTGATAGGAGGTGTAGTTCATGTTGTAGTTTCTAGACCCTGTGCAGGATATGAGGTGGGGCTTCCCTTCTGCTTTGTGGCTGTTGTCACCCTGTCAGGGGCAGGGTCTCCTCCCCAGTTGTTGGATTAGAAGCCCTGAAGGTCACGTTCAGTCAGGCTCTATTGCCCTTGAGTGCGTGCCCCACCCCTAGGGAGGTGAATACTAAAGCAAGTGAGGCCCGTGCGGTCACAGAGGACCTGTGGGCCCCCACGGCTCTGCTTAGAAGCAGCCCAAGATTGCATCCCTTTCTCTGTTGTGTTCATCCCAGATCTGGTGCAAGGCTGTGGTGTGAAGTGGGCTGGGGCTTCAGGTCAGGATGTTGTGGCTGCAGGAGTTTAGGTGGCTGTGCTCCCGCCTGCCATCTATGCTGCTTCGGTGCCAGTTTTCTACCAGGACCTGTCTGCCCCAGGTCTAGGGCTAAGCTGTGGTGTGAAGTGGGCTTAGCTGGGGTGCTTTCACTGGGAGATATTCTGCTACTCCTGAATGCACTGACAGTGGCCATCACCGTCCCACCCGGACTGCATTCCAGGCCCTCTGGGCTGTGTCTGTGTAGCTAGATGAATTCCCAGGGCCTGTCTGCCCGAGATTCAGCCCTTAGCCTCTGTGTGCTCTTGTGACACCTCCCTATGCTCACCCTGACAGTGGCCACTATGGCTCCACTCGCCCCATCCATGCACAATAGCCTCTGTGGCTTCACCTGGATCACACCCCAGGTGACCTGGTCTGGTTCTGCATAGCTAAACTGAACCTTTGCCCTGATCTCGCAGCAGGCTGTGGTGTGGAGTGAGCAGGGCCAGGGTGTTTGCCCCTTCTGATTAAGAAGTGCGACGAGGCAGCAGCCACCCGTGCATGGCTCTCTCCACCCTGACGGTCAGCAAGACAGCAGTCACACACTCCTTGCAAGCAGAGTCTAGGCTTCTCTAGCCCTTCTGTCTGTCGCAGCAGATTTTCCAGCAGGAAAGGGGGCTTGTCTTCTCCACACAGGAGCCCAGGACTCGGATGCCCAGATTGTGGCTTGACCTGCTTGCTCCTCAGGGGCACAGGTCCCAACCCAGTGCCTTTTCTGTCCTAACTGGTTATGTAGAAATCTTTCTTGTAGCCTTGGTGGTATAGGAGTTCTTCTGCTGGTTTCCAGTTAGTTTTCCATGAGAATTGCTCCACATGTAGATATATTTTTGATGTGTTTGTGGGGGGAGGTGAGCTCCACATTCTCCTGCCCCGCCATCTTGATCCCCCTCCTTACATTCATCGCTTTTTAATCAAGCATTTCTACTTCTAGGAATTTAATCTTCAGGTATACATGTACCAGTGTGAAATGACATTTGTATAAGGTTATTCACTGCAGCGTTTATGATAGCAAAATAATTAAAGCAATCTAAATGGCTTTCAATAGAGGCCTGCTTAAATAAATAATGGTATATCACTTAATGTAACACTATTTAGCTCTTTTTTTTAAATAAGAGACTAGCAAGCTGGGAATAGCTGAGAACTTTCTCAGTCTGATAAAGCGCATCTATGAGAAATCTATAGTTAATATTATACGTAATGGTGAACTATAAAATGTTTTCCACCTAAAATTAGAAACAAGGCAAGGATATATGTTCTTACCACTTCTACTCACCACTGTAATAGAGGTCCTAGGAATTACAATAAAGTAAGGGAAAAAAATAGATTGGAAGAGGCGAAACCATCTTTATTAATAGATGACCTAATTGTTTACATAGAAAATCCAAAGGAATCTACAAAATAATTACTTAGTGAATTTAGCAAATCTTCAAACTACAAAGTCAAGTTACATTTCTATGTATTAGCAGCAAACAATTAGGAAATAATTTTGAAGTCCATCTTCAGCACTATCAAAAATGTATAGAATAACTAGGAATATATTTAACAGAAGACATGTAAGCCCTCAACTGAAAACTTTGATAAGACATTGCTGAGAGAAATTAAAGAACACCTAAATAAGTAGAGAAATATACCTAATTCATGAATTGGAAGTTTAATATTGTTAGGATGTCTCTTCTCCCTAAATTGTTCTATAGATTCAACACAGTGCCCCAATATAATTTTTGTAGAAATTGACAAGTTTATTCTAAAAAATATAGAAAATGATAAAGACATAGGTTCACACACACACACACACAAAAAAAACTTGAAGAAGAACCAAGTTAGCTCATAACACCTGATTTCAAAAGTTATTATAAAATTACAGTGATTAAGGCAGTGTGGCATTGGAATGAGGATAGACAGATAAGTGGATCAGAATAGAGAGCCCAGAAATAGAGTAACGTATACATGGCCAATTGATTCTTAATGAAAGAGGCAAGGCAATTTTATAGGGAGAAGAAGGCTTTTCAACAAATGGTGCTAAAATAAGTAGAAAGACATGGGGGAAAATGACTTGGTCATTTTGATTGAGGGCTCTTACCTTATACCGCACACAAAAACTAATTTTAGATAGATCCTAGACCTAAACCTAAGAAGCTAAAACTATAAAGCTTCTAGAAGAAAAATAGAAGAATATCTTTGCCACCTTGAAGTAGGCAAAAATTTGAGAGGGCACACAAAGCACTATACATAAAAGAAAAAAATGATACATTGGACTTCATCAAAATTAAAAACTTCTATTCCTCTAAAGATACCATTAAGAAAATGCAAAACAAACAAACAAAAAAAACAAGCAACAGTCTTGGAGAAAATATTCACAGTATGTATATATGACAAATGCTTACATCCAGAATATGTATATAAAGAATTTCTTTAAATCAGCATCTGCAATCTTTTTCTTTAAAGGGCCATATAGTAGGTATTTTAGGCTTTGTGGACATTATCATCTCAGTAGGCACTAGTACTTAACTCTGCCAGTGAAGGGCAAGGGCAGCCATAGAAAATGCATAAAGAAATGGATTGTGTTGTGCTCCAATAAAGCTTCGTGTACAAAAACAGATGGTGGGCTGAATTTGGCTGATCCCTACTTTAAATCAATAACAAAAAGTCAAACAACCCAATAAAACCAGGCAAAAGACTTGAACAGACACTTTTCAAAAGAAGATAAACAAAGAGCCAATAGGTACATAAAAAGATGCTTAGTATTGTTAGCCATCAGGAAAATGCAAATTGAAAATACCATGAGATATCACTACGTGCTTACTAGAAGGGCTCCCATTTTAAAGGTGAACCATATCAAGTGCTGGTGAGGAGGTGGAATGTCTCAGCCATTGCTGGTGGGATATAAATGCTGCAGCCACTTTGGAAAAAGTTTGGTGCTTCTTATAAAGCTAAGCATACACTTTCCATATGACCCAACAATTCCACTTCTAGGTAGTTACTTGGAGAAATGAAAATGTATGTCCCTAAAAAGACATATACGAATGTTGCTAGCAGCTTTTTAAAAATTATGATGGTGATGATGATGCATCTTTTTTAAACTGAAGTATAGCTGATTTACAGTGTTTCAGGTATACAGCAAAGTGATTCAGTTACACACACTATATATGTATGTATATAAATATATTATTTTTCAGGTTTCCATTATAGGTTATTACAAGATATTGAATATAGTTCCCTGTGCTATACAGTAGGTCCTTGATAGCAGCTTTACTTTTAATAGCTCAAAACTGTAAACAACTCAAATGGCAATCAACAGGAGACTAGACAAACAAGTGGTAGTATAGTCATACAGTGGAATAGTACTCAGCAGTTAAAGGAATGATCTGCTGATACACGTGACAGCTGAGTGTAAGAAGCTGGACACAGAAGAGTGCATACTATGTGATTCCATTTAAATGGGATTAGGCAAGAGTCAAAACTAATATTTAGTTATAGAAATCAGACTAATAGTGCCTGTAAAGGCATGGAGATTGATTGGAAGGGGGCATGAGGGAACTTTCTGGGGTAAGAAAGCTGTTCTGCACCTTGAAAGGGCTGGTGTATTTGTCAAAAGCCACTAACTGTATGTTTAAGATCTGTACATTTCACTATATGTAAATTTTACCTCAGTAAAAATAAGAGGAATCTCTTATATTCTAATATGAGCAGAGCTACAAGATGTATTAAGTTAAAAAAAACAAAGCAAACTATAAAGCAGTATGCAGTGTACCACCTTTTCCATAAAAAGGAAATATCATAAGTGTGACTTATGTGTTTATATACATATAAGTATGTATACGTGTGTGTGTATATTTGCTTGTATAATCATTACATCAAATATAACCTATAGGATGTAGTTAGAAAGCTACTCTAGTTTTGTTTCTCTGTCTCTTTAAATTTATTCAGCCAGACTAGTTTTTTCTCCGCCCCTGAATGAAAACACAGTTCCCTAGACTTCTCTGGTTACTTTTAGGTAGTAAGGACTCAGTCACTTTAAGTGGTAAAAGACACTTTCAATTCAGGAATTAAAATGTTCAGCGCAGTGTGACAGACTTCAGACTTGACCAGAAGTTGAAGTTTCTCCGTCCCCCAGGTTGGGTCAGGAGCAGGGGGACGGCTTGGGTCAGGGGAGGTGCAATCCTCTGCTTCTCTCTCCTCTCCTGCTTCCTCACTCCTTCCTTTCCCAGCTTGCTAAAATGGGCTTCTGACTCTTGGGGCTGGCACACCAAAAGTAAAGAGAAGACAGAAGGAGCCAGGAGCATTTTTACTTGACTAGTACTGATTCTAGGATGAGTCTTCTGGGTCTGGGAGATGTTCCAGCCAGCTTTCTCCATGAAGCACTTTTCGGGTTATTTGGAAAGTTCCACCAATGGGCTTTCTCACCAGCAGTGCCCCTTACATGGTGGAGTGCATCTCTGCTCTGGCTGATCATTTCCCCATTCCTCTGGTCGGGCCTTCCTTCCCCTTTCCCGAGGCACTGAGCAGCTACCCACAGCTTCTTTCCACTAAGGTCCCCACAGTCGTCCATGTAGCCATCCTGGACACCAGCCCCACCCCGTTCTCAGGGCTCAGACCTTAACCCACAGGTTAAGGTCTGTAAAGCCTCTGAGTTTTCCAGGAAACACTTCTCATCTGACTTAGGAGTAGTATCCCTTACCCTAAGGGACAGCGGTAGATTCACATGGCAGTTCTCTCTCTCAAAACAAAAACAAAAACATCTCTTTAGAATTGCTCTTGTACATGAGTCTATGCACTTGCCAACACCTGTACACAGTCAACTGTATCCAGATAAAAAATACAATCAACCAAGGTATCAGGAGATCTCAGGATAAAATGTAGACTACAACAAACGAATTTAACTTATTATAAATGTATGACATAACCTAACTGAAGGGGGTAGAGAGAAAAGGAGCTGGCCTAAGTAACTTTGGGAAATAACCCTGTGACTACATACTGTAAGCTAAAGCCAAAAAAAAAAAAAAAACCCAAAAAATTTAAAATACTGTACATAAACACTGTGCTCTAGTTGGTAAATTTGTTTCTCACAGGGTACTATTTAGCAACTTTGAAGCTACGTACTAGGGTTGATGATAAAGTAAATATCCATGAGTCCATACTTATATAAATAAATGACTGATTAAGTAAATAAATAATGGGAGAAAGGGGATAAATCTTTACAGAGGATCTCAGATAATGTGTGTAGATATTCCTCCTCCAGGAGGTGGAACTTAATTTCCCTCTTCTTGAGAGCAGGCTGGATTTAGTGAATCACTTCTGAAGAACAGAGTGTAGAAAGAGAAAAATAGTCACATTCCAGTGGAGAAAACTGGCAGGTACCAACCACCTTAACCAAGTGATTTCGGGCAACTTCAGCAGTGGTGTCATGTTGCTGTCGTGTCCCCTGATGTGATCCTCTGAGAATAGCTCTTCGCCTCTGTGGTTTTCTTCCTATAAACCCATAACTGCAGCCTAATCATGAGAAAATGTGAGGGTCATTCTATAGCTTGAAGGACATTTTATAAAATACCTGACCATGAACCTTCAAAAGTGTCAAGGTTATGAGAAATAGGGGAAAACTAAGAAACTGTCAGAGACCAAGAGAGACACAACAAATAAATGCAGTGTGGTATCCCGGAACAGAAAAAGGAATTGGTGGGAAATGGTGACTTCCAAATAAAGTCTGTGGTTTAGTTAATAGTGTAGCACCAATGTTGATGTCTTAATTTTCACAAATGTACTGTGGCTATGGCAGATGTTAACATTAGGTGGAGGTGAGTGAAGGTACATGGAAACTCTCTGTACCATGTTTGCAATTTTTCAGTAACACTAAAGTTATTCCAAAATTAAAAGTTTATTTTATAAAATGCTCTTCTAATCTCCAACTTCCAACACTCTTACATTCAGTGTGGGTGAAGGATTTAAGAGAATAACCAGTTTTCTCCTACCTCTCTTTTGACAAGCCCTGCTTGGTGGGGTCTGGCATCTCATTTGGGGATATAATTTTTATTATCTTCGAGCCTCAGCATCAGACTCCTATTTAAATTTCCTATTATGTTCGTGTATGCTAAAAATGTCTCTAGAATGATATACAAGAAACCAAAACAACGGTCGCCTGTGAGGAAAGGTATTTCCGTGGCTCAAGGAGAAGAAAGTTCAGTCTCTCACAGTTTATCCTATTGCACCTTCTGGAATCTGAGCTGTGTGAATGTATCACACTTGCAAAATTTTTAATTTAAAAAAAACAACGGCTCGGTTGTATTACTCTTCTCTTAAATCACCATTCAGTAACTCGGGAACTCTTATAAACTGTTGTGACTCCTGAGAAAGATCCTTCTGTATGTTCTGTGTTGAACTTCACTGGGGTTTCAGAAGCCATTTTGCCTTCATGGCAATGCGATGCTGGTGACTGCCCAATGTTTTAGCAACTTGTCAGATAATTTGGCACTTCTTGGGTCAGGATTATTTCCACTGTTTGGGGCCCACAGAAGGAAAGAAGAGCAGGATGCTGTGAAGGTATGTGTGGCCTCATTAAGATTCATTAGGATGAACATTCCTGGGCATTTTTCCATTTCAGGAAGGGCCCCAAAAGAGGTCAGCTTTCTCATCTACCCAAGGCAGTTATCAACCACAGCTTCATTCATACATTTATCACTCATTTATTAAGCACTCACTCTGTTTGTAAGAAAACTCTCAAGGCTTTTACGTCTTCTTAAAGAGGATAGAAATAAAGCTGGTGGTTTCATTAGTACAGCATTTGATTGAGCCAGTCCTTATCTCTAACAGTTCCTAAAAGAAATGTGATTCTTGTGTTGGAGTTGGTAGTTTGTTATCCAGGAACGGCCAAGACATGAGAGTCAGCAATGTCACTCCCCAAGATGAGGTTTCTGGTGTCTATGGGTCTCCATAATCAGTTTCCCATCCGGGCATCAGCTGAACACTGTGGCAGCACAGATGCCTGGCTTTGTAAAGTGTAGACTGCAAACAAGATGTTAAACTTCTTTTTATTATTGTAGATCTTATACATTTTGGTTGCTGAGAATTTTAAATAAACATCTTTTTTTAAGATAAGTAATTAAGTAAACATCTTTGCCACTTATTCTTTTATTTTTTAGCAAGTCTTTTCCCTTGTTTAATCGATGCATCCCTCAAACGCCTGAGTGTTATTCCCTGTTTGCATCTGTTGTGATCAATGATGTTGACGCCCTCCATCGAATTCTAAGTGGAATAATGTCAGGAAGAGACACAATCCTCGGTCTCTGTGTCCTCGCCTTCGGTAATTTTCAATTAATTTTATTTCAGTGACTACTTATACCAAAGTTTCTAGCACTTATGTATGTTGTACAATGGAAATTAGCCTCTTGACTTAAATATAAAACTTCACTTCATATATTTTCTTTGTAGTTATTTTCAGGGTTTCAGCTTCAAGTGGAGCAGGGGGCAGTAAGACTGGAGAAACGCCAGCTGGCTGTCTGGCCCAAGGCCTCACTAGGTGGGGCTGCCTTAGAGAGTGACCACGTTCCAGGGCCTGCCCCTCAGCTCCGCATAAGGATGGATGTGCAGAGCAGATTGCCACTTTGTGAACTGGCCATGATAAGTACCAGGAATGCATGTCCTCTGGCCCATGTGCCCTCTTCCCCTAGGCGAGCCCGATCACAAGGCTGCTTGGTGAGCAAGGGAAGGAGGTGTGTGCATCATGTGAAATAGCATCAGAGGGCATTGGCCTGATGTATCCAGCTCCTCCTAGGAACAGGCCTGCTGGGTTGTAGGAGGGTCAAGGTCTTGAGCCAGATCATGCCTTTTCCCGGCCTTTCTGGAAGCAGCCCCCCAGGCACTCCTGACCATTTGACTTCCCATTTGCTATTTCAGCTCGATGAGCCCCTTTAAGAGTCAACCTTCTCTTTGAACGAATTAGTGCTCTCTGCTGCTGTAGGCAATAGTAGGGGCCTCTTATTTACCCCGTTATTTACAGCGGCTGCCTCCCAACCTTGGAAGGTTGAAAGAAACTCTTTGATCAGCCACTAACTTAATTTTGCCAGTTTACAAATTGAGTTTTCCATAATTTCATTACCCAAAGGTTACTAATTCCTGAATGCTTGGGGATGCTTAGCTAGCCACCATTATGTAACTTCCAGACTTCTTATGACCCAGGTGTGTCAGACATCGAGCTTGCTGTTAACACCTTAAACCTCATCAGAACCCTATCACTGTTTGTAGGAGAAGCTGAGGCTTCGAGAGGTCTGAGGCTTGGCCAAGCAGAGGTGCAGAGCTGAGACTCAGCCCAGACCTATCTGATTCTAAACCCATGTTCTTAACCACTACACCCAAATATCTATATGTAATCTTGAATTCTTGTTTAGAAAAAAAAGTAATATAGTATTTATAAATTCACTGAAGTACTTAGAATAAATTCATAGGCTTAAAACCCCCAATTGGAAACTGATGTGCAGATTTTTATACATACATCTTATAATCTTAAATTTTTTTTTTTATTTTTATTGCGGTACGCGGGCCTCTCACTGCCGTGGCCTCTCCCGTTGCGGAGCACAGGCTCCGGACATGCAGGCTCAGTGGCCGTGGCTCACGGGCCCAGCTGCTCCGCGGCATGTGGGATCTTCCCGGACCGGGGCACGAACCCACGTCCCCTGCATTGGCAGGCGGACTCTCAACCACTGCGCCACCAGGGAAGCCCCCATTTTTCATTTTTAAAGGCATTCATCTTTCATATTTAATGAGAGCATCTGAGAACACAAAATTAGAACTTTAGATAAGTTATGAAATCAAAAAAGTTAAGTGTGATAAAAAATTTTAGATGGCTCATTTGGACTTAAAAGAAAGTTTAGGGTTTTGGGGAATAATACCTGCTTTAAAAGAAATTTTTTTTAATTCAAGAAGAGTGCTAACACTTTCAGGAAGTGGCACTGTCACAGACCTAACTTGTGTATGCTTCAGAGAGGAGCCTGGGCGTGTCTTGTTTTTTTGTTTGGTAGATGTCCAAGATATTTAGAGATTGAAGGAAGTCCTCAGCCCTCACTCTTTTGGAAGGTTTAGGCATTCCAGCCCCATCATCATCCCCCTCATGCCTTGATGGTTGTTAGAATTGATACGTTTTGCTTAATTTTCTAGCCTTGTCTTTGGCCATGATGTTCACCTTCCGATTCATCACCACCCTTCTGGTTCACATTTTCATTGCACTGATTGTTTTGGGATTGCTGTGTAAGTATTTCCACTTGATTGATTTCTTCTTGATTAAATGAAAAGCCTTACCATTAAGTGTAGAACTTAAAAGCTGGCATTTCTGAGCTACACGGGGTCTTAGAGAGTCTCTCGTCCAACTCCCTCATGATACATATGAGGAGGCTCAGACCCAGAGAGGACAGGGAGGACCACAGGATTGCTTCTGTGTCACAGATCACAGCAAAGTTCCTGCCCAGCCTTCTGTCTCTCCTGCACTGTGCCACCTCTCAGATGAGCCGGACAGGTGAGTGGTACTGGTTTCCACACCATTAAAAGTCAGTTCCAGTGCCTGTTGGAAGCCCTTTAAAGCAGAGGTCCCCAACCCCCGGTCCGAGGCCTGTTAGGAACCGGGCTGCACAGCAGGAGGTGATTGAGCGAAGCTTCATCTGCCACTCTCCTCCCCCCCACCCCATCGCTCACATTATGGCCTGAACCATCTCCCCACCTCCCACCCTGTGTGTGGAAAATGTGTCTTCCACAAAACCGGCCCCTGGTACCAAAAAGGTTGGGGACCATTGCTTTAAAGGATGTCTTCTGAATTTTCACATCACCCATTGACACGTGGGTACCCACATTGTCATGCAATGGCTCCGGCCAATCTGAAGAGACGCAGGCCCTGAGCTGGGGCAGGGTCCCGGAGATCCTGCCCGGTACCCACTGTTTTCCTTTTCAGTGCTGGATCCTAGATCCATCCAGAAGTTGTCGGGGAAGGAGGTCCGAGGGGCAGAGGCATGCAGGGAGCTCAAGGCAGCAGCTGTTTCCGAACAAGTATAGGATATTTTAATTTTTAATAATTAGCATGACCAAATAAATAAATAATTGGCATGACCGTAGGTGTTTCATTCCCTAAACAATCAGTTCTGCAGATCACAGGTGCCCAGCGTGCAGGTGCTGGAGGACACACACTATGGCTTGTGAGGGTGCCTTCCCCACCTACGGCTAGTAAAGACGACTGTGACCTCCCTGTCATCACTGTGGATGTGGTGCAGGTGGCACTTAGTACCTGAATGCAGAGCATTTGCAATGTCGGGGCATCTGCCCAGTTTTGTAGGTGCCAATCCAATATCCAGGCTGCCCCCGGAGTTGTCACCCGCAGAGCTCATTTGGAAATTTTAGACTTTAGACTCTAATATTGTTCCTCTCACCATCCCATCGGTGTAGTTTCCTCCCTGCTCACACCCAGCCCCACCCATGGGCTAGGCTGACAGGACACATCTGTGTTCCTGAGTCACCTCCCTGCATCTCCCAGAGACAGGCAGCCACCCCAGGTCTGGCAGGTCCTCAGCTGGCCTCATCCAGCTGCTTCAGAGAGCTGGTCATTGCCTGCAAAGCCCCAGGGATTTGGGACCCACTGCCTGAGCAGGGCCGCCTGGTGTGAAGGGAGGGGCAGGTGCTTACTTCATGGCATGCGCGCTGAGTTCTGCTGGTGTTTTGCTTTCCAGTTGTCTGTGGTGTCTTATGGTGGCTGTATTATGACTATACTAATGACCTCAGCACAGAATTGGACACAGAAAGGGAGAATATGAAGTGTTTGCTGGGGTTTGCTGTTGTGTCTACAGTTATCACGGTAAGAAGCACCCTTCCAGCAGTAGATCAAGTAGCCGGCCAGAACTCTGAAATCCAAATAATTAGATTTTAACCAAAAAACAACGAGCACTTGTTTTTCTTTCACTGCAGAATGTATATACGTGTTAGTGTAGTGAGTGTACATACATGTCTAGTGCCTTTGTGTTTTATTTGAGATACCTACATAGGAATGCACTGCAGCCTTCAAAAAGATGAGTAAACACTCTGACTTCGTTCCAAGTCACGTCCGCCATCTCAGAGGTCGGTTCGTTACCCTTGCTGACTCATTACCCTTGAACACAGTAGAACCGCTTTCACCCACAGGCGGCTATAGGCGGGACGCCGCAGCGCGGAGAGGGAGCCAGACATACAACAGTTCCCATTTCCTGGTTTGCGGAGAGTCGCCACCCCTCTAGCCAGTGGATGCTCTGCTCTCAAGGCTGTAACAGCTCGCACTGCCCTTGAACACAGAGAGCCCTTTGTTTCTAGACGTGCGGCTGCTAGGCTAAGTTGGTTTGAGAGAACCGTCGCCTCCTTGGTGAATTCCCTAGTTAAGAGCAGGCAAACAGAGAGCATTGAGCCTGGAGACACTGGTTGTTGGGGGAGGGTGGTTGGCAACTGAAAATCATTCTGGCCCCTCCCCTGGTGCTGATAGCAGTTCTGGAATCACAGGGCCCCGGAGAGGGTCGGGAACTGATTTCAGGTGGCCCACGGGCATCCTTTGGTGTGTTGCTTGCTAACCGTTTCATGGAGGCATGGCAGCCGGGGTTTCCACACACCCATTAAATCTTTCAGCAAGGGCAGATTCTCTCACCAGCTCAGCTCTCTCCTCTAAGGGAATCCTTCGGTTCTCACGTTTGGTATAGGCTTCCCGTTTTCTCCTTTCTAGTGAGGTGTCAGGTTTGTGTTTGTCACTTGAACTGCATCTCAGTGAGCAAGTATCCGATAAAGCAAAGCTCCTGGTTCGTCCTGGGACCAGGCCCGTAGCTGAGCCAGGGTGTGTGCAGGAGGCTGGAGAATAAACGCCCCCCTGCACCCCAGGCCGCATGCTGGGCTCTTGGCACTAGGGGCAGGGAGGAGAAGGGCTGGGAGCCGGGAGAGCTTGCTTCTCCCCTTCCCCCACCCCCAGCCCTCCACAGGGCTCCCTTTGTCTTCACACACTGAACCATTAATGGCCGCTGGATGCCAGGGTCGGGGGAATGCTCTTCACCAAGCTTAAGGCTAGGGAAAGGGCAGGCTGTGAGAGCAGAGTGAGGAAGCGCACCACGGCTCGCACACCATTCATTTAACACACGTGTCACTGCTGCTCAGTCTCTACCAAGGACTGGCTGCTGATGAGCTTGTTCTCATAAGAGCCCTAGCTTCTTTGTCACCATCACCATTTACTGAGCGCCTGTTATGCCCAGGGCCCTGCACTAAGCAATGGACCTAGCAAGACAAAACACAAAGGTAACACACGCCCCACGATGAGATGAATTACAGGGCTAGCAACGCCATGACGTGGTACACGGGGAGAGATGGCGGCCTATGAGGGGGGCTGCCTAGGAATATTATTTCAGTGGTTTCAATAAAACCTCTAGCAGCGATGAAGAAAATGGGATGAATGGCATCGAATGCTCTCCTCAGTGTGTCAGCCTAGGGGCACAGGCTGAGGTGCAGCAGTTTGCAGCTTAGAGCCCAGAAGGGTGAAGTTGAGGCTTGATCCCTGTGGTGAGTCAGCTCTGCTGTCCACCCTGCCCAGCCAGCACCCCTAGCACCATCCCCAGTGGGTAATGCTGATCTCCCTTGAGACTGGGGAAGTGATGGGTTAGAGTTAACTCATCACTTGTGGTCAATATCCTGGTGTACTTTGAACGTGAGGGGAGCATTTTATATAATATATATATATATATATATATATATATATATATATAAAATATAGTTGAAAAACACACACACATTTAAACACACACATTTTACCGTTCCACTCAGGAGCTAGCCTCATTAAAATTTGTAGTAAAAAATGACAACAACAAAAAATGTCCCTCTTCCTTGTTGGTTGTGCTAGGCATTTAGGACACAGAGACAGAAATTCCTACCGTCTCCTCCGGGCATCTTCCCTGTCTCCTCAGGCCAGTCCCCACAGCTATGGCAGGAGGCCCTGCTCCCAGCCCCGGGAGCAGTTTTGCACAGTTTATCCCACTGCCCTCTGACTTTCCTCCACTTGATTATGAGGTCCCTGAGGTCAGCAATGCCCAAGCCCAGCTGGAAGAGGAAGGGCATCTTAGGCCAAGGGAGTAGCATGGGAGGGGTCACATAGACAAGAGAGGAGCCTGCAGGAAGTTCCCTCGGCAGGAAGGGACTGTGCCAGGAAGATCCTGATTTACAGTGATGATGATTTCGATCTTTATCCAGGAGCTTTGGGGAGATGTTGAAGGATTTTGAGCAGGGAGATGATATCCTTGACTCTACCTTTTACAAAGATCCCTTTAGCTTGGGTTGGAGGAGGGATTGAGGCAGGGGTAGGGGGCTAAGGGGATTAAAAGCAGAAGGTAGTGCGGAGGCTATTGGGGTCTGGGTGAGAGACGTTGAGACTTGAGCTGTGGCATCAACGTGGGAATAGAGAGGAGAGGATAGATTGAGAGCTCTATTGGGAAACTGAGTCTGAGGTGACTGAGATTGTGCTGTGCACTGGGACTGTGCCAGTCCTTGACAATAACAGACGGCCCTGCCCTCAAGGAGCTTGATGTAATGTGAAATGCAGACAATAAACATCTACAGTAGAGTATGTTGAGTGCTACAGTAGGGTAAGTATGGGATAAAATGGAAGCACACAAGAGAGGAACCTGATTTTTTCTTAGAGAGTCCAGGAAAATTAGGGCCACTGGAGTAGGGAATACAGAGGAAATAAGTTTGTGTATGAAGATAATGAATTCGGTTCAGGACAAGTTGAGTTTGACACACTGTAGGACACCCAACGCCTGGTCAGTAACTGAAGTGCTTACTCATCCAGCACCTAGAGAAAGATGAGGCTGGAGATTTTTTTTTAATTGGCTGCAGGATCTTAGTTCCCCAACCAGGGATCGAACCCATGCCCCCTGCAGTGGAAGCATGGAGTTCTAACCACTGGATCCTGGAGATTTTTATTTAAAGGTTATCAGCATCTAAGAAGGATTCTAAAACCACAGAAGAGTAGGAGAGACCACCCAAAGGATCCCAAGAAATAGCAACTGAAGAAGTAGAAGGAGAGCCAGAGGAAAGAGCAGTCACAGAAGTCAAAGGAGAAAGTTTTAGGAAAAGAGGAGGGGACAAGAGACTCACACGCCATGCTGAGGTCAGGCAAGATCTGGAATGTTTCCTTGGGATTTGACATTCAGGAGGTCAGATGAGGTGACCTTGGGGAGAGCAGTTTCAGGAGAGTCTTGGGGTCTGGAGGTTTACAGTAGCTGAAGGATGAGTGCAGGTATGGACGTGCTGATGGCTAGTGTGCACTAGTACTTGAAGAAGCTCACCTGTGAAGGAGATGAGAGATGACGGTGGCTGGACCGTGGTGTGAGGGTAGAGGGAGGTTTGTTTCTTTAATATGATACAGGGAGGCCAAAGCCAGCAGAGGAGGAGGCACAGAAGGTTGCTTTGAGGCACAATCACTGTCCTCTTCCCTCATACTTGTGTCCCCTTGACCTTCTGCAGTCCTTCAGCATTCTCTGAGCATCTTGGGTGCTGTGGAGGGAAAAAGAAATAGACGGTTCCCTGACCCCAGAGGACCTCATTCTCATTTTCTCTCATTCTCTGACCAGATTGCAAGCTCCTTTAGAGCAGGGACTGTGTCTTGTCCACTGTTGTAGCAGCAGGATCTAGCATACGTATCAGCACATAGTAGATGCTCAGTTAGTATTTGAGACTATGTCTATTCTATTCTAATAAAAGTAGGGAGTAACTATCTTAAAAGAGTTGTTTGCCAAGATGTCAGTAAAATATTGGGGTTTGTTTTCAGCTCTTCTCAGTTCTTCATTATTTTGAATAATTTAACTCCTTTCTCACCAGGCAGTTCTGCTCGTCTTGATTTTTGTCCTCAGAAAGAGAATAAAATTGACAGTTGAACTTCTCCGAGTCACAAATAAAGCCATCAGCAACTCTCCTTTCCTGCTGTTCCAGCCACTGTGGACGTTTGCCATCCTCATTTTCTTCTGGGTCCCCTGGGTGGCCGTGCTCCTGAGCCTGGGAACTGCAGGTAAGGGCAGTGGGAGTGGGGTCCATCACCCTGGAGTCATGCACGAAAAGCCTCACCGTTCTGGAACCATTGGCCTGTTTTTGTAAGGACCAAATTTCCCATGCAGCTAAAGGCATCTGATGCCAACAGTGAAGGTGCCTGGGGCTCTGTCATGGGAGAAAAAGCAGGAAATTCTTTTTCCTCTTTTGTATCAGTATGTAAAAAAAAGAACCCAGGAAAGACCCTGTTAAAATGTTGTGCTCAGAAGAACGAGCTTAAGTTTAAAGCAAGTATGCACAGATGTTCACATTGCTTTGCTCCTGAGAAGACAATACTGTCCTCCATTCTGCTGTCATACCTATACAGTGGTTTTCCACCAGAGATATTCCTCAGAATCAGCTATGGTGCTTTACTAAAATACAGATGCCTGGGCCCCATCCTTAGAGATTCTGATTCACTTGGTTTGTGGTAGGGTTATATATTTTTGGATCCCTGTAAGAGAGCAACCACATTCTAGAACAGTGCTATTCAAAGGGTTGTCTGACACCAGAAAAGGAGCTTATGCCAGAATGTATATCCCTCCATCACTTCCTCCATCAAGAAAGTCTTGCTGTGAAAAAAAAAAAATGTCAGCAGAACGAGACACTAGGCCTAGTGATGCAGCTGACCTACCTTCTGGCACAAGCTCCTTACCTCACTGTGGACTAATCACATACAAAGTGAGCCCAGGCCACTAGTCTATGGCCCCCAGTTTGAGTGATACTGCTCTAGATCTTCTCTCACTCACTCCTCGATTTGATTTAGGCCCAAACTCACACTCTGAGATGAGTACAAAAGAGTAAGTTGCTTTTGGAGACTGTCACCAGGCAGATAAAAACCACAGCAGATGTCAAAGCAACAAGGCTAACATAATTTCTTAATGTTTATCAAGTTTATTCTGTTCCCTGTAGGCTCCAGTTGTATATGTAGGAATAACTACATGTAGTAGATTCTTAGTAAACTAGGTTCTCTTACCTCTCTTCTGGAGTAAACTGACCCCATGGAGATTACTTCAAGATGGGCAGCCAGCTCTCTGGAGGTCCAAGCCCTTGAAAGTCCATGTTTCCAGCTTAGAGATGCTCTAGGGGAAGTCTCTTCTGTCGGGGTTCTCTGGAAGCTTGCTGAAGGCCTGCAATGCACTTCTGATAATTATCCAGCAGGGAACCTTGTTCGAACAGGTACAGGAGAGTAATCAATCAGGATGAGGTTTGTGTGAGAGTGACAGAAACCTCAAAACAGTGGCTTAAACAAGATGACAGGTAATTTCTCTCTCATATAAATGAAGCCCACAGGAGGAGACCCCATGCCAGCATGGGCTACCAGAGGTCACAGACCCACGCACCTTTTTTCTTGTTGCACAGCCTACCACTTGCTTCCACCTCATAGCTGAAATAGACACTCGAGTTCCAGCCACCCTGTCTTATTTGGGCTGTGAGGAAGGTAGCAGGGAAGTCATGACAACACTTCCACCTACACCCATTGGCCAAATCCCAGTTACATGGCAACTCCTATGTGCAAGGGGGGACAGGAAATGTCATTTTATTGGTGGCAGCCATGCACAGCCTAAAAATGAGAGGTTCTGTTACCAAGAAAAGATGAAAGAACAGAAGTTGCAGGACAGTTGGTAGTCTTAACTAGGGCAACATTGAACAAGCATCTTCCAGCTCATTTCATTGACGTGGTCTTAGTCCTGGCAGAAAGGGAAGCGATGGCCTCGGTGCCTGCAGGAAAGCAAGCATTTGTTGAAAATTTCCCAAATTCTAAGCTCGGCACTGGGTGCTTTCTTATGTTCTCTCCTTTAAGTGTCGCAACCCCCTTTCGATGCCCGTGTTGTTATGTTCAAGTTACAGGCAAGAAAACTGAGGTTCGGAGAAAGCAATTTGCTGAAGGTCCAGCTAGAAAGTGTGATGGCTCTTACTGACGCCAGAGCTCTAGAACAGAACCTGTGCTCTCCACTACCTCTCATGCCCCTTGTGTCTGGGATACAAAGCTAGGAGATCAAATTAGACCTCCTCAGGTCTGTCTGTTCAAGTTGAATCAGTATTGTGACCACAGCAGCTGGCTGGTGAATGCAAGCTGTGCCTGTAATGTGTTGTTTGGGACCTGCGGCCAGAGGGCAACATGACAGGGCCAGAAGCTAAAGCCAGATCAGGCTGGGAGTGAGGTGTGGCAGGAGGTGGCAGGGCTTGACGCCCTGGTGGTGGACTGTGGTGCTGGGCCCTCGCCCTAAAGAATCACAGAGGAGGGCTTCCCTGGTGGCGCAGTGGTTGAGAGTCCGCCTGCCGATGCAGGGGACACAGGTTCGGGTTCGTGCCCCGGTCCGGGAAGATCCCACATGCCGTGGAGCGGCTGGGCCCGTGAGCCATGGCCGCTGAGCCTGCGCGTCCAGAGCCCGTGCTCCACAACGGGAGAGACCACAACAGTGAGAGGCCCATTTACCGTAAAAAAAAAAAAAAAATCACAGAGGAGAGGTGAGGCCTCGGGAAGTACAGATCAGGACCAGGGAGGGACCTTCCTACTCCAGCCTCCAGGGCATAGCTGCCCGCCCCGCTGTCGCTGCCATTATGGGCTATGAGTCTGGGTGAAGGGAATTGCCTCTGTGCTTAAACCCTCAATGATTTGGAGCAGGACACGTTCTTTCGTTCTTTAATGCACAGACGTTAAGCGAGCACTGGAGGGACAAGGCCCTGGCAGGGCACTGGGGAAGAGTGGTGGCCTCTCCCCGCAGTGAGGATGGCAAAGGCTGATGAACATCGCAAGAGGAGAAATTTGGGGAGCTATGGAGCACCACAGTGAGGCTCCAGCCCCCTTTGCAAGTCAGGGAAGGCTTCTCAGAGGATGGGCTGGAAATTACCAGAAGATCGGAAAGTACAGAACGAGGCAAAGGGGATTTAGTGGGGCCATGTCCAAGCCCAGGAGGGAACCTGCTCACAGGGGACAAGGCAAGAGCTGATCCTGGGAGTTGGGGATGTAGTTGGAGAGGAACACGCCCCGAGGCCAACTGGGGGGTGTGCTGCTAGCAGGGCTGTCCTTCAGTTCCCCCACTTCGGCCCCAGCTGGGCCCAGGGCCTGGGGACATTAAACAGCCTCAGCCACAGGACTGAGAGGAGGGGCTGGGAGAGAGTGGGCTGCTCTGTAGGGCCGAAGGCAGCACATCAGAGGGTCACATATTAAAGCACAGCCCTTCTCTATCTGTGGGAGGAGCAAAATGAGCAAAAGTGAGAGGAGTTGAAGGGCAGAAGAGGAAACCAGGTGCCCAGGACCTACTGTAGGGGTCTGTGGGCAGGTTGATGTTTGGCTTCGCAGGAGAGGGTGTCGCACAGAGTGACTGCCTTCCCCCTTCCCCGAGGCTGGGCGTCGTAGAAACCAGACCCACCGTCCCCTTAGGCCACCTGCCTCTCCTTTCCACTCACCTGTGGGCCGACCCAGGTGCACAGAACTCCCTTTGACTTCAAAGGCCTTTTCATGCAGGGCCAGGACGATGGGCTCTGGGCCTGGGCAGGTCATCTGCTGCTTGTTTTGATCTTCAGCAGATGCCCAGGTGATCCAGGTGGTGAGAGATCCCTGCACAGCACCTGACTGTCTCATTTCATGTCCCTCAGGAAGTCCCAGAACCCTCAGGCTCTCTCTTCAGTCTCCACCCAATGTTCCCAGTGCTGTGGGGTGTCCTCAGTGGGTAAATACTGTGAGACTTTTATTGTGTCAGATGATTGAATGAGTTAATATTTTAATGTATATAAAAGAAAAGAAAATGCAGAAAAAGTGAACTTTAGGTTGATCACTTTTTGCCGTTTTTTTGATGAGCTATTTCTCTAGTGACTGTTAATCAGTCTCTTAACTAGTTGACACACTCTGGCTTGTTTGAGGATTGTTTCAGTGCAGTATAACCAAGCCCTCAGTAATGACAGTAAGTAGTCAGTTGGGACTCGTCTGCCACCAGCAATGTGACAGTGACTACTAAATCCAGTGAAAATAGTAGTTACAGGAAAACGGAAATAACCTTGGGAATCCAGTAGGTGCACTTGGCAGGTTGGAAAGAGCCCAGTTGATCTGATGACCCCCAGTTACCATAAAGTGGTTGGGATGCCCCACAGTCGGAACAGTAGAAGAAAGAGGCCCATTTGGGGAAGGGGGGGCTTTCTCTCCCAGTGGTACTGCAGTTAGAAGAGGTCATCGCAGGGATGTGCTCAGCGTGCCTAAAGGCAAAGGACCATGCTTGGAAAGGAGGCAGCAAGGTCAGACAGAGGGTCTCCGATCGAGGGACCTGGGATCCAGGATGGCTCTGGCCTTCCTTGTATGTTAATCCTCTGGGCTTCCTGTTTTCCTTTTATACAGTGGGAAAATGGTGCTTTCCCCAGGCTGCCTCAAAATGATGTTAGGAGGCTGAGATGGGACCAGAGCTTTGCTCTGCAGATAAGGGGGCAGTATGTGTTCCTTATATTAGGAACTAATGTCAACTAGAGAATGTCTAGTACTAGCTTCAGCTTTGTGGTTTATTCTCTGCTCTGCATGGTGTATTTGAGAACACAATCTAAAAGAAAATTGTCCTTTTCTAAGTTATCAGAGATCTAGAAGATAACTGAAGTTATTTCACAAAAGTTTCCTAGTGGCCCAGTCCTGTCCTAGGAACAGGGGTAAGGGAGATTGCTCAGGAGAAATTTAAAACAGCTCCTGCTTTTCAGAAGTTTATGGTCCCTGTGGGGAAGTGTGAGGGAAAACAATCTCCATGAACATCTAGGTGCCTTTGCACCTGCTGTGGTCTTTGTCTAGAATCTGCTCCTCTTCCTAACTTTCACCCCAACTTTTTCCCCCAAACTTCATGGAAAACTAGTCATTATTCAAGATTTGTTTTGAGTAATATATTTCTTGGAAATCTCCTATAAATTGCCCAGGCATACTTAGATATTTCTTCTTCATTTTTCCCTGCATTTTTTATATTCTTCATTCTTTCAACAGATATTCATCAAATGCCTGCTATGTGGCTTGGGTACTGAGATACAGCAGTGAACCAGATAAAGGTACTAGTGAGTGGGGAAAGAGAGCATAAATAAGTAAATAGATTATGTCAGGTAGTGATAAGGTCTATAAAAAACAATAATGCAAGTTAATGACTTCTGTGTTGTCTTCCCTCAAGAGAATGAACATCTGGAGGGCCTGGACTGTGTCTTTTTCTTTCTGTCTCTGTGGTCAGTGCACAGCCCTTGAGTGAGTTCAGTAAGTGTGTGCTTAGTCAGTAAGTGAATTCACATTAATGCTGTGTCTGTGTTGTATACACAGACAGAACTAGGTGAACCACAGTGTGCTGTCATTGAGATTTTCTTCTCTTTTGCCCTAACCCTCATGGTATCAGAGCAGAAGCTGAGCCAGCAGGAGGCACAGGCAGGATGGGTGTCAGCAGGACACTGAGCCAGTTTGCTGGAAGAGGCCAAGTGCACAGAATGTGCCAGAACATAGAACCTTTTTAAGTTGGGCCTGCATCCTTTGGGAAATTATCCCAACCAACTGGACTGCCTCCCTTGAGAAACTGCCATTTACATTGATCATTAATATGATATCAGTATCACATCAGTCTTTCAAAATGCCTTAAAGCTTGCTTGTAATACCCAGACTTATAGCTAGCTGCATGATGCATTTCCTCCAGGCTATAATGATGATCTCTAGGAAGACTTCCAGAAAGTTGTCTCGAATCTCTATGATAGGATGTATTACTTGAGGAAGGTTGGTTCATTCATTCATACAATCATTCATTCAACAAATATTTATTGAACACTTATTATATCAGACCCTGTTACAGATGCTGGAGATACAACTCTCCTTCTAGTTTGGAAGCTAGAGGGAGATTGGCATTAAGTGAGTAAGTGAATTTTATAGTATATTAAAAGTTGATAAGTGGTAAGGAGAAAAATAAAGCAGAGAAGAGTAACAGGAAATGCTTAAGGAGGGGGGTCAAATTTTGAATTTAGTGATTGGGGAGGGCCTTGTTGAGAAGATAATTTGTGAGCAGACATTTGAAGGAGGTGAGGGCAGAGCCATGAGACTATGCAAAGGAAGAGAAAGTGTTCTAGGCAAAGGGAACAGCAAGAGGGAGGGGTGCTGGGGACACAGCAAGGAGGCCCATTCAGTGAGAGTGGCCTGATCGAGGGAGAGAATGGTTCAGGTGAGTGTCAGAGAAAGCACAGGGTCAGATCCTGGGGCGTTGTAGGCCATTATAGGAACTTTGTTTCTGAAATGGGAAGTCATTACAGCATTTTAAGCAGCATAGTGGTATGATCTGACTTACATTTTCATGGCAGTGCTCCAGGGAGGAGGTGATGGTGGCTTAGAACACGTGTTGTAATGGTGGACATGGTGTGACATATCAGATTCTGAAGGATTTCCTGATATTAGATGAAGAGTGTGAAAAAAAGAGGAGTTGGAGATAAAACTGAGGTTTTTTAGCTTGAGCAACTGGAAGATGGGATGGCCATCAGCTGAGATGGGACAAGACTTTGGAGTGTTTTCGGGGAAGAGCAGATGTTCTTTTTTAGTTGTGTTGCTGGAGATGCCTTTTAGATGGCTGGATGGAGACGTCAAGTAGGGAGTTAGCTGTTTGAGTCTGAAGTTTCTGGAGAGATCTCATTTGGGAATTGGGGAACACATGAATAGTATTTAAAACCATGAGATTTGAATGAGTGTAGATAGAAAAGAAATTCAAGGACTGTGCGTTGGAGCATGTCAATGTAAAGAGGTCTTGGAGATGAGGAAGAGCAAGGAAAGGAAACTGAAAGGGACAGGAGGAGGAAAATGTGCTGTCCTGGAATTGGGGTGAAGGGTTCAATGTGTCAAATGCTGCTGATAAATCAGATAAGAACTAAGGATTGACCATTGAAGTTAGCAACATGGAAGTGAAACAAAGCAGTTTCAGAGAAGTGGTGGGGGGGATGGATCAGGATTAGAGCAGTTTAAGAGAAAGGAGGAGAAAAAAGAATTGGAAAGCGTAAGAGAGCGTCTTAGAAGTTCAGCTGTAAATAGGAACAGAGAAATAGAAAGGAAGCTGGAGGAGGAAAGGGAGTCAAAAAGTAGGGTTTTTTTTTTTTTTAAAGATGTGAGGTGATTAAAAATGATTCAGTAGAGAGGAATATTCTGATGAAGCAAGAAAGAGAGGGAAAATTTCTGGAGTGATATCTTCAAGTAGGTGAGAAAGGGGATCTAGTTCAGGGGTTGGCCTTAGGATCACAGACAGTTTATCATATTAAGGGGGGGTCCGATTATGGACACATGCTGATAAGGGGTAGAGATGGGGGTAGGTGCTAGCAGAGATTTTCCGATTGCTTCAGTTTTCTCAGAGAAACCGGAAATGAGGCCACTGACTGAGCATGAGGATGGGAAAAAACTCTTAGAGGTTGGAGGAGGAATTATAAACAGTCCAGAAGAAGGGGAGATGAATAAACTAATGTAGCAAATGTGATATTCACTCTGATGATATCTTCTTTCTGATTTTTGTGTTTGCCTTTTTCATTTTTTCCCCTGATAGCTCATGTCCAGCATAATTCTAGCATGCAGTATATGCTAAATAAATATTTGCTCATTTCAGAACTGGAATCATGTCTACTTATACCTCAACTATAGCTAACCTTATATTGTCCTCACTGTTCTAAGCACCTACCTGTTTAATCCTCCTAACAGCTATGTGTATGGCTTTTAGAGCCGTGAGACTAGATGGAATCAACAAGGGAGTGGTATTAGTGTCTTCAGATTACAGATGATGAAACAGAGATTTTAAAATGTCCCACAACCTCATAACTTTCCTGAGGTTGGTCAGCCATTAGGAGACAGAGCAGAGATGTGAATCTCAGCCTGCGTGACTCTCAAACTGTATAACGACTGCCCTGGAGTTCATCTTGTCTTCCCTCTTCATCTTTACAATAAGAGAACCGAGGCCCAGGTTGCTTATCGCAAACGTCAAAGCTGAAATTGGAACCAAGCCCTCTTCCAGTTCAGTGTCCTTTCCACCACCATCCCCTAGATCAATCTTATCTTGGGATCAGTTCCCATGCCCGTTAGCTACACTTAGTGGTAGCTATATTGTAACGGTCCTTAGTAACCAAGCAACTGGTATTTTGATGAGAGGCTCTTGCCTGCACCGACCCAGCCATCCAGGAGAGGGCAGTCCTGTGCGCATAAACACGCCTGCCCCACCCTAAGCTTCTTCCTGAAGCCAGAGCGCCTGATTCTTCAGAGAATGTTTGCTTAAAGCAGTGGTTCTCAAGCAGCAGTTCTGTCCCCCACATGGCATTTGGCAATGTTTGGAGACATTTTGGGTTGTCATAACTGGAGGAGGGGAGGGAGGAAGCTCCTGGCATCTAATGGGTAGAGGCCAAGGAAGCTGCTAAACATCCTACCAATGCACAGGACAGGCCTCCATCCCTCCCGCCCCTAACAAAGAATTATCTGACCCAAAATGCCAGTTGCTATGTTGAGAGGTTGAAAAACCCTGTCCTAAAAGAAAACCTTTAAATAGTCTGCTATAATGGAACCAGAAAAATAAATAGATGATGGCTTCAGTAAAGATGTTCAAAAACAAGTAGCCAGTCAAGAATAATTTATGAATTCTGCTTCTGTGCAGAATGCCAAGGGTGTGAAGGCCTGCGTGGATCATGATTTATCCCTTTAGCCATTCTCTACTTGCTGACTGTTGCCATCAGTGTGCCAAGCTGAGATGTATGTGAATATGCCACTGGCAGCACAGGGCAGCCCCAAGGAGAGACGATCCCCCCTTAGCACCCAGGGCCTTTGTACTTACTTGCCTTTTGTCTGTCAAGGAAATCATCCCTCCTGTTCTTTGGAAACGTCGTCCACCCCTGAACCATGTGTGATGTTGTAGACCTGTTCTTGCAAACTGTAGTCTGTCCCCATGACTGGTGACCTTGTGGGGGCATCAGTGTGCATGTTGACTGGCCCCATCACTTCTGCTATTCCAGGAGTGGCTCTCCAAGTCTCCACTCACCTGATCTACCTACACTTGCTTGTTAGTTGTGAGGGGTCACCTTCTTTGGGATTGGGAATGCTTTTCTGAAACACACCCATTTTGGAAAAGCATAAGCATTTATCAGTGCCTTACCTGAATCAGATATTGCTTCCAAGCCAGAATGAGCCCAGTGTTCAATAAAATATTAACTTCTCTCTGTAAACCAAGCTGCTCCACTATTTCTCACAATGTGACTCTTGTTCAGCAGAACACAGAGCGTGAGTTACTAAGACCAGCCTTAGTCTGTGGAATTAGTTTGCTCTACAGCATGATTATCTTTTCCCACTTCCTTTGCACAGACTGTATTGTGAATGTCTAAAGACACATGAATTGTGAACCTAAAAGCAATTTATAGCTGTGAAAGGAAATATTAAACTATCTTTAAATGTTCTTCAAGTTGTAGGTTTTGCCAAAGACTGAAGTGCCATCTTCTTTCTTACAGTAGTTTATTTAAAATACATAGCAGAGGGCTTCCCTGGTGGCGCAGTGGTTGAGAGTCCGCCTGCCGATGCAGGGGACACGGGTTCGTGCCCGGTCTGGGAAGAGCCCACATGCCATGGAGCGGCTGGGCCTGTGAGCCATGGCCGCTGAGCCTGCGGGTCCGGAGCCTGTGCTCCGCAATGGGAGAGGCCACAACAGTGAGAGGCCCGCATACCGCAAAAGAATAAAAAAATTAAAAATATATATATATACATAGCAGAGGACATCTAGAGATCAAATGCAGTTGCAGAGCTGGGATTTGGTTTTACTAGATCCAAATGGAATTGAATTGAATTGCAGAGCTAATTCAAAGGCTTCTTTAGATGAGAGCAAATAAAGGAGGGTATAACCAGTGAATGGCAGAGCATTGCTGGGGTTACCTCCCTGGCCTCAGTTTAATACAGTGTTGTGCTCCTGAAATTTAATAATAATAATAATAAAAATCATTATCACTTATGTAGTGATATTTCTTTGGGCCAGCACTGACCAGGTAGTCCCACTCTACTCTCTCTTGAACTACCACCAGCATATAGGTATTACAGATTAGGATACTAAAACTCCAAGAGGCCAAATAACTTGCCCCAGGCTACCCAAAAAGGGGTGAAGCTGAGATTTGAACCTAGAAGTTTAACACTGAGGCCCAGTAGATATTTTAAATGTCCTAGAAGAGTTTGCTCTTAAAATGAAATTTGAAATGAATCCCTTTGAAAAACTGAAGATCCTTGTCTCTTTTATTAAGTCTAAACTTTTGGTGAAGTGGGGTTCTATAACAGAGTCCTAATGGCTTTGTGTGATTTCATCAAAATAAGTTTTGTTTGCATCACTAAGTGTTGTGGTAGAAAAACCATGGGTTTTAGAGTCCAGTGTGTCCAGGTTTATATTCTCCCTCCACTAGTCATGAGCAATGAGACTTTGCAAAAGTCACTTGACTCTTCCAAACCTCAGTTTTCATATCTGTAAAGTGGGGTGAGTATTAGAGTATAGGTCAAGTGTCTTGCAAATTGCCTACCAATCAGTCATCATAATTATCCCCGTTAATATTATTCATAAGTTAAATGTGTATTCTCAGTTTTTAGTTTTGCTATGAAGATCTTATATTATGGTGGGTATTTCAAACTTTACTTTGGCATCTGTGTTTTGTGTAATACCAAAGCCCAGGTATGAGGAAGCATGGCCTGTTGAACCTTCTTCCATACATAGGAAAACATAGGTATAAAGCATGTTTGTGTTTTAAACTTTAGGAGCTGCACAGGTCATCGAAGGCGGCCAAGTGGAATATAAGCCTCTTTCGGGCATTCGGTATATGTGGTGGTACCATTTAATTGCCCTCATCTGGACTAGTGAATTCATCCTTGCATGCCAGCAAATGACTATAGCTGGGGCAGTGGTTACATGTTATTTCAACAGGTAGGTCTAGCATGTTATTCCTATTGATTTGTCTATGTACTTCATGTTGTGTATCTCAAAAGATATTTTGGAATTTTGACGTGACCTCTCAAAAGGGATTGGCAAGAGTAAAAGACCAAGTTAAAAATTAGGAAGGATGTTCATTTGGTAGTAAAAAGAAATGTTATATCTTAAATCTGTCACATTTCCAACCTCTTTTACTTTAAGCTAGCAAATCCAGAAGGAAGCCCAACAGGGAAGTATTTGTACCGCTTAGAATTGAAAGATATCCAAAAGAAAGGGTTGACTTCTCCTGTAAATATCCATTCTTACTGACTTCAAACTTTAAAAACATTACTGATCTATTTGGAGCACACTTCAGTAAATTCTGCGAACTTCATGCAAAATGAGGAGAATGTTTTCTTGAAAAACAGTTTTAAATCCTAAGGGAATTGTACATGACTATAAAATATAATTCATGTTCATATAGTTAAGTGCTAGTGAATTAATTACTTGCTTCTCTGTTCACTATGATACTTATTTAAGTGTTTATCCTCCTTTACCTCATCAAAATAATTGAGGACACACACACACACACACACACACACACACACACACACACACACACCCTCAACCCTTTACCTCTTTTGTGTATGCTGCTCTCCATGAGGCAAAGATAAAGACACAGGCAAGAAGAACACGGCCAGTAGAATGACAGGGTTGGACTCAGAACAGGAAGTTTACTCCTATGGGGCTGATCCTCCTCTAATCTCTCAGCCTAAATGAGCAGAAAAACATGAGGGTTCGTGGGGGTAAGAAAGTCAACCAGGGATGATTCATGCCATTGAGCAATTATCTCCTGATGATAAGGAGTACTGTGGGTTTTATTACAGAGGTGCTGTTGGGAGCCTCCATCATTAGAGAGCCCGTATAATGCACAAAGGGCTGTAGCCCTTGGCATTGAGAACCTTTGAGCTGTTGGAGGGGGTGGTGTGTGCTGCTTACTCCTGAGTAGAGGAGCAGAGATGATTCTAACGAAATTGGCCAGCAGGTCACATCTCTCTGACAGCAGTGATTTTGTGCTATTTTAGTATCCACAAAATCAAAACATTTTCAATGAGAGCTTTCTATTTAACTTCCAGTGAAGTGAATATCTCCCTATCTCTGTGCATTCGGTGGGAAAGGAGGCTGGTTTGAGCCACAAAAACCTAGAGAGGCTCAGGAATTCAAGTGTAAAATGTGCTTCCAAAGATTAGTTAAAAGTCTTCCTAAGGAGCAGTTGGGCCCCAGGGCCCCTCCTTCACATCGGCAGAAGACAAGACGGGAGCTTTGCTCTCTGGAGAAGTCATCAGAGAGGGTCTGGACGGGGGGCATCTGGCACAGCTGAGGCTGGGGCAAGGCTCTGCACTGAAAAAAGGGGGAGCAAGTGAAAGTCTAAATACTGAATAGTATTCTACCTACTACCAACCCACACTCCACAGCTTAGCCTCCAGGATGTTGACAGACAGGTTGATATTTCCTTGGCAGGAGATTATTGGATTCTTCTTTGGAGAAATTGTCTAACCCAAAGAAAGGACCTACAGATGGTGCCATGTGGGGGTCCCCCAATGAAATGGCCTGTTTCCCTGACTCTGAACCAGGTCGTGGAACTCACCGGTCAGCAGTCACCCTCATATAGAACCTCTAATTCACTTTTCAGTGCCTCACTCTTAAATGTGAACTGATAACCAGTGATTGTTAAACATTAGAAGGAGCTTCTAGTGAAAGAAAAAGATCAAAATGAACAAAACAAACAAACAGAGAGAACTTAGGGAAAATAGGGACAATGCAGGCAGCAGAAGAAAACTATAACAATGACAACTATAGTATCCTCAGAAAGAACCAAGAAATTTTGCTTCCATAAAATAAGAATAAAAAAAAAAGAATATTGAGAGAACAAGAAAGACCTCTTTGTAGTTAAAAATATGATTGCAAAGTGATATTTTTCTATTGAGGGATTAAAATATAAAGTTGAAGAACTCTTTCAGAAGGTAGAACAAAAAGATAAAGAGATGCAAAATGGGAGAAAAAGGATAAAAAATCAGAGGGTAATTTAGGACACCCAACATCTGACTAATATGAGTTCCAGAAATAGAGAACAAAGAAAAAAGAAGGGAAGAAATTACCAAAATTTCCCAGAGCTGGAGGACATGAGTAAAGAGAAGATCCCAGAAGCTTTACAGAGAAAAACAGATCACAGGTAAAATATCAGGAACTAGAATGGGTAAAAGACCTATATACTGAAAACTATAAAACTTTGATGAAGGAAATTGAAAATGAAACAAATAAATGGAAAGATATCCTGTGTTCATGGATTGAAAGAATTAATATTGTAAAAATGTCCATACTACCCAAAGCAATCTACAGATTTAATGCAATCCTGATCAAAAATGTCATGGGAAAATGTCATGACATTTTTCACAGAAGTAAAACAAATAATCCTAAAATTTATATGGAACCACAGAAGACCCTGAATAGCCAGAGCAATCTTGAAAAAAAGAACAAAGGTGGAGGTTTCACACTCCCTGACTCCAGACTGTACTACAAAGCTACAATAATCAAAACTACAAAGCTACAGTGGCATAAAAACAGACACATAGATCAACAGAACAGAATAGAGAGCCCAGAAATAAACTCATGCACTTATGTTCAATTAATTTATGACAAAGGAGGCAAAAATATACAATGGGGAAAAGAAAGTCTCTTTAATAAGTGATGCCAGGAAATGGACAGCTACATGTAAAAGAATGAAATTAGAACATTTTTGCATACTGTATACCAAAATAAACTAAAAAGGACTACAGACCTAAATGTAAGACTGGAAACCATAAAACTCCCAGAAGAAAACAGGCAGAACACTCTTTGACATAAGCCATAGTAATAGTTTTTGGATCTATCACCTCAAGCAAAGGAAACAAAAGCAAAAATAAACAAATTAAACTTAAAAGCTTTTGCACAACAAAGGAAACCATCAGCAAAATGAAAAGACAACCTACTGAATGGGAAAGATATTTGTAAATGATATGACCAATAAGGAGTTAATATCCAAAATATGTAAAGAAGTCATACAACTCAATATCAAAAACAATAAAGAACGCAATTTAAAAATGGGCAGAAGACCTGAATAGATATTCTTCCAAAGAAGACATACAGGTAGCCAACAGGCACATGAAAAGATGCCCAACATTGCTAATCATCAGAGTAATGCAAATCAAGACCATGAGAGATCACTTCATACCTGTCAGAATGGCTGTAGTCAAAAGGACCACAAATATCCAATGTTGGCAAGGACATGGAGATAAGGGAACCCAAGTACACTGTTGGTGGGAATGTAAATTGATGCACTCCACTATGGAGAACAGTATGGAGGTTCTCTAAAAAACTAAAAATAGAACTACCATATGATCCCACAATTCCACTGCTGGGTATACATCCAAAGAAAATGAAAACACTGATTCCAAAAGATATATGCACCCCAGTGTTCAGGCAGCATTATTTACAACAGCCAAGATATTGAAGCTACCTAAGTGTCCATCAGTAGATGAATGGATAAAGAAGATGTGGTATATTTATACAATGGAATATTAGCCATAAAAAAGAATGAGATTTTGCTATTTTGAAACAACATGGGTGGACCTGGAGGGGATTATACTTAGTGAAATAAATTAGAGAAAGACAAATACTATATGTTATCACTTACATGTGGAATCTAAAAAATAAAACAAATGAATGACTATAACAAAACAGAAACAGACCTACAGATTTAGAGAACAAACTAGTGGTTTCCATTTGGGAGAGGGAAGTGGAGAGGGTCAAGGTAGGGATAGGGAATTAAGAGGTACACACTACTATGTATAAGATAAATAAGTTGCAAGATATATTGTACAACACAGGGAATACAGCCAATATTTTATAATAACTTTTTTTTTTTTTTTTTTTTTGCGGTATGTGGGCCTCTCACTGTTGTGGCCTCTCCCGTTGCGGAGCACAGGCTCCGGACGCGCAGGCTCAGCGGCCATGGCTCACGGGCCCAGCCGCTCCGCGGCACGTGGGATCTTCCCAGACCGGGGCACGAACCCGTGTCCCCTGCATCGGCAGGCGGACTCTCAACCACTGCGCCACCAGGGAAGCCCTATAATAACTTTAATGGAGTATAATTTTTAAAAATATTGAATCACTGTGTTGTATACCTGAAATTAATATTGTAAATCAACTGTACTTCAATAAAAAGTAAAATTAAATTTAAAAAAATAACTAGAATGAGATCTGATGTTCAACAGCAACTCTGAAGCAGGGAGACAGTAGGACAAGGCTGTCAAAATTCTAAGATTATTTCCAACCTAGAATTCTAGACCTACTCATACTATCAGTCAAGGGTGAAGGAGGATAAAGTCCTGTTCAGGCATACAACATCCCAAAAGATTTCCCCCCCACATCCTTTCTCCACTGAAACTAATGAGTAAGCCAGGGAGGAAAACATGAGTTTCAGGAAATGGGCTCCAACACAGTGAAGAAAAGAAGGGAATCCCCAGGCGGGTAGCTAGTCAGCAGGTATAGAGCACAACCAGTCCAAGGAGGAGCTGGAGAACAGTGGGCTCCAGGAGGGATGTCTCCAAGAAAAAATAAAAAGCAAACTGAGAGAATATCAGATGTGTTGTTTGAATATGTGGAGAAAAAATGTATACTTTGGTGAAGCATTTGGTGAAGTCCATGGAAAACCAAGCAAATAAAAAATGTGAAACATTATTAACTTAAGGAAAAACCAAAAGTTGTACAGAAAAGGAAATATAATCAGAATACACTGTTTGGATCAGTTGTTTTTTTTTATGTACTGATTTTATTTTATTTATGTACTGATAATGTAAACCCTAAACATTAACTAAAACATAGCGGTGAAAGATTGAAAGTTTTTTCTCTAAGATCAGAAACAAGACAAGAGTGCCCACTCTTACCATTTCTATTCAACATAGTACAGGAAGACCTAGCCAGAGCAATCAGGCAAGAAAAAGGGGGGGAAAATGCATCTAAATCAGAAAAGAAGTAAAATTGCCTTTGTTTGCAGATGATATGATCTTATATATAGAAAATCCTAAAGACTTCATCAGAAAACTGTTAGACTAAATCAATGAATTCAGTAAAGTTTCAGGATACAAAATCAGCATACAGAAAATGGGTGCATTTCTATACTCTAACAACAAAATATCTGAAAAAGAAATAAAACAATCCTATTCACAATAGCATCAAAAACAATAAAATATTTAGGAATAAACTTAACTAAGGAGGTGAAAGATCTGTTTACTGAAAAGTACAAGACTCTGATGAAAGAAAGACACAAACAAATGGAAATATATCCTGTGTTCATGGATCAGAAGAATTAATATTGTTAAAATATCCATATTACCCAAAGCCATCTATAGATTTAATACATTCCCTATCAAAATTTCAATTATATTTTCCATAGAAATAGAAAAGGAATCCTAAAATTTGTATGGAATCACAAAAGATTCCAAATAGCCAAAACCATCCTGAGAAAGAAGAACACACCTGGAGGCATCATACTTCCTGATTTCAAACTATACAACAAAGCTATAGTATTGTATGGTATTATATGAACAGTATGGTACTGGCATAAAAATAGACCCATAGATCAAAAGAAGAGAACTGAGATCCCAGAAAGGGGAAAGGATAATATCTTCAATAAATGGTTCTGGAAAAACTGGATAACCCCATGAAGAAGAATAAAATTAAACCTCTGTATTACACTGTTCACAGAAGTTAATTCAAAATGGTTTAAAGACTTAAAACATAAGAACTAAAACCATAAAACTCCTAGAAGAAAACATAAGGGAAAAGCTCCTTGACATCAGTCTTAGAAATGATTTTTTGAATATGACACCAAAAGCACAAGCGACAACAGCAAAAATTAGTGAGACTACATCAAACTAAAAATCTCTACACAGTAAAAGAACCAGTCAACAAAATGAAAGGGCAACCTATGGAATGGGAGAAAATATTTGCAAATTGTATGTCTGATAAGCTGTTAAAAACCAAAATATATAAAGAACTCACACAACTCAATAGTAAAAGAAAAAAAAATCCAGTTAAAAAATGGGCAGAGGAACTGAACTTCTTTTCCAAAGAAGATATACAAATAACCAACAGGCACATGAAGATGTGCTCAACATCACTAATCATCAAGGAATGCAAATCACCACAATGAGATATCACCTTATACCTGTCAGAATGTCTGTCATCAAAAAGACAAGAGATAACTGCTGGCAAGGATGTAGAAAAGAGGGAGCCCTTGTGCACTGTTGGTGGGCATGTAAATTGGTACAGCAATTATGGAAACAGTATAACAGTATGGAGGTTCCTCAAGAAATTAAAATCAGAACTACTATACAATCCAGCAATCCCACTTCTTTTGTGTATATCCAAAGGAAATTTAAAAATTATCTTGAAGAAATATCTTCACTCCCATGTTCACTGCAGCACTATTCACAGTAGCCAAGGTATGGGAACAACCTAAGTGTCCATCAAAAGGTGAATGGATAAAGAAGATGTGATATATATAATGGAATATTCTTTAGCCATGAGAAAGAAGGAAATTCTGCCATTTGCAGCAACATGGATGGACCTTGAGGGCATTATGCTAAGTGATATAATTCACAGAAAAACAGTTACTGAATGATATCACTTATATGTGGAATCTAAAAAAGCTGAACTCAGAAACAGAGTAGAATGGTGGTTACCAGGGGCTGGGGGTAGGGGAAAGGGGAGATAACTGGTTAAAGGGTACAAACTTCTAGATAGAAGATGAATAAGTTCTGGAGATCTAATGTACAGCATGGTGATTATGCTTAATAAGACTGTATTATATACTTGAAAGTTGCTAAAAGAGTAGATCTTAAATGTTCACACCACAAAAAAGAAATGGTTAAATATATGAGGTGAGGGAGGTGTTAGCTAACGCTATGGTGGTAATCATTTTTCAATATATAAGTGGATCAAATCAACACATTGTGTACCTTGGACTTACATAATGTTATATGTCAATTATATCTCAATAAAGCTGGGAATAAAACATTAAAAACTTCAGTGTAATTATGTTGAGAAGAAGAGGGGTGGGAAAATGAGTGTGTTGGGGAGTTTAGGCTGTGTAGGAGAAAGAAACCTGCATCTTCCATGGTGGGAATTCGGTTGACAGTCTCTGAGGCTGAAAAAAAATCAAGAAATAGCAGTAAGAACAAGTAAAGTAATTTAGAAGTGTGAGGGTGATTTCCAGAAGAAACAGCTAAAATATTACCTCCAGGGAGAGAAAATCAGTGGTGGGGAAAGAAAACTACTGTTGTTTTTCCTGTTATGCCTAGCAGTACTATATGACTTTTTAAGATGCTTCATATATTTGATGAAAATAAACTAATTCAAAGTAAAATGCATGCTGATTTATTTTTAGCACTACTATTTCATTTATTAAAGAGTTCTGCATTCTTTTTGACTGTGTGCTAATTTTGAAACCTCAAGGTTTTTCCTTATCTCAGGGCTCACAATTCTTTAATCTCATGTTCTAGCCTGCAGAAAGGGTGAGAATTAAATATAGCCAGAGTGCATTCATCTCTGTCATTCATTTAAGCAGTAAGAGGGCTGAAGAGTTCATACAAAGACCATCAAGTACCAGGACATGGGCAACCTGTGTAATTTCCCTTTTACAACCATTTGCTTGAAGAGGGGTCAACTGAGAGCCATAAAGATGTGGCTGAGATGTGATAGGAAGGAACCAGCTCCACTCAGTTTGGAGAAGGGACGCATGAGGCATGACTTCATCGTTTGCAACTATACAAAAGATGGTTTCCAGCTGCTTTGGATTTGCTGAGGAGGAAGTGAGGAAGTGGGATCACAGAGGAGCCTAAGGAATTTAGGTAGGAGACAGATGAGTTTCCTAACCCTGAGAAGAGCTGCCAAGGACCTGTTCTTCATAGCGAAGAGCTTCCATTTTCTTTGAGACTGGAAAGATGAATCTCACAGCTTCCCCACAGTCATCACAAAAATCCCATCTTGCAGTAGTTTTGCTGAAAGAAATATCAGGAAAGGACAAGGTCTCTGCAGGGACACACCATGCTCCTTTGCTCAGGACCAGATTGACATTGGAGGCCATCCATCCATCCTGTGCAGCCCAGTCCTTGTCCAGGAGCCGTAGCACAAAATGAATTTTCCATACTGTTGAAGAGTTCTCAATGAGCTCTAGGCTGGATCTAACCGGAGCTAAAACGTGCCTCTAGGACCCTGAAGTTGCTGGATTCGACTTACGCTCTACTGTCCGAGCAAATAGTAGTTGCAAAACAGCACTTACGTACCATGACCCAGAGGTGCTACAGACTTGGATGAATGGAACCATTAAATGCTTTGCCCAGTGACTTGAGCTGATGCAGTGTCCTGGGGCCCTGGCTCCACTGCACAGGGCCAGGCACCTTTAGCACTCAGCAGCCACAAGTTTAAAAGTAGGGGAGCTAGGCGTGTGGGGCACATCCTCGAGTCTCCTGCTCTCTCACACTGCCCGGGGTCTTCCTACTGCCACCACCCACAGAACCCGGGGGAAGATGCTCAGCACGCAGTACTCCCTAGAGACAGAGGCATAGGCCTGACGGGAGGCCCTAGCATCCTCACAAGCCCATCACTGAGCTGCCCAATACACCCCTCGCTGCTCTGCAGTCCCGAACGCCAATTCTCAAAATATGATGAAGTCTCAGTTTAAGCTTCACCAGGTGTAATCAGAGCCTCTTCCTGAAGGCAGTTTTTGCTGGTTGTGAAGGTAACAGAGATGAAGGCCCCAGCCACATGCATAGTGGAGGAGGGATGATAAGATGATGTTACCTTTGAACATGGAAAAAAGGTCTAGGGAGAGAAAGTGGGGGCTTCAAGACCCTCCACTGATTGACCTTTCCCTGTTGGGTGGCATGTAGTTCTCAGGGCAGGTATTGAGTGACTCCTGGCTCCACAAGCTGGCCTTCTTTTCAGGTTTTCTGTCTCACGTGGTAACTCAGCTTCTGGATTGTCTACATCTTCTTCCAGCCAAGCCCTGGAGTGGCTGGAGCCATCACTGGGATGCAACATGGATGAGGGCAGTCCAGACAGTGCAGACACTCCTCTGCCTGAAATGGTTAATCCCACCCCAGCAAAGCCTCAGAAAGCAGATGCCTAACCCCAAACTTCAGTACCTGGAGGACCAGCCCCCAAGGCCCTGTTCACAATGGCCTGTGAATCCTTTGTTTCCCTACCAGATGGAAAGCAGGTGCTGCCTTCTTCTCCCTGCATCCTCTCTTGAGCACCATAATATGTTCTAAGGCACATAAATCTCCTAAATGGGAAAGTAAACATTCTTCCTTTTTAAAAAAAAGAATGAGGAAAAGGAAAAAAAATGTGTCAGATTTTCCTGGCTGTGCTACTTTTCTAGTTTATCAGATCTAAATGAATTCATATCAGCAATAACTTCCCTGGTATTTCCTATTTTCAACAATATTGAGTTGAAACACACATTGCCCTTTTTGTGGCACAACTGGATTGCAGTTATTCTGCTCCCAATATTACTTTCAAATTCTCTATTCCTTCCTGGATGATTTAAGTAACAGCAAAATACGGCTGTTGCCAACTCTTGAAACATTTCTGGCCAATTTCCTTTTCTTCCCTCAAAACCTAGATTCTTGTCAAAACCTTAATTCATAGTGACTTATTAGCAACCAGAGCAAGTTGTAGAATGATCCATTATGAAGAAAGCAAGCTTCACTTGGAATCAGTGAAGTAGCTTTTCGGAAAGGGCCTCATTTTCTAGAACTGGCATCGGAGTGTCGGGGGAGGAGTTGCATCAGCCCTCCCGCCTTTGTTTTATCTTTCAGCTTTGGGTAGGGGATATGCCCATTCTGTTCTTTTTCACTTTTTCCTGCCTGTGAAACTGACTTTTGCATTCTTGAGAGCTGTGTCATGACAAGTCCCGTAAATGATTCACAGTGAAGTGACCTTTACAGAGCAGAGTAGAAATCAGCTGGATTTCAGGAGCTTGGAGCTGTGTGAAAGCCAGAACGTTTCCTCCCTTCGCTGTAAGCTGGTTCCTCTCTGGCTGCCAATCCTGGTCATGTGATTTGGTGGTGATTTTAATCACCGAGCTAATACTGGCAATATTTACAGATGCACGTGTGTAATTTAAACCTTGGGGATTATTATATAATTAAACTTCTGAAAATGAAAATGGGATCAATACGCAATTTAATGGATTGGTGGAGGTGGTAGGCGTGGTAAAGAGGAAAACTTGTTTAACTCATCAGTATTTATTTTTTAATTTTCTGTTCCTTGTTTGTAACATTGAGTGCCACCAAAAGGAATTAACTTCGTCCAAGAAATCATTTACCCTTAGCTACCAAGGAGTGTAAAAATTTTGCCAAATGTAGATGGCGTCCCTGCTTTCTAAATTGTTAGTACCACAGATGATTTGAACCAGAGAGAAGTTTCTCGTTTCTTTCTAAATAGTGTTTTTTAAATGCTGTCTTTTTTTCTCCTGTTCACAGAAATAAAAATGACCCTCCTGATCGCCCGATCCTTTCATCTCTGTCCATTCTTTTCTGCTACCATCAGGGAACAGTTGTCAAAGGGTCATTTTTAATCACTGTGGTGAGGATTCCAAGAGCCGTTCTCATGTACATCTATAACACTCTGAAAGAGAAGGTAAGGCAGCACCCTAAAACAGGGTGCGCTCCGTGTTTGGGTTACAGAAAAGTTTATCGCTGGAAAACTACACTGGGTCCCGGGACAGGAATGTGACCTGTGCCAGTGGCCGTTCAGAAAGCTCCAGTGTTCTTCAGGTCCCATCCCCCCACCCCCAGCAATCTTTTTTTCCCGTCCCTGTTTTGTTCATAGCTTTGTTTGTTGGATTTTCTCCAATGTGGTGGCAGAGGTGGGGTGGAGAGGGCATAGCTCTGAGTTTGCTGGTTTTCCTTCTTATTTAAATGCTGAACAAATGGGAGGCATTCTTAAGATGCAATTTAAGCAAGTTTTTACGGACATTTATCATGCTTTATTTTTTAAAGAAAGAAAAATACACTATAAGATAAGAATAATGTTTGTTTGTTTCTGTTTTAAAGCTAAAATATTCCCCACCTTTTGTGTTTCCTGGAGGGTGACCTGGGAAGTTGCTGGTGTGTGTGTGTGTGTGTGTGTGTGTGTGCACGCACACGCACGCACGTGCTTGATAGTTAGAAATGGGCAAGCTGACCTCAATCTCAGCTCAAAAGACAGAAAACTGTGGGGCTTTTGTGCCTGGGGTTTTTTCTCCTCCCTGGTTTTTATTTCCATGCACATTTGGTTATGAATGGCAGTGGAAACCAAAACACCAGGAAAACAGCTGTTCTCATGGTATTTCTGGCCTGCCAAACAAGGGAAGGTTGGATTTTCCCCTACTTTTCTGTTCTCACACAATGTTAATCTCGACCCCATCCCCACTTCAGCGTTGGTGACTTGGTCAGAGTTTCTCAGATGTACATGAGTCCAACCTTTTGGGTATATGTATGTGCTGTTAGTTAATTGGGGAAGTTTTACATGTGGGTTCATAATTATACTTTAGAATTGTTTTTGTTTGCTCTTTTAAGCAGAAATCTGAATTGTTGATATTTAAGTCTGTAATCAAGATTTAAGATTAGTATATTAATTAGGAACAATTGATTATCTAGCTTCCTCATCTTGAAATGCATGCTAAGCCGTTGCCCCTGATCAGAGAGTATTTTCTTGTATTTCTGTTGAAGTGCTGCTTAGCTACATGTCTGTGACTTGAAGAAGCATTTGCACATCCAGGACAAATCAAGCTACTCCGGCTCTTGCATTTTGAAATTGATCCTTCAATCTTAGGAAACTTGGAAGAAGGATTTCTTGGAGAACAGAGCAGCTTTTTTATTTTAAATATATTCATATAGTTTATATATATTAAATATATTCATATTTAGGTATTATAGGTATATATATGCATTAGTAATAGATACTCACAAATTAATGAGCAGTAGGGGACTAACTATCTCCCCTAGAGCTAGACACCTTAAATTCTTTGGGGAAACAGCCTCCATAAATCTGAAAGAGAAGTTACTGGTCATCCTCTCTGCAGAGATCTAAAAGGTTATTTATCACTCGCCAGATCCCATAAGGACTAAGGGGCCAAACTCCCTTTTAGTGGTGTCACTGTTGGAGAAATGTGTCCTTTTTAGGTTAAAAAAAAAATGGTCTTCCTCAGCAGCCTTACAGCCCCATACTGTACCTACAAGTTAAACATTTCACACGGCCACTGTGAGACCCTTCTTACATTAAGTGGCTTATTTACAACCATGGCCAGGCTGAAAAGTATCCAGGTCAAATTTCATCCAATTGAATTAAAATTGGGACAAGAAAATGTCCATGTAAGGCTGAGTTATTTCTGGGGTCCTCAAAGAGAACTATTTCAGGATTGTTTTCAGGGATCCTCCACCCTGGGTCTGGGCACATTCAATCACCCCTTCCCCTAACAAGTTTCGTTAAATTATTCATTCCTGAGTTACACACAAGTTCAAGTTATATTTCGAAGGACTAATTTATCCCTAAAAATTTAGCCCTGAAAGTCTCACTATAGGATGTATTTCCAAAAAAATTAAACCTGACTCTTCTTTTATGTGGACATGTAACTAGTATCTCCAGTGCATTAGTTTTATTGTCTCAGGGATACGAATTTTTCATGAACACAGACTTTGGTTTGAAAAAGCAGAGTTTATAATTGAAGACTCTTAGGGGAAGGTGAAGAGGGAAGAGAGATTCTTTTTTTTTTTTTTTTTTTACTAGAATCAGGAGGTCTAGTTCACCTTTACTAGTAAATATGGACTAACCCATTTCCCTTTCTGCTGAAGTCAACAGCAGTCCTAACAGGTAAGCCCACAGGAGAGAAATCTTGCTTATCTGTAGTAGTAATGATAATAATTAGTAGTAGGAGTAGCATATACAGAATAGAAGAACTTCTCTACCGAGTGAGAACTGCTGCAGTGCTTCCCCAGGTACGTGGGTCTCCAAGTAGGAACACGGTATGTTCACAGAAACTGCCTGCTTACCTCTTTCCTGTGTTGTTTCTGACACTGATCCTTTCATTCTTAACCTGACCCCAGCAGCACGGTGCCTGGTCGAGTTGTGTGTCCCGATGCTGCTACTGCTGCTTGCGGTGTCTTGACAAATGCCTGTGCCATTTCAACCAGGTATGTCTCCTGCCACATGCCCCAGGGACACACGGAGGGGCCTGCCAGTGGGCATCAACTCTTAGGTCAGGGGTTGGCCAATTTTTCTGTAAAGGCCAGATTGTGTAAAAGTTTTCAGCTTTTGGGTCATTCAGTTTGGGTCATGACTTCTCAGCTCTGCCGCGGCAGCAAGAGACAGCCATAGGCAAGATGTAACTGGATGGGCCCGACTGTGTTCCAGTAAAGCTTTACCTATGGGCACTGAAATCTGAATTTTGTATTTTTCATGTGTCAAGAAATATTCTTCTTCTTTTGAAGTTTTCCAGCTATTTTTAAAATGTGAAAATTATTCTTAGCTCTGGCCAGAGGGAAGCACTCTGTGTCTGATGGATCTGGTTTCTCAGCTGTAGTTTGCAGACCTTTACCTTAGAACTTTAGGTCATTAATGCCATTCTTCAAATTCTGAAAGAAATTTCTCTTTTCAGAAATAAAAAGAGGAAGGGGCTTTAGAAACTCTAACACAAGGCATGTGTATCAACTGAGAGCTAATTTTCAATGTCTTCTCCAAGAACTATAATTTTCCTGAAATAGGAAAAGAATTGCCTCCCTAATTTTTATATATTTTGCCAGCCTTTCCCTTTCAAGCTATAAATACTCCTTTGAAAATCAGAAAAATTGCATACTGTGATTGTTTGAATTTCAGATTTTTTTTCTCCTGAGTCTTCCAAACTGATGGAAATTTAAATATGTGTTTTATTTTTCTGTAGATAATTTAGGAAATTTTAATAACCCTTAGTAAAATTTACACAAAGCATTATTTTTATAAG